>NC_092873.1:386470936-387098713 GCF_028372415.1 Notamacropus eugenii
CGCCCAAGCCGCCGCCCAACGGGCTGCTCACCGGCCCGCCCCCCCAGCGCCCAGGCGGCTCTCTCTCCGGTCCGCTCCCCACGCGGGGCCACACCCACGGCCCGCTGCCTGCCTGCGCCCAGCCCCGCTGGCACGCTCGCGGGCCCGACCGCTCGCTGGCCGCTTCCCCAAGAGGGGCTTCCTCCAGCAGCCTGACCAAACCCTGGCCCTCCCTCCTGCTCCGGCCCGCCCCCTCCTCCTCCCCCACCGCCCGGGTCCGGCGCCAGCGCGCGCCCCTGCCGCCACCTAGCCACGGCCGGGGGAGCCTGGGGCCCGGCGGGCGCGCGCCCAGGAGGCGGCCCCTCCGTGCCCGGCCACCAGTCCCGGCCCTCTCTCCCATCTCGTCTCCAGGCCCCCCTCGGGGCCACGGCCCGCCCGCCTCCCGCATGCCCGCGAGCCAGGCCCTGCGTCTCCGGGCTCTGGGCACGTCCCGGCGCCGCTCCTGCCCGCGCGTGCATCGCTCTGCGCGCTCCGCGGGGCCCAGGGCCGCCGCTCAGACCCCCGTGTGGTCCCCGGGTCCTCCCTCGCTTGACCGCGTCCCCTTCAGCCGGACCCTAGAGCGTGGGGGTCTCTAGGCGTCCCCAGCCGCTCCTCTGTGCCCTTCGCTTCGGGGATCTGGCCGGCCCGGCACCGTCGAGCCCTTTCTTGGACCCCCGCACCCCCGCACCCCCTCCCCCGCCCAGCGCGGAGCCCCTCGCCCAGCTCCCAGCCGGCCGCTGCCGCCTCCCAGAGGTGCTTCCTCCACTAGCCAGCCCTGCCCACTGGGGGAAACACGCGCGTGCCCAAAGAAAACCCAAGGAAGCCTGCAGTGAATGAGCGAAAGAGCGAAAGGGCGAATGAATGAATGAATGAATGAATGAATGAATGAATGAATGAATGAATGAATGAATGCATGAGTGCATGAGTGAATGAGTGAATGAGTGAGTGAATGAGTGAGTGAATGAGTGAGTGAATGAGTGAGTGAGTGAGTGAGTGAGTGAACGGATGGACTCCAAGGGATGGACGCAGCCCAGGGAATGAATGCAAGGGAATGAAGGAAGGACTCCGTGAGGGAGGGAGGGAGTGCAGGATGATTTGGGGTTGGGAGAGGGAGGTAGCGAGTGAGTGAAGAAGTGCATCCAGAAAAGGAGGGCAGCGCGGGGGCGCGCCCCGGGCGCGTCTCGGCGGGAGGTGGGGGCAGGGGGGCCTGGGCCCGACGGGTGCCAGGGCCGCGGAGAGAGCGCGTGGAGCTGGAGCTGTGTGGCCCGAGCGTCGGGGCGGGCGGGCGGCCGGCCGTGACTGGACCTCCAGGAAAAGGGTTGAAAAAGAAAAGCCTACAGCACCCGGTATTCCCAGGCGGTCTCCCATCCAAGTACTAACCAGGCCCGACCCTGCTTAGCTTCCGAGATCAGGCGCGTTCAGGTTGGTATGGCCGTAGACAGCCAGACTTGGTCCTGGTATCCCCAAGAGTTCGCGCCCGCGCCCGCTCCCGCGCCGCCGCCCAACGGGCTTTTCCCTCTCCAGCACAAAGCACGCTCTCTCTCTGGTCTGGTCATCCTTGGCTGGAACCCTTGTGCCCTTCTTTGTGCCTACCCTGGCTTTCCCTGGATCCCAAGCCAGATGTTTGTCCTAGCAGGTCCTGTCTCGGTACCACACAATCCCCTTCCCCCCGTAATCCCCTACGTACACACGCACTCTGTTTCCCTATCTTTTTTTGCACCCTCTCTTCTCCTTCAACTTCCTGCCCACTTATCCAAACTCAGAAGGAAATGTAAAACGAAAACGTTGGATGAATTCGTGACCTTTTTCTAATTCGTCTTACTGTAGTGACCCTTAGGTCATTTATTTCATGATTCATGTTTTCTGATTCTTATTTTTTTTTTTACCTTTACTTAACGTTCGTAGGCGTCCAGCCATTCATCAAGGTGTAATACCTTGTAGATTAATGATTTTAATTATCTTCCCCCTCATTTTTTCCCCTAACACTCCGCAGAAACAACTTCAGACAATTTCTACCTTTTTAGGCTCTTTTGTCCTGTTTTCTAATTCTGTCTTCTTCTCAAAATCCAGAGATGATATCCTTTTTCTTCTCCTAGTCATCTGAGGAGGTTCTTTGCCTCTTTCTGTTTTTGTACAACCTTACTATTTAGTTGTGAGATTTAGCAGTTTGTGTATTAGGACTCTTAAATCACCTGATATGCATTCTGGTGAGCATCTGTGTACTTCTTTCATGGAGCAAAGGTCTAAGTTATTTTATATGTATCCGCTGACTGATTGCCAGTTGCATGGTTCCTGCATATTTTCTTTTACCTCTCTATGAGGTAGATTTTTCTATGACTCCTTGTTTGACTAGGTAATTAGATCTAGTTGAGTGCATTCTGTCCAGGCTTATTAAGTGCCAGGTATGGTGGAAAATGCTTGAAGATACAAAGAAAAGCAACAACAGTCACTGGCCTAGAGGACTTCTCAGTACAGGGGTGTAGGGCAGGAATATATGTTATAATAACTAAATGACTAAGTATTCAAATATCCATAAAAGAGATACTTTTAGAGTGAAAATATCTTTAAGGAGCACCAGGAAAGGCTTCCTGTAGCAGATGGGATTTTATATAACCTGAGAAAAAATCTTGGTTTCTAGATGAGGAGAGATAATTCTAGGCAATGGAAAGAGCTAGAAAAAGTAGATCTGGGTGCTGCATTGTTTTATCTCTGCCCCCTTCCCCACATCCCTCTACCCCCTTAAATAGGGAGGAGACTATTGTCACTGAATCCCAAATTATATGGTGAGCAGGGTACAAGAAGGCAACGTGGGAAAGTGACACAGGTTTCCAAAGGCTTTAAGAGTCAAACAGAGGGTTTTATGGTTTATCCCTAAGGTAGTAAGATGACACTTTTAAAATCAAATAGTTGTGATAGTCAGACTGAAAATCACTGACAATTGAATGGAGGGTGGACTGTTGTTGGGAAATGATTTGTGACATGGAGACTAAACAGAGGGCTATTTTAACATCAACATTATAAGGCCTTTCACCAGGGTGGTGGTGATATTAGAGGACAGAAGAGGGGAAATGGGAGAGATGTTATGAAGATAATCTTCACAGCACTTGGTAAGAAATTTGATATGGTTGTTGCGAGTAGAATTCAAGCTGACACCTAGGTTGAGTCTGAGTGACTGCGTAGGTATTAGTAGCCTTAAGATTAATATACAAATTAGGAAAACAGGAGGATTTAGGAGGAAAAGATGACTTCCATTTAGGACATGTTGAATTTAAGATGTGTCTTATCACAACCCAGTTCCAGGTGTTCAACAGGCAGCTGGATATGCACCACTGCAGGTCAGGAGACAAATTAGTTAGGGCTGAATAAACAGATCTGAGATTCCTTGGAGTTCATGAGATCACCAAATGTACAGAAGGCACTGGACAGAGTTTTGGGGAACACCCAGTTAGAGTATGTGACCTGAAAGAAGATATAGCACAGAAAACTGAGAAATACTGGATCAGAGAGCAGTGTTATGAAAAATAAGAGAAGGGCTACAAAAATGTGCATACCCTTTCACCCAGCAATATCGCTACTAGGACTGTATCCCCAAGAGATCATAAAAATGGGAAAGGGTCCCACATGTACAAAAATATTTATAGCAGCACTCTTTGTAGTTGCCAAAAACTGGAAGTCAAGGGGATGTCCATCAATTGGGGAATGGCTGAATAAATTATGGTATATGAATGTAATGGAGTACTATTGTGCCATAAGAAATGATGAACAAGAAGACTTCAGAGAGGCCTGGAAGGACTTATATGACCTGATGCTGAGTGAAAGGAGCAGAACCAGGAGAAATTTGTGCACAGCAACGACCACAGTGTGCAAGAGTTTTTTCTAGTAGACTTGGAATTTCATAATAACGCAAGAACTTCTTAAAAAAAAAAATCCCAATGGTGGTTCTCTAAGGCAAAATGCCTTCCACACTCAGAGAAAGAAATATGGAAGTCATTCGCAGAATGTAGCAGATCATGTTTGTGTATGTGTATGTTTTTGTGTATCATGTTTTGATTTGTTATATGATTTCTTCCATTTATTTTAGTCTGACTACATAGCATGACTATAGTGAAAATGTACTCAATAGGAAAGTATATGTAGAACCTATACAGAATAGTATGCAGTCGTGGGGAGGGAGGGGGGTAGTAGGGGGTAGGTATGGGGGGGGATAAAATCTCAATTGTATGGCAGTGATTGTTAAACATTAAAAAATAATTAAAAAAAAAAAGAAAAAGAAAAATAAGAGAAAAAGGGTGATTGAAAATGTCAAAGGGGATTCCTGGGAGGGTGATTAACAATGTCAAAGGTGAGCTATGGGAGGTTTGGTAGGGGGAGGATGAAAAGGTTTGCTGTGGTAAACAGGCTAAATAGATGGATTAGGGAATTATAAAAGACTAATGTAAGAGTTGCTGGGCAGCAGTTGAGAGCCTAATTGAAATTATGTAACATATGTTTGTTTGTTTGACTCGGTCAGTATTGGTTTAATTTATTTCTCCAGTTTCTTTCAGCAGCGCATGAATAGAATTGAAGGTAGTGTATGTCGGGAAAAGTCCAAAGTTGCAGGTTGGCAGGTCAAGATCAGTGACAGCATAAAGAGGACAGTGACTTCAGAGTGGTGGATGGCTTAGAATTGAACTAATGCACCAATGAGTCATATTTTGGAAGGGAGGTGCATATTCTATATAGCCCATGCAGTGGTGATACCTTGGGTAAGGCCTGAGGAGTCAAGAGACTGGAAGTCATGGCAAGATGAACATATGGGAAGTTGTAAGGCAGAAGTAAAGGTGTAATATCAAATGATGACCACAGGAATTTCTGAGTTCTTTAAGTGAATGTTGGCCAAGATTGATTGTATATCCATTTAAGATCAATTATATATCCATTTCTATTTCTATGAGTAGATTTGGTGGGATGGAAGAATAGGTCACAGGCGATGAGTACGTAACTGTGGAAGATTAGTTAGGTTGTATGGAGTAGTATCAATATGTTTGTCAAAGTCCTAGTATAAATGACATAATTGGGAAGGAGAGAAAGACTGAGCTATAAGCACTAAATTCATTAAGAAAGGAGGGTCTTCTGGAGGTCAATAGCTAACAGAATTGTGATTGAATGACAAATATATATTGAATTAATTTCAAAAAAGTTGAGGTAAGTGTGTGAAGATGGTAGAAGGGTAGTCTCATGTGGCAATGGGGAGCAAGGAGAATTCTGACCCTCCCACTATGAACAGTGATTCAGGGATATAAATTCAAGTACAAAAAATATTGGAAAGGATAGCCATTTCACACCTTCGCTTAAAAAGCATAATGGAACAGTGTTCCTAATCCTGCAGAAGAGAGGAAAGTAATGCTAGAGCAGCTAAATTAAACGGTTACCTTTCGAGAAAATTTTTTTTAAAATTTCTTTCAGTTGGTGAGTTCCCATCCCACCACTCTTCTTATAACTAGTAGCTATGTCCTTAGAATGAATACGTTAGCTTCCACAGGTTTCCTTTTGTTATAGATCCAAAGCATATTATATTTTCATTTTATGCTTTGAGTTTTATATCTTGTCAGCTCTTGTGAGCAATTTAAATATAATGGAGCTTTAGATCACTATTTGGGAATAATAATTTGGCATTTACATTGATTTATATCTATATTTTATCATGGTATTTGTAAGCAATTGTTTTTAAAGAAGGCATTACAATTGGAATAGATGACCAATCCCTTTCCATATCTTTCTTTTTTTATTTAAACATTTTATTTTCTAAGTTACACATTAATGAATTAATCTACAGAAATGGAATACCTCTATGTAAGAAGCTGAGAGTTGGTAGTGGAGTAGTAGTTGTGCTATTTTTTTTCCAAATATGTATCCAAAAGAATATTTTATTCAAAAACACTCAGGGAAGATGACACAAATGCAGTTTTTAGCATTAGAGTTCAAAGGCCCACACTCATTACTTCAGTTGAACCCCTTTTCCTCCTTTATTAGATACTTCCAAAGAAGTCAGAGGGATGAAAGGTAATGTATTTTCTTTTGAATTCCTGCTTTGTTTTTAAATAGTCATTTTTCAACATTCTTTCTCATCCAATTGCAGGGAAAGGTTAAAGTCTTGCTGTCACTGGTTTTCCTATGGGTGTTTTGGCACCTAAGAGAGAGTGACAAGATAGTACTCATCATGTAATAATGAAATAAACAGTATTCATGTCACTGTTTCCTTATGTATTATGCTTTGAAGCATTATTCCACCAATCAAGGACACCTCATTCATCAACCCCTCAAATTAATTTTAAATTCTATGCTAGAAGGCCTTATGTGTTGGTAGGTCCTATCAAATTGGAAATATATTCAGTATTGACTGATGATGAAGTATAAACCTAAGTACCAGAAATCACATTGATGAAATTTTCAGCCAACTCTGGAGATTCTCCCACTGTGTCAAAAAAGGGAATTTTTCAACCCAGGTCTTCCTGAGCCCATGTCCAGCACTCTATCCATTGCTTTCTACTATAAATACCAATAAACACATAAAACGCTATGACTTTTTTGTTGTTGCTGATACTGGGTCTTCCTATAACTTCCAGGCTGGAAGTCCAGTGTTCACTCATAGACCTAGTCCCACCACTTATGAGAAAGCCAGGCTGTCTGGCCCCTCCTGGGCAACTTGGTGCCCCCTGACCCTGGGGGTTCCTTATAACGATGATGGACTTAGAGAAGACACCTGACCAGCTTAGTCTTTCTCCAACTCCTAACTCCTGAGCTCAAGTGATCTCTTTTCATGAGCCTTCCCAGTGAATCCCCAGGGGTTATAGGCATGTGACACCAAAACCAGCTATCAGTTTTTGATAAGTGAAACTTACCAAGCATTTCTTCCAACTTTATGGTGGCTTCATCATTTACCTTGTATGTATACTCATCAGTTCTAAGAGGAAAAGTTAATAATGTTATTTCCCAAAAAAAGAGGCAAATAATGTATTATAGCTATATTACTAGTATATAAGCAACAATTTTAAATTGTCTTACACAGGAGAAACTTTAATAATAAGTGATGCTGATATTATCCTCATGGTGTCATTTCACAGGAACCCTCCCAAAGTGTAGCTCAGTTTTTCAGTTCTCACCTCCAGCTTCATTCCTCTCACCATAGTTAAGAGAGTCAAGGCACTCACTAAAAGGCATATTCTCTTAAGAAGGTTAACACATTAAGTGATATCTATCATTTATACCCTGAAGTGAATCAATTTGCCAAATCTTATCCAGAAATCAGATTTCCATGGGGGGCAAGGGAATGAAGAAAACAAACAAGAAGTCCCTGAGCCCTAGCTCTGAGGAAGGACTGATTTGAAAAACACACAAGAGAACCTGAAGATCTAAAGATACACTTTTTTGGTTGCAATGTTGCCCAAGAAAAGCCTTAGTCCAGTTCTCAGAAGTCTTGGGTTGCCATGTGAATCTAACTGAGCAAATATCAGGTGGCTGAATTGTTCACAAAATATGAGATGACTCACCCTACATGATTGTCTTTTGATACAAAGTTGACAGGTCATAGATTTGCTTTTTTTTTTAAACATTCATTTCTTGTGGCAGAACTAATTAAGGGAGAGTCTTTGTATCTACAGTACAAAAAGGGTTGCATGTTTGGCTAATTAGTAATTGCTACACATACAGTTGAATCCTCTTTGAATGTAAATAAATGCAAATACATTGTATCATCTGTCTCACTTATCTAAATCACATACACATGATGCACAATGAATCAACATACATGTAGGTGCAACTAACTAGTTTTCATATAAAAGTTAACATCAGTTACGATCTGTTGCCCAAAGAACCACCAGCAACATCATGCCACTTACGACTTGTTTTTTGATACTGCGCCCAGTCGAACAAGAGCCACTAATGCGTTTTTGTGCACATCAGAAGAAAGCAGCTCATAACACTGACAGTCTCCTAAAAAGAGGACAAGTGAAAGTCAGTGGGCTTTTTGGTTACCCATTGAAAGAAGTTACCCCCCACTGATTGTGAAACTGACCTGATTCAAGAAGATGGTAAGTATAGTTTCTGAGTCCAGTTAAGTACTGCTTCTCAGTGAAGCATTCATTTTCTTCTTTCACGAGATACTGGCAAATTATCTGAATTTTAAAGTGGGGGAAAAGAGAAAGAAAAAAAAGATTTTTAAACACCATCAGTGACTATATCTGTATTATAGGATTTGGTGGTATAATGGCAGAACCATCATTCTCTTAATTTAGTTAAGAGAGTCAAAGGTACTGCCAAGACAGCTCGTTATCCAAAGATCAATCATAAGAGGTATGAGACTTGTCCCATTTGGCCCTGGAGGGTAAAGAGCTAGGAACAATGGGTGAAGGTTGCAGAGGCTGCAGCTTTTATCTCAACTGAAGGGCAAACTTCCTAACCACTGATGTTCTCCAAAAATAGACGGATTTACCTCAGTAGGTACAGGCTTCTTTCTCATCAGAGGTCTTCAAGTGAGGGTTGGATAACTGTACATAGATTACATTCTCAGTTAACAGTTCCGACTAGAACCTTCAGAAGTCCCCTCTAACTTTGAGATTCTGTGAAATATGTATATGCTTCACATTTATGCATATTTGCACTATGCAAGGATAAAGTGAATGGATGAGCCTTGATAGAGATATGAAACCTTTGGTTAAGAGAAGCTTCACTGAGACACCATGTCAACAAGGCACCTAAACAAGTTGGAAGGATATCCATAGGTTTTTAAAAATTCCCATAGGTAACACAAAGTGGGCTGCTTTTTCTCTTCTCTGGCTAAGGTGTAAAAACATCTAGTCATTTTTGAACCCATATGTGAGACAGTTCAATGAGGCAGAGAGGCTCGAACCCTACTTGAAACTTCCCTTGTCAACTACTGCTGGACCCAAAATACTGGTGAATGGGCAGGGCAGTCTCTTATCAAAGCATATCATCTGATAGAAGACAGGTCAAATTCTGAGAAAAAATATGCCTAGAATTTTTGGTGGGACGGGAGAAAAAGGAGAAAGATGAAAATTTATCAACAATTACATACCCGATAACTTTCCACAAAGGGCTTAAAGAGTAATGCTAAAAATGATACCACAGTATCTCCTTTGTCTGTAACTAAAATGTCTTGTGGAGTCACTTGAATGGTTTCATTTTTAGTAAGCAGGTAACAGCCTTCTTCAAAATCCTGAAAAGAGGCAAAAGGAAATAGAAAATCATACTTGCCACCTGGGGAGCTAAGTGGACTACCACCCTCAACAAGTGCAGCCAGTCCTCCTTCTCCTAGGAAAAACCAACATTGCAGTTAATTGTATAACCTTTCAAAAGTAAATTGGAAAGGGAATTGGCAGACCTGGTGACATTTTGGTAGATAACCCCCTAAAACGCATGTTTGGTTTTTTCAAACAATCCAAAGTAATTTTTTTTGGTAATATTTTGAAAATTGCTATAGCTTCCTATGGACCAAGTTTACCTGTCAGTCATATAAAGGAATCTACCACATTACCAGCAAACCGATGTCTGCTCTTAGTTTAGCATAGCCAGGCCTTGTAATTTTAAACAGAAATTTTTATCTTTGGCATATCCTGATCTGAGTTAAGTTTCACCTTAATCAGTCTTCTAGAGTTGTGGTCTCCTACCTCTTTTGATAATGTGCTCCTATTACCAAAAACTGTTTGAGCATATCCTCCATGTATATATTTCCATATTTAACAACTTCATACATGCCCTACTGTGCTAATAATTATGTATGCTATAAAGCATATAGAAATGGAAATTAATGGAGGATGAGGCAAAGGTGCAGTACTATTTGATCCTAGAGTCAATGAGGGAGTGACATGGTCATTTTAAGAAAATCACTTTAACAACTGAATGGAATATAGATTGGAAGGGGAAACACTTGAGGCAGGAAAACCAATTAAGAGGGTATTTCAATAGTTTGGATAAGAAACAATAAGGATCTGATGCAGGGTATTTGCTCTGAGTAGAAAGGGACGGAAACAAGAGATCATATAAGCTCAATATGATAAGACTTAGCAACTGACGGGATATGTGAAGTGAGGGAGAGTGTGGAGTTGAGAATGACACTAAAGTTGTGAACTTGAGTGACTGTAAGAATGATGGTGCCCTCAGGAAATTTAGAAGACTGGGTGGATTATGGGAGAAAAAAAATGAGAACTGTGATGCATACTGGAACCCATCCATATGTAGTCATCCTATGCAACCTACTATACCACGGAAAATAAAAAGGTAGTTTGGGGATGGTATAGAGTCACTGACCTAGAGCACAGAGTCTACCTACTGAGGGGGGCCTCTTGTACCCAAAAGGTGATCTAAGAAGCAGGGTATGAGGATGCTAGGGTGAGGGACATAGCTACTTCTGGGATCTGGATTATGTCAACATGAGGGGTCAACTCTTGCACAACCTAGCTAGCAGTGGCAAGAGATAGTATAGTAAGGAAATGTGGTGATATGAGTTCACTGGGGGCCATGGCATGATCCCAAGGACTGTGAGATTAACTAATCAGAAGATGGGTCATAGCACTGCATCACACCTTCCCCACAACAGTCAATCACAGTTTTGTCTCCAATATAATTATATAATTATCACTCACTATGGCTCTACAGTCCCTCAATATAAAAGAAATCAAGAAGGCTTCCAGTACATAAGATGGACCTTCTGTGATAAACATATAGAAGGACATGAACAAGAATAAATTTAGGTAGGCATGGAGGAGATTTTATTTTCATCACTGGAAGAAACTTCAGAACTGATGTGATCAGAGAGGCCATTTGAGTGCTGGAGCACTACTCATATAATTCACATTTCCCTCCAACCACCCTAGGATTTTGCAACAAATTTGTATTCACCTTTGGCTAACATATTTCTCCACTTTGCAAGGAGATCAAAGATTTGTTGACTTAGATGGTTTCTAGGCTTTTTTAGCTTTCTGACTGGTGATTTATACTGTTTAAACTTCCATAAGAAATTGTAATGGCCCATATCTGTGTTCCTTTATCCACTATGCCTTCTTAAAAATAATCTGTTTCACTGTGAAAGACTTAGGAAATCAGATCAATGACCAATCACAAATCCAGAGGACTTGTAATGAAACATGCTATCCACCTCCAAACAGAGAGGTGATGGATTCACAGTGCAGACTTAAAGACATTTTCTTTTCTTTCTTCTTTCTCTCTCTCAAACATGGCTGATTCAGGAATTTGTTTTGATTAGCTAAGCATATTTGTTTTGTTTTTCTTGCCTTCTCAATGGATAGGAGAGGGGAAAGGGAATGGAATAAATTAGGAAGTGAAAATAAAGTTGAATTAAAAAACAAGTTTGTTTAAATATGGCTGAAATGAGAATTGTTTTCATCACATAATGTCATTTTTAAAAATTCAATGTTGCTTCTGATCACTACTCTTAACAAGTGAATGGTCTAACTACATACAGACAGCTGATTAAGAAATGGCTCCAAGGCAGGCACACATTTATTTGTGATAGAGTTGTGAACTGAGTCAATCTTTCCAGAAAGAATTATTGAATTGTGCTTTAAAAAAGTGACTAAAAATTCCATACCCTCTGACCTAGACCCCCAAAGGCTAGGTATATGCCCCAGGGAGGTTAGACAGAAAGAAATGTCCCACATACACTAAATATTTATGATAGCATTTCTTATAATAAAAAAGAACTGGAAACACAGAAGATGCCTATTAATTGAAGAATAGTCAAAGTGTAGTATATGAATGCAATATAATAGTAATGTATTTTATAAGAAGCAATAAATATGAAGAATTCAGAGAAACATCAGAAAACTTTTATGAACTGGTGTTGAATGAACTAGGTAGCACCAAGAAAACTATATATATGTATGTATGTAATAACTACAACAATATAAACTGAAGTACAAAAACCTGAAACTGAACACTGTCTAGTAAATGCATTAAATGAGCAGTTCATTTAAAGGCTTTACAATAAATGAGCAAGCTTGGCCCCAGAGAATAACTGAGAAAATCCATTTCCTCTTTTTGCAGAGAGAGAAGATTATGGATGTCAAATACTGTGTTGGTTAGCTATACTGAACTGCTCTCTCGTCCTTTTTTATATTACAATGTAGGGTTTGAGGGAAATTAAGTCAAGGTAAAAATGAAAGATAACATTTTTTAAAAAATTACTTCACCATCAATAACCAGTTATTTTCTATCTGTTAAGATTCCATTTTAGGATTTCAATTTAGTTTCTTGTGATACTATTCAATGTTCACAGTATCTAGTCATTCTTCGCATTTTTTTAAGGAAAATATTCATTATATAAAGTTATGAGGTTTCTATGTAGTCTCCAAACTTTGGGTCTCTTCCGTTTCTTGATCTTCAGCTATATTTCCAGCACACTTGACTCCACCCTTTCCGTTCAAACTTTTGCCATCCACCTTCATAACAGAGGCTGTACAAGTATTACAACATATGCTGACTGAGTTTGGAGGATCTTATGGTCTTCGTAGAATTTCTCTACCTCCTCCATCTTTGCAGATTTTGGCACATAAGCTTCTTATGAGCACTGTAATTTAAGATGAGTAATTGTTCCCCAAAAAGGATGTCTATTTTTCCTTTGAAGAAATGATAAAATCGAATCTATCAATTCTTTTATTGGTTTTACTTAGGAGAACTTGTGAGCTTTCTTTCCATTTAGGTGAAACATCTTCATTTTCTGGCTTCATTTGTGGTTACTATATCAAGATTGTTATTGTTCAATTATTCCAATAGTATTTTCACTGAGTTGCTGAACAATGTTCTTATATTTAGAATACCAACAGTAAATTTCTAAAACTGTCTGATACCTAGCTCCTTTTACAATATTTTCTGCCATTACCATCATCACTGAAGAAGTGCATGCAATTTGTACAGACTCAAGGTCCATTTTATATAGCCAACTGCTCCCATCCCCTCAAATACTGCCACCTCCTTAGCCACAACTAGATATAGAGAACTTTTGGAAGCACTTTACTTATTCAAAACTGCAGCTCTGAACTCCTATCCCAATGTATCTCTATACCAGATCAGACCAAATGACATATTACTCTAAAGCAAAGGACATTTAATTGAGCAGAATGTGAAGTAAATGGTGATGATCTGAGTAAGGTAGCAAGCGTGTTTGGCCCCCATGCCTGGATGGTGACCCCCTCATGTTGAGAGAGACAAAAGTCAAATGCCCCTTTACTCCCCCCTTCAGCCTTAATATAGTAGGACAAGGACACAGTTCATTTAAATGCATCATGGGGTATTAGAAAATATTGTCCACAAACATTCTCTGTTTGGTCATTCTATTCTCCATGTCTGTATACCAGTTAGCTATAGTTTTCTTAGGCACTGGAGCTTCAAGACTTGGTCTCTCCAGGTGTCTCTGAATCATTCTAACTGGGCGTCTTAGCATTGTCTAGACAATATTGCTATTTCTTCTTAGTCACTTTTGCCTCTCTTTACTTGTGCCACACTAGCTCACACAATTTCATCCCTATGAAATTCCTTCTCTTTTAAAATTTTCATTTGTTGAAACCATGTTTACCAAGTGTATCACTACAAAGTGAAATGTGTCTTACCTAACAGCTTTCTGGAAAAAAGCTTCTTTGAGAACATTTGCATTGATATCCTATTCTTACAAAAAGTATACTAGCCTCATAAATATATTAACAGCCTACTCTTTAGAATTGATCTAAAAATATTAAGAAATAAATATTTAGCTAAAGTCCTTTCCAGTTTGCGTGTTAGCAAAATATAGAAAAGTGCATAAAAGATAAGAATAAAAACTAAGGAAAAGAAGACAATTCCAAAAGACTTGTGATGGAAAATGCTAACCACATCCACAGAAAGAACTATGGAGTCTAAATACAGATTGAAGCATATTATTTTCACTTTTGTTTTTTCTTTCTTGCATTTTTTCCCTTTTGTTCTGATTTTATTTTATGCATTTAAAAACATTATCATCAAAAGAGGTCCATAGGCTTCACAGATTGCCAAATGGATCCATGACAAGAAAATAGTTAAGAACCCCAGTACCATATTATTTGGAATAAGGGAAAAGGTACTATTACTGATGGAGTAGAATGTTAATAAAAATTGTATTTTAACCAATTGTGAACTTTTCCTTGTTCAAGATTCCTGGAAATGTTACCTCAAAATTATCTTGGAGTAGAGATATCTGAGAGCATGAGAACAATGTTAATTTGAACACATCTGTAAGTTAGAAATGCTTGGGTTTAGAATAATGATAAACCACATATAGCCTATCCTCTTTCAGAACCCTGACACACTAAGTAACTAATGGCATCAGAACTCAAGCTACAAATATGCTGTTTTGTTTATAAAAGCGTTACCTTCAGTGCATTTCCTGGAAAGAAGATGAATTCATCTGAAAACACATCACGTAGGAAGTCAAAGCAGCTGTAGATGTCCTCTGGAAATAAGTTCATTACCAAAGTTTACAATACTCTTTTTTCAAGGCAGCCAACAAAATCTTTAGAAAATACTAATCAATCTATGGAATAAAATGCAACATTTCAAAGGTGACATTGTCCCAACTCTTACTCATATATTCCAGAAATGAGAACTCAGTTCTACTCAAAGAAGTTGAAAACATCCATGTGATAAAATTTACATGAGTTTCAATATCTATTATTAAATTTCCTCAGTGCAGCCCAATTTTTTAATGATTACAGCTGCAGACAGCCAGATTTCTATTTAGATTGAACTTATAATCAACAAAGTTTTAGGTTGCTCACCAAAATTCCTTAGAAGGCTCTCATATTTCCCTTCTACTTATCCCAGACCACCAATTTCCTGATGGAGAAAGAAGGAATCTTAGGATCTCATTCACTTGCTGCTCTCATCTTCCCTGCATTTTGTCCTTTTCAGTACATTACATACTGATATACAATTCTGTCACTAGACATGACTATTAGGCATACCTTGTCTTCTCACCTAGACTGTAAACTCCTTAATGGAAAGGACTTTTGTAGCCCAGAGGATCTAACGTGGCACTTAGTGAATAAATATGTTGGCTGAATGATTAGTTCTCCATCTTTTATGTATTTTTCCGGTGGAAGTCATACCACTTCAAGTGATCAGTTTTCTTACTTGTAAAATGAAGGGAACGAACCAGATGAGATGGTCCCAAAGAACTCTAAATTTGAAAGTAGAAGGAATTAGGTGGTTATGTACCTAGGTGTAGCTTTAAGGTGGTATGGATACCACAGGTTCCCTAGTCCACGTAATTAAATATATGGCAGTAAGGAAGATAGGACATCAAAAAGGCTGCAATCACTACAAATTATGGACAAACCTTTTTCAAACAAAAATTATATTCTGGAAAGTTACCTTTCCTGAAACCAGGTGTCATCTGCAGTGATAAAGCCACAAAAGAAGGACGGACAAAAATATTAAGCAGCTGATTCCTGTAGGCCACACACATGAGGATAGTAATATGCTGGAAAACGAGTCCTTCAGCAATTTCTTGTTCTCCACTTTCCTCTTTCAGAACCACCTGATCCTTGGTAAGACTGACGATGTTATAATGCAGAAGAAGGGAAGAATGTATAACTTCATCAGCAGCTATATTATCTGCACACATAAGGACAGAGGATACAGGCAAAAGACAAAAGGAAATGGACAGGACTTCATTTGTGTTTAGATCTTGTAAATAATTTTTAAGGTTCTAAGGGATTTCTAAACACATTCTATCCTCTAAGGCCTTTACAACATTTATCACACATTCTTAAATCATCCCTCTTTGTCAAGAATAAAAATAAAGATGTGTCAACCACCCAAGAATGCTGTATGATTTGGTTCTAATGTTTAAAAACATTTCTCTTCATCACCTGATCTACCTCTTCAACTGAAGAGTTTTTAAAAATAAAGAATGCCACACTTCAACCATCATTTTGACCCACCAAAAACCAAAACCAAAAATAGCCCACATAAAAACTAAAACTCTATTAAAAAGAGATTGATATATATGTATGTATATACATATATATCTAATAAATGATTATGTGTACAAAACATATTTAGCATGCCACCTTAAAATCAGCATTCCCAAATGACAGTATCTGTATTGTGTACACCACTGGCTTTATATATGTGGGGAAAATGATGGAAAGTGTCTTGATCAAAAAGGTGAAAAGTTTGCATGATTTCTTCCCACTGAGGTATCATCTCAAGCCAGTACAAGTTCAAAACATGCTTCGTAGATTTATGAAAGAAAATCAACCAAAGAGACTAAGATGTAAATGTTCTAGTTTGCATTAACAGTGGACAGACACTTCATATTATCCCCTATCAACTGGTGGTATATTTTCATGGAAGTTGGACTAGCTGATTGCTAAATGCCATTGGGGCAGTATCATTCTAGGATTTAATGATAAATGTCTTAAGAAGGAAATGAAAGTTTGTTGTGATCAATTTGGAGGTTCTTAAGCCTCTGACACATCATAGGATTTACACAGATGAAGATGAATGATGAAGAAAATATAATTCTCCACAATAAAAAAGTAACTATCCAAAGAAATACTATTTTTGAACTCAAGTCATGTGTTTACACTGATGCAAGACAGACTACATGCTCTCACCTCTTTCTATTCTATTACAGATAGTTCAAGAAGCAATCTGATAAAAGTCACATTAAATCTCTTCAACAAAGTATATGTGGTATTGTAAAACTAAAGAGGCTGTGGTCCTGGAAGTTAAGGACTAAATCTGTATCACTCTTTTTTGCATCTAATGATACTCCATGATGAGAAGATATTCCTTGTGAAGGAAGCAACTTGCCTTCAATCCATGCTGGGTAGACAGTTGTAGGTGGTTTGCTTATAGATTTGTTAGAGGTAACCATAATAACAATAGCTAGAATTTATAAAGAGTCAGTATTAGGCACTGTGCTAAGCACTTTGCAAGTATTATCTCATTTGATCATCACATAACCCCTGAGAAGTACATGCTATTTTTATCTCTACTTTACAATTAAGGAAACCAAGGCAAACAGAGGTTAACTGACTTGCCCAAGTCACACCTTGCAACTAATAAATGTCTGAGACTATGTGCCCCTTGATTGTACAATGCTTTATTACGCAGGGACAGAGGTGGGGTGGGGGGAAGGGGTAGGGTAGCAGAGGTGAGAAGCTTGTAAGTAGGGTTCTCTTCCATATGTTTATATTCACTCTCAGTTGGGAATTCTGATTTGCCCTGATTATCTCAGCTGAACCCTCCTTCCCCCAATCAGAATGTAAGCTATTTGAAGGCAGGAACTTTGTGATTCTTCTATTTGTATTCCCATCCAGAGCTTAGCAAAGTTGATACACAGTAAGCACTTAAATTCTTTTCCATTCTATTCTATACTATCTATCATAGAAAGCTTTAAATTTAAGATGGGGAGGCTAGAAATCGAGGAAACTTTAGACAAGATGAAAGCAAATACCTTCCTATAAGAGTAGTTATTTCTAATTACAAGGGAATCTTAAAAAGGCCCAGACAGTGAATCCTTATTTTGCAATAAATGGTGTTCCTCTTGCAGCTGAAGAGATAATTTACGCACATGTAGTTAAGCCAACTTTAAAAGCATAGCATTTTAAATGGTAGGTATACATATGGTTATACAAGTGGTTAAGACCAGTCTTAAGGAGAATTTCTTAAAAATGCAAACCTAGGAAGTGAATTAAAAAATTCTTTTCAAGGGCTCCAACTCTTGCTTCACCACAGTCAATGCTCACATGATTATGTTCATAACTGCATAAGAATATTTACAAAACAGGCATTAATCAAGGATTGTACAAAGCTTGACAACTTCTTTGAAATCTTTTAACAGCCTATGGAGCAAATATGCTGTAGATATTAACCTCACTTTTTTAGAGAGGAAAACAAATATACTATTTCTTTTTGTCTTTCAGTCCAGCACTTTAACAAGAGACTCTGTACCTCTAAATCTAGGATCACCACCTTCTTAAATTAAGACAAAAATGGGAAAAAATGTTCAAACTTTCTACATACCAGGCCAAATTAGAAATCCTCCAAAGGCCTGTGTTAAACCTTTCAGCCAGACAGTCTTTTTAACTAAAACATCAAAGTCCATTTTTGGTAAGTTCTGAAGAAATATAGTGGCTACTAGATTCCATGGGTTCAGAACCATATTTTCAATTTGCAGAAGTTCCAGTTTGTACGCAACATGACTGACAAATGCATGCATATCCTCAGATGGTTTCTGGGGGATGTGTCTAAAAGAAAGAGCCAGAAAAAAGATTATTACCTAGGACAATGTGAATAGAGAAGTAGTTGGGAAAGGAAACAGATTTTGCTTTGTAGGTTATCTTTAAAAAGCTGCTTCATAAAGTACTTTCATAGCTTTCAAACAAGAACCATTCTGCAATGGTCTTCTACAATGTCATCTTAGACCTTTCCATTTTTGCAAGGTTTATATATGCAGAGGTGGGAAACCTGCGGCCTTGAGGCCCACATGTGGTCTTCTATATCCTCAAGTGCAGCCTTTAGACTAAATGCAAGTTTTACAGAACAGTCAAAGGATCGCACTTGAGGACCAAGAAGACCACATGTGGCCCCAAGGTTGAAGGTTCCTTGCCCTGTCATTAGAGAGTCCTGCATTAAGGACTTTTAGTGTTTTGTAAAAGTCAAAAAAATATGGTCTTTACAGGCCAAGACATAAACATACATAGATCATTTGGCTGGCCTATCAGTAATGCTCTGCACATAGGCACTAATAATTTCCTAATAATAATGTTTTTTTGGGGGAGAAGCTGGTACTGACTCCCTCCTATGAAAGGAAAAATATATCACCTCATGCACTCTCTTTAGCATATATGTCAATTGTCTCATAATTCTATTCTCAGATATATAGATATATATGTAAATAAATGTATATATTACTGAAAACTAGTCTGAGAGAAACAAAAAGCTGACCTGTCCACTAACTTGCTATACAAGCAAACCAACTTCTAATCCCAAGTGCTAGTCATTAGTATCATAATCATCTGTATGTCACATTCAGGACTATTCTTTTCATAAGTTTATTAAAACACAGCACTTGGTACCTGGGGACTAGGTTATATGGACCCCGACTCATTTTTCCATCTGCCATGGATCGAAGTGATAACGGTTCTCCAAAGTACACATGAATGCTTCCATAGTTTTCAGTGAGGATCTTCCTTGCTTTCAGTAGGCCCTAAGAAGTGCAGCAAAGGGCAACAACAACAAAAAAAGACATTAGATATTAGACATAATTGATATTAGAGAAGCATGAATATTTTAATAAAAACTACACTATGGTTAACAATGAAGCTATTTACTTACAGCTGTTGATTCCTTTGGCTTAGGAACTCCTAGAAGTTCATGTGCATATAAAGCTTCTTCTAATGGCCTATCATAACTAATGCTAATTGGAACAAGGTAGGTGTCAAAAACTTCTCTCTTAAAAAACGGTTCCATCACGATATTGAGAAGACCTGCAAATAGAGGAAAATGGATCATACTACCTGATGATAATTAAATTATAAGTCACAGTGCAAGTGAAAAAATATGTATTGAAATATACTGTATACCAGCTATAAGAAAAATAAACACTGAAGACTACTACTATGTTCATGGAAGAAAAAAAATGATGTTTTATGAATGAATGAAATAGCTGTGCCTAATATTTTCCATCCTCTTCAAGATCAACCCAATTCTCTTACAATCTGCAAACTGACCTACCAAATTTGGGAGTCAAGGTTTTAGCAGAACGGCTTCTTGTCCCTTCAAGGAAAAATTCAACTGGAGCATAACCATTCTTAAATAAAGAGAGAGAAAAGAAAACAATGACCCAGTAGCAGTAATCAAAGTAGTAAATATTTATTTAGATTCCTTTCCCTAAGTTCCCTCCTTCAGCCCTCCAAGTAGCATTTAACCAAGGATTTAAATTTATTAAGGGAGCTACACTGATCAAATACAGACTGTACATCCCTAATAGAAAAGATGGGCAGTCCATTTAGCAGACTCTAACAATTTTAATGACATCTAATAGAAAATTTAAATGAAAATAACTGAATCTTCATGTGAAAATGTTTGGTAATTAGTCATATTTACCCGTAACATGGTTTTTACATATTCAGAGAACACAGTCCAATAGAGTTTATTTCCACCAAATGTACGCCGCATGAAAAAGGCACCTGACATTCGTAGCAGCTCACCCACCAATTTCATTCCCAGGAAGTCTAAAAACACATAACATTAATGTTAATGATCATTTACAAATATAGTTAATTTTTCTAAAGATATAAACTCATAGCCAAATGTGAAAGTTAATACTATGTAGGTAAAATATTCCCAAGATCCAGTCACACTAAGATGATTAACATCAGCAAGTAGTTGGGTCTAATATAAGGGCAGAAAATAAAAATCATGTGCCAGATGTGGTCCAGCAACTTTTTCTGATCAATCCTTCACAATACTAATTACAAATATGCTCAGCCTGAAGTCAGCATTCATGAGCAATGATGGATGGCTTAATTTACATTTATAAACAACTTACTAAACTCTTTGTTCACAATAGTCAATGTGGTTATATTGATTCCAAAGTGATACTTTCTTCAACATGAATGTGATGATTAACTTATTTTGGTTAGGCTGCCATGATTTGTGCTATCCACTATTACTCCTATTCCTCCCTTCTTTCCCTTCCTCCATCAACACCATCATCATCATCCTCATCCTCATCCTCATTATAGCTAACAGTTATGTAGCTACTGTAAGTTTTGCAAAACACTTTACATAACTCAGTTCATTTGATCCTCACAACAGTCCTGTGAGGTGTGATTATTATCCCCATTTTATAGCTGAGGAGAAAGAGACTGAGACAGACGACATGACTTACTTGCCCAAAGTCACACAACTGGTGACTCAGATCTTCTTAACTCCAAGTCCAGTGCTCTATCTACTATACCTCCTAGTTGTCAATTGGGCTAAAATGTCTGTCCACTAATAAATAGTATTATGAATTCTATAAAAAGAGGCAGAGCAGCTCTCAACAGCTTAGATAAGATCCTTAACAGCTATATGCCTCAGTATCTCCAATTGTCAGATAAAGATCTTCACAGGAAATTGCAAGAATATTTTTAAAGAGCTTCTAAGGCCCTGGAAGTTATAGTTTAACTTTATTAGGTAAGCACATTTACTATTTATACATCTACACAGTTGTTGTTTCATTATCTCTCTGTTTTCCTGACCTGTCTATCTAGAACATGAATTGTTAAAAGCAAAATACTTGCCCATTCCTGCTGCAATGACCGGCACAGGTAAATCATAGGTGTATAAAATATAAGACAGCATTAAGAAGTCAATATAACTTCGATGACTAGGCAGCAGAACAACTGGATGCTCCTGGATAGCCCGTTGTAGCTTTAAAACAAAAAAGAATAAAACCATTTTAATTATATTTGTTTTTACAAATTGTCTCAAATAAGAAAAGGAAGGAGTATGATGGAATGTCTGTGCATTTGGTGTAGAAATACACTACCAGTCTATAATCTATTTGGATCTATGCCCTTTGCCTCATCCCCAAATTTCCATTTAATCTGAAATGACATTAAAAATACTATTTCAGGGACCCAGTTCAGCAATTTCCCATAGTATAAGAGAACTGAGGATTTAAAGTCTCATGGCTCAGCTGCTAGAAAGTTTTCTCTAGGACAAATAAAAATAGAAATATAAGTTCACCTCAATTTGAGGAGTTTTGCATCTTCTCTTGGCACCAGATACCACAAAACCTAAAACTAATTCAACTACATGCAATAATATAGAGAAACAAAAAGTTACAAAATGAATCTACATATTAAAAAAAGTATTGAATGTATAATTTAGGTTACATTGAAGCTTCCAGATAGCATTAACCAAAGAAACCAATGATGCCTCATGGTGTTACAGAACCTTTATAAAAATTAAAAGCCTTATACAGGGTAGCTCCCATGTCTGGAATGTTCCACCTCCTCACCTTTGCTTCTTAGAATATCTAGTTTAGCTCTTTCTTAACAGGGACTCACCTAAGATTGGACCTGATCCCAAAAAGTGACCTGGTCTTTTGTATTTGGATGGGTGAGTGGGGCAACAGGGAAATTTGTGAAACATCTTGTTAACAAGTTTTCTTGCAAAACTGAATTTCTAGCAATTAAACATCCTCTATAATTGCTAACTCTACCTCACATTTTTTTGCTTCCTATTATATTTCTTCCCCCCTCCAAATTCTTCAGTTCCATTTCCAAACACTATCCCCTTTATTCAAACTGTAGTTCTCCTGGCAGTCTTGATATCAAGCTTGTGGAAAAAGCTCCACACGCTTCACAATGTTAAATAAAGCCATCAGGAATGTGACCATTTGAGAACCAAGGTCAAAACTGGAGTCCCAATAATGAAGTTTCTGATAAGAAAGAGAGCAGAAGGCTAGTGTCTTCCCCAGAGACTACAGGGATCACTTGAATGAAGGAGACTTATTTGAAGAGATTCTAAGTCTACTTCATGGACTCATGATTAGATCAGGAAGTGAATTCATATGTGTGAGAAGAATAAAAAAGAAATCATTAAAAAGGAAAGTGAATAGAGTATATGAAAAGGAGAGGCTGGAAGGTCTGAAGAGTAAAGGCAGTAAGGGATCAAACGGCTGTCTGAATAAGCACACGTATCAAAATACACACTAACTAAAAATAAGCTGTCAAGATCATGGTTTCAAGATACATGACATTCTCTTCTGACTGACCTTTGTGGCGCATTCTATTTCTCTTTTAAAAATTAATTAATTTTTAGCTTTCAACATTCATTTCCACAAGATTTTGAGTTCTAAATTTTTTCCTTATCTTTCCCCTTCCTCAAAAAACCATGCATTCTGATTACTCCTTCCCCAATCTGCCCTCCCTTCTATCATATCCCTCCCTTCCCTTATCTCCATTTTCTCTCTTTCCTTGTAGGGCAAGACAGATTTCTATAATACTCCATTACCTGTATTTCTTATTTCTCAGTTGTATGTAAAAACAATTCTCAACATTCTTTCCTAAAACTTTGAGTTCCAACTTCTTTGCCTTCCTCCCTCCCCACCCAGCCCCACTGAGAAGGCAAGCAATTCAGTATAGGCTACATATGTGTAGTTTTGCAAAAGACTTCCATAATAGTCATGTTGTGAAAGACTAACTATATTTCCCTCCATCCTGTCCTGCCCCCTATTTATTCTATTCTCCCTTCTATCATCCCCCCATACCACTTATTCCCTTCTCCCCTTCTTTCCTGTAGTGTCAGACAGATTTTCATACCAAATTCAGTGTGCATGTTGTTCCCTCCTTAAGTGAAATATGACGAGAGTAAGCTTCACCTTTTTCCTCTCACCTCTCCCCTTTTACCCTCCATTGAAAAAGCTTTTTCTTGCCTCTTTTATGAGAGGTAATTTGCCCCATTCCATTTCTTCTTTTCTCCTCCCAATATATTCCTCTCTCACCTCTTAATTTTATTTTTTTAGATATCATTCCTTCCTATTCAACTCCTCTCTATGTATAAGTGTATAATCTCTCCAATTACCCAAATACTGAGAAAAGTCTCAGGAATAAAATGAAATTCCTTTCCATGTAGGAATGGGAATAGTTCAACTTTAGTAAATCCCTTATGATTTCTCTTTCCTGTTTACCTTTTCATGCTTGTCTTGATTCTTGTGTTTGAAAGTCAAATTTTCTATTCAGCTCTGGTCTTTTCATTAAGAATGCTTGAAAGTCTTCTATTTCATTGAATGACCATTTTTTCCCCTGAAGTATTATACTCAGTTTTGCTGGGTAGGTGATTCTTGGTTTTAATCCTAGTTCCTTTGACATCTGGAATATCATATTCCAAGCCCTTCAATCCCTTAATGTAGAAGCTGCTAGATCTTGTGTTATCCTAATTGTATTTCCACAATACTCGAATTGTTTCTCTCTGGCTGCCTGTAATATTTTCTCCTTGATCTGGGAACTCTGGAATTTGGCTATAATATTCCTAGGAGTTTTTCTTTCTGGGTCTCTTTCAGGAGGTGATCAGTGGATTCTTTCAATATTTATTTTACCCTCTGATTCTAGAATATCAGGGGAGTCTTCCTTGATAATTTCATGAAAAATGATGTCTAGGCTCTTCTTTCAACATGCCTTCAGATAGTCCCATAATTTTTAAATTGTCTCTCCTGGATATATTTTCTAGGTCAGTTGCTTTTCCAATGAGATATTTCATATTGTCTTCAATTTTTTCATTCTTTTCGTTTTGTGATTTCTTGGTTTCTCATAAAGTCATTAAGCTCCTTCTGTTCCACTCTAATTTTTAAAGAACTATTTTCTTCAGTGAGCTTTTGAACCTCCTTTTCCATTTGGCTAATTCTGCTTTTTAAAACATTCTTCTCCTCATTGGCTTTTTAGACCTCTTTTGTCAATTGAGTTTGCCTATTTTTAAAGGTGTTATTTTTTTGGCTCTCCTTTACCAAGGTATTGACCCGTTTCTCATGCTTTTCTTACATCTTTCTCATTTCTCTTCCCAATTTTTCCTCCACCTCTCTTACTTGATTTTCAAAATCCTTTTTGAGCTCTTCCATGGCCTGAGACCATTGAATATTTATTTTGGAGGTTTTGGATGTAGAAGTCTTGACTTTTATGTCTTCCTCTGATGGTATGCATTGTTCTTCCTCATTCAAAAGGATGGGAGAGAACACCTGTTCACCAAGAAAGTAACCTTCTATAGCCTTGTTTTTTCCCCTGTTTTGGGCATTTTCATAGTCAGTTACTTGATTTTTGAGTCCTTTGTTAAGTGGAAGGTATAATCTAGGGACCTGTAAGTTCTCAGTTCCTCCAAGGTGACATAATCAAGGGAGATGTGTTTAGTCCTCTCCTGGTCATGCATTCTACTTCTTAACCACCATGCTTTATGCTAACTTTTTTAGATATTAAACTTAAGCAGAAAGTAATGAATATGAGTGGTTGAAGAGCAGACCTATCTTTTAAAATTAAGTGTTTATAAACGGGGGAAAAATAGGATGGAGAAAAAGACACAGTTAGTAATTATAACTGTGAATATGAGTGGGATGAACTCTCCCATAAAATGGAGGCAGAAAGCAGAGTGAATTAAAAACCACAGTCCTACAATATGGTGTTTAAAAAACACATGTAAAGCAGAGAGATATACAGACAGTAAAGATAAAAGACTGGAGCAGAGTGCATTTTGCTTCATCCGTAGTAAAAAAAAAAAAAAACCAGGGATAGCAATCGATCTCAGACAAAGTAAAAGCAAAAATAGATTAAATTAAAACCAAATTACCAGTATCAAAAATGAAAAAGGTGAATTCACCACCAATGAAGAGATAATGAAAACTGTATGCCAATGAATATGACAATCTCAGTGAAATGGATGAATATTTACAAAAATATAAATTTCCCAGATTAAAAGAAGAGGAAATAAAATACTTAAATAACCCCATTTCCTAAAAAGAAATTGAATAAGCCAGCAATGAAACTCCTAAGAAAAAATTTCCAGGGTCAGATGGATTTAAAAGTGAATTCTATCAAACATTTAAAGAACAATTAATTCCACTACCATATAAATTATTTGGGAAAATGGGCAGAATCCTACCAAATTCTTTTTATGATATAAATATGGGGATGATACCTAAACTGGGAAGAGCCAAAACACAGAAAAAAACATTATAGATCAATTTCCCTAATGAATATAAATGCAAAAAATTTAAATAAAATATTAGCAAAGAGATTACAGCAACTCATCACGAGAATAATACCAGATGGAGTTTATACTAGGAATGCAGGGCTGGTTCAATATTAGGGAAACTATCAACATAATTAACCATATCAATAACAAAGCTAAAAGAAACCATATGATTATCTCAATAGATGCAGAAAAAGCTTTTGACAAAATACAACACCCATTTCTATTAAAAACACTAGAGAACATAGGAATAAATGGAGTTTTCCTTAATGATAAATAGCATCCATCTAAAACCATTAGCAAGCATTATATGTAATGAGGATAAGCTAGATGCATTTCCAATAAAATTAGGGGTGAAACAAGGGTGTGCATTATCCACTGTTATTCAATATTATGTTAGAAATGTTAGCTTTAGCAATGAGAAGAAAAAGAAATTTAAAGAATTAGAAGAGACAAAGAAGAAATAAAGCTATCACTCTTAGCAGATGATATGATGGTATACCTAAAGAATCCTAGAGAATTAACTAAAAACTCCATAAAATAATAAAAAATTTTAGCAAAGTTGCAGCATATAAAATAAACACATATAAATCATCACCATTTCTACATATTACTAACAAAGTCAAACAGCAAGAGATAGAAAGAGAAATTCCATCAAAATTATTGTAGACAAGATAAAATATCTGGGAGTCTACCTGCCAAGACAAACCCAGGAATTAAATGAATACAATTACAAAACACTTTTCACACAAATAAAGTCAGATCTAAATAATTGGAAAAATATCATGTTCATGGGTAGGTCAAGCTAATATAATAAAATGAAAATTCTACCTAAATTAATTTATTTACTCAGTGCCATACCAATTAAGTTATCTAAAAATTATTCTATAGAACTAGAAAAGATGACAAAATTCATCTGGAAAAACAAAAGACCCAGAATATCAAGGGAATTAATGAAAAGAAATGCAAGGAAAAGTGGTCTAGCCATATCAGATCTTAAATTGTACTATAAAGCAGCAATCCTCAAAATTACTTGTTCTTGTCTAAGAAATAGAGTGGTAGGTCAGTGGAACAGGTCAGGTACACAAGACAGCAGTAAACGACTATAGTAGTCTATTATTTGATAAATTCAAAGATTCTAGGTTCTGGATAAGGACTCACTATTTAACAAAAACTGCTGGGAAAACTGGAAAATAGCATGGCAGACACTAGGTACAGATCAACATCTCACACAGTATGATAAAGCCAAAATGGGTACATGATTTAGATATAAAGGCTGATGCTATAATCAAATTAGGAGAGCAAAGAACAGTTTGCTGTCAGATTTATGGAGAATGGAAGATTTTATGACCAACCAAGAGATAGAGAACATTATGAATCACAAAATGGATAATTTAATTACATTAAATTGAAAAGTTTTTGCAAAAACAAAGCCAATGCAACCAAGATTAGAGGAGAAGCAGAAAGCTGGGAAACAATTTTTATGGCTAGTGTCTCTGATAAAGGCCTCATTTCTAAAATATATAGAGAACTGCGTCAAATTTATATGACTACAACACATTCTCCAATTGATAAATGGTCAAAGGATATGAACAAGCAGTTTTCAGATGAAGAAATTAAAGCTATCTATAGTCATATGAAAAAATGCTCTAAATCACTGTTGATAAGAGAAATGCAAATCAAAACAACTCTGAGGTACCACATCACACCTATCAGATTGGCTAACACAACAAAACAGGAAAATGATAAATGATGGAGAAGATGTGGGAAAATTGGAACACTAATACATTGTTGGTGGAGTTGTGAAGTGATCCAACCATTTTGGAGAGCAATTTGGAATTATGTCCAAAGGGTCATAAAACTATGCATATTGAGCCTGCAATACCACTTCTAGGGCTGTATCCCAAAGAGATCATAAAAATGGGAAAAGGACCCACTTGTACAAAAATATTTATAGCAGCTCTTTCTGTGGTGATCAATAATTAGAAATTGAGGTGATGTCCATCAACTGGGGAAGAGCTGAACAAGTTGTGGCAGATGAATGTAATAGCATACTACTACTCCATAAGAAATGGTGAGTAGGTGGACTTCAGAAAAACCTGGAAAGACTTATATGAACTTATGCTGAATGGAGTGAGCAGAACCAGGAAAACATTACGGTACAGTACACAGTAACAGCAACACTGTATAAGGAGTCATTTTGATAGACTTAGATCCTTGCATTGCTGAGAAGAGCTACGACAGCTCCAAAAGACTCATGATGCAACATGCTATCCACATCCAGAAAAAGGAGTCTGAATGCAAACTGAAGCACACTATTTGCTCTCTCTCTTTTTATTCTTCTTTCTTGTGGTTTCTCCCATTGGTTATAATTCTTCTTTACAACATGACTAATGTGAAAATGTTTAATATGAATGTATATGTATAGCCTATATCAGATTGTATGCCATCTTGGGGAGGGGAAGGGAAAGCAGGGGGAGAAAATTTTTAAATTCAATGTCTTATAAAAGTGAATGGTGAAAACTAAAAGAAAGAAAAAAAGAAAAAAGCCCCCAAAATTAAATTAAATGTTTATGTCAATACTCACTCTCTGAATACCTTCTTCATTCACACACACTTTCTTGTAAATACGTTTAAACACTTTACTCAAACTGAAAGCAAAAAATCGGATGGCTCCCAGACGCAATTTGTGAGCCATCTCATCCAGGATTACAGAAGCTTCTTCTTGGATTATATCAGAAGACTCATGCGTTTCCCTGGAGATCTGGAAAGAAAGGGAAAAGGAGTCAATTTTGAAGTACTAAGCATAGATATTCTTTTCTTTCAAATAAGGATGAAGTATGAGATGAAAAGGCAGTTAGGTGATGCAATGGATAGAGCATGGGGTTTGGAGTTAAGAAGACTTCCTGAGTTCATATCCTACCTCAGACACTTACTAGCTGTGTGACCCTGGACAAGTCTCTTAACCCTCTTTGCCTCAGATTCCTCAATGGTAAAATAAGCTGGAGAAGGAAATGGCAAACCACTTCAAAACCATTGCCAAGAAAACCTCAAATGGGTCAGGAAGATTCCGACATGGCTGAAATGACTGAACAACAAAATGAGATGGAAAGGACTTGAACCAGAGTCATTTCTACTTCTACAAAATCTCTCAAATACATCTTCTTTTCTCTCTCACACTCACTTAGTTCAGATTCTCATTATCTCTCCTCTAGTCTAAACTGCTGTAATATCTTCCTAATTGTTTTCTGGATGGATAATCTTACCTTCTTCCCCCTCTAATCCACTTTACTCTGCTCCATATTAGTTTTCCTGAAGTACAGCTCTGGTTAGGATATCCCACTGTTCATCAGCTTTCAGCTACTCATCAAATAAAGTGTTCTGGCAATCTGTCTGCTTCCTCATTTTTTAGCTTTATTTCCCAGCATTCCCGTCATGTAACCTACGTTCCAAATAAACACAGGACTAACCAGCTATTCCCCATGTATATTTGTTCCAGTGTCTTTATACATGCTCTTTCCCTCTGCCCTTCCCCACCAAACTCTCTTATTGAACTCTTTACCAAAGCCTCAAAGCCAAATTCTCTTACTTATGGCTTTTCATAACTTGCTCATGAGGCAGGGGAAGCCGTGGTCTGTCCTATGTGCTAAGGCTCTTTTTTACTTTCTCTTCACATCACCTCTTCTCATCAACCAGTGGCTGGCCAATATTGCCCCTCATTTTTATCATGTGTACAACCCACCATCTTTGTTTTTAATGTGCCATGACTTGCTCAAGGCAATGGTGCACTTTTCTTAATTCTTCAGACTGTAGTGTTCTATGACTTAAAGATGGATTTGCTTCAGAAAGAAACTTGGAGTCACTAATCAATCAATCCACAAGCATTGATTAGTTCTTTACTATGTGCCAGGCACTCTGCTATGCATTGGTGATAAATTTTAAAAGTCCCTATCTTCAAGGAGCTTACATCCCAACAGTGGAGATAACCCACGTAAATAAGAATAAATAAGATAACTAAAGAGTAGATAGAAAATAATATTAGAGGAGATAGCATTAACAGTTGTGGGGACCAGGAAAGACTTTCTAGAAGAGGTGAAGCTTGAAAAGAATTTTAAAGGAATCTAGCAATTCTAAAAGTTCAATTGCTAGTGGGGAATTGCTAGTACAAACGAAAGGGGATAGGAGATGGATTGTCATGTGTGAGGAATAGCAAGTAAGCCAGTATGGCTGGACAGCAGACATACTGAGTATGAGATATCTAAGGGAAATCCAGCCGGAAACGTCCAACAGGCAGTTGGTGATGTAGGACTGGAATTCAGGAGAAATGCTCCTACTACCATCATTAAAACAAAGAGACAACAAAAACACTCCATGTGTCTACTGATTGTTGAAGCATTGAATAAACTATGCTATATGAATATAATGAAATATTAATCGACCATAAGAAATGGAAAAAAATAAAAAAAAGTTACAAGGAAACAGGGATTCATACAAAGTGATGCAGGACAGTAACAGCAATATTGTAATGAAAATTAACTGTGAAAGACTTAGCTACTCTGATCAATTCAATGATCTAAGTAAGATAATTCTAAAGGACTCATGATGAAAACTGCTGTCCACCCCAGAGAGAGAAGTGATTGACTCTGAATGCTGATGGAAGCATATTATTTTTCACCTTATTGTCCTTGCCTTTTTTTTGTTTGTTTTACAACATGGCTTATATAGAAATGTGTTGTGCATGACTTTACGTATGTAATAGGTATCATATTATTTGTCTTCTCAACGGGTTGGGGAGGGAGTGAATTTGGAACACAAAAATTAAAAAAAAAAGAATGTTAAAAATAAACAAGTAAAATACACGAAGAAATATAGGATAAAAAGAACAGAACCAAACAAAAACTTGACACTGACTACAGTATAGTAATAAAACCCTCCCCAAAATCTCAAAGATTAACTAGAGAAAAAACAAGTTTATATGAGGATATGGCAGCTAACAACATGATTTTGCTATTTTATTGCTAAAATAAACATTTTTCCCTTTTCTACACTAACTAAAAACAGGAGAGGTTTACAGTTTCAAGTGTAATTTTTTCCCTCCTTTTTTGTGCACTTGAATGTCTGTGTTAATGGTAACAAAGTTTATTTCAAATTGCTTTTAATAAGCTCTATTGATGCTATTTCCAAGTGCATATTACTCTATAGCTCCACTCACAATTTCCCTAACTGCTTAGACCAGGGATGCTTAACCTGGCTTCATGGACTTTAAAAAAAAACATTGTGATAATTGTGTTTACATATGATTGGTTTCCTTTGTAATCCTGTATATTTTATTTTATGCATTTAAGAACATTACTCTAAGAAGGAGCCTATAGGCTTTTCCAGACTGCCACACAGGTCCATGACAGAAAAAGGTTAAAGATCTATACCCTAAACCAAAGCTCTCTTCCTCAGTTAGCACTCCTCAATATATGTTACATAACCTCCTCATAGAAAGTAAGTTCCTTGAGGTAAGGACTACCTCTATTTTATACTTTTAATCTCAGGGAGAAGCACAAGATCTGATGTATAAAAGCTCATTGATTTGTTTACGTGAGTCATAATTCCAACACTGTCCCCACCATCATTTCTATATTGAATCTACTTTAAGAAACCCCTCCACCAAAAAAAAAAGTTAAGCAAAAACATTCCAAACTGTAACCCCATTTGACAATATACAGTATTGTCTTAGCAGTCCCCCACCTCTCTACCAGGAGGAGCGTTGACTCATTTATGCTCCAGGACTGTCTCTGGTTTCTCCATTCCTCAGTGTTCAGCTTCTCTGTGGTGAGCTTTTCATTTACATCACATTGTTCTCTTATTTGTTTCTGTCGCTCTGTATCAGTTTATACAAATCTCATTTCTCTGAATTCCTTTTATTCATAATTTTTTAACGCACAACAATATTACAATATATCTACGTCTCATAATTTTTCAGCTATTCATCAATCTATCATCATTTAGTTTCAATTTCTTTGCTATAACTTTTTTGGTATCTATTGGCCTTTTGTTTTAGTCTTTGTCTCCTTGGGAGCATAGGCCTAGTAAAAGGACTGCAGAATCAAAGGGTATGAACGATTTGGTCTAATATAATTTTGTATTAGATTAAGAAAAAGCTGGCAGATCAAGAAACAAAATAGGGGAAAAACAACAGACCCTCATCATCCACTATTTTCAAATCAGTAGCTTATCTTTTGTAGAGGTACCAACAACAATAATGATAATCTGTCATTTATATTGTACCTACTATGTGCCAGGCACTTTGATAAGCACTCTATTCATTTGATCCTCACAACAATCCTGTGAGGTAGATGCTATTATTATTCCATTTTACAGTTGAGGAAAATGAGGTTGAGTAAAGTGACTTGCCCAGGGTCATACAGCTAACAAATGTCTGAGGCTAAAGTTCTTTCTGACTCCAGGCCCAGCACTCTATCCACTGACCAACTGTCTAAAAAAATGGAAGGTGGCAACAAGAATGACATAATACTCTGTACAGAATAGGTATTTAATGAACATCTACTAATTAAATTGAGATACTGAAGTAACTCAGGACAGCAAAAGTAGAGAGCCAAAAAGTTCCCAGCAATGGAAGGATGGGGTGAAGATCAGATCCTTGCTTCTCATCCTTGAGTACCAAAACAGAGGAAGCAACTGAACTACAGAGTCTGAACTCAAGATTAATCTAAAATAGGGTACACTAATCAACTGATTTAAATAATCTTAGTCATATAGAAGACAAAGAGCAAAATAAAAACACCCAAGGGAAAAGTACTGGGACATGAAAGAAACAAAATGCTGAATCCAGCTGATTGTAGCAATGATAGGAACCACTCACCTGCCTGATGATATACTGAACCTCCTCAGATCTGAGAACAGTACGTTTAATTTTATCTGGCTTGCAAGGGCAGAGTCCCTTGTAGACGGTAGGTGTGTAACATTTCATTGCATATTTCAGGTCACTGAACTGCCGCCTCTCTTCCAATATATCTTCAAATTCATCCCACTTTTTCAGTTCTTTCTGTTGTAAAGGGCAAAAAAAAGAAAACAGTGAGAGTATGAACTTAAACTTAAGTTGATGATTGTAGGGGTAAAATTTTATTTCTAAATTATCTGTAATATTATTACATGGTAAGGGATTTTTTTCCCCAGTAGATAAATTCTTGTCCTGATGTAAAATATACATATAATAAAAAACAAAAATATAAATATTGCTAGGTCTAGCAAATGTATGTTGAACTACCAGTAATATCCTTTACACTATTATCATTCTGCCATCAAATAAAAGTTCTGGGAGAAAAGTGGATCAAGGAAAATCAGCACTCCTTTTGGTAAAATTAAACAAGTATAGAATTAATAAAATTCTAACTATTTGATTGTACCTGCCTATTTACAGATTTCTCCTACCTTTATGATGTTCTAGACTTTATTTTCCAGGGAAAAAAGAGTTACCATAACCTACCATTTCTTCATAAAAATGTCCAACAATATACGGTTATCCTTTCCACATCACAACACTCCCCATCATAGTTTCAATATGCTGTAAGTCAGCATAAGTAATTAAATGGGAATTTGGGGGGAGTTTTGAGGCAACTGAAGATGACATGGGAAGCCCAGCAGACGACATAGAGCCAATGACTAAATACTTCAATTTTACAATATTTACCAAACCTTAACCCAAATTTTACAATAACATACTGAAAACATCACATAAAAGAAAAAGACTTCTTCTCTGGTATGGAGGGCGAAAATTTTTACACAGATTTTCCAGATCAAGGGAGTGCAGTGCTCCTAAGCCCTTCAGCATGGGAGGGACAATTATTATATTATAGAGTGGAAAGGATACTGGATGTGTGACCATGCAAAAAGTGATTTTTACCTCTCTGACACTTAGTTGCCTTATCTGCAAAGTGAGGATAATTATACACATCCTATCTTATAGGTTTGCGTGAAGAAAACGCTTTGTAATGCATACAAATATATTATAAATATATGTGACATACAGAGAAAAATATTTATATAGTGCATTTATATGAACAAACGTGCTATGTAAACTATAAGTCACTGTATAAATATAAGCTATTACCATCAGGCAACATTCTACATAGACAGGCAAAATTTACAAAATAAAATCGATAACACAAACATAGTGGTCTTGAAATTTCTGTCACTTACTTTCTTTTTTTTAAAATTCAATTTTTTTTTATTTTCAGTTCTAAATACTCTCCCTCCCCATCTACTGAGAAGGTAAGAAATAAAAAGCCCTTTGCAAATATGAAGTCATACAACATACCCATGTTAGCATGCTCTGAAGAAAAAAAATAAGCTTCAATATGTATCCTGAATCCATTTGTTGTCTATCTAGACATAAACAGCAATTTTTTTTTTTATCATGAGTCCTTCAGAATTGTGGTATGGTATGTAGCTGTGTTGATCAGCAGTTACCATCTTATAAACTTGTTTTAAATAGGCTACTATTTATTACCAGTTTATCTCTATTGAAAGAATTTAACTTTTAAAAAGTAAGTCAAAGTGTGGGGATAAAACTTAAAAGAATTAAATTAAAATAGATCTGTACAAATGGTAAGATAAGAAGGTACATTAATGAAAAAAAGTAATTGATAAGGATAAAAAGGAAGTCAAAATTTTCCTTAGACAACAAACTTCTTGTGTGGGGTCCTGCAAACAGAGATAATCAATAACTTTTTTCTTTCTTTCTCTCTTTGTTGGCAGTTGTATCCCAACTTCCTTTCCCTCCCTTTTCTAGTCCCCCTCATTGGGGAAAAATAATTCTCTAATGAATATTCAGTCAAGCAATTGTACCAAAAAAAAAAATAAGGTGGGCAGCATGCATCATCTTTAATCTTCCGGAACAATAATTGAGTCATCAATCAGTGTCCTTAAGTTATTAAAAGGTTTTATCTTTACAATATTGTTGCTATTAATTAACATTAACTGACCATATTTTAGGTTCAACTAAGAATGATGATATTCCTGACCTTTAAGAAGCTATAGTTTGAAGGAAAACATTTATATGACTATTATATTACTATGTAAGCATTATATCAATAATAAATATAAATAATAGCTCCTCAAGAAAATCTATGGCTAAAAAAGAGACTGGTTTATCAATATGGATAAGGAAAAGCAAGTTTGTGGAAGATGAAAACTGCCCATATTATAACATGCAGTTATTAAACTAGCCTATCAGTAAGTATCTTGCATGGGCATTACAGATGGACAATCAGCAAAATTAAACATGAGACAAAATGGGTTATATTTGAGCAACTGTGAAATGATTCTAATAATCCTAAACTCCTTGATACAAAGAGTCATATTGACACCAACATTCGAATGATGCTGGTGGGTCAAAATCAAAGAACACCACAACCTCTAAAAGAGCAATGGGGAGATATATGGTGGTTAAATTTTAAGCAGGCTTTAGCTTACTTGTTCCAAAATTGGAACAAAAGATATTATCAAGGAATGTATGTCAAAGGAGTGAGCTGACCATATGAGGAGGAGCTATGACAAATGGACAGACAGCACCATTGCTGCATTAGTATCCATGAAATGTTAACAGACCTAGAAGAAGATCTTCAGGATGTTGACTGGAGCCTTTATGGAGGATTTATCAGAGGATATGGTCAAAAATCACAAAGGAAGAGAAAGTATGAATGGGTTACAATCTGGACCAGTGGAAGAAGTACCCACAATGAGGAGACCACAGATCTAGATCTAATGAAGTACTGAAATATTAAGGTGAAGAGTCTATTGGGAAGACTTTGCCAAAAACTGGAACTGTGGTATAAAATAAGCTGAGAAGACAATTGTTCTAGTGAAGATAAACTTTACTCAAAAAAAAAAATACTTTGGCATGTTAACCTGCTATCTGGGTAACCTTGGGTAAGTTATTTAAACTTTCTTGGCCTTAACTTTTTCATCTTCATAGTTGTACTAGATGGTCTCTGAGGTTCTTTCAAATTTTCTGACTCTAAAATACCAGGGTTTCTTCCTAACCTGTTTTATCAGAGCATTTATTTCTCTCCTGCCCAATCAGCCTTCAACAACTGAGGTTATACTCCACAGACCACTGTCAGAACCAAGATCAAAGGAAAGGAACAGTCTCTGGTAACAGAGAGTGTTTGTCACTGTGTGTCAAGTATCACATATTTTGAAGCAAATCTGCAAGGAAATATCTAGGAGAGAAAATAGTAGATGATTCAACAGATGTCTAAAACTATTATTTTGCCTAATAAGCAACTAAGATGAAAATGCTACATACAATGAACAAACTTCCTGAACACTGTGACTACAGATTAAGTCCAAAGTCCTTAGCCCAGAATACAAGAGCAGCCCATAATCTGGTCTCAACCTATTTTTCCAGATTTACCTCATGTTCCTCTACAAAAGTTTCCTAATATAATGATTATGGAAATGATGGATGGTCTTTGGTTGGGACTTTGGGATGAGAGGGTTCAGGGAGAGGGAAATAAGAAATAGTGGTTAGGGGATAGAGAATGGAGTTTGAATGATGACCTACAAGGGGTTCAGAATCTCTGGAATAAGTAGGGTATCACTATGTGTGAAAATGTTTTTCATTGGTCGGAAGGTGCTATTTTTCATGCCAGAGGAGGCTAGAGATTAGGCACGAGCAGCACGAGACAGAAGGGATTTGACCAGATGGTCAGATCAGAGGCCTTGTTTCACTACTCCTTTTTCCTCCAAAGGCTGGTGATGAGGCAAGAGACAGTGGAGCAGGAGATGGAAGTCTCACTCTCTACCCACTTTTCTTCTTCTCTCAAGAGACAGGTGCAGTAGATGAAAGGTCTTCAGAAGGAAGAATGCTCTTTGCATGGAGAGCTCTTCACATCTTAGCGGGGAGATCAGGCAGGCAGCTGGAAGTGGAATTCTTGTGGGCAGGGACAAGTTGTATTTGGGGCAGATGGAAGTTACTTGGTCAGATACCACCTTTCTTCAGGGGAAACCCACAATAGAAGATGAAAGACTTGGTCAGAGGAAGGTCTCCCTCCTCTTCAACAGTCAATAAATATTTATTAAGTGCCTATTTGTGCCAGGCACTGTGCTAAGCTCTGGGGTTACAAATATGAAAAAAGGATGGTCCTTGCCTTAAAGAAGCTATCAATCTAATAGTAGAAGACAAAAAGAAGCTGAAAACCAGGGTGAGGAAGTGAAAAAGTAGAGAAGCCAGAGAAACCCCAAAGTAGTACATTCAGGTAAGAAATGAGGAAGTATTCTGAGCTGGATACTCTCCTTAAATCCCCAATCAGAGAGGCAAAGAGTAGTGATGGGGTGGAGTACAACGTCTGATGAGATCTTCTTACAGGATGATGAAGTTATCTTAATAATGAGCTTCCTGGGGTGTCCTAAAATAAGGAGGCCAGTAGTGCAGCATCACCTGAGGCTACAGATAAGGCTGGTGAAACAGGAGATAGAAGTGTCCCCCAAGTTTTTTGCAGGTGGAAGTTGGATTGAGGCCAATGGCAGTCAGCTAGACCCCTTGCAGCCTTCCCTCAGGGGACACACACACACACACACACACACACACACACACACACACACACACACACACACAGAAGGAGATCTAAGGCTAGTTAGAGGAAGGTTGCGCTCCTCTTCTCACCTGATGCTGCAGATCAGGCCACTAAAGTACGAGAATTACTGTGTCTGAACTCTGACATCCTGGTTTCTGATGTGCTGAATAAGAATGTGGAAACAGTATTAGAGAAAACAAAAATGGAAAGAGCACTCAGGACAGGAGTTTGACACCTCTGAGTTAAGGGATCAATTTTCAAGTTATCTAATAGGAAACAAAGATCAAACGTAAGAAAAAAAAATCATACTTTATTGCTACAAAAAAGCAACTAAGAAGATATTAGTAACTACTGACCCATACACTTATTTTTCTCCTTTCCACAAAATCTTTATAAGGATATTTTCTATGGGTTCTGATGGTGATCACTTGAAAATTTAAGCAGAAAGGAAGGCTTTTGCAAACAATATTCTAAAGCAAGTCACCTTTTTATAGTCAATATGACGGGAAAGGATACAAAACCCCACAACATTTATCATTTTGTTATTTTAAAGGCTCTCTTCTAATTGTCTTCCATATATTTTAAGGTTACACAAGATTCATTGACAGACCCACAACAGAGATGACATCATTCTCTTAATTACGAGTGAAGCACAAAATAGGGAAATACATGTTTGTCAAGTATAACAAATCAGTCAGTCACTAAACATTTACTAAGCACCTTCTATGGAAAGGCAGAGTAGAAATTAGAAAAGTGGGGAAAGAGTAGAATATGGGATTTCATTTGGGACTTGAAGGAAGAAGGAAAACTCATAGTCAGAGATGAAAAGGGAGTGTTTCAGGCATGGAGGACAGCCAGAGAAAATGCCCAGAGTCAAGAGATAAAGGATCTTATTCACGGAATAGTAACAAGGCCAGTGCCACTGGGTCAGAGTAAATGGTAGGGGGTAAAGTAAGACTAGAAATGTAGGAGAGGGCTAGGTTAGATCGGGTTTTGAATGCCAGAGGATTTTGTATTTGATCACAAAGGCAATTAGGAGCCACTGGAGTTTATCTAGGAGGTGACCTTCGATTTAGAAAAGTTATTTTGGAAGTCAAATGGAAGATGTAGCGGAGCGAGAGGAAACATGAACTGATGAGGATCTGGATCAGGGTAGTGACAGCCTCCAAGTAGAGAAGGGAAGATATTTGAGAGGTATTACAAAGGTAAAACCAGCAGACTTTGGTGACAGATTAGATACGAGGATTAAGAACGAGAAGTCAAGAGTGATGTCTGGGTTCTGAGCCTGAGAGACTGAGAGGATAGTGTTGCTCTCAAAAGTTACAGAGAGTTTAGGAGGCAGGGGTGGGGTGGGAGGAGGTGGGGGGGGGGAACATAATGAGTTTAACGTTGGATTCATTGAGTTTAAGATGTCTGATGAACATCTAATTCAAGATGACTGAAAGACAATTAGAGATATGAGACTGGAGGTCAGCAGAAAGGTTAAGATAGAAGAGGTAGAGGTCTCCCATCCTATCAAGGGAGACAATAAATACAAATTTAAGAATAGAATAAATATATTCAAAATAAATGCAAAGTAATTACTAAGGGAAGCTGTAGCAGTTGGGTATAGAAGATAGTGTTTGTGTTTTTTCTTGAAGTTAGGGATTCTATGAGCGAAAATGAAAAGAAAGCATATTCCAGGTATGGGAGATGGTCAATGCAAAGGTACAGAGATGGGACAGTGACATATGTGAGAAACCAAGAGGAATCCAGTTTAGCTGAACCATAAATTGCAGGAAGGGAATGACATATAAAGAAGTTGGAAAGGTAAATTAGTGTCAACTTGTAAAAGGCTAAATAGAATTTACATTTTATCCTTAAAGCAATATGGAGCCACTAGAATTTGAGTACAGGAGTGACATGATCAGGTCTATGCTTAAGGAATATCATTCACACAGCTGTGTAAAAATGGTGAGGGATGCAGGGAGGGAAAGAGTTAAGGGAGGGGGATGAATTAGGAAGCCACTGAATTAAGGTGGTGGCTATGGAAGGAGAGAGAAGGAGGTCTTGTGCAGGAGTAGAAATGTCAAGATTTGGCAACTGAATGGATATGTTGGGTAAGGGACAGTAAAGACTCAAGGATAATAGTAAGGATAGGAACCTTGGACACTCAGAAAATGGTGGTGCTCTTACCAAAAATGGGAAAGTTAGGTAGAGGGGACAGTTTTGGGGTAAAGATAAAGAAATCTGTTTATGATGTGTTGAATTTGAGTTATCTCTGGGATATCCAGTATGAAATGTGCATTATAAAAAATAAGACTAGAGCTCAAGAAAGAGCTTTGAGTGGATCTGTATATGAATCTGCGAGTCATTGGAATAGTGATAATTAAATCCATGTAAGTTGATGAAATTACTAAGAGAGTATGGGAAGAGTAGATAGCCCAGAACAAAATCTTGAGATATACCTACAGTTTGAGTAGATTATATGGATAATGATGCAACAAAGGAGACTGAAAAGGTCAGACAGGTAAAAGGAGAACTAACAGAGAGCACCATCATGAAAATCCAGAATAGAAAGTGTGTTGAGGAGTAATGAGTTGACAACAGTATCAAAAAAGAACTAGCTATCATCTCTTGGTAAGAGATCATGAGAAGGGCTTTTCAGTATACTGAGTAGTGCCTCCCCTTCCCTGAGGGTCCACTGCCCCTTGGCACACTCCACCACAGTCATGCACTCAGATTTTTGGGAGAACACACTAAAAAATTACCCAGAACAAATCATTATGGTTTGTGATAGGCATTGCTGGATCCCTTCCTCTTCACAGAATCCCTAATTTTTTTTCAAGGAGCAGCTCAAGTACTACATTGATTACATCACTGAAATATCAAAGGAATTTTATTTCCAGTTTGGCTGATTTGTTGTTTGATGAACTATGCCCTAATTCTAGTGCTTTTGCCCATACTTACTGGGATTGTTTTCCTATCACTCTTTGCCTGTTTAGACTGTACATTAGCTTAAGTTGTGTCTCCTCCATAAAACCTTGTCTATTACAGATCTCAATTATCACCTCTTCCTTACAACTCCTATACAGAATTGGTAGAGGGGTCACTGGTTTATGATTCTTCTGTAACTCCTCTCAGTAAACATTTAATCTTTATTTACCCTTCACTGACAGTGGGGGTAACCAAATTTTAATCAAGTTCTCTAAAGGATTAAAATATTCTCCATGTTGACTTCATAAAAACACATATTTACACCAAGTTAAAAGTCTATCAAATAGGAAGGTAAATGCCTAATTATCTGTAATACTGCAATTATAATCTAGAAGGATTCTCTGACTAGTTTCCCTCCCCTCTAATAAATCTCCCTCATTGCTGCCAGGCTAACTTAAAACTCCACTTTCTTTATGTCATTTGTTCCTCAAAAGCCTTCCCTGCATGTGACAGAAACTTCCTGTAGAACCAATTCCTAATCTCTCAGTTAACATTCAAGGTCTTTGATCCATCAATCTGTAAACATTTATTAAACACTAGGTACTAGCCAATGAGATCAAAAAGACAAAAAAATGAAACAAACCCTGCATTCAAGGAGCTTAAATTCCACTTGGTGAGGCAACAAACACAAATATAAGTATATATAGAATACAAAATAAACACAAAGTAGTCTGATACCATCCTACTCATCCCACCTTCTTTCAAATCTATGGATAGAGGAAAAATTCATGATCAAACAAGAGAGAAAAGATGAAAGAAGATAAAATAGGAAATTTTGCTTACATAACATTTAAAATTTGTGCACCAATTCAATAAAGCTAAGATTAAAAGGAAAACAACTAAGGAGAAAAGTCTTTGCACCAAGTTTCTCCAAATAAAAAAATGGTCTCATTTCCAAGATATGTGAAACTGATTTAAATTTGTAAGAATCATTCTCAATTGACAAATGATCTAAAGGGTATAAGCTGAGAATTCTCAAGAGAAGAAACTCAACTTATCTAAAATTATATTAAAATATTCCAAATCATTAACAATTTGAGGGAATGCAAATTAAAGTAATTCTAAGGTTCTACCTCATACCCAACAGATTGGCAAAGATGACAAAAAAGGGAAAATGATGAATGTTGGAGAGGCTGTAGAGAAATAAGCAAATTGATGTTTTGTTTATATACCTTTGAATGGATACAATTATTCTGAAAAGCAATTGGAATTATACACAAAAGGTTAATAAATAGTTCATGTCCTTTGCCCCAGTTAAATCACTCAGGGCTAAGTAGAGGATGATCTGGAATGAGGAGAGACTTGTGGCAGGCAGACCAATCAGCAAGCTATTACTGCAAGAGTCCAGGTGTGAGGTGATAAGGAGCTGTCACCAAGGTGCTAGCAGTGTCAGAGTAGTGAATGCGGAATATGCATGAGAAGTCACAAAGGTAAAATCAACAAGTACTGGTGACAGATTGGATATGGGAGGTGGAGGTAGGGAAAGAAAGGTGAGAGAGGCTGAGGAATGAGCCTCAAAGACTAGGAGGGTGGGTATCAAGCACTAGGAAAGTCTGGAAGCAGGGAAGATTTTGGGGGAAAGATAACGAGTTTAGTTTTGGACAAGTTGAGATTAAGGACATCTAGCAGACAGTTGGAGATGCTAGACTAGAAGTCAGCAGAGAAGACAGGGCTATATAAGTAGACTTGAGAATCACCAGCACAGAGCTAATAACTGAATCTATGGGAACTAATGTGATCAAGTGGAATACAGAGGAAGAAGGGAACAGGACAAAGCCCTGTGGTTAAGGGATATGCCTTGAATGAAGATCCAGCGAATGAGACAGGAGTTGAGCCTATGTAACATAAATTTGTAGTGGAACTAGTCAGCTTCATGATTTTCTCCAACTTTGTTTAGCACTTTTGTTCACCCTGATCTCCCATATATGTACAAGCAGCAGATATCAGAAATGATCCAAGCTTGGTGAAAGATGGGCAATATGATAAGGGGACAAGGGACTGAAGAGAACCGTGTAGAGCTGAACTGGTTCAAGAAAGGGTCAAGATGGAAAAAAGGAGAGTGTAGCCAGTACAAGGGTGATGGCCTGGGAGAGAACTGAGGAGTCAAGGAATTGGAAGTCATGGTTTAGACAAAGATTAGGATTTGGGATTAAAAGTCAGAGGGAAAGGTAGAATGACAATAGACTATGATCAAGTAAATAAATTTCAGAATTCATGAACATGGATATAGTGCATTTGGGGGTGATGGCAAAATCAAGAGCACGACCATTTTCATATGTGGCTTTGGCAGAGGGGAGGAGTAAGTTATGGGAAAAAAATGTGAGTGTAACTAGAACACTACAAGCAATTACAGAGTCCATAAATATTTATTAAGTGCCAACTATGTTTCAGGCACTGTGGTAAAATCTGGGGATAAGAAAAAGGTATCTTCAAAAAGCTCACAATTGAAAGTTGAAAAGGGAGGGTAAAGTACCCATGCAGGGGCATGACAAGGTCCTGGTCCTGGGGGTGGGAAATGATCTAAGGATGTGTGAATTAGAGCTGATTTCATCATACTTGACAGAATGGCCTTTCTCCTCTACCCCAGAGGGGAGTGGTTTAATGCCTGACATAACAATATTTCTTCTCTTTCAGAAGACTAGGCAGCTGATGCAGTGCGATGGAATAGCACTTTCTCTCATCAAAAAGATAGGAAACTGGCATCTTTTCCCCTTACATCAAAGACAGGAGAAAAAGCCTTATATTTACCAAAATATTTACTGAATCTCTTTTTGTGGTAGTGAAATACTTGAAACTAAAGGGATGTTCATTAATTGGGGAATGGTTGAACACAATGAGGTCTATGAATATAATGGAATAACTATCATACCGTAAGAAATGAGAAAACAGACAATTTCAAAGAGATATGGAAAGGCTTGTATGAACTGATACAAAATGAAGTAAGAAGAACTAGATTAAAATTTATACTGTAACATCAGTATTATAAAAATATATAACTTTGAAGACTTTGATAAACTGATGAATGAAATGAGCAGAACTGGGCCAACAATTATACAATAACAGTAATGCTGTAAAGAAAAACAACTTTGAAAGCAATAAGAACTATGATCAATACAAATGACCATGACTCCTGAGGACTGATGATGAAGCGCATTATCTGCCTTCTGACACGAGGTGATGAAATTCAGAGAGCAAAATGAAACTTATTTTTTTGATCATGGTCATAGGGGAACTTGTTTTGACTATGCATCACCAGGAATTTGTTTTTCTTTTTCCTTTTTTAAAATCTGGTCCAAACCCTTCATTATTCAAATGAGGAAACAAAGGACCAAAGTGGTTAAAGGACCTTTCCAACGTTATCTAAGTTAAGTAAGAAGCAGAGGTGGACACTATTTATTATATGCGCTTCAAGGGCAGGGACTACATCAAACTGTCTTTGTATGACCCAACATTTAGTACAGTGCTTGACACACCATAAGTGCTTAATAAATGCTTTTTCAAGGGCAGCTAGATGATATAGCAAATAGAGCACCAGCCCTGGAGTCAGGAGGACCTGAGTTCAAATCCTGCCTCAGACACTTACTAGCTATGTGATCTTGGGCAAGTCACTTAACCACAATTACCTTGCCTTCTCCCCTCTAAAAATAACTGATTTTTTCATTCTTTTCATTGATATGATTCATTCCGCAGCATCTAACAAAGTAGTTACTCAATAACTATTATCAGCAATAACTCACTTATATTGTACTTTAATATTAACTAAGCACTTTCCTCATAACACTTTTATGTAGTACAACTATTATTATCCCCAATTTACAGATGAGGAAGAAGAGAAGTTTTATCAGCTTACTTATGGTCACAAAGCTAATAAGTAGGACTGACTCAAACCCAGCTTTCTTGTCCCTAAGTCCTGTATTCTTTTCATCCTGCCAGGTTGCCTCCATCAAGTTCAATAAATGTCTCACTTCTCCATGAAGCCTTTCCTCATCTATATGAATCACATTAATGTCTTCCTTCTCTGATTCTTTGAACTCCTTTGTGAATCTACCACTTGATTACATAGTGTTGCTAATAATTTTAAGTATAAATACAATCTTCCAACTTAATTTATACATCCTTAGATGGGAGGATGGGTCATATTTCTTTTTTTAACTGGATAATACCTAATTCATCACATAGTAGGTGTTCAATATTTTTTTAATTAAATCAACAAAAAGCATCACACACGTGTATCTGCATATATTTATTATACATAAATGACTCTCCTAAAGCAATCATTTCCTGATGAAATTTGAAAAATTAGGAGAGCTTGAAGTTGACAAGAAAATAGGTGAAATTGCAAAGAACTAACAAAGGAAAACAAGAGTTGTAGCTGTCATTCTTTTACACAAAAAAAGTCTTTTGAACAAATCTTAGCATTTAAATGAGAAGGTACAGAGAAAATTTAAAGAACTGAACATTTATGCAGTTCAGACAGCTACAACAGAAAATGGTAGAAAAAGCAGACCTGAACAGAGTCTTACCTACCAGGAGTCCTTTGTTCCTTCATAGATATGGATGACTGTTTTTGGACTAAAGAAACCCAGATGGGGACAAAAAGATATAAATGAAGGGGGGAAAGAATTAGTAGAGAAGGTATTCAAGGAGTTAAGCCTATTGGAAGAGTGGAGTTGTAATATTTCGAGTATAAATCAAGAGTCAGAGAATAGGCCAATAAGAAATAAAGAAAAGGGAAGTATGACATACCTCAGAAGCTGACTAGATGGCACTTGCTGCCAGGTATGAACCTAAGTCTTACTTAGATTGCAGATGCTGAAAAGGACGTACCTAATAATTTTCCTTCCTTATTTTTTCATATATTAAAAGCTACAAAGAACCCATGTAAGATTGCATGCCGTCTCAGGGAGGGAGGGAGAGAAAATTTAATACTTATGGAAGCGACTGTTGAAAACTGGAAACAAATTAATTTTTTAAAAAAGGTACAAATCTAAGAATACACCCAATGCAATGGATGTTATATGGATGCTCCAATATTAGACGAAAAGTCTCATTTGAAAAAAAATTTTTTTTGATACTGCCTACACGTGTTTTCTTTTTTGTACTTTTAAATGAATTTCTAAGTCAACGAGTAGTATTCACATGCTCCTTAAAAGAATTTTTTGTTTCCTCCAGAAGTGGTTAAAAATTAAAACACTGGTCAAAAAAAAAAAAAAAAAGCCCGGCGGTTTCAACATGCTTCTAATCGCATGATTATGCAATCTGGAAGACAAGACTGCTTCTACCTCTTGACTTCTTCAAGTAAATTTTGAGATCAACACTGCTGGAAGGGAAGCGCTGAAGCAGACAATTCTGATAAACCAGGCTGGGAGGGGATGGGGGAGGGAAGAAATGAGTAACTGACAGACAAGGGGATATTAAAAAAAAAAGCTCAGTGACGTCAGCTGTTCCTGTCCAGCACTACAAAGTGTCAGAAGGCAGAAAGCGGAGATCAAAATTTCTACAGATTTCTAAGTCCTTCTAGAGTACAGTCAAGCTCAAAGCCAGATAAATCCCCCGAATTCCAACCCCACCTAAACCCGACGATTTGTCGGCTGGAGAGAATGTCTTCCAGGAAAATAAACACGCGTGGCGAAGGGCTGGGTGGCTACAGCTCCGGGGCAGATCCGAAGGGCAGGGGGCGCGCTTTCTTTTCCCCGGGTGGGACGCACACCACTAACACCCCGGGGCTGCCACACGACGGCCCTCCCTCGTCCCACGCCCCCGAGCCACGCCGCCCCGTTCCGAGGAAAGTGAGAAAGTGCTTTCTCCGGGTCGGGGTCACTCCCTTCCCCACGCCCTGGAAGCGTGGAGAGTAGTCGGCCAGGAGCGGGAGGAAGAGCAGGCACCGAGACCCTGGGGGTTGGTCCGTGACCACTCCCTCCCCAGCTCTGTCGCCTAGGAAACCAGGACCCCCTCCCCCACCTCGACTCCGACCCGGTCCGGGCTGGGACAGGGAAGCAGAGCCCAGCGGCTCTCGGCCGGCCCGACTCCTCGCCCCGGCCCCGGAGCCTACCGAATAGAGGGGTGCTGGGGTGGCGACCGTGGAGGTAGAGGTGGAAGCGACGGCGACAAAGCATTCGGATGATCGAGCCGCTGCCATGGTCCCGCTGCAGCCCTCCGGGACACACCGGGGCTTGCCAGCTAAGCGGGAAGGGTGGCGCTGACAGCGGCTGACCCGCGCTCGGCGGCCCGACCTCGCCTGGGGCGGCGGCACCCGCGGCAGACGCTCTTAGAGGCCCCGGGCGCCGCCATCTTGGCCCGGACGGAAGCCGCGATGAGCCAAAGCGCGAGCCCAGGCCCGGCCCCGGAAACGCGGAAGTCGGCGGGGTCTCATTATTAATTGCTCAGGACCAAAAGCTTTGGGTCGTAGCTGTGAAAGGTACTTGTTTGACACCCCCCTTCCCTTTTTCTCCCCTCGCCGTACACCCCGTAATGGCCGCGGAGGACAAGCCGGGACCGGATGACTGTTCCAGCGCTGAGACTCTCCTGGATACATTGTTGCACAACCTCTACGACTTCGGTGAGAGCGAGGAGCTGGGCCGGCACCCACGTGGGTTGCTGGAGGGGCGCGGCGGGGTGTTTTACTGGTGTACTTTCTTAGGGCGTGCGGCACTGGCTCCTTTCCGCCAGGGGCAGCTCCTTCCAGTCCTACGTGTAGAGCTGGGCCCCGGCAGGAGTGCTTTAGAGGACACCCAGTGACCCTTCCCCACCTGCCGGAGCCTCTGTATCCCCGGGCGAGGCCGGGGGCGTGGGCTGTTTCACACCTGCCGGGTGCTTGATGTACTTTCCCACGAACTGACCTAGAAACGGGAGGCCGGCCCCCTGCTGTCACCCCATCCTCCCACTGGGTAGTCGTGGGGTTTACTTTTCCCAGAACAGCTCCCTGCGCATCACCCCATCCACTGCCCAGCACACTGGGTAGTAGTGGCTTTTACTTCTCCTTCCTCCAGCACCACCTGACCTCCGCCACCCTTCCTTCCCCACTCCCTGATTGAGAAGTGGTGAGTTCTAGTTCTCCCTGGAAAGAGCCTCCCCCAACCCAGCGTCCTTCCACTTCTGTTGACCCATTGAGCTGGAACCAACCTGTTCTGTGTGCCATTGCTGCTGTCCCTTAGACGCTGTGGGCAGCGGGGAACTTGGGGATACAGTTGCCAAGGTCACAGTCTTCTCCATACCTTCCTCTGCCGCTCCAACAAAAAAAAAGGACCTTTGAAAACCTGCTTGGCCCGGGTTACCTGACTGTCTCTCGTCTTCACCGTCTGTAGCCCTGTCTGATTCAGCTCCGGTGCCCAGGAGAAAGAGTAGCTCTTTGTCGTGCTGGAGCGAGCGCAGGGCTGAGAAGCCTGCGGTGTCCGGACCCGGAGCTTCCCAGGAGCGCTGGAGAGCTGGGACAGAGCAGACTAAGAGCTTCCTAAGCTCGACTTGTCACTGCCTCTTAAGTTCCTAGCCAAGATAAACTGCGGAAGGTCTTCCGCAATCGCAGTGGGCATGTTATTAAATGGTTGGAATATAATTTTGTACCTGGCACTTCAGGGAAGGTAGCACCACCCTTCTTTAGCCAATGATGGTTAGGAGGGAGGGAGGGGGAGATCGAGGGAGGGGAAAACCCTCTTGTGCGTACCGCGGACGGTACTCATTCACAGCAATCCTTTTTTGTGTGTAGATGCAAGCACATTTTCAAAACTGGTTAAAATGTTGGAAATGCTCTTTTCTTTTGAAAATAGTTTTGTTTTGAGACTGGGTAGACCAGGCTATTAGGCTACTGTGTGTGTGTGTGTGTGTGTGTGTGTATGAATGAGTGTCTATATGTGTATATATGATTGTGTATATATATATGTATTATACATATGTGTGTGTTGTAATTATGTAAAAAGTCAATAGTATTTATTGAGGACCTGTTACAAGGAGAGCACTCTGTCCTGGGGATTTGGGGGAAGGAGGGAGAGGGCAGTTACAAATGAAGCAGAAGACTGGAGGTTGAAGAATTTTAAGAAGGTCAAAGTCTAATAGAGAAAACTATGTATTATAATATTATAAATGCCTGTAATACTGTACATTACAAAATATGCAAACATGGGGTGGGAACTATCACTCAGCAAGTATTTGGAGAGTTAGGCAGTAGTGGGAGTGCTAAACAATCAGGGAACTGGGTGTTTTAAATGCATGAGTACTAGGTAAATCTAGAGGCCCACAAATCAGAAGAAGCTTCTGATTATGAGGTAGGGAAGAGGGAGGCCCTTGGGGGACTAACAGATTTGCTCAGGTTAAACCAAGAACATGATTGTAATTTGGGAAAATAGGACGTTAAAGTGTTTTTACCAGTGCCTCAGGTTTAGTTTAGTTGTTAAATTTTTGCATGCAGAAGATCAGGAGTGAGATTATAGTATACATATTATAATATAATTATAATAAATCTCATAATGCAAAAAAGGTTTTTGAACAAAAAGAACCATTTTCTGATATTACTGTCAGCTTTTAGTCCGCCATGCAAGCAGAAAAGTGAGGCAATGGTGTCTCACAATGGTATCTGGATTTCTGGATCAAGGCTTAAAATAGAGAAATGACAGGCCCAGAGGGATGAATGAACACCTAACAAAAACAAGTAGAAATGTATTTCTTGGAGTTTTAGAAATATGACCAAAAACACTTTAAAATGAAAAGGGAGAGTTAGAAAGTTGCCTATAAGAGAAGATGTACAATGAAGTCTCAGAAGTGGAAAAGACCAGAAATTTACAGAAAACAAAACTCAGGAAAATGTCAGAAAGAAAGCTCATAGCTTCAGGTCTTCAAATGCACAAAGTGTGGGCAATAAGCAAGATGTTTTAATAGACATATACAGAAGATGAAAGCAAAGATAGGTAACAGAGAATGAATACTAGAGTGTGATATGGTCCTGAAAGAATAACGCTTTTTTTTGGCTTATCCTAACATGGTGGTGAAGGCATAGGAATGACCTCCTTACCATGCCCACCACGTCCATTTCAGGATCACGAGGTTTCTTGCAAAGAAGCAGAAGCAAAATTATTTCATTCTTTAATGGAGTTGCAGGAAGACAGGCAGGTGCAACTCCAAGATAAAGATCAGATATAACTCCAAGAAGAAACATTGTGGAAGGACCAAACTAGTTTATAAAAACTATCAACATGATGAAATACTTAGTCTGTACCAACTCCAAACACCATACCATAACACCACTCCTGACAAGAAGTAAATGCCACTACCCTCCCATTTTGGAAGCTGTCTGAGAAAGTGCAGCTACCAAAACAAAACAACAGATTTATTTTGGAAGAGGTTATTCTTGTCCTTTTGTTTTCACGTTTCAACATGTTTTCACATGTTGATTGGTTTAGTCATAAATATATTTGTGGGGCACCTAGGTTTAGTGTACCTTTTCTGGATTCAGGAAGACTCATTTTCTTCAGTTCAAATCTGAACTCAGATACTTACTAGCTGTGTGACCCTGGACAAGTCACTTAACTGTTTACCTCAACTTTCACATTTGTAAAATGAGCTAGAGAAGGAAATGGCAAATCATTCCAGTGTCTTTGCCAAGAAAACTCCAAATGGGGTCACAGAGAGTCGGACATGATTGAAAAATGACTGTACAAAAATATGCACAAAATTTTGCATCACTGTTTTTATATATTATATATGTATAATTATATATTTGCCTGTAAGAAGCAGAGTACATAATAAATAAGGTGCTTGGAGTCAAGAAGACCTCAAATTCTGCCTCAAACAATGTATATGACCCTGAGCAAGTGACTTGACCTCTCTGAATCTGTTTCCTCCTATGTAAAATGGAGATAATGATAGCAACTTCTTTACAGACTTGTTGTGGGAAATTAAATGAAATAATGGCTAGTGCGGGTTAATTTATAAGCCTTCAGTGTTAGATAAACTTGACCCATTGCAACCAGATTATATGTGGCCTCTTCCATGCTAATCAAAGCTAGTGATGATGTATATTAAAGGAAGGCCTTACGTTGTTTCTAGTTTTTTTTTTCTGCTAGGGAAAATGATCTTGGGACTGGAAAGAACAGAAAATGGCTAACAGGGAGTTGAATAGGAAAAGTAGTAGCCTTAGACGATGAGTTCATGCTACCAGGCCCACATGAACTAAATCTTCATTTTAATATTCCTGTTAGATATAATTGTTGAGTCAAATGTTCTTTCAAAGATCCTTGAGAATGTAGAGGTCTGGGGAAGGGCAAATGTTGTCCTGACCTCTAACTAAGGGAAGAAAATCAATTCTAAAAACTGTAAGCCGGGGAGCTTGACGTATAGAACATATTTTTTTTTTTCTTTTTTTAGACTTGTGATTTCAAGGTAGAGAGAGCTCCTATGAGGAAACTTCCTCCCCCAAGGCAGATGATCAGTAACTCTTCTCCAATTTACAGACTTAGAAAATTGCCTGGGTTCTGGAAAGGTTATGCAAATATCACAGGTTACACAGCCCAAATGGAACATATTATTAAAGGGATAATTGGTTAATGTCTAGAAAAGGAAGCAGTGATCACCGAAGGTTGTTCTAGACCACAACTAACTCAGATAAGTATCGATTCACGCTTAGGAATGCAGTGTTATAAGATATTCATGGATCAAAAAAAACCAATAAAAATGTCTTTACTGAGAAGATTTAAAATATATATGTAATTTATATATATAATATAATATATAATATATAATATACACTTATATATATATATATATATATATATATATATATATATATATATATATATATATATATATGGTCCCTAATTAAAATAAAATACTACTCCTCTGCTTCAGTATTCACCACAGCAAGTGGTAACACTCTCAGGAAGTCATACCTTGCAGGACAATATAAATTCTGTTTAAAGCTCTAGAACATTTTGATCAGTAAAAGATGCATGGAATATTTCTTCATTTATACCTTTGTAAGGTTTTTATGCCCAAATATATACTCATTTTTAAAAATAATAGTGCCATATACTGCTGAGAAATAGATATACTCCTTTCTTTTGCCATTCAGTATTTTCCAGGAGTCTAGTAACCTAATTTTTCTAAAATTCTATTCTGGTCCTTTATTTCTTTTTGGTTTTGTTTTTGTTTTAAATTAGACTTATCTAAGTCTGAGAGGGGGTAAATTAAGGTCCCTCACTATTATGGTTTTACTGTTTATTTCTACATATAATTCATTTAACTTTTCCTTTAAAATCACTTTTAGGTGTTTTTTAAAATTTAAAAAGCTTGTAGGAATTCTTGTTGGACCTTTGTTCAAAATGTATTTTTCTCCGAGGCTTTGTTTATAGATGTTTTTGAGTCATCTTTTTTCTTTTGGGTTTGTGTTTTGAAATTTCTTATCACCATAATAAGTCATTATGGATTTTTTTTGTTAGTTTATCCTTCTATCTTCTTGACTTCAGACTTTCTGTTACTTCTGAACTCTGTATACTCTGGGGAGGAATGTCTTGCCTGAGCTTCTTTCCTCTTATGTCCCTTTGCTGCTTTTGCAGAACCAAAACCAAAACCCCCAAACTCAATACCATAAATTTAGGAATTAGTAAGGGCTTCTTGAGTTCACCAGCAAAGGAGCCACCCATATGAGTGGAGACTCCCTGAATGAACAAAAGGACTAAGCTTATATAAGTCTCGATTTAGGCAGGAGGTGAATTGGGTTTGGGATTGAAAAACGTTGTTGCTGGGCAACTTGTGGAGTAGAAATAGGGGATGTGGTGCTGTGGACAGTTCCGTTGTTCAGGCTGATAAAAGGAAAGACTCTTCAGGTTAGCTATCTCTTGTACCTCTGCTCTTTCCACTGTGAGGAAGGTCGCAGATGGGCGATTAGAAGGAAGCTGCAATACAAATAGGGTCAGGGACAATAGAGGAACTTCTGACAAAATAGAGTTGCTTTAGCTTTGTCTACTATCCACACTAACATTTATATAGCACTTATTATGTACCAGGCACTGCACTAAGCACTTTTACAATTAGTATCTCATTTGATCCTCACAACCACCCTAGGAGATAGGTGCTATTATTGTCCACATTTTACAGATGAGGAAACTGAGGCAGACAGGTTAAGTGACTTGCCCAGGGTCACACAGCTAGTGAGTGTTTGAGGCCAGATCTGAACTCAGGTCTTCCTGATTTCAATCCCAGTGCCCTATCTACTGTGCCACCTCGCAGTCTAGGTGCCTTCATGTATGTTACTTCACACTTATGTTTGATGATGGTGACATCACGTTAAAACTTAATGTGTTTATATTTTGTTTTTGTCCTTGAAAGCACAGGAGAGACCCTAGATAAAAAAACATTGAAAAGAAGAAAAAATAAAAAGGAGAACCAGAGAGATCCAGTAACTGCAGTAGCCACGACAGTGGACACAGCCTTGCAGCCAGACTCTCTTTCCAAAGGTCGAAAGAAAAGTGCTTCCAGCTTCTTCAGAAAGCTTAAGGAAGAGATGCTTTGTGACTCTTCTGAGAATTCCACTAGTCCTGCTCTTTCAGGCATCTCTGCAACAGTTTCCTCTGCACCATTGCTAACCAAGGGAAAAAGAGAACCAGTGGAAGTGGTTGAGTTTCACAGCAGGAATAAAAAGAAGAAAACTGAAATAGAACCACCCAAGGATGAGGATGCAAAGGTAATAAATATCTGTTTATGCATAGGCTTTCTACCGTAACAGTACTGATTAAGCACTGGGTTTTTTTTTTCCCCTAAAAGTTTATTTTTGTAGGAGATGATGCCACACACAGGAACAGGCAGCAGCTATGTAGAATGTAAGCTTCTTCAGGGATGGTTTCATTTTTGTTTTTATCTCCAGAGCTTAACACAGCGCTTGCTGATTCGTTGACTCCAAACTCTGAAGGTGTGATTTTTAAATCTAGCTCACTTGTCACTCTTTGTGCAAGTTACTTAATGTTTGTTGACTACTCAGCTTTCTCATTTTCAGAGAGGCCTCTATAGGACAAAGACCAGAAACCCCACCTTGTCAAGTCAACAAGTAATTATGGAGTGCTCGCTCTATGCCAGGAACTTGGTCAGCTCTGGAAATACAAATATAAGCAGAAAGTCCCTGCTCTCAAGAAGCTTACATTTTAATAAGGGAAGACAATATGTAAAAGGAAGCTGAAAAGGCTGGGAGAAAGGAGGGTAGAGCCCCAGAGCTAGTGTTGCCTGGTAGAGAAAGTCTGACGAGTCAAGGAAAGAGGATTCAGAGGAATGAAAACTTGGCCAGCCTGGCTGGTTTCCTTAAAATGGAGGTTCTGGGAACAATCAGCTAATCAGAGGAAGAAGCTTCAGAAGGCAAGAGTGCTTCCAGTGGGAGAAATGGGGGAGGAGAGAGGGTAGGAAGCTTCTGTGAGGTGGTAGGAAAAACCCAGAGTCTGGAGTGGATCCTGCAGTGGAATGAAGATATGGCTGGCTTTTTTTTTTTCTAAGAGAGAGAGAGAGATTGAGATTGAGCCAAGGTGTACTGTTTTGTTTTGTTTTTTAATGGACCAGGGCCCTGATAAGGGACAGAAGACACTATTTTTTGCCTCTGGGTTTTGAACTGGATTGGGAAGGTTGTGATACAAAGCAAATCATTGCAGTGAAAAAAAGGACATTTTCATTGGAGTCATATAATTATAGAATGCAGGAGCATTTTCAAATTTTTGTCAGCTTTTCTCTACCAATTTCACTTTGGTGTTTTAGAGAATTCTACTTTCTTCTATGCTGAGGTTTACTTCAGATTATGGAGGTGGAGCCAACACTAACTTCCAAGGATGAACTCCAAAACATTGGCTTTAGCTCAAAAATAGCTCACAATTGTACAGTCTTTAAGGCTGACTAAGGCAGCCTTATGCAGTAGGTAGTAAAATGCTATTGTGCCATTTTTACAGATGAAGAAACAAATTATTTAAGCAACTTGCCCAGGGGCACACAGTTGATCATTCTTAGTACAGAACTTAAAGTTTAGTTCTCTCTCTACAGTAACATGCAATTTTTCCACAGCCCTAAATGAATAGCTTAGATTTGAACTCAGTTAAAACAGCTAGATGTTCTCTTATTCTTTCTCAACTATCTTCCATTTCAATTGTTATTCATACATGTCTGACTCTTTGTGACCCCATGTATCATAGCATGCCAATATTTCCTATGGGGTTTTCTTGGCAAGGATACTGGAGTGGTTTGCCATTTTTGTCTCCAGAGACATTCAGAGGTTAAATGACTTGCCCAGGGTCACACAGCTAGTGTCTGAGGCCAGATTTGAATTCAGGTCTTGAATTCAGTGCTCTGTCCACTGAGCCTGGTTCTTACATTTTGATTATCTATTAACTATATTTTTCCACCTTTTACAGCTTGCAGATCATACTCTTCAGTTAAAGCAGATGGCAGCAAAATGAAATCGTTTGGTAGTTGTTTTCTTTCTGTCACCTGCACTGTGGCATTATGGAAAGAACATTATTAGACTTGATAGCAAAAGACTCAGTAAAATTCTGACATTTACTGACTCTAAATGTAAAATAGCCATGTAAATGTGTCCTTCAGTCATCTGCATTATATTTGCTCTAAGTAAAAAAAGAGTCAACCCCTTATTTGTTCCTTTTGTCCCAAACATAGCTTTAAAATGCCCTTAAAAAAAAAATTTATGGTTGATTTTTCACAACTTCAAGTTCACCTCCGTTCTTGTCCTTATACTTGGTGACTTGAATTTACTCCATTACAATAGCTTTCTGGTTCATTAGCCTCCTCAAATCCCACAATCTGTACTTTCATCCTGTTCCAGCCACACATGAGAATATTCCTCTCCTTGCTCTTACATCTCATTACTTGTGCATTCCTTCTATGTGAACCATTTCTCCGTTCCAGAATTCCTTATCTGACTATAACCTCTTAACCTTTCATCTCTCCCTCGGTCTCACCTCTTAAGCCTGTTCTGTTCTTTGACCTCGATGTAACCTCCAGTCAGTCCACCTCTCCCTGCATTTCTAAGCCATCACCTCTGCTCCAACCTCATTTTCATTCTCTTCAAAATCTTGACTTTATAGTTTTACCAATTCACCTTTACACTCACTCTCTTCCTCTAAGTCCCTTGCCTCCTTCTCCTGTTGCTGCTGCTTAGCCCTTTCCAAATTTCAACTGTAGATCATTTCCATCATTTGCATAGTCCCCATATCTACTAATGCTATTAAATGCCATTGGAGGAAATCATACAGTTGTGCTATCTTGATTCACTACAAATTTAGGTTATGTAATCTCAACTGGGCTCTCACAGCTTTTGCTGGTATTTTGTACTTTTCCCTAACTATCACCTATGGAATCAAGACTCCAGAATTCTTAGTTTGTTGTATTTCTAGAGAGTTTGACATCACTAAGAGGATTGTGTGTAAAATAATGTTAACATGAAGAAACTGGGAAAATATCTTCCTAAAAGCATGTTGCCTCTAGGTAGGGCTATGGAAAGCTCGGGCTTAGTTTCTAGTACTTGTTTTTATAATATGTTAGTCACAATTCAGTCGCTGTCCTTCTAAGCAAACCTTTATTAGTTTCCTAACATCATACTTCCCTCTCACAGCATTGTACAAACCCCCTTTGTCCTCATAAACTCCACCTCCCCCAATGTATTCTTTGTCTTCTCAACCAAGTTCTCTTGGTCAGGCACACTTCACTTGGTTGGAATGAACATGGCTCTGAGATGTGCTTGCAAGTCTTTGTTCCATTTCTCCCTTCTGTACACAAGTAATAAATATGCCTTGGCTAAGACAGAAGAATTCTAAGTCCTGACTTAATTCTCAACATCACGCTACATTTTCTTCTCCTTTGCTCCAACCTTGGAGGAAGAGGTAATTTCTTTCCTCACCAGTGTCAACCCCTTAGTTTGTCTCCTTGATCTCATCCTCTTTCTTCTGGGAGCTTACCTCTATGATCCGAATTTTGTCCCTCTTATCCTTTTTTATCTAATTTTCCATGTCTTCTCGTCTTCATATTTCTTCCCTAATACCTATAAGTATGCTTACTCTTCTCCATCATAGAAAAACATTCACTTTACAACCTCTGATGCTATCATCCTATATCCTCTCTTTCACAGCCAAATCCTTTTTGTAAAGGTTGCCTGTATGCCTTACTTCCACTTTCTCAGCCTCTGGTGGTTTGACTTCTGTTCCTGTCACTGTCCTCACTTGGCTCTTGGAGAGCCAAGATCATCACTGATCTTTTTATAGCTAAAATCCAATTAACTTTTCTTAGTAAAAGTCTTTGTTGATCCCTCTAGCAGTGGCTGATACTGTCAACTGCTGTGTCCTTCCTGGATTCTTACAATACTGATCTCTCTTGGGTTTCCTTCCACTTGTCTGGCCATTCTTCAGTCTCATTATCCTGCCTTTTATCATGGAGGAATCTTAGGGCCCTGCCCTGGGTCCTCTCCTTTATATAAATTCTGCCTTGGTGAGTTCATTAATTCTCATAGATTCAACTAGCATCTCTCTAGACAGCCCTCATCACTCTTGAGTTCCAGACAGTCAGTCCTCCATCTCCACCTGGGCTCTTTGGTAGCCTCATGACTGGTGAGTGTCTTGAACTGAACATACCCCAAACCAAACTTAATATTTTTCTTCCAAGACCACTCCTTCCCTTGACCTTTTTTTTTTTTTTATCATGGCACCACCTTCCAATCACTCAGATTTGCAACCTGCCAGTCATTCTTGACTCTTTTTGTCTAATTAAATTGGGGGAGGTAGAGTTTTGTGTAAAACTCCCTCCCTTCAGTATATCATAATGGTCCATTATAATGGTGTCCTAGTTGGTCTCCCAGCCTTTCCCATCTCTAGTCCATCAACTTCCAAGCTGATATCAATTCATAAACCACAGGTCTGACCTTGTCACTCTCCAGTGACTTCCAATGGCCATAGTATAAAACCCAAACTCCTCTGCTGGGCATTTAAAGCTCTTTACAGTCTGGCTTCTGTCTGTCTTTCCAGGCTGATTAGACATTTCTTCTCTTCACATATCTTATTTACTTAACTATAAACTATATCTGTGTTTTCCACCTACTTGGCAGGAATTGTCTCACTTTTGTGCCGGGCACATTTCATAAATAGGTGCTAGCTTATTTCTGAGCTTTGGTCTATTCACATACTAGGTGCTTGTTAAGTATTTATTGAATTAAAGTGAATTTGCCTACCTGACTCAGTAACAAGAATTTTCCATTCATTTTTCTTTGTCCTTGGTTATCCTTATCTCTTTCCTTTCTTGTGTGTGTGTGTGTTCTTAGAAATATGAGAGCATTCAGTTAGGGAAATGGAATATATAGCTTAAAAAGACACTTCTAAGGCAACATGAACAAACAAATTAATAGCTACTTCTTAGGTTAAAGGCTATTTTAAGAGCAGAAGAAAAGAGTGGTCAGCAATTTGGGGTTAATGAGGATGCATAATACTATTTTAGTTGCTTATGTTACATATTAAAAAACAGACCTTATTTACTGCCTTCCAGGAGTCCCATAATCTAATTGAGACAGGATAGACTAATATGTAATCAAAAGAAATATATAAATATAGTCAGTATCTGACTTAGAGACATGTACTTTCCTGCCCTGAGGCTTGAGCTAAGAATTTTTGGTCAAAATGCCAGCTACACAGGTAGTAGCCAACTTTTGACTAAAAAGGCTTTTGACCTCATTTTCTTCTAAGAATTTATATGCGCACACACACATATACCCCATATACATTCCAAACTCTCCTTCACAAGGACTGCATAATAATCACCCAGAGGTCCATCTATAGTAACCTAAGGGTGGCACACTGGCCCTGGTTTCTGTTCAAATCCCAGGTACAATATTCAGAGGATATTCTCCAGTAAGAGTGCTGGCTCTAGACTCAGGCACCTTGGCTCAAACTCCAGCTCTGTCATCGAGTCCCTCAGACAAGTACATGTTTTTGAATCCGTTTCCTCCTTTTTAAAATGAGTAGACCAGAGGTGAGACCAGGTCTTCCTAGCTTCAAGGCTGGCTCTCTATTCATGACACCATGCTGCCTCCAGATAAAAAACCCTTTTAAGGATTACCCCAGACCCATACTAACTTTAGGATAATTACATACATTTCTTTTAAGTTACTAAAGTATAAGAGCATTCTGTATAAGCCATCTCTTGTACACTACTGATGGACCAATTTTTCAAACTTCAGGTATGAACTCTGACCAGCTCCCTATCAGTTCACTTCTGTAGTTGTAATGAAGACTGTCCCCAGCTAAAAATGGATTGATTCCAAAAGTTTTTTATATAACTTACTTGTTTTGGCACACCAATAGAATTCTTCCTTGTTACAAAAATGCCTGGACAGACCAAGAAAACCTAACCATTATCTATGTCTTTCAACTAGTACTATAGATTTTGAACTGGAAGAGGAATTAGAAGTCATCTCATCCAGTCCCCTCATTTCACAGATGAAGAAATTGAATCCCAGAGAGGTTAAGCTAGTCGTTTGAAGAGGGGAAGACATATTTCCCTGGCATCCTTCTGAAGTTGGGCTTGGCCTCTACATTGATTGGAGTGCTGTGGTCTTTGAGTGTTGCATTCAGAATGGATTTTCCCCTGGGAGTAATATTCTATTCTGCTGATTTGGTTTGATTTTTTTTTTAAACCAGCTTTTTTTTTTTTCAAGTGGATTTTTTGCTCTGTTTTGTTCTTTGATTTTTCAGAATTTCTGTTTTGGTCTTTAATTGATGGGTTTTAATTTGTTGATTTTCCAGTGTTTTTAGTTGTATGCCTATGTTGTTGATCTGTGCTCTCTCGGTGTCTCTGTCTGTGCCTCATGTCCACCCCCAATCCCCTTGTCTCTCATTGAGAGTGTTTAGAGATACAAATGTTCCCATAAGAAACTACTTTGTCTGCATCCTATAAGTGTGTTGTCTCATTGTTGTCATTATCTTTGATGAAATTATTGATTTTTTCATGATTAAGTTTTTTTGATTACTTTTGTCATTATGATTGACCCACCTGTTCTTTAGAATTAAGTTAGTATCCAATTAATTTTCATTCTTTGCCTCAAAGGCTCTTTTATTGAATATAATTTTATCGTATTATGGTCCACAAAAGATGCATTTAATATATCTACTTTTCTGCATTTGTTTGTGAGGCTAGCAGTAGAAGCATTCATTTCTATTCTTGTTCAGTAATCTCGAGAGGCCCGCACCGTGTATTTTAAATTTCCAGGGCAGCCCACCAAAAGCCTATTTAACCTTCTATGTATGTGGCTGAATAGTAGTTTAGTACTAGCCTGAATTACAGGTCAAATGAACAGGAAGCCACGCAAGGCAGAAGAGACTTTATAGTCATACTTTTGTATTGTGACCAAGCATCCAATTAAAACAAATATACATGTGTTCTTGAACGATACCCAACTTCCATAAAAGCTTAAATAGGGAGTAGACAGTAGAGTTGGGTGTTATCAGTCAACCAATAGATGTTTACTGAGCACCGAATAGGTGAAATGTAAAAGCTGGTCCCTGACTTTAATGAGTTTATAATTTAGTTGTAGTGATTAAAGGAGGGTGTCCCACTGTGCTCCTTTGGACTTTTCCATCATGTTCCCAGGAACCTCCTCTTCCTGCAAGAACACATCACACCTGGTATGCACCCTTCACCAGAAACCTCTGCCTCTGCCATAGGGGCTGAAGGGCTGAGCTAAGAGCTCCTCCCCAAACTCCCATTAAGGAGAGCGTCCATGCCAGCCATCTCTCCATTATCCATCTCATTGCACTCCTTTGAGTTCTTCATCCTACCTCCACCACAGGTGCCTTCTCAGCTTCCCTTTGTCATCTTCCCTATTAGATTGTAAACTCCTTAGGGTAGGGACTGCCTGTCTTTTTTGTTTCTTAGCACAGCAATTGCACATAGTAGGTGGCTAATAAATGTTTGTTGACTGACAAGATTAACACATACACATGCACACACATCAGGGGCTACCTGTATTTGTAACTAATCATAGTGTTTGCACAAAGTTTGTAATTGGCTATGAGGACAACTTTTTAAGGTCTTCTGGTCCAACTCCCTTACTTTCTCTAAGTCAAATAGGAATTACTCAGTGATGTTGCAGTGCAACATCAGGCAACCTTGCGCTGATGGGCAGGGCTTTTCCATGAGGTATCTAGTCATTAGTTTCTCTATTCTCATAGTTCTCCCTGCTGTGGAGGCAGTAAAGAACTTGTATCACCACCAACCAAATTGGAAGTATTTTAGGCCATTAAGCAACTTTCAGATGGTAGTGCTGCTGCTGAGTGATGCCTGACTTGGAAGCATTTGAATTAATTAGTATTATCATCACTGTTTTACAGTACATGGAAGAAAGGATATGTTCCATAGGATTTTGGAGATCTCTAAGTCATCTGCCTTTATTAACATAAGATATTAGACGTGTGATAAAATCGTTAAGGGATGGCTTTCAACCATATTAAACGTATGAGTCATATAAATCAGGAACTCAGGTGTCCCAGTTCCCTAGTCATTGTTGCTCTGTGCTAGTCACAGTCATAGATTTAGATGAGAAGGGATGGGGAACAATAGATGTCATCATTTTCCTTAGGTAAAGCCCTAAGGGAAAGGTCAAGAACAGATTCATGGTTTATGTATTGTGTTTCTGCACTTGACTAATTAATCAGGTCACTGCAGAGAAAGTTTTGTAAAAGATGACCTATCCCAAGAGATGTATTTTAAAAATATTTGCTTATTCTGTAAGGGAAAGATGACAGAAGTTCCAGATGTAGGAGAATTGTGAAATTCATTTAATGTGGCTTAACAACACTAAATCAAGCACATTCCCTCTCCAAGTTACATGTTAAATTTGTGTGCTTTAAAAGGAAAATAATTTGTATCAAATAGATATTTACAGTTTCTAGTACAATCCTCTTTTTCTGTTCTACTCTCTATGTAAAAATGTTCATTTTATTTGGTGTTTGCTAAGTGTTGAGAATAATTTTTTTTTTAAAGAAAACCTATGCAGTAAACTTGGGAAAATGGATTGGTTGATCTTTGGATTCAGTTAGAGGGCTGCACTTGAGGACCTAGAGCGCTACATTTGGCCTTGAAGCTGCAGGTTTCCCCACCCCTGGGCTAAGCACTAGGAATATAAAAACAGTCTCTGCCTTCAGTGTGCTTACATTCTGTCAGGGGAAATACCATGTTGTATACAAGTAGATAACTAAAGATAAAAAGTAAATAAAAAGTAATTTGGGGGAGAAAGGAGGTAGCAGCAGCTGGTAGACTCAGGAAAGTTCTCCTGAAGAAGGTGGCCATTGAACTGAGCTGGGAAGGAAGCTAGGTATTCTTAGAGGAGGAAGACCATCCCAGTTTAGTGCAAAAGCATGCAGATGGGAAGTGGTGTGTTGTGTAGGAGAAAGTAAGAAGGCCAGTTTGGACTGCAGAGGGTGTGGAGCAAGGCATAGTTTGTAATAAGGCTTCAAAAGTAGATTGGAACAAGATGATAAAGATCTTTAAAGGCCAAACAGAAGAATTTCTTTTTGATCATAGAGGCAATATGGAGCCATTGGGACTTCTTGGGCAGGGCAGTGATATAGTTGGATTTGTATTTAGAAATATCACTTTGACATCTCTGTGGAGATTTGGATGAAAAGGAGAGAATCTAGAGGCAGTGATAAGTAGACAGGTAATTAAGTAAGTATTTATTATGTTCCAGGCACTAACCCAGCCCTGATCATGCAGAGCTAAGAAGGGCAGTCTCTGCACTCAAAGCACTTACATTCCAGTTGGAGAAGATAATACTTTAAGGGGAGTGGGAATGATAGGCATGGGTACCTGAGCAAGGGGCATGGTGGTAAAATCATTTAAGTCAGAAGCACAACTGAGAGGAGAACAAAGCTTGGCTGCTCTGGCCTTACTTCCAAAATGGAGTCTAGGAAAAGAGCTCATGAATGGGAAATGGGAGCTTGACATAGCAGAATGACATTGGTGGGTGATAAGGCCCCAGGTGATAGGCAACGTTCCAGAGTGAGTCATGGTGTTAAAATCATTAGAGTCAAAAACATAGCCAGGAAGGAGAAGGGGAGACCTTCTGGAGGCTTTCAGAAGTAGTACAGGTGGTAGGTGATGAGGGGCATGAACTGCATGGTAGTACATGAGAGTAGAGAATAAGGGATAGAGATGAACAGTCAGTGGGATAAGGGATGAGAAGCCAATTTCAGATTCAAGATAGCCAGAGTCCAAAACCACCCATCTCTAGATAGACTGGCTAGTCACTGAACCTCAATGCTCTAGGCAACTCTCTCAAAGTATACATTGCTTAGCATTTGCCAAGCTGTTAGTGAGGGAGGTTTATTCATGAGGAATTCCCTGCATCAATAAAGTCCTAAGTATAGACACTTGTATCCCCCCTCCCCAAATTATGTGATAAATATATGAGTTACAGAAGAAATTTCTTTGTGAGGTTTAAGGTAGAAGGTTGTTTCCTGACTGGGAAAGAGGAGGTTGACAAGTATGAATAGATAAGTAAACATTCTGGCTGTCTTAAAAATTGCTTTTGTATTTGTACAAACTTCTGGAGTCAAGTTATGAGCATTTACACCAGTATGGTAATGAATTGTTTAATGCAAACCTTTTTTTTCCTTCCAGACAAAAATCAGTGCCCTTGAGAAGGACGTGGGTGTACAGGAGTTTAATTTGGAAAAGGTATGCACTTGAAGATGCTCCAAAGAGATTTTAGAGGATTAGTGGACATAAATCTTGGGCAAATCCTGAATTTTATTCTTGGGTCTCTCATTGATTTATGAGGTAGCTGCCCTCTGCCTTATCCCACCTTATAAATGAATAAATATTACTTGCAGGAATAGGAATGTGGGAAGATTGGAGGCGGTGGTTTCCTACATGCATTCATACTGCTCTTTGAAATGACTAGAATTCTTTTCTGTGGTTGGAAAGGAAACCATACTAGGAAGAATGTTTCTAACATCACTAAATCCCTTTGACTTAAAACAAAGGATAAATGAATTATTCCTGATAGGTTGGTAACATTGATAGAGAATTCTAGTTGTAAGAGTGCAGACGTAGTTAGCATTCAGTGCAGCCTCTCTAAAATACACTGTCCGCTGGGATGGCATGCTTTCTTTAGGGCATTTAGAATGCGTAATTAGTGTTTAATGTTGCTCTGTGTTCACAGGCCCGTTTGGAAGTGCATCGATTTGGGATCACTGGTTATGGGAAGGGGAAGGAACGAATTCTGGAACAGGAGAGAGCCATCATGCTGGGTGCTAAGGTCAGATGCTCCTTGTTGCCTTCCTGTGCCTTGGGGAAGGACAGTCTTTGTGCAGGGAGTTGTCTAAAAACTGCCATTGAGTTAAGGTCAGTAATGTGTGTCCCTTTTTTTTCATGGCAGCCTCCAAAAAATAGTTACGTGAATTACAAGATTTTGCAGGAACAGATCAAAGAAAAAAAGGCAGCAAAGAAAGAAGAGAAAAGAACGGTGGGTATCATCTTTTTCCTTTTTTGATTTTTATACATTGAAAAGATCTTGTGTTTAAATCACCACCGCCTACAGATTTAGCTCCGAATGGGAAGTCAAATCAAATCAACAATCATTTATTAAGCACTTACTATAAGGTAGGCACTGTTTTAAATGCTGGGGACACAAAGAAAAGCAAAAAATAGTCCCTGTTCCCAAAACACTCCCCATCTAATGAAGGTAACAAAATGCAGATAACTTTATACGGATGATAGGTATAGGATAAACTGGGAGGTGATTTTAGAGGGAAGGCACTAAGATGACGATGATAGTGGTGAAGACTGCTCACAATTACATGGTTCCAGGCACTGTGCTGAGCGCTTTTGCAATTATTATCTCATGTGAGCCTCACAGCAACTCTGGGAGATAGGTTCTTTTATTAGCTGTATTTTACAAATGAGGAAACTGAGGCATACAGGATAAGTAACTTGTCCTGGGTCACACAGCCATTCTGCAATAGACAGGAATCTATTTTGTTTCCAGCTCTTTGCTTCCATGAAAAGCACTGCAGTAATCTCTTTGGGTTAAATGCTTAGTGGTGGAGTATCTGAGCAAAAGAGTATGGACATTTTAGTCATTTTATTTAAAATTCCAAATTACCAGAATGGTTGTACCTACTCACAGCTTGATATGTGTGCCTATCTTTCTACAGTCTTCCCAACATTTACTATTTACAGTCTTTGCCAATTTGCTGGTTGTGAGGTGGAATCAAAGGGTTGCCTTAATTTACATTTCTCATTATTAGTGAGATGGGATATTATTCTATGTGGTTGTTAATCATTTGACCACTTCTCTAGGAGAGTGGCTTTTGTTTTTGTTGGTTGTTTTTTTCCTGAGGCAATCAGAGTTAAGTGACTTGCCCAGGTCACACAGCTAACCAGTGTCAGTGTCTGAGGTCTGATTTGAACTCAAGTCCTCCTGACTCCAGGCCTGGTGCTCTATCCCCAGGGCTTTTGTATTTAGATATTTTCATTGGAGACCTATATAAATCTTGGATATCAAACCCTTAATGGAAATAGTTGATAGATTTTTTTATTTTTTACCTAAGTCAACGGCTTCCCTTCTTCCCTTTGGTTAAGCATTCATCTATCCACAGCTGAGAAAAGCACGTGATCTGCTTCAGGTCTCATTTTTTATAGTATGATCTTTCATATATTTAAATCATTTATGCATTTTGAATTTATTGTGGAATATGGTATAGTAACATGTTGGTCAAAAATCTAATTTCTCCACTTGTCCCAGAAGTTCTTATCCAATAAGCACTTCTTTCCTTTTCCTTTCATTTTCCAGTTTACTGGATTATTGTGTTCAGTTATTTCTTATCCTTCCTTGTCTAGTCTGCTCTACTGATTTACTTTCATATATTTTTTCAGCTAATAGAGCATTTATTGTTTTATTTTGTGCCAGACACCGTGTTGAGAGTAACACATACAGGCAAGCAAGACCTCCTTCAAGGAGCTTACCTTATAAAAGCTTATACTGTTTAAGAAGACAATACATAAAGGGGAGATGGAAAGAAGAGTGAGGGTGGGCCGAGGACCCCAGTGACATGGTTTGGATCCGGTAACTGGAAAGTATAGTGGAGGCTTGATTTCTGGGTGACATAAGAGCCCAGGATGGTTCATGGAGTGCAGTACAGATTCCACTGGGCAGCAGATGAGGCCAAAGACCTGAGTGGAAGTGGCATCATTTGAAGCTGATGACTATGAAGTAACAGTGGAGGCTCAATTCCCAGCAAGCTAGGGGTCAAGAGTTCAAAGTTCAGGGTGGTTCCCAGAGTTGGAGTTCTAGTTTAGGGGGAGGAGGAGGTAGGAAAGAAGGTCAGAGGGGAATTGGCATGATTTGGAGCTGGTTACTAAGAAATACCAAGGGGTTTTGATTATGGCTACTTCGTAATAAGAATTTGAAGTCTGGAAGTGCTGTTTCCCCTTTCATTCCTACCTTTTCATTATCTCTCTTGATACTAAGCTCTTCTGTTGAATTTTATAAAGTAACCCTACACTGTCGGTTCTTAATATGTGTTTGTTGAATTAAATGACCTATTAGAAATAAACTATGGATGTTTTTGTGAGAATCACTATTTTGTAGTGACATTGGTGATGCTAACTACTTTGACATAATTCTTTGAAATTGTGAAATTAGGTCCATATCACAGACACTCTCAGAAAAAAGAAGAGGAAAGGTTCAGAGGATAATAGGTGAGTGATAGCTTTTGTTTCAAAAAGTCAATGGTTAAATTCCTATTTAAGAGTCATAACAAAATCTTGTCACTAATATTCGTTTTTAACTTATCCAAGTTATGGTCCTGCCTCATCTGGTTTTGTCTTCACAATAACTTTGTTGGAAGTATAGGTAGAGTAATTATGTTATCCCTAGTTTATATGTAAGAATGCAGAAGTAGAGAAGTAACTTCCCCCAGACAACGAATTTATCCCATTTCCACCAAGCTGAACTTCTTCTTAGATTCCCTGATTGACAGATATTTTTGTCAGACAACTCAGTAACTGTAGATAGGCTTGTGAATCTTTGAAAGCAGATGTTGGCCATACACAGCAGTCTAAGATAGTCATAGACCAGAGATTGGCATTTCCAAAATCAGGACCAATTTCAGAGGAAAAAATAAGGTAAATTGTTACCAACAAATTTTGTTACTGTCTACAAGAACACAAGATTAGAACTTCTAGAATCCTCTCTTCCCCATCCTTTGCCTGAACCCCAAGCAAATCACTGTTTTGTTGAGATTGACTTGTTAATAAGGTCGTGTCTAAGACCTTGCTAATCTGCCATGGTTGTGTGTTTGTCCTCTTTGATTTTGTGTTTCCAGGACTGTTTCAACCTGACTCAAAAGAATACCATAACCATTTCTTTCTTTGTTTTTGGAACGGAATAAGCATTCATTAAGCACCTACTATAAACACTTCTTATGTGCCAGTCACTATGCTAAGCTCTTTATAATTATTATCTCATTTGATTCTCACAACAGTCCTGGGAGGTAGGCACTGTTATCACCCCCATTTTCAAATGAGGAAACTGAGGTGAACAAAGATTCAGTGACTTGCCAGAGTCACATAATAAATAAGTGTCTGAGGCCAGATTTGAACTCAGGTGTTCCTGACTGCAGGCCCAGCATTCTGTCCACAATACCACCTACCTGGCTCTGCCACATCTGTGTGAGCCTGGACAAGTCAGCTAACCTCCCTTAGTCTCAGTTTCCTCATTTGTAAAATGAAAGGTGACTATTTCTTAAGAAAAATATATTTTATTGATGCCCTTTATCTTTACATCACCGTTACCTCAATTCAACCTCTACCCCCCCACCATTAAACTCCTCTGTAAGAAAGAAAACCAATTAGGAAAAAACATCTGACACTGTGACCACATCTGACAACGTATACAGTACTCTATGATCTAGGGGAAATATATTTCAGTATCTTTTCTTTGGGACTGTCGTTGAGGTTTTTTTTGATGATCTTGAGCACACAAACCTTTCCATTTTCTTTGACACAACACTGTGCAATATAGAATATCAGTAATTTTCAGTAATTTCATTGGGTTATATTCTTTTCCTCTGATTTTCATCCTCAAAATAGTCTTTTCTCATTTACGTACATGTCAAGATGTTATCTTTGGTTCCCCTTGAGTTAGGACCTTTGATAGGTGCTTTGTGTATCTTCTTTACTCATCTTAATTATATCCTCGTTTTTTCTTATTTGAAACCTAGGAAATCCAAAAAGAAGAAATTGGCTCCCAGTATTTTGTCAACAGGATCAGCTGGACAAATTGGAAAATTCAAAAATGGGACCTTGATTCTGAGTAGTGTGGATATCAAGAAAATAAATTCTTCTAAAGTGACCAAGTGAAGCATTTGCTGAGTCAGCTAAAAAGAGAAGGGAAGCTGAAATGAGCCCCATTATCCTGAAAGAGGACATAAATTCATTTAGAAATTTCCTTCTTTTCACATTTTTGCTTGGCCTCTTTTTTTTTTTTTTTGCAACATGGTTTAATAAATAATTTAAAAAATTATTTTTATTGGTATCTTGTTTTTATATCATCTCCATTATATCCTCCTTCTTTCTTTCCAAAGAATCATGCCTTCTGACAAAAGAAAACAAAAAAGAGAAAAAGAAAAAAACTCATTTAAACTAAGGAACAGACCAGAAGTCCAGTGTTGTGTTCTGTACTCCATAATCAACGTCTTCCAACTCTGTCTGCAAATAAAGGAAGGAAATGCCTTCTTCCAGCTCTTCTCTGAGGCCAACCTCAGACACTATTATTTCCTAGGGTTCTATTTCTACTGCTTTGTTGTTGCTCATTTCATTTCCAGTGAGTATGTTGTTTTCCTGGTTCTGTTTCACTCAGCATCAGTTCACATAGATCTTACCATGTGCCTCTGCCTTCATCATTTCTTTCAGATTTGTATCATAGTTTCTTTAGCTATTAACCCATCACTACCAAAAGTGCTACTGAAAAAAGAAAAGACACAAGACATCAGAGTGTGATGCCTTTTTAATCATTGACTAGGGGACTGGAGGAAATGGGGGTGGTATATGCCTAGTTATGTGATCTCTGCATTTTCTGAGACTTTTTTACCTTTCAGGAAAGAAAAATCATGTATCATTCATGTCACATTTCAGAGTAGTGAAACTGTGATAGTTCAGAAATAACCAGTTTGTTATGTCCTGAAAGGCTAGTAATACATGATAGTTTCTTAAACGTTTTATAGAAAGGGTAAGTTGAATGTTAGAGCTTAAAAGGACCTTAGTGATTATCTAATTTAACCTGTTTATTTTATAGATGAGGCCCGAGAGGAAAAGCGACTTCCTCGAGGTTACATAGGCAGTAAGGGACAACGTTAGGATTCAGACCTACTTCATCTTACTCCAAGTTTAATTCTCTTTCTCTACTATACCATTATTTTCTGTCTCTTCTAGGTTATAAAGTATTAATTGGCCTTAAGAAGGCTCTGAAAAGCTTTCACTACAATATGACTAAATAGCATGACATTTTATTTTTTTTAATGTTGAACTCACATCCAAAAAACAACGAGCATTCCCATGTATATAGTAGTAACAATAGCTAACAGGGGCTGTGCTAATCACTTTACAAATACTTTCTCATTTAATCCTCATAGCCACCCTGAGAAGTAGGTGCTATTCTTATCCCCATTTTACATATGGGGAAACTGATGCAAACAGAAATTAAGTGACACGCTCAGAATCACATAGCTAGTATGAATCTGAGGCCAGAATTGAATTTAAGTCTCTCTGACTCCAAGTACCGTGCCACCAGCACCATATATCTATATATATATCTATATCTATCTATCTATATCTATCTATCTATCTATCTATCTATCTATCTATCTATCTATCTATCTATCTATCTATGGCAGAGGATTGCATAAGAAACCATGAAGCTCCCTTCCAAACCTCTTGTTTTTTAAAAAAGCAGTCAGCTGAAGTTCCCTACTTATTTGTGTTCCTTCTGAACGTCCTTTTGTTCTTATTTATATATTTTTAAAAATATGTTGAGTTAATGGAACTTCTTTCCCTTGTTGGTTATCTTACTGTGTACAGAGGGCTAGGGCTGGTGAACTGGTTACTAGACCTTGCTTCCTTACCTGTGCAGCATATATCAGTACAATGATCTATGACTAAAGGCTGGAAGAGTAGATTTCTGTTCAGTACAGCTTCTCTCTTAATTATGAGTGTCAGAAGCCAGATTGCACAGGATTTAGAAGAGTGATAGAAAGGAAATAGGAGTAGTGAACATAACTTGTTGTGAACAGGACCCGGTACTGAGTTTTGAAGACAACTTGCAAGCAAGATAATCCCTTCCCACATTCTGCTGGGGGGAGGGGAAGCATAAAGGAGAGCTGTAAGTAAGAAGATAGGTACATGCTATGGAGATGTTGGGGAAGTGATACCATTGGGACCTGGTTTGGTAGAAAATGAGATTGAAAACGCTCCTATCAGAACCCAGCTTCCTAGGGCAGAAGCCAAGACTCCCATGGAAAGGAAATGAGAATGACAGCCAGGCCACATGGTATACAAAGCTTAATTAACTAAATCTAGCTTCCTGGGACAGAATCTAAGATTCCAGTGGGAAACAGGAAATGTTTTTTCCTTTAAAGCATATTAGACTGCCTATTCACAGTTTACAATTCCCATTTAATCTTCATAGACCTGGTAGAACAGTTAGTATTGCTCCCATTAGACAGAGAGGAAGCATGCTCATATTACAGGGATTTTTTCTATCAAGGTTAATAAGTGATATATCAGGATCTTTTCACCCTTTCAGGGAATCTTGAATGATTTTGATGTGTAGAGAAGAGCCTGTGCAGTATTTTTGTTATAAGGAAAAGGTGGTTTTTTTGTTGTTTGGGGCCTTTTTTTTTTTTTTTGGAGGTAGCTAGGCAGCATAATAGGTAGAGTTCTGGACTTATTTATATTAAACTTCTGGATAAAATTATTGTTTTTGGCTTAAAGGGTCATTTGCATGGGATTGTCCTCATTGGTGGATATTGATTGCTCAATGTTTACTGTCTTTCTGAGTGGAAGAAAGAAGGGATTCTGGTTTCCTTTGGGCTTCCAGCTGATTGAAGTACAGCTCCTTTATACATCAGCTTCTACCTAGAACCTTTCTTTCCCTTCAGGAACCTGAAGAACTTTATGCCTTCTCCTCTCACCAGCTGGAGCAAACCCTCATCTCCTCACTCCTGAAAGGCTGCAATAACCTACTGATGGGTCTGCCTGCTTCCATTCTCTTCACCACTCCAATTGATCCACTAAAGTGATTGTCTAAAACTTCAGATCCTATTATATCATCCCCCTGCTCAATAAATTCCAGTACTTCCCTATCACCTCCACAATGAAATATAAAATCTTGTTTGGCATTCAAAACACTTCATAAAATATTCCCTCTCTTACCTTTCCAATCTTTTTATACCTTCTTCCTCACCGTATACTCTTTGATTCAATGACACTGGCCTCCTTGCTGTTCCACAAACAAGACTCTCCATTTCTCTAAGCTCAGGAGAGCAGCATCTCCCATGCCTGAAATGTTCTCCCCTATCTCTATCCAATTAACTAAATTAACAGCCACTAAATCATACTCAAAGATCCCTATGGGAGCTTATAACTTAGAAAGCCACATATTAGCATTATCTATATTTTACTATATTTTTTATTTTGATAATTTTTTTCTCAATTGCATTTTAGTCTGGTTTGTGCTGCACTCAGGGGGCACTCCTGTCATGTTTGACTCCTCTGTTCTACAGGAAGTCTTTTCCAATTCCTCAATTCTACTGCTTTTCTTCTCTTAATTATTCCTTAGTTATCCTGTGTATACCTTGTTTGGACATATTTGTTTGCATAGTGTCTCTCCCATTAAAGTGTGAGCTCCTAGAAGGCAGGAACTCTCTTATGCTTCTTTTTTGTATCCCTAGAATTAGTACTGGGCCTGACATATAATAGGCACTTGAATGTTTCTTTGGTGACTAACTACTACTCTGAGAAGGATGGATAGTTGAGATTGGTAACATTTAATATCATTTTTGGACTTTTAGTAAGGGCCAAAGCCTGAACTAATCAATAAGACTGCTTTGTTTTGCTCTAAAAATGCCCTTTTCTGTGTCAACAATTTCAAAGAGCTGTTTATGACAAGATGTCTGCAACTAGTGGTGTGATTCTTCTTTATCTTTTTTCACAGAAACATATGCTATATGGGGGAAACTCAGATATCCTGGGAATCCTAAATTCCAGCTGATCCTACTTTGTTAATTGTCTTGTCTCACTGAATTCACAACTTATTCAGTTAAGAAAATTACTTTCTCATGGTATACTTAAACACATATAGAGACCATAAATCTGAGGGACAGAGACATCCTTGGATTGTCCTAAAACAGATTTAAGCCTGGTCATTCTTGTATCAACCAGTCAGAAGTTTCCTTCTGGCTCCATGATCATGTATCTGCTAGTTTTAAGGGAATAAATAATAAGAAATTAGCCTGTCTGTGTCTTTTAACCAAACTTTCAGGTCGACAGGATGTATGATGAAGAAAATTTGTGAGAAATTTCCTTGCGTCAGTTCATTCCCCAGCCTTCCCCTCTCCCCCCTACACTTCTTCTTTGATGTCTACTATGCTGACTTTTAGCCAGCCTTGATGAAGGCTGATGGCCTGAGGAGGAGAGAGTGCAGCAGGTGTTACTAGGTATATTTTTCCAGGTCATCTACAATATTTGCTAAACCTACCTATCCTTTGAATTTGTACCAGGCTAATGTTGCTGTCATCATCACCACTGTTGTCATTATCCTCACCATTACTAAAACTGACGTTTACATGGTGCTTTAAAGTTTGCAGAATGCTTTAAATACATGATTCCATTTGAGCCTCTAAACTGCCCTGTGAGAGACACTACAGGATTATACCTATTTTACAGCTAAGGAAACTGAGGCTTGGAGAGAATGAGTGATTTGCCCATGGTCATACAGCTCATAAGCACCAAAAGTGAGATTTGAATCTGCTTCTTCTGATGCAAGTCCACATTCTATTCATTAAACATCCTGCTTGCTCACATGCCATCCATGTAGCACCCAGATAGTCTTAATACTGTCTTCTTCCACCTGGGAAGTGACTCCACCCACAGTCATTCTTACTACAATTGCTTGATCAGTGTGCTTACATGACTGACTACAGGAAAGCCAAAACTTCGGGGACTCATGAGATAATACCTGCCTTGCCTCATTTTCCAAATAGGTGTGGGGGGAATGGGTAATAACAAAGAATAACATATCATCTGCAGAGTTTTTTTCAAAAGCAGACCTAAGAGAAAAAGTCAACAAGAAAAGACTAAAACAGAATGATGAGCAGCACCATTTTTCTAAATCAGTGGGATTGAACCAATAGGCTTTTGCTGAAGGTGGCATTTCAATGTATTCTTTGTTCTTTGTTTTCAAAAGTGATGATGTGTGCATAAATTGGATTTAAATGAGAAAGAGTTGCACAAAGTCATCAGCCTCACTCTCAGAGTCACAGCAATCAAGTGTCAGGACAAAAGTCATGACTGGCGATGCCTCGGGATGCAGTGGATGACGTTGGCATCTTCAGTGTCTGAATATGTTCTAAATATTCCACAGCACCTGCCTCAGCCACTGGGATGGCCAGTGGAGCAAATTGTTCCCATCTGCACATTCTACTGGGAAAAGTTTTCACGTGCTTGGGGTAGATACCCCTTAACTCACGGATAGACTTGAGGCCTATTTGTCACCCCCAACCTGGTTTAACCTGTCTGCTGGGACAGTTTACAGTGAGGCCACTGAACGTGCCACAGCTTCTTGGAGTCACAAGTGAGAGTTGGGTGAATCAGGTGGACACCAGAAGTGGATGAGCAGCCATGAAAAGGGCTTGGCAAAACCTCACACCTGAGGTGCTGGTCCTCCTGAACACTCCATTTTGATGTATATATACTGGGTAAGTGCCAAAAGTACAGAAGTAGCTTTTCCCTGTACCATATGGTATGGAGGAAAGCTAAAGTCATGTGTACAGTAGAAAAGAGAATGACATCTTCTGGGTATAGTGGCTATAATAAACATGCTGGAAAAGCAACCACACTGGCACCTGCCAGGAAGCTCCAGATTCAAGACAAGAACTCCGGGTGGGGACGCAGACAAAGTTATGAGACTTGGGAGTGATGCAGGACATGTGAAAATGGGATTGAGAGCAAGCAGACCCCAAGAGGAAGCAGACAAGCAGACCCCATGCTGTGGATTCCATATACACATTACTGGGATTCTCCATTAAGGTCTGAACAATGACTGGTAGCGGGGGAGTGACAGGTAGGCCTATAATCGTCATCCCATATAACACATTCTGAGCTACTCTAGCTCCTTTAGGGCAAAGACAATGAAGTGACAGCCCTGGAATCAGAAGGACCTGAGTTCAAATACAGCTTCAGATACATGTGTGACCCTGGGCAAGTCACTTAACTCTGTTTGCCTGAGTTTCATCATCTGTAAAATGAGCTGGAGAAGGAAATGGCAAACCACTCCAGTATCTTTGCCAAGAAAACCCCAAATGGGGTCATGAAGAATCAGACTCAACTAAACAAAAACAACTGTTTCTAGCCAATTAAGAGTGAGAAAAGTTTTATTGTTTTGGAATAACAAAGAAATTCCTTTATTAGTCCCTTAATCCTGTGTTAGCAGCAAAGTATTAGCATCAGCATAGTCTGCTGATCCAGGAAAAGGTAGCCACTTGTAAAAAGGAAAATAGGTCCCTGGACACGTTGCCACACATATCTGGTCAACTAGAGCTATGCAATGATACCGTGTTGATAGATAAAATATAGACAACAAAAATGTAAAGTGACATCTTTGAGAAAGATCTAAGTGCATTCCCGCTTTGTCTAAGATGCAATTTCCAGGTCTCCTGATACAGTCAGGAGAAAGAGTGGAAAAGATGAGGGTGGGTGGGAAATCGGCATAGCAATTGTAGAATTTTTAATAAGGGCTTGAAATGGTTAATAAAAAAAAACCAAAACGTTTCCCTTCTATCCTAGGGGAGAGGACCTTCCCTGTATCTTTTCCTTCATCTTTTGTTCCTGTACCCCTGCCCCTGCCCAGTGCCCACCAGGGACAGGACAATGCACACGATCAAAGGGGAAGAAAGGTAACAGAGAGAGAGAGAGAGAGAGAGAGAGAGAGAGAGAGAGAGAGAGAGAGAGAGAGAGAGAGAGAGAGAGAGAGAGAGAGAGAGAGAGAGAGAGAGAGGAGGGCAAGAATGAGACTGGTGAGGATTCTAGAGAGCTTTTCTCAAAAGAAGGTAATTATGAAAGTCATTAAAAAGAACAGGAATGTCCTTATACTTTAAACCATTCCACCTTAATATTTGATTTTAAAAGGTTTAAAGTATTCAAATGGATTGCATAATTAATGCCAAAGCAGGCTGTTTTAGGTATGTATTTCTCCTGGATACATCAGAACTGATTCCTTATCTCTAAAAGAGACCCTAGTCTTCTGCAACCACTGAGGTGAGCCAGGTTTCTGTGAGAGTGAAAGAAGACTCTGGAAGAAGTATGAGATATTTAAAGTCACAGGGGTGCTGAGGGCAGGTCCAATGAATGGGGCAATCTAATTGTAAAATTTTTAGTGTGGACACATCACTTCAGAAATTTAGCAAATGCTATAAATCAAGGCTTGATTTATTTTTTTATTGATTTATAGACTTAAAATGATGGAGAAAAAACTAATAATATAGATTAAACTTAAGAGTACACTGAGTGTATGTTTCTTTTACCCCCCCAGCAAGCCAGTTGTTAAACATTTGCCAGCACATCCCTGTCTAAAGGGGAAAGAGAAGATTTGTTTTTAAATAATAAAATGGTGTTTAGGAGGGCTGTGACAGATATGCTAGATGTCCTGTGGAATCCTAAAGAAGAGGGGGAATTGAAAATCACTATCAACAAGTCCTGTTTATATTGAGAAGTAGAATAAAGTTAGAAGGGTCCATCCCTAGGGAAATCAGCTGAGTAGCTGACATCTCTCTCTTCTCCCAAAGTGAGCTCCTCTGCCTAATAACCTGTCATGAAAGCATCAGAAATGGAAAGATCAAGACAGACAAAGCACCCAGGAAATAAGTAGAGGTAGCAATAGCTTAACCTAGTGCGAGACGACATCTCTCCTTCCTAAAATGTTGGTTTTTAGAAAAACTAAGAGAACAAAAAAACCCAGTGTGCTTTCTGGTCATGTTCTGGCACCTCCTTTGCTCTTATTAGGGAGAAAGCTTATTATTTAGAGAGCCAACTCCACATTTTTATTTTGATGGCTTATCACAGCTTCATTTTAGTCCAAAGATGCCAGGTGAAAGTAATTGAAATAATAACTTGTATTAACCTTATGCTTTTTTCCCAGAAAAGCTTTGCACCTTAAGAGCAAAATCCAATTGGAAAAAAGATTAGTGTGCTTTTATTGTCTCTGAAAAGCATCTTGGTAACTCCTGCCCTGGGGCCCAGCTACCTTGCTTACTGAATGAGAGCAAATTTACCTAGCATACTCAATCTAGCTGGCCAGTGGGCCCAGACCCAGATGCTATGTCACCTTCAAATCTGATTCAGCTATCTCCCAGGCCATCTTGGAATTTGTCTGCTGCTGAGGCTACCCCATTTCTTCCCACTAAGGTCAACATCCTCTGTACACCTGCAGAATATATACTCTGAGTTGCTGGGGAAATTAATCCGGTCCTCAGTGAGCTTATCTTTTAGTGAGGGAGATAACATAAACACATATAAGTATATACAGAATATGAACATGACAGCTGTTTGGAGGTGATCTTCCAAATGGAAGAAAGGAAGAGAATTCTGATACTTATAGCATTGGCTTCTTTTCCTAGCCCTGGAAAATATGGAAAGAATATCACATTGCTTGATATTGAACGGTGGGGGATTATGGAAGAAGACTTGCATGGAGATCTTTGATGAGAATTGATGCCATAGATAGAGGGAAAAACTGTGACAGAGGCAACAATGGCCTCAACACCTTTTTGTCCATGGCAGGCATGACAGCACTGCCCCACTCCCACAATTCAGGGAGCTCAGAGTGTCTCCTCCCTTCTTTTCACTTTCCCTTCCTCTCTTTCACTGCCTTTGAGGAAACACAGATCTAAATGAAAAGCTTCTCATTTCCCTGTTAAGGTCACCTTTGCTATTTCAATATATTTTTTTTGATCTGGTTTTCTCTAGATAAATTATGGGGTGAATTTTAATTATTCCAGATGAGATGACTGAGTGTTCGAGCTATAGAGAGCTAAATGGCTGCAAAGTTGCTTTGAGAGTTTTGTGGCTGGGTGCTATCTAGAGGCCAATATTATTATATTTATTACTATCACTATGAACTACCCCAAGAAGAGAGGGAATAAGCATTTATATAAAGCCTACTATGTGTCAGGTACCATGCTAAGTGCTTTACAAATATTATCTAATTTGATCCTCACAACAATCCAGTGACAAGGTACTATTATTACCCCCATTTTAGAGGTGAGAAAACTGAGGCAGACAGAGGTTAAGTAATTAGTAACTAAGTTCAGATCTGAACTTGATTATCTTCTTGATTATCAGAACCAAAACTGTATCCACTAGAGCTACCAGTTGCCTCTTTAGTGAGTAGAGAGAGGAGTCTGTGTGAATCAGGGACCATTATTTCTTCTGGACATAAGTGAACATATTGTTTTTGTAGCCATAGGCATCCCAGAGCTAAGGAATTCTTTCTCATGACTTCAAAGAAAGTTAAAGTAGAGAAGGGAGAATGAGGCAGGGGCCAAGAGTGTCTCTCTCTCTCTAAGTCACTCCCTAAGCCTGCACCAAAGAGTACAGGTAGCTATAGTCTGGAAGGATTCTGTTCCTACCCTTATCTTAGAGGTGGTTAATGAGGAATGAGTTGACAGCCAATGAGTTTTGTTCTCCACATTGACATCTGGTAGTTATATATAAAAAATGAACACAACATAGTTTACATGTAAAAAATTTTTAAAGTTTTTAACATTCAGTTTTTGTAATTTAGAGTTTTAAGTTTTCTCCTTCCTCCTGCCCCTCCCTCACCCCCTGAAAAGGCAAGCAATATGTGAAGTCATACAAAACATATCTCCATATTAGCCATGTTGCAAAAGAAAAAGCACAAAAAAGCAATAAATAAATAATAAATGAACAAGGTTTTAAAAGTATGCTTCAATCTGCACTCAGTCCATCAGTTCTCTCTGGAGGTGGATAGTATTTTTTCATCATGAATCCTTTGAAATTATCTTGGATCACTGCATTGATCATAGTAGCTAAATCTTTCACAGCTGATCATCCTTACAACATTGCTGTCACTGTGTACAATGTTCTAGGAGTTTACATTCCAATAGGGAGAGACAACAGAAATAGGGGAGTCCTGGAAAGGATGGAGTATTGTGTTTCGGAAAGTTGTAGGGATGGTGAGTATTAAATTAATTTACCCTTTAGAATAGCAATGGTCTAGAAAAAGTATGGAAAGTATGAGAGGGCTGGATAGGGAGGAAGATCTCATGGTATCTACACAGCAGCAATTTGTGACATGAAAAAAGTCAAGATGAATGGCGATGATTCTGGACGCGGCGAATGACCTGGGCATCTTTGGTGTGGAACATTTAGATCTTGGTCGGCTGCCTCCATGACTGTTGGAATAAATTTTTCTCATTTGCCCATTCTGCCTGGGAAAGTCTTCACATGCTTGGGGTAGACACTGACCTAAGTAACCGAAGGGTTTGAGGCCTGATGGTTACCTTCAACCTGGTTTACTCCATCTGCCCAAGACAGTTTTACCAAGGTGTGGCTGCTGTGAATGCTATAGCTTTTTGGAGCAACAGATGAGAACCAGGTGGCAAGTAGACACCAAAGGTGATAAAGCAGCCCTGAAAAGTGTTCAGGAGCCCTCACTCCAAATATAATTGTCTTCCCACAATGCCTCATGTACCCCAATACTTCTGCCAGGTTTCTGCCCTACTCCGAACCTGGAGATATGATAGGTGTGAGTTCAGGTTATATAGGCATAAAGAAGATGGCAACTTGTTTCAAGATCTGTCAGTAAGCAGAGCTATTGATTGGTGCCCTGATCCTAGAGGCACCAATGGTTTATTGAGCAGCAGGTCAATTGAGATGATTAGACCTTTACTTCAGGAAAATCACTTTAGGAGCCATGTGAAGTATGGATTGGAATTAAGAGAATTTTGTCCAGGCAAGAGGTAATGAGGTGTGGGAGTGGAGAGAAAGGGATATATCTGAGAGATGTTGTGAAGGTCAAAATAGCAAAATTTGACAATGGATTGGCTAGGTAGGGGTGAGTGTAATGAGTTGAGAACATGGTACCATGGTTGCAAGCCTGGGGGACTGGAAGCATGGTGGTGACAAGAAAGGGAAAATTTGAATGAGTTGGCTTTTAGGGGGGAGATAATGAGTTGTTTGGTGTATGTTCAGTTGGAGATGTCTGTGGAAAATCCAGTTTGAAATATCCAGTAGCTACTGAAGTGGGAACTAGGGAACTCACAAGGAACTAGATGACTATGTAGATCTGGGGGCCATCTATGTATAAATAATAATTGAACCCATAGTAGCTGAAGAGATCACCAAGGGAAAGTATAGAGAAAAAAGGGCCCAGGACATTATTAGGGACATACTCATATATATGAGATTGCTCTGGATCAAGGGTGGGGAACCTGTGGCCTCGAGGACACATGTGACCCTCTAGGTGCTCAAATGCTGGCCTTTGACTAATCCAAACTTCACAGAATAGATGCCCTTAATAAAAGAGTTTGTTCTGTAAAACTTGAACTCAGTCAAAAGGCCGAACTCAAGGATCTAGAAGACCACATGTGGCCTCAAGGTCACAGGTTCCCTACTGCTGCTTGTAATGTTAATGGAATGGGAAGATCTTCCCCATCCATCAGCAGGGCTATGTGACTTGCTTTGAGCTCTGGCCCAGGTTACAGCTGTGATACAGCCCGAGTCACAGGGAGCCTGAGTCACATGGAGTCCATTGTGGGAGGAGACTGCCCAATGGAATGTTAAATGAAATAGAATGTTGGGGAGAGACGGAGAGAGGCAGAGCAGAGGGAGGAATTCTGCCTAGGGGAACTTGTTTGTGAGGAGGCCTAACAGAAAGAATGCTTAAAGTGTTGGCATTCCCTGGATTGTTGATTATGCTAAATCTTACTTCTTGGTATCCTAATAGTGATGTTCTAAATAAATATTTTGGTTTTGCCTTTGAGGAAGAGAGTTTATTATATTTTGTGAATCTACCCTGGAATACATATGCATATTCAATGCTATGGGTATCACACTGGCATTACACTGTTCTAGATGATAATTCAACACAGGAGATGGGACAGGTAAGAGGAAAACAAAGAGAGTTCAATATCAGGAAAACTCAGAAAGAAGATTTTCCAGGAGAAGAAGGTGGCTAGCAGTGTCAGATGCTACAAAGAAGTCAAGAAGCATGAAGATAGATTAAGAGATTGTTGCTAAATTTGGAGAGAGTGGTTTCACTTAAATGATAAGGTTTGAAGCCAGATTGCAGAGGGCTAAAAAAGAGTAGTGGGGGCACGCATCATAGGTGACTCTTTCAAAGAATTTGACTGAGAAAGGGAAGAGATGATAGTAATGATGGTAGGATGGAGTGTGGATTTTTTGAAGGATAAGGGTAATTTAGGCATGTTTGTAGAGACAAAACCAGGAAATAGGGATAGTTTGGAGACTGTAAGGAGAAGATAATAAATGAAATCTTCAAGAGAAAACTGGTAGAGATAGAATCAAGGGTGTATGTAAGAGATGGAACCAAGATGGTGGGAGTAGATGGAAGCTCCCCCCTCCAAAAGCTCCTCCAAACAGATCTGGAAAATATGCCAGACCAAATATTGACCAGGAAATCCAAGGAAAAAAATCACTGTGAACCATTTTGTTTTTTAGCCTAAGTTGGTATAGGGAGAAAGACAGCAAACTATGTAAATAATGGGAATAGGGTATGGCCATGATATAATGAACAGCTCATTATCTCCCCCTAAAACCAACTGTTCCCCAAATTTCCCCTTTATTGTCATCACCATGCTTCCAGTCACCCAATTTTGGTACCACGCTCTCAACTCCTTATTATACTCACCCTACGTAGCCAATTCATTGTAAAATCTTGCTGTTTCTACCCTCACATCTCTCAGATATATCCCCTTCACTTCACTCATACAGCCACCATCCTAATTTATTACCTCTTGCCTGGACAATTTGGTGACCCTGCCTCAAGATTCCCTCGATTCTAATCCATACTCCGCATGGTTCCGGTAGTGGAGCATTCCAGGGTATAATCAGATCCAGTCAAGAAAAGGCCTCAGATTCAGTATAATGGGACCTAGATATGTGTTGTGCAGGAATATGTGCCAACTGCCAACTTATCACCCAGGTCCAGGTCACAGACCCAGAGTGGACTGAGAAAGGGACTTGTACCTAGGTGTGGTAATCTAAGATGAGGAGGGGTTGTGAGCTCTTGCCTCTTTACCAAGCAAAGAGAAAATTCAGAAAAGCAAGTATCACCTGTGGATCCCAGGAGTGGAGCAGGGTCTCAGTTCGAACTTCTAGCCTAGTCCAAAACCTAGAGGAATAAACAGGGCAGGAATTCCAAACTCTGTTACTGAAGTAGCAGAGTTTTCAAGCTGACGGATGGTGACTGAGTCCAACAGCATTTTACTATTGCTCAGACCCAAACCCAGGTCAGGAGCTTGCAGAATTCAGGTTGGGGGGAGAAGAGAAGGAAACCAGATTTTGCCCTGGATCAGTCCACTTTAGGAGCACTGAAAGCTTGCCTGTTCCTCCCCCTCCCCCCAGGCTGAGCTTGACCCTGAAAGCCTGGAATAATACAACACTCAATAACCTAAGAAAGCAGAAAGCAGGACTAATTTAGACACCTCCAGAAGAATGTCCTAATGTAAAGTCTGAGGTCAGAAAATAGGCTAGAAGAATGAGCAAACACTATAGAAAGCTTTTATGATGGCAGGGATGTTCAAGACACAAATTCAGAAGAAGAGGATGCCTCCAAAACATCTTCCATCAAAGCCACAAAGAAAAACACAGATTGGGCACAAATTCAACTAGAATTCTTAAAAGAGATGAATAAAGAATTTTTAAATGTTTCTATGAATAAAATGAAAGTGCTAGAAGAAGAGACTGGAAAATAAATGAAAGTTATGCAAGAAAGGTGATTAATAGCTTGGCACAAGATGTATAAAACTTTGCCCAAGCAACAAACTCCTTGAAACAAGGAGGAAGGGGGATGGAAGGAACAGCTGGCACTCGAACCTCACTCTCATCTGAATTGATCACAGGAGGGAAAACCATATACACAGTCAGAAATAGAAATAAATTTCATTCAACAGGGAATTAGGAGGGAAAGGAAAGAAGGGAGTTAGAAGAATTATTGGAAGGATAGATTAAGAGATAGATTAGTCCTATGCAAAACAAAATCCAGGTATGTACAAAAATATGTATACCTTTTTTTTTTTGAGGTGGCAAAGAATAGAAATCTTAGGGATCTGATCCTCATCAATTAGGGAATAGCTCAATAAATTATCATATATAAAAATGTAATTTAGTACTCTTGAATACTATATTGTGCTATAAGAAATGATAAAATGTATGCATTCAGAGAAACCTGGGGAGACTTATATCCTACGAAGTGATCTATCCAGGCTATCTTACCAGGCCTGTACATATTCCCTCTCCCTGGCTTCCTTTGTCCTTCCCTCCCTCTTTCTCTCCTTGTCGCTATTTCTCTCTGTCTCTGAATCTGTTTCCCCCTTCTCCTACTCTCTCTTCCTTTCTTGCCTCACACAGCCAATCTAGATCTGAAATGAAAGAAAATACAGCCTGCCAGAAGCTCTGTAAGCTACAAGCACTCTATCAAGCACTTTATGATTATATGGAGAGCAAGAGGCAGTTTGATGGAATGCAGTCAGGAAGATCCAGGTTAGAGTCCTGTCTCTAGAATACATTGTCTCTTTGATCTTATGTGAGCCACTGAACCTCTCAGTTCCCCTAGACAAACTTCTAAGACCATAAGATACAGAATAGTTGCTTACCTTCATTGGTAAGTGGAATTTTCTCAACAGGAAGGAAGGAAACATGCATTTATTAAGTGTCTGCTATGTGCCAATTATCTCATTTGATCCTCACAACAACCCTTCAAGGTAGATAGATGCTGTGGAAACAGAATCAGAGGTTAAATGACTTGCCCAAAGTTATACAGCTAGTAAGAGTCTGAGGCTAGATTTGAACTCAGGTCTTCTTGACTCTAGGTCCAGCACTCTATCCACTGTGAGAACAATGAAGTGACAATTCTGGATCCCTCCCTCCTCCAAAATGACTATTGTTAAGGGCCTTTAGGAGACTTCATAGCAGCCAACAGAGGAACAAATTTTAAAACCTTTTTTTTTTTTTTTTTAGCAGAAGAATATACTTAGCAACTTTTCAGCTGAGGAACATAATTACAGTAAAAATTTGGCCTATCAGGTCAGACCCTATTCCATTCAGCTGGGAACCTCTGACAGATGGACCAAAGGATATTCTCTGAAAGGTTATTGTTGTTGTCTTTGAAGCCAAACTCTTGGGTAACTATTAAAACCCAAATATCTTTTTTGTTAAATGAATTGAATCTATCTTAGTGATCCATTGTGAAGCTGTCATCAGCAAATCTATCTAAATCCTTTTTGAGTTATGTTTTCAGCCGTTATCACCTCGGCATCTTGGAATAAAGAGTTCTAGAAGCTTAGTATTCATTGAATGAAATTGAATTCACTTTTATTTGTTTGAAACTTACCCATTTCAAGCCTCAAGGGCCATCAACTGAACACACTTTCACAGTTCCATGTTCGATGAATATAGTTTTCTACTGTGTTTGCTATTCGTCAATTATTAAACAAAACAAAACATTTGCTGGGGTAGAACACAATGCATTCATCTGTGCTGTTCTCCCATGAGGTATTTCCCAAGTAAATATTAAGATTCTCACTAGACTTGTAAAGGAAATGTCTAATATGTCTCTAAACTAAAATTTCCAGCTGTGGACTTTGGTGGATGCTTCCAGAACAGCTTCAGGGGCTATAGGACATTAGACTGGCTAAAGCTGATGTGAACTCATGCTAGATACAATATAAGAAAAACCAAGATTAAGATTCAGAGTTGGAAGGAGGTGGAAGTGGGGAGAAAAAAAACAGCTCCTATCTGGCAGGAGTGATCTGGGAGCCAAGTTCTATCTCTCTTGGATATCGTGGTTATTGTTCTTTTCCTGTTCTTGTGCATAAGAGACTTGAAGACAGACATGGAAGTACCATAGCAGACCAGAAAGATTTGTGGCAGAGTTGTGCTGAAGCCAGCTCAAACCAGCTCAAACCAGCTCAAGGAAGCTGATTGTTAAATTTTCAGTGTGAGCATTTATATCTCAGAAATTGTCAAATTCTATAAATCAGAACTTGTTCTATTGTTTGTTGATGATGTAGACTTAATAAAGTGACTTGAAAATGCTAACATCACAGATTAAACTTAAAAGTATATTATACACACTTTTGGGGGGGGAGGGAGATTCAGTTGTTAAATATTTACCATTGTGGGAAAACTTTATTGCATTGTTTGAGTATAGTCCTGTGTGGCTTAGAGACCAGATTTTTTGCTTAACTAGGATGTGCAGGTTGTGATTACCCCCAGAAAACTTCCAGGGGAGTCAGACATTACTACAAGGAATATAGGTAGTTTCCTCCCATCATCCATTTCAAGTAACCTCATGTCTTCACTGGAAGCTGCCTACATGGTGTCCAAATGGATATTGTTTCCTTGTACCATTGTTTGAACTCTATATGATGTAGAACTTACAGAGAATGAGAGGAGAATGTCACCTATTTTGGTTCTCTCCTCTCCCAGACCACTTAATAAACTTTTCTAAAACTTTTTTCAGAATTGGATTTATTCTTAACCAACATCAATACACTCCTGCTTATGAGACTTTTTTTGTTCCTGATAACATTAGACTTGAGGACTCAAATATGATTGCACAGCACAAGCCCCCTCCCTTTGAGTGGGACATTATGGCTACAGGAACATGGAGGTTCGCCCATCCAGTGGCAAGACACACTACAGGTCCAGGCATTAAAACATAGCATCTTTAGCCATCATCTATGGCAGATTTTTACTACAACCTGCCCTTGTTCCTATAAACTGAAAGTGACTGTAGTATAGCCACTTGATAGGAGACTGTTACAGCAAAGAAAAAGGGGATTTTTTATAATTTTTCTTTTTGGAGTTCAGTTTGCCAGGCTCAGGCTAAATCGTGAGCATCTGAAGGCTCAATCTCCTTTGAACCATGATAGTTCATAGCTGTGTTGAGTCACTTAGGTTTCGACCCGTGAGCCAATCATGAGCTGAGCCTTTATTATATATAGTCTGAGGTGAGGTTTTGTTTTGGGGCTTGCTCTTTGGAAGAAGGTTCATGTGCCAGATGAGACTCTGGGTAGTCATTAAGGAGCCCCATAGATTTGAAAACCCATATGTTGGTGCTTCTCTCTTTGATAACTATTTATGTATGTAATGGTCAGGAAGTTGGAGCTGTTTGTTGATTTGTGATGTATATATGGCTTATGGTCAAACAGTTAGAAGTCCTGCCTGCTGGTCTTTGTTTCCTCTGCTTATATTTTCTCTGTTTTGAATGTAATTTAAAAAGGTCAATGACCCCTTAAACAGCTCCCTTTCCTAGTAAAGGAGATCTAAGAACCTGTGCTAGTAGCCATCCTCAGTATGCCAGTGTGGTTGCCTTTATAGAGACCCAGAATTGTAGCCTTGTGGCCTGAGTCTGGGAGTTAAAAACAAGGGAGAGAGTAGTTTGGGGATGATGATTGGATTTGAGGTATGTTTTGATTTTTTGCCCTGGAAATCAAGATGCCTTTTATTTTAAATAAATTTTCTTGTTCTCACTATCATATGAAATCATATGATAATTCTTACTAGGTTGAGAGGGAGAGATTCAGTTGAGTTGGGGCTGAATATTATTTTTTTTAAAATTTATTTATTTAACTTTTAACATTCATTTTCACAAAATTTTGGGTTCCAAATTTTCACCCCATTTGTCCCCTCCCCCACCCCAAAACACCAAGCATTCTGATTGTCCCTATCACCAATCTGCCCTCTCTTCTATCATCCCTCCCTTCCCTTGTCCCCATCTTCTCTTTTATCCTGTAGGGCCAGATAACTTTCTATACCCCTTTACCTGTATTTCTTATTTCCTAGTAGCAAGAACAGTACTCGACAGTTGTTACTATAACTTTGAGTTCAAACTTCTCTTCATCCCTCCCTCCCCACCCATTCTCTTTGGGAAGGGAAGCAATTCAATATAGGCCATATCTGTGCAGTTTTGCAAATGACTTCCATAATAGTCATGTTGTGTAAGACTAACTATATTTCCCTCCATCCTATCCTGCCCCCCATTGCTTCTATTCTCTCTTTGGATCCTGTCCCTCCCCAAGAGTGTTGACTTCAGATTGCTCCCTCCTCCCATTACCCCCCCTTCCATCATCCCCCCCACCCTGCTTATCCCCTTCTCCCCCACTTTCCTGTATTGTAAGATAGGTTTTCATACCAAAATGAGTGTGTATTTTGTTCCTTCCTTGAGTCAAGTGTGATGAGAGTAAACTTCATGTTTTTCTCTCACCTCCCCTCTTTTTCCCTCCACTAAAAAGTCTTTTGCCTGCCTCTTTTATGAGAGATAATTTGCCCCATTCCATTTCTCCCTTTCTCCTCCCAATATATTTCTCTCTCACCTCTTAAATTCATTTCTTTAAGATATGATCCCATCCTATTCCATTCACTCTGTGCTCTCTGTCTCTGTGTGTGCGTGTGCTTGCGTGTGTGTGTGTGTGTGTGTGTGTGTGTGTATGTAATCCCACCAACTACCCAGATACTGAAAAGTTTCAAGAGTTACAAATATTGTCTTTCCATTTAGGAATGTAAACAGATCAACTTTAGTAAAGTTCCTTATGACTTCTCTTTGCTGTTTACCTTTTCATGCTTCTCTTCATTCTTGTGTTTGAAAGTCAAATTTTGTTTTCAGCTCTGGTCTTTTCATCAAGAATGCTTGAAAGTCCTTGATTTCATTGAAAGACCATTTTTTCCCCTGAAGTATTATACTCAGTTTTGCTGGGTAGGTGATTCTTGGTTTTAGTCCTAGTTCCTTTGACTTCTGGAATATCCTATTCCACGCCCTTTAGTCCCTTAATGTAGAAGCTGCTAGATCTTGTGGTATCCTGATTGTATTACTTGAATTGTTTCTTTCTAGCTGCTTGCAACATTTCCTCCTTGACCAGGGAACTCTGGAATTTGGCCACAATGTTCCTAGGAGTTTCTCTTTTTGGATCTCTTTCAGGCGGTGATCGGTAGATTCCATGGACACTTATTTTGCCCTCTGGTTCTAGAATATCAGGGCAGTTTTCCTTGATAATTTCATGAAAGATGATGTCTAGGCTCTTTTTTTGATCATGGTTTTCAGGCAGTCCCATAATTTTTAAATTGTCTCTCCTGGATCTATTTTCCAGGTCAGTTGTTTTTCCAATGAGATATTTTACATTATCTTCCATTTTTTCATTCTTTTGGTTTTGTTTTGTGATTTCTTGGTTTCTCATAAAGTCATTAGCCTCCATCTGCTCCATTCTAATTTTGAAATAACTATTTTCTTCAGTGAGCTTTTGAACCTCCTTTTCCATTTGGCTAATTCTGCTTTTGAAAGCATTCTTCTCCTCATTGGCTTTTTGAACCTCTTTTTCCAATTGAGTTAGCCTATTTTTCAAGGTGTTATTTTCTTCAGCATTTTTTTGGGTCTCCTTTAGCAAGGTGTTGACCTGTTTTTTATGCTTTTCTTGCATCTCTCTCATTTCTCTTCCCAGTTTTTCCTCCACCTCTCTAACTTTATTTTCAAAATCCTTTTTGAGCTCTTCCATGGCCTGAGACCATTGAATATTTATTCTGGATGTTTGGGATACAGAAGCCTTGACTTCTGTGTCTTTCCCTGATGGTAAGCCTTGTTCTTCCTCATCAGAAAGGAAGGGAGGAGATACCTGTTCACCAAGAAAGTAGCCTTCTATAGTCTTATTTTTTTTCCCTTTTCTGGGCATTTTCCCAGCAAGTGACTTGACTTCTGAGTGTCCTCTCCACACCCACCATGCCTTCAGATCTGCCCAGCCAGTGCTTGGGATCTGAGATTCAAATGCTGCTCCCCAGCCTCAGGGCTTTGGGCAGGGGCAAGGCTGCTATTCAGTGTGAGATTAAGTTTAGGTGCTCAGGTGGGGGTAGGGCTGTCTCACGGGGCTCAGTTCCCTCAGGGGGTTTATGCAGAGACCTTCAACAATGGATCCGAGCTCCTGCCTGCTTTGGGAGCCCCTGTCCACCATGCCTCAGCTGCTGCCTCCCGAGGGGGCCTGAGTTATGGGGACACCCCACTCCCCTCTCGACCAGCCAAAGAGGCCCTCTCACCGCCCTTCGGCACCTGTGGTTGGAGGGACCCGCACGGCTGCTGGAGATTCTGTCCCGAAGCCTGCTCAGACCTGCTCCTCTTGGTGCTGCATGGCCAAGGCAGGGCTGGGCTCTGCTCAGGGTCCAGTGTGTGATGGACCTTTGGTGTCTGTTTTCAGGGCTCTCTGGAACAGAAATCTCCTCCACTCCGTTATTCTGTGGCTTCTGCTGCTCCCAAATTTGTTGGGAGTTCTTCTTTACAGGTATTTTATGGGCTGTAGGTTTCAGAGCTAGCATATGTGTGTCTTTCTACTCCGCTATCTTGGCTCCTCCCAGCTGGGGCTGAATATTATTGTGAGTAGTTTCAAACTGAAACCAATCCAACAAACTGGGTAAATTCCCAGGGTGACATCTGGTGACCTCCCATGTTTAGAATCACAAAGATAATTTTATTCAATGATATTTGGATTATCAATATGAAGTGAGATATAACATAGGTAGAAATATGCTCATCAAAAGTGTCATGACCACTGCATAAAGACCGTTAAGGAAATCTATCAGTACAATAATCTTGCACAAATACTTCAGATAGACAATGATCTGAGTCCAGAATTGAACAAGAAGAGAAACTGACTGACACTTTTAATAATTTCAAGCTGCATGCACAAACTCAAAACACGCACATTCACACACACAATCTTTTTTTCTATTCATTTTAAAACATTTTTATTTAGAGTTTTAAGTTCCAAATTCTACACCCCCCCTTCCTCCTTTCCCCTTGCCCCTCCCTGAGACAGTATGCAATCAGATACAGGGTATACATGCACATATTAGTCATTTTGTATAAGAAGATTTGAGTAAAAGAAAAAAATGGAAGAAATAAAGTGAAAAATAGTTGTATTCAAATAGTATCAGTTCTTTCTCTGATCATTAGTCCTTTGGGATTGTCTTAGATCATTGTATTGCTCAGAATAGCTAAATCATTTCCAGCTGATCATTTAAAAATATTGCTGTAACTGTGTACAATATTCTCCTGGTTCTGTTCACTTCACTATGTGTTAGCACATGTAAGTCTTTCCAGGTTTTTCTGAAATCATTCTGCCTGTCATTTCTTAAAACACAATAATATTCCATTGCAATCCTACACCGCAGCTTGTTTAGTTATCCCCCAATTGATGGTCATCTCTTTGATTTTCAATTCTTAACCACCACAAAAAGAGTTCTATAAATATTTTTGTACAAACAGTCCTTCCTTTTTTGGGGATGTCTTTGGGATATAGACTGAGCAGTGGTATTGCTAGATCAAAGAGTATGCACAGTTTTATAGCCCTTTGGGCATAGTTCCAAATTGCTTTCCAGAGTGATTGGATTACTTCAGAACTCCAATGACAGTGCATTAGTGTCCCAGTTTTCCCACATCCACTCCAACATCCAATATTTTCCTTTTTTGTCATATTAGTCTATCTGCTAAGTGTGAGGTTGGACCTCAGAGTTGCTTTAATTTGCATTTCTCTAATCAATGGTGATTTAGAGCATTTTTCTATATGCTATAGACAGTTTTGATTTCTTTGTCTGAAAAATGCTTGTTCATTTCCTTTGACCATTTGTCAACTGGGCAATGACTTGTATTTTTCTAAATTAGACTGAGTTCTCTATGTATTTGAGAAATGATGCCTTTATCAGAAATACTTGTTGCAAAATTCCCTACCCCCAATTTTTTGATTTCCTTAAAATTTTGGTTGCCTTGGTTTTATTTGTGCAAAAGCATTTTAATTTTATATAATCAAAGTTATCTAGTTTACATTCTGTAATGCTCTCTATATTTTCTTGTGTTCTAAGTTCTTTCCCTATTCATAAATGTGACAGGTAAATTATTCCATTCTCTCTTAATTGATTTATTATGTACCTTTATGTGTAAATCATGTACCCATTTTGACCTTATCTTGATACATGGTGTGAGATGTTAGCCTACACCTAGTTTTTGCCATATTATTTCCCAGTTTTCCCAACAGTTATTGTCAAATAATGAGTTTCTGTTCTAAAAGCTTGGATCTTTGGATTTGTCATATACTAGATTACTATAGTTTTTCTAATATTGAACCTGCTATAAACCCCACTTAGTCATAGTGTATGACCTTTGTGCTTTATTGCTGTGATCTCTTTGTTAGTATTTTATTTAAAAAATTTGCCTCAATATTCATTAGAGAAATTGGTGTATAATTTTCCTTCTCTGTTTTGGCTCTCTCTGGCTTAGGTATAAGCACTGTATTTGTGTCAAAAAAAGGCATTTGGCAGGGCTTCTTCTTTGCCAATTTTTCCATATAGTTTCTATAGTGTTGGGATTAATTGTCTTTAAATGTTTGGTAGAATTCACCTGTGAATCCATCTGGTCCTGGAGATTTTTTCTTAGGAAGTTCATTGATGGTTTGTTCAATTTCTTTTTCTAAGACTGAGTTATTTAAATATTTTATTTCTTCTTTTTTTAATCTGGGTAATTTATATTGCTGTAGATATTTATCTATTTCATTTAGATGGTCAAGTTTATTGGCATATAATTGGCCAAAATAGCTCTTAACAATTATCTTAATTTCTTCTTCATTGGTGGTGAATTCACCCTTTTGTTTTTGATATTAGTAATTTGGTTTTCTTCTTTCCTTTTTAAAATCAATTTAACTAATGGCATATCTATTGCATTGTTCCCTCTCTCCCTAGTAAAGCCACCTTCTAGTTTTATTTATTAGTTCAATGGTTTTCTTACTTTTAATTTTACTAATCTCTCATTTGATTTTTCAGTATTTTCAATTTGGTATTTAATTGGGAGTTCTTAATTTATTCTTTTTCTAGTTTTTTAGTTGCCCAATTCACTGGTCTGTTTTTTTCCCTCTTTTACTGATGTAAGCAATTTGAGATATGAATTTTCCCCTATGTACTGCTTTGGCTGCATTCCATAAAATTTGGTATGTTGTCTCATTGTAATTTTCTTTAGTGAAATTATTGATTGTTTCTATGATGTGTTCTTTGACGCACTTATTTTTTTGTAATTAGATTACTTAATTTCCAATTAATTTTTCATCTCCCTATTGTCCATTTATTGACGGTGTGACATGGGAGACAATGGTACAGGACCCCTCAGTATGGCATGCCCACATCAGAGAAGGTGCTGTACTCCTTGAGCAAAGCAGAATTGAAACAACTCAAGGGAAATATAGGATGCTCAAATTTAGAGTATTCACCCCAAATGTTTACATGGACTATCTGTACCCAATCTGTGATAGAGCATTCTGAGCTCATATTGTTTTGATCAGCCATAGTTGGGCACATTGAAATTCACTTTATCATAGTGATATCATTTTGGTCCTCTTCAAGAAGGGAGGACAACAACCAACTGAATGTAATTTTTATTGCATCAAGATCTGAAAAGGATATATTTGCTATTTCTGCTTTTCTGCATTTTGTTGTGAGGCTCTCACAATATTTTTATAATGTGATATTCTTCCTGTGATTTTAAATGGTCATGTATCACAGAACACTGTAATCTTCAAAGAATCAAAATTTTCAGGGATCCAAAGGACCAGAATGTGGTACATGGTGGGTCTTAATAGGCCCATTATTCAAAGACGATTGCATATAAGAGATGGTGTAAAAAACATTATCCCTGAAATGTATTATTGGAAAAGGAGGTGGGCTAGCCATGTAGCAAGATTAAAGGATAATGGATTGAGTCTAATTGTTAGACTGTTAACCATAGAATGTTAAAGCCAACATCACCTATCATTGAATAACAGGTAAGCCAGCCTAGCTGAAGAAGCAAAGCACTCTGAGGGAAAGGCAGAAGATGCATATGCCAGGCAAGTCAAACCACCTTGAACATCACCTCCCCTCAGACCCTGGTGAAGACAGAACAGGACTCTGAGCCCAAAGACTACAGGAATATCAGTGCCCTTCATCCTTTCAGTTCTTCTTCAAGCTTGGTTTTTGTTGCCACCATCAAGATAATAAGCAACTCTTGTGGAGATGCAACCTGATGACTATCCCTGCAGGGGCTGCAACTCCTTCTTCTTCAGCAGTCATAGAGAATGAAGACCCAGAGAAGGATGTTCTCTAAATTCTTTGCGCTGGGGAAAAGAAATATTAACCCCAAATATTTTACAGTTAAAACAACAACTCCAAACACTAACAGAAATAACTTATCTGGGCTATGTTGGGAACAGAATACCATTCTTCTTTCATCAATCTGGTGATCTATGGGACTGACTGGTAGAAAAAGTTCAAACCAAAGAGAAACCGGAGATCTGAGGGTGAGTAGTAATTACAGACCACGCCTTCCCATGGGTTGTTGGCAGTGTCAAAAGAATTTATTTCAAATCTGGTTAAGACAGTGGTAAAACTTAGGTTTTCCAAAAAGTAATACATAAAGTTCAACCAGACCCCAAAAGACCAAAAAACACTTGTGTTTCCAATTCAAAAAATACAAATGCTTGCAGCTACCAATACAAAAATTAGAAAAAAGTTTTCTTTCCTTTCCTCCTGTCTCCAGTAACACATGAGTACAGATGTGACCAACAACTGTTACTAACTCCCAATGATGAACAACAGAAAGTGACCACACTACAGGAGGAACAAGGATGGGTAAAGAGAGGTGGAATTTTTTTTTAACAACCAAACAAGACACAATTTTTTTCTTACTTTTTAAGTTCCTTTGCCAACATTTAAACTAACATCTTTCATGCTTCATACAATAGTTTGGTGCAAAGGCAGCAATTCTATTTCATGCATTTTAACTCTTCTGCTTTGCCCCATGGCGCCTCTTGGCTGTGCTTTCATTCATTGCTGATTGAGAAAGCCTGGTGTATAGTTATTTCTAGCCACAGTGTTGAGGGGAAGGGTCGGAGTCTGTAACCACCATTTTTTCTGTCTCTTCTCTCCACCCCAAATCCCACTCACTCCTTCCCCAGTCTTGTTCATGCTTAAACACCTAACAGGAATATCTTTGCTGAGCCTGATGCTTATCCTAGGATTCAGCTTCATGGTTTTATCCTCAAATAAAGCATGCAGCAACCACAGGTGATGAACTTTGACTGTTTGGGAAAATACAAATAGATGCCCACAGAAGAAACCACACTGTGACTAATCTTCCAATTCCTTATCTACCTAAAAACAGTTTCATTCATTGAACGGACCAGTAAACTCCCATTGGAGACAGTTCAATGGAAGTCCAGGCATTTATCAATTACCTGGAAACATCTTAATACTCTTAAAGTTACTACCTTTTAGATTTAAGTTTGGTTTGCATCTTGTCATATGTCCAGACACTCATATGTAAGAATGCTCATGGTGTGTGAGGCCCTCAGTCATAAAAACGGCATGCTATCCGATGAGTGATTTTGTGTGTGTGTGAGTGATTGTGTGTGTGTGTGAGCACCAATCTTGAATGAGGAGGCAGAAGCCCTGACCCATCTCTTTGTGTGGCCCATAAGGGTTTCTGCCCATTCGATGCCTTGGTAACAAATAATGAGAACACTGACACTTATAACACTTGTATAAGATGACTCATTAAAACTGGCCCAACTTAAAGCTAGAGCACTTGGGATTTTTTTAGCAGTCAAACTAGGCCTGTTTTCAATACCTTTATGCCCCTAACCAGGCTAGCCATTGTATGAATATATACTGATGATTACCAAAGAAACAGGAGAGTGGATCAGTGAAAAACCCCTGTACAATCAACTGTTGTATAGATAGAGTTCATTAGCAAAGGTTTCAGAGATGATGGCTACTTTTCTTAAGGCTTCTTGCTGTTCCTTGAAGAAGACACTCCATCTTCAGACTTCTGGCATTTTCACTGACTGTTTCCCATACTTAGAACGCTCTCCCTTCTCATCTCTGCCCCCTGGCTTCCTTCAGGTACTAGCTAAAATCCCATTTCCTACAGGAAGCCTTTTCCAATCCCACTTCATTTTAATGTTTTCCCTCTGTTGATTATTTTCAACTTATCCTACATATAGCCTGGTTGTACATAGTTGTTTACATGCCATCTCCCCCATTAGATTGTGAGTTTCTTGAGAACTGAGTTTGCCTTTTAACTTTCTTTATATCTCCAGTGCTTAGTGAAGTACCTGGCATGTAATAATTGCTTAATACTGATTAATTGCCTGACCATTCATTTTCACAACAGCAGTAGAGGTAGGTTACACTGTGATAATAATAATTGTCCCATTTTACTGATGGGAAGGCTGAGGCACAGAGAGATTAAATAATTTGCCTGGGACCACACAGTAAATCAGTAACAGAGCCAAAGTAAAACGTTTCAGGAGTCAGGACTTTATACCTTGGATAATAAATACTATTACTTAATGTCTTCTTTCAGTTCTTTTCCAGTTTAAGCTGCTTAGGGGTTTTTTTATGCTCAAAAAGGTATCCTAAAGAGATATTACCATTAAAAAGGCCCCAAACAAACAAAACCAAAATTGGCTACTTTTAGAAAAGAAAAGAGAAATCCTGAGAACACCTTGGAGATAATATAGTCCTTTTCTTTGCTGTGTGTCTTCTAACCAAGTTTGAGAATGTTCCTTCCTAACCAGTTGAAGCTCCCATGTCACTGACCTCCCTTTTCAGGGAAGACTAAGAACTCTGTTTTCATTCTAAAGCCAAAGGGTCAATTTCCTATGGATGGTGGTATGGGCAGGGAGTATTTCTTGCGGGTATAAGTGTGGGAGCTTAACACTGTTCATTTTGAGTTAAGATACCCCTAGATCTGCCTCATTAAATCATTTCCCCTAGAGTTACTGAAATACAGTAGAAAACTCCATTTTGATGCTGATGTTGGAGGAAAAAACACATTATAAATATTGCAGGTTAGGTTTCCTAGGTTACTATGGAAGAAATTCATCACTTTGCATGTGAGGCAGACTATATAAGTTGTATGGCAAGGTGCCTAATAATTATGTTTTATAGTATTCACAAATTCCACTTCCAAAGATCATTTTCTCTACCACCCCTATTTATGAGAATCTGGGAAGAGGAAGTAGATGGTTTGGTACCAGAACCAGCATTACACTGCATTGGTTGAGTTGGTATTTGGCTACCAGATGAGTGGCAAATTTTGATTTTTTTTTAAGGGCAGGTTTTAATAAAGCGGAGGGCACAGAGTACGTGGAAGGGGAGAGAATGATATTCAGTTGTTTTTCAGTTGTGTTTTTCAAACTCTTCATGACCCCTTTGGATGTTTTCTTGGGAAAGATACTGGAGCGGTTTGCCATTTCCTTCTCAAACTCATTTTACAGACGAGGAAACTGAGTGACTTAAAAGTTAAGCAACATGCATAGGGTCACACAGCTAGTAAGTGTCTGAAACTGGATTTGAATTCAGAAAGATGAGTCCAGGCCCAGAACTCTATCCATTGTGCTACCTAGCTGCCCCCAGGGAATGAAAAGGAACATGTAGAGTGGGTCAAAGGGCCTTGCCTTCCAGAAATAGTCTCAGGTCTCTTATAAGGCATATTGCCTAGGGGAAGTTGGAGGCTCACAGGTACAGGCAGCATTTCAGGACACATTTCTAAAATGTTTAGATCAGTTACACTGTGGCAGTTGCCTTTGTCCACATCCTCTATACGTTGGACTCAGTAGTTTTCCAAACATCAGAACAGAAAAGTGAGGTAAAGTAAGATTGTATGTGATATTTCTCTTTGTCCTAGATCAAGTTCTAGGAAGCTCTGTTCTGAATTTCTTTTGGATATTTTAAAGAGATGTTAAAAAAAAAAAACACTGACCAAACTATCACCACTGAATTATGTACTAGAACTACTTTAGGATAACATTATTTACAATGGAATGAGATCCTTAATACTTCAAACTACTTCAAATTTCATCCTTTCTCACTAAACTATGCTTGATAAATTAATCAAGTGGATTTCATAGCTAGCCTATTATAAACTCTTGATAAGTTGGGGTTTTTTAAATGTACAAAGGATGACATTACCATATAATAACACAATAGAGACTCTAATGAGAGACCATAACTCCATATTATTTCATCCTGAGTCCTAGGAAGCCAGTACTTTCTCTCTTTTTTTGGACTGCAGAAACGACTCATTACCTTTTATTTTTAAATACCCCATAGACAAAGGCGAGTATGTACAGGCTTGCCCCTCCCCCCCGCCCCCATTGGCATCTGTCCTTGGTCTCAGTAAACTGGACATTGCTTTGAACTAACACAGAGGAATGAACGAGGAAGTATAGCTCCATCCAATATGTAAGAGTTTTCATTTTGAGGTGTTGATTGTGGAAGGTTGGATTATCCACTCCCCTCCACACCTGGGAAGCAAAAATTAGGAGAAGGCGTATGGCAAAGGACCCAGGAAGGGTGCTGAGAGGAAAAAGCAGAGGGAAATCTTTCCCAAAGGTCACATTTTAGGCACTAGTTTCTCTTTAGCCTCCACATAATGCAGGCCACCCGAGACCTTAGGAATTTTCAGCTTCCTGTTGGAAACAGATACAAGTTGTTTTAGAGGGAGAGGTGGATTTAGTATTTCTGTATGTTGGAAAGAGTCTTCTTTTCTCTCTCTCCTTTCCTGTTCCTGGTCCACAAATCAGTACAAACTTCTCTGAATCCTCCATACCTCTCTTCCCCTCCATCTCTGGGCAGTCAGGTACTATGGGCTTCTATTTACTTGAATATGGGTTAAAGAAAACTGGGAGAGAGGGGTTTTAGCCTACAAATATCTTCCTGTTAATCTAAGTAGGAACTGTCTCTATCCCTTAAAGTACTACTCTGATGCCACATCCTGGGTGGAAAAGACTTTCAGTTTTGGAAGGCTGCACAATCACAACAGATGTTTTGGCAGGTCTTATCATACAAGAAAGATTTCCAATACAGGCTCTTCTATGGACTACAGACAGCCTATTGCCTGAGGTCTAGGCTGAGGGCAGAAAGGTTCTTCACCACAAGTGGGCAGCAGATAATGTTTTTTGTTTTGTTTTTATCCACAGTAATTCACAAGAACTGTTTCCTAAGGCATGATGGGGCTGTAAAATGCACCCAAACTAAAAATATCAAGGATTTTCTTTTTAGTATTGAAGGAGCCAAAAGGAGCTGATTTCTATCTCATTTTTTTTTCCCTCGAGCCACAGGTTTAAGACTCTATGTGAGAAGTCCCCATGGGTCCCAAAGGGTCCACTCTGGCCCTTAGCCAGCTCTCACAAATAATAACAATAGTTTACAAAGTGCTTCACATTCATTATTATTTCACTTGATTAAATGCCATCACTGTCTCCAAAAGTGGAGAATTATCCCAAAATCATTGAAGCAATCTAGCTTAACTGCTGTCATTGGCTAACCACAGAAATTTAATATCTTTCAGCCTTGGACATCATTGAAAACATTGTTTGACTTCATTCTGGCCACAGTTTAGGGAAAGAAGAAAGCCTCTGTGTTATCATATGCTTCTTCTTTTTTTTTTTTAATTTGTTTCTGATGCCTCTGGAGATGAATCAGTCGCTAGCAGTTTACCCTAATCATTTTTCAAAGGAAGCTGTGTGTCTCTCACAGCAATAGAAACTGCTGGCCAAAGCACATGAGTTGAGAATCTAGAATCCGTCATTACTTCCAAATCCTGATAACACACACAAAAATAATTCTTTGCTCATTTCCACTGGTTCTTCCTGGAAAATCAACCCAGAGTCATGATCCTCAGAAACAACTTGCAAGAAAAGACAACAAAATCCTTGCTTGAACAGTGGGAGAGAGAGAGAGGGCGTTAAATATCCCACATAAGCAGTGGCAAAGTTCCCTCTGTTTGGTATTCTCTTGAAGGGTCTCATAGGAAACAGACCTACTGAGAAACTGTCAAAGGAAGAACTGCCTTCCTCTTTCTTAGAAACTGCTGTGCTCAGAAGCTGAGTCGGGAAGAGGATATTTTCTAGGACAAAGTTCAGTGGTACTTTATTCACAACAGTCCCATGCAATGCCTATTCTACTCTTCCTCAAGAAAGCAAGATGAGAGGGTTCCCCAGGACTATTCAAGATCTGGAAGCATGAGATCTGAGGTAGGCTTGTTGGATCCACTGAATAAAAGATCAAAACCTGCACAGCATCAACCGGTGATAGTAAGAAACCTAATATATAAATAAGAATCTAGAACCTAAGAAAAACACAGTTGGTTTCGGCTCACAGATCAAAGTAAGAAGAGTTTCAGCAGGTAGGTTAGCCCTCAACCTCAAAAATAAGAGGCCTGATAGAACATACTCTTCAAGAAAAGGAAAGAAAAATCACTTGTTGCTATCAGATGAAATTGCTTATTTGTGTTGCTTCCTTCATTTAATATTTGATACAAAAGTGTATGTCTCTGTTGGATGGTAGGATGGGAACTGGGAAGAAGTTGGGATGATCACAGGTAAGCCAGGGAAACTGAAGACGAGATTCTTAGCACGCTTCACTTCTCAGACATACCCATTATGGCATCTCCTCCTTTCCAAAGGTCCTGGTGTCACTACAAATTTCCTCTGTCTTGACTGCTGCTTTTGATCCCCCAATGGTCTCCTTGTCCACACAATGGGCAGATGAAGCATGCTTTCCAAGTTAGTGTCCAACTGTTGCCAACCCATACAAGCAAAGGAGATGACAGTGTGATGCCAATCTACAGACTTAACTCTGGCTGGGCACAAACCTATGGACAGGCTTGTTTGTGTATCTTGAAAAAAATAGCATGCCAATTCATGAGCTGTGCTTCTTCGATAAGTGAGTATGCAGGCAAAAAATGAGAGCTATGTAGCAGTGCACACAGCTCTACACCCAGAAAATGAGTCCCATGGAAAGGGCAAAAGTATTGGATGTAGTATTGTCCTCCAGAGTTGCCCATATCATCTGCTGTTGTTATGAGTCTCGTTAAGCCCTGGCCACCTTGACCAAATTCAACTGTGAATTGTGTGGATGATACTGAGGTATAGTATTTGCCTTTTGTGTGGTACCTCTGAGAACATTCCATCTGGTGATGGTGTCTGAGGTGACCAGGGCAGAGGCAAATGTTCTGAGAAAAAACATATGTTCAATGGGATAGGAAGTTTGACTTAGAGCAGGCTCCTAGCAGTCTGGGAATCCTGGGGTGAGCCACCTCCAGAAATTATGGAACCCCTAAAGCTAAGTCAGTGTTGGACTTCCCTGGCGAAGGGTACGAAACAGCACATACCATAGCATCTGACTAACTGGGACATCTTGATCATATTCAGCTTTGTGGTAGCGAAAGAAAGGGTGTGATCCCAGAGCTTCCTTTGTACAGCATGGATCTCAAACACCATCCAGGATTCAGCAGTATTTAAAAGACAGTATTAACCATTTCCTACCTTCACCAGTAGATCAACGACTGTAAAGTTCAAATTAGCACTCCCCCTCCCCTCCCTCCCCCCACCCCGCCCCCATAACCTTACCCAGACCCCAGGGCAGAACTTTTATTGACTTCACTGACATTTTTGCTTGCAGTCTTAGGTTTTGAGGCAAATGGGTATGGGAGGAGGGTAAGAAGTCCTATTATGAACCCCAGATCTTACTTGATTGTGAGGATGAGACTGACAGCGCTAGGAAGGGCAACTCCAAAGCCAGTAGCTCTCTAGTCACCTCTTTCCCAGCTTTTTTGTAAGTTAACCTCACAAGTAAGGCCCAGACAGTATTTTCCCAGCCTGCTCTCTTCCAAGGAGAAACATGAGTATCCAGAACAGTGATATATATATATATATATATATATATATATATATATATATATATATATATATATATATATATATATATTTTTTTTTTTTTTTTTTCCTTAGCTAGGATAGAGGACTACTGGTCCTTTCAGATTGGTGATCAATGAATTATCAAGAATTTATTAAGCACCTACTATGTGCTAACCCCTGGTAGTTCCAAATAAGGAACAGAAGGATTCCTTGCAAAAGAACCTGGAGATTATTTCTGCTCTGACTATTGGAACTAGGGGTATGAGTTGATTGTTAAGCTTTTAGTGAGCATTTACACCTTAAAAATTAGCAAATGCTACAAATCAAGGCTTGATTTATTGTTTTGCTGATTGTCTAGACTTAAAGTGTTGGAGAAAATGTTAATAATTAAGACTAAATTTAAAAGTGTTTTGTGCGTATTTATTTTTCCCCCAGATAGCAGTTGTTAGACATTTACCAGCACATCATTAATTGGAATTGAGTTTCCAGGGAGGGATATGCTACCCAGGGATAGGTTGTAATTTGCTCAATATATTTTCAGGAAAACACTAATGTTTGCATTAGAGCGTTTAGGCAGATTTCTTCTGCGGATGTGTGTATTTGTGTGTGTCTGTGTGTCTGTTTTAAGGTAGATCTTAATTAAGGAAGGAGAAAGGAACTGCCTGGACTACAACACAGATGAGTCAGATATTGCAAGTTCTAGGAAAGTCATTCTGTGAAGTCCAGAACAAATCAATGGAAAAACTAGAATCCAGGATCTATTTTTTTTCTATGTTCTGGATAACTTCGTGTGCAGGGCAATAAACTATGCAAACAGTAGGTGCTTAACAAATGTTTTTAAAATTGCATTATTAGACTGGACTGATACCAGCAGGTATCAAGTAGCAGACTACAGACTCCTGAAGGAAGAAATTGGAGATATGAATTATAAGGAATGATTTTCCTATCCCAAGAGGAGAGTTTAGCAATCATGGGACTGCAAAGAAGTAGGGGCATCTCAGAAAAAAGGCAAATCATACAGCACACTCCATTTAGTACTTGGAATTAAACAGTCATTATTACCCTTTCTGGAAGTATCATTCTCACAACCAGGAAATGGAAACCTAAAAAACTAATTCCCATTTTAAAATGAGTTATAAGAAACCTACACATACCACCTAGACTTGCCGTCTCACTTGCCTGTTAAAATTCCCTTTCTTGTAATTAGGGAAAGGAACTCTGACTTCTGAGGTTCTCAGAGTAATGCTTAATCTCAAGCTACTCCAGTCTCCCATCCCATCCTAAAGAGCTCTGCTATGGAAAAGTGAGGCTATGAGGATAAAATATGCAGATCACACACCCACTTCTGTATGTGAAAAGGGACTTGTGGTGAGGAGACCCATTCCTGATTCTCCATAGGAAAAGTTTTTTACATAGTCTTCAGTGGCTCCTGGGCAGCCCTCCTCATTTGACCATTTTGTGTGACTCAGGATAGATTCTGTGCTAAATTTGAAGAGAGGGATGGCTGAGTTTCTCTCAGGGAGGATCTTCTCACTGAAGATCATCAATTTCTGGGATTTCAGTTGCCAGACAGTTTTTGCTGCCTGGTGTTCAGTGGTACCTCTAGTCCTGTGTGCAGAGTAACCTGGAAAAAGAAGAGGGGATAACTCCAGGTAGAGCTGTTGCCTCAAATAGGACATTTAAAACAGTCTAGAAACCACATGAATAACAGCTGGAGTGATTTGTGACACAAGCTCAGAGAGTACCCTAGTTACTTCTCTCTGAAATTACCTTCCATTTACATCACATATATCTTGCTGGGCAGTTATTTCCATGTTGCCTTCCCCATTAGACCTCAGACAATGTGAGTTCTTTGAGAATAGAAACTCTTATAGCTTTCCTCTGTTATCTCCAGCCTCAACAGATAGTAAGCCCTTAAGAAATGCTTGTTGGCCAACTGACTGCTGTACATACAGACCCAGGTCTGCCCCCTTTCCAAAGATAATCCTGAAGACCTGAGGATGAGAGGCAATTCTGCTTCAACTGAGGGCATCATCAAAGAATTTGAGAGGTGGAAGGGACCCCATTGGCCATGTAGTCCAATACATACAGACATGAGAAAAATCCTCATTATAGCCACCTGACCAGTGTTCATCCACTGAAACCTCTAAGGACGGGAAATTCATTGCCTCCTGAAGCAGCCCATTCCACTTTTGAACAACTCCAGTTATTAGCAAGCTTTTTCTGATATTGCCTCTTTGCAATATTCACTTAGTATTCTCGGTTCTGTCCTCCAGGGCCAAACAGAACAAATCTAATTCTTCTTTTGTAAGGCTGCCCTTCTGGGCAGTTAGATGGTACAGTGGATAGAATGCTGCCCTGAAATCAGGAGGACCTGAGTTCAAATCTGGCCTCAGACACCTAGCATCTACGTGACCCTAGGCAATCAAGTACCTCAAGATTCTCAACATGTCTCTTCCTCTACACCCTCTCCAAGAAAGTCAATGTGTCAACTGATCCTCCTAAGGCCCTTCATTGTGCTGGTTGCTTTCCTCTGGGCATTCTCCATCTTAACCATGTCAAGTCAACAAACTTAAATATATCAAGCTCTTATTATGTATCCAGCACTGTGCTAAGCAGGGGAGGGGGGGATAACAAGAATGAACATGTAGCACCCAGAATCGAGACCCAGTGAAGGGTACTGAACATAGTACTCCAGATGAGGTATGACCAGAACAGACGGCAGGCCTCTCTTTTCCTGGAAATTATGTCTCTCTTAATGCTGTCCAGGACTGAAGTGGAACTTTTGGCTGCCACATCATGTTGCTGATTCTTCTCAAGGCTTTGGTCCAATAAAATGCAGTTACTGTTTAACCATGCCTCTCCTACATTGTTGTAATGTTTATTTTTTTCCCCATTCAAGTATAAGACTTTATACCCTTTTCCCTATTGAGTTTTGTCTTACTAGATTCAACCCAGTGCTCTAGCCTGACAGGATCCTTTTAGATTCTAACTCTCATCTTGTGTTTTAGCTTTTCCATCCAAACTGGGTCATCTGGAAATTAGATGAGCCTAGCACCTATGCCTTTATTCAGGTCATTGAAAACAATTTTAACACATAGGGCCAAGCAGAGCTCTCTGAGGCTCTACAATGGAGATTGGACACATCAATATTGAACCACCAAAAACTATTCTTTATTTCTTACTGAGCAATCAGCCCTGACTCCATCTAATTATAATATCACCTAATCTGTATCTCTTTATCTTCTCTACAATGTTGGCACAAAATGTAGTAGAATCTATTCTAAAATCTAGGTAAAGGTTGGGTCCACAGCCACATCTTTTACTTCTCCCTCTTCTGTCTCACTGACATTTTGGGGAAATGCTTCTAACCTTTTATCTGATGAGCCTTGGCCTCCACGTGTCATCATCACTCATCTGAGGCCTGCATTCAACAATGGGGATCCCCCAGAAAAGGTTCTCCTCCTAGTCCATATGAGAGCCATAGGAAAGGTAGTAGGGGAGGAGGACACTAGGGAAGACCTCCACCTGTTCAAATAGTCTCCTATAATTATTTTCTTCTGTACATCATCCTCAAAGGGCAGGCACATGAAACAGCATATCAGCACATCTGAGGCATGGAATTAAAAGTCAGTACTCGGGAAGGTCTCCATAACTAGGGAGGTAGTGTGTGTGGTACAGTCTTAGAAGGGAAAACACTCTATCACCTGCTCCAACTTTTCCACCTCAACTTCCCCAGGTCAGTAGTCTCATTGAGCTAAAATACCATTCTGCTTCTTTTGCTCCCACCCTTCCCATAGGCTAACAGCTTTAGAAACAGCTATTTTCTTCCTCTCTTGGGGTGAAAAACCAGAATGTGTATTGGGTATCATTATTTCCATCATCAACAACTTCCAAGAGGCAGGATTGGTTTCAAAGACCGCAGTGATGCAGAACTTTATTTACAGGTGACTCCCTCAGCTGAGTTTCCAGACCATTTTGGGACCCAAGGAATTCACTATACCTGAACATTTCGATTGAGGCTGACAGCTGGCATGAAGACCCCATCCACATGGTCAAAGGCAGTAGGACCCTGTTGTTGCCCATTGATGTAGAAGGTCAGGGTATGTTTATTCAGATCCAGAAGTACACCAACTGTAGCCCCTTTAAATACACCACCTTCAGTCCTAGAGGAAACCCAACAAAGCCCAGTTACCAATGCTGACCTTACACTGTTGGTGAAATAGGTGATCACAGTATCACAGATTTAAAGCTGGAAGGGACCTCAGAGTCCAACTATAACTTACTCATTTTATAGATGAGAAACTAAGGACCAGTTAAGTGACTCTGCATTGCACATAGAGCAATATGGGGATGTGCTGGTAAATGTTTAATAACTGAGCTGCAGAAGATGGGGACAGGCAGAATGGATGCACCTACCTTCCAGTTTCATCTGCATTATCAGCACTTTTTTAAATCCAGACAATCAAACAGTAACTCAATTAACAATAAATCAAGCCCTGATATATAGCATTTACCAACTCTGAGGCGTAAATGCCTACAATGAAAACTTTACAATCTGTTTTAAGCAAGTCAGTTAGTAAACCCCTATTGAAATCCCAGCACTAGAGATTCAATCCTTTGACTTTACTCAACTGAAACCAATTCAACTAACCTTTAAATAATTATTGAGCATAAAGTGTGGTACCAAGCAATGGGATTAAAGGATTTAAAAAAAATCATAGCTTTTGTCTTCTAGGAGTCAAAAATTGGGTGAATAACAAGATGTGGCCATAAACATAATTTGTTCAAATATAGTTAAGGGAAGGTCAGTGTGGTACAATGAAAAGAGTCCCGGGTTTGGAGTCAGAGAATTTATGTATAAATCACTGCTCTGCCCCTTATTACCCATGTGACTTTAGGCAGAACATTTAATTTCTGTGCACCTTCAATCCTCAACTGTAAATCTCCACTCCCAAGCATACGTTATGTACCTGTGACAGAGGGTGCAAGGGGTGGTCCAAATAGAGTAATAGGCCCAGTAAATTAAAGGAGGGAGGGATCACTTTTAATTGGGAGAAAGCGAGAATCATAGAAGTCTTAAAGGAGGTAGCACCTAATCTTGTGCTTTTAAGAGTGAGAATTTCAACAAGGTAGCAGTGGGAAGTTACCTCAAGGTATGATGTTAGCAAATCTACAGAGGTACAAGACTGAGAAGATGAGATCAGTGAGAAACAAATAATAACTTGACCAGAGCATAGAGTATGTGAAAGGCATCAATATAACATAAGGCTGCAAAGCTAGGTTGGAAGCAGGAGGTTAAGGGACTTGAAAAACTGGCTAAGGAGTTTCTATTACATCTTTTAGCACTAATGAATTACTGAAGGTTTTTTCCTCAGGAGCCTGACTTTATGATATCTATGAATTAGGACACTTGCTTTGGCAATTCTGTGAAGGATGGAGTGGAAATGGTAAGGACTGGATTCAGAGAGGTCATTGAGGAAGCCATTACAAAAGGTCTACGAAATAGCATAGTCCAAGTAACAAGGGCTAGAACTAGGGTATTGACAGTGTGAGTAGAGAGAAAGGTATAGGTTATGAAAGATATTGTAGAGTAGAGGTGTCAAACTGTGGAAAGCAAATTAAAATGTATTTGGGAAATATTTAACAAAGTAAATGAAAATACAATGAAACAGAGATAATGTGTTAATATGTTCCTCCAGGATCATTGACTTGTTGGTAAAGGGGATTACATAGCTGAATTAAACCATGGACCATGCTATGTAGGGTTCCCAAGATGGACAATATAGTCAAAAGTTCTGACAAAAGGTGATATACTGGAGAAAAAAATAGTAAATCACCCCAGTATCTTTGCCAAGAAAGCCCCATGGACAATATCAAAATGATAGAAGGTATGAAACTAGAAGATGAGCCTCTCGGGCAGGAAGGTGTCCAATATCTTACTGGGGAATAGTGGAAGACAACTACAAGTTGCTCCAGAAAGAATGAAGCTGCTGGATCAAAGCCAGAAGGAAGTTCAGCTGAGGATAAGATCAATATTGTAGAGGAAACTGGAATGTAAGATCTATGGACCAAGCTGGATGTAGTCAACAGGCAATGGAAAAATTAAACATCTGCATCTTGGGTGTCAGTGAATTTAAATGAATAGGAAGGGGTGAATTTAATTCAGATGATCTTTACATATATAACTGTGGGCAAGAATCCTTACAAGAAATGGAGTAGCCCTCATAATCAATAAAAAAAGTAAGAAAATCAGTACTAAAGTATAATCTCAAAAATGAGAGAATAACAGAGGATTCTGGGAAGATGGCAGAGTAGATCAAAAGATTTCAAGCTGTCACGGTTTTCTTCCACAAAAGAGATAAAACAGCACCTGTGAGAGAAAATAGAGCTGTGAAAACAAGTAAGAACAGGGGCAGAACAGGGGTCCTCTTGGGACCATTGGAGAAGACTTGCAGAAAAATCCCAGGACTAGTCTCCTCCCTGTGAAGAGTAAACACCTCCAGGCTAAGAGCCACTTTCATAACAAGCCACAGACTGCAAGCCCTGAGGTTAGCTGGGTTGGGAGACTGCCTCTGTCTGCCAAAGGAAATTTTAACCCTGAGAGAAGTGAGTAGGGCATCTGACCTGGAGAAGATCTAGGGAACCTCTTCTGATAAGGAATGCCAGATTCAGCTGTCCTGCGGTGAGTGACAGAAGTGAAAAGGAACCAGCACACGCCTAGTGAGTGCAGAAGCAGTGGGGCAGGGACTCCACAGGCTGTGGACACTTACAGGAGGCTGGAGGTTTTGGTTTGAGTACAAGGTCAGAGGGGAGAACTGAAGAGGATCAGAGGCCAGAGGCACTATCCTTTATAATCCAGGACCAGAGGTGATTATAAAAACTAAATAATCCCTCCCTCCCCCCTGCAAAAACTGCACAGGCAAGGGAGAAAGAATCCAACCACAGAGAGCTGATATGGAATTAGAGACAACTGGGGTTTGTCTTCAGAGGAGGATACTGAAGCAACCAAACCCTCTTCTGTCCCAAAAAATAATTACAAAAGGTTACCTGTCCAAAAAGAATTCATTGAAAAACTTAAAAAGACTTTAAAAAATCAAATGAGAGACATTGAGGAAAAATTAAAAATAAAAATGAGAATAGTACAGGAAAAACAAGATGATTATGAGAAGAAAGTCAAACTATTAGAAAAGGAGATCCAGAATCTTAAGGAAGAAAATAACTCCTTGAAAATCAGAATTGGTCAAAGGGAAGCCATTGAAGTTATAAGAGATGAAGAAATTTTAAAAAAACCCAAAATATAAAGAATGAAAAAATAGAAGAGAATGTGAAACATCTCATAAGAAAAACAACAGATCTAGAGGACATATCAAGAAGAGAAAGCATAAGAATAATTGGACTACCTGAAAGTTCTGATCAACAAAAGAATTTTGATACAATAATACACAAAATAAATAAAGAAAATTGTCCCTAAGTATTAGAACAAGAGGGGAAAGTAGAAATAGGAAAAAGTCCACCAATTACCCACCTGAAAGAGATCCTACAAGGAAAACTCGCAGGCATATTACAGTTAAGTTCCAAGACTCCCAAATCAAGTGTGGCACAAATAACATCTCTTATGAATATGAAGTGGAAATGATGACTAGATTTAAGGGATTAGATCTGGTAGATAAGAGTACCTGAAGAACTATGGACGGAGGTTTGAGATATTGTACAGAAGGCAGCAACAAAAAACGTTTCAAAGAAAAAAGAAAAGCAAGAAAGCAAAATGACTGTCTGATGAGGTTTAACAAATAGTTGAGGAAAGAAGAAAAGTGAAAAGTAGAGGAGAAAGGGAAAGATAAACCCAACTGAATGCAGAATTCCACAGAATAGCAAAGACAGATAAGAAGGTTTTCTTTAATGAGCAGTGCAAAGAAACAGAAGACAAGAGATCTCTTCAAGAAAATTAAAGATATTAAGGGAATATTTCATGCAAAAATGGGCATGATAAAAGACCAAAAATGGTAGGTACTTAACAAAAGTAGAAGAGATTAAGAAGAAGTGGCCAGAATACACAGAGCAATTATATAAGAAAGATCTTAACATCACCAATAACCATGATGGTGTGTTGACTGATCTAGAGTTATATATCCTGGAGAATGAAGTCAAGTGGACCATAGGGAGCCTTGCTAACAATAAGGCTAGTGGAGGCCTTATTGTTCCAGCTGAGTTATTTAAAGTCCTAAAAGATGGTGCTGTTAAAGTGCTGCAGTTAATATGCCAGCAAATTTGGAAAACTCAACAGTGGCCCCTGGATTGGAAAAGATCAGTTTATGTTCCAATCCTAAGAAGGGCAATCCCAAAGAATGTTCAAATTACCAAGTGATTGTGCTCTTTTCATATGCCAGCTTAAAAATCTGCAAGCTAGGCTTCAGCAATATATCAACTGAGAATGATCACAACAGGCTATTTTTCCAAAGAGACAGAGGAACGACCCATTATGGAGAAAACAAGGGAGTTCCAAAAAAACTTCTTTGACTGCATTGCAGCCTTTGACTGTGTAGATCACAACAAAATGTGGCAAATCCTCAAAGAGATGGGAGTACCAGATCATCTTACTTGTCTCCTGAGGAACCCAGATATGGCCCAAGAAGCAACATGGAACAACTGATAAGTTTAAGATTGGACAAGGAGAATGCCAAGACTGTATATTGTCATCTTACTTAACTTTCATGCAGAGTACCTCATGCAAAACGCCAGGCTGGATGAATTAAAAGCCAGAATTATGGTTGCTGGGAGAAATATCAAGAATCTAAAATAATTTTATGGACAATTTCTCAGATAAAGACCTCATACCTCAAACATATAGAGAACTTTGTCAAATTTATAAGAATATAAGTTTTTCCTCAAGTAATAAGTGATTAAAGGACATGAACAGGCAGTTTTTTTTGATGAAGAAATCAAAACTGCACATAGTCATGTGAAAAAATGTTCTAAACCATTATTAACTAGAGAAATGTAAATTAAAACTACTTTGAGACATCATCTTACACCTATCAGATTTGCTAAAATGATAGAAGGGAAAAATGACAAGTGTTGGAGGGGATGTAGAAAAATTAAGACACTAATATACTCAGTGAAACTGTGAACTGATTCTACAATTTTGGACAGCAATTTGGAATTGTGCCCAAAGAGTTATAAAATTGTATATCCTTTGACCAAGCAATACCACTATTAGGTTTGTTTCCCAAGGTGATCAAGGGAAAAAGGAAATGAAGCTATATGTTTTAAAATATTTATACGAGCTCTCTTTATGGTGGCAAAGAAGATGGGACTCATTGGAAAAGACCCTGATGTTGGAAAAAATTGAAGTCAAAAAGAAAATGAGATGGCAGAGAATGGATGGATAGATAGAATCATGGAAGCAATGAGCATGAGCTTAGACACACTTTAGGAGGTGGTGGAGGATGGACCCCCTCGGTGTGCTATAATCCATAGGGTCACAAAGAATTGAACATAACTAAATGACTGAACAATAGCAAATGTTAATATGTACTTTTCTAAGTTAACTCAGCAGTCCAAAGGATCCTTATGTATAATTTAATGTCCCTCTTTCTAGTTGCCTTTGACGCCACTGCTATAGAGTTAACAGGACTTAGCAAATGATTGAACTTGGAGAGGCAGAAGGAAAGAAAAGGGTCCAAGATAATTCCCAGGTTTTGAGATTGGATGTTTGGGAGAATAGGGAAGCAATTTAGAGGTGATAGATGTGAAGTTCAGCTTGGGATATAAAGAGTCTGAGACTGGAACATATCGACACAGATACCCAGTTTCCTGGGTAGCTATAAATTCAGTGTACCTAGTGGTTTGGTTTAAGAAGTACAAAACATTTTTATGTACATTATTTCATTTTACCTTCATAAACACCCTGTAATTTGGTGGTGCAATGGGTAAGTAAGAGTTCTGGAAGTGGAAGCAGAGAACTTTTGAATCCCATTGGAATTCTCCCTTTGCTACTTACTGCATGTGGGTCCTCGAACAAGTCACAATCTCTCTAGGTCTCAGTTTTGAGCTTAGACCTGATCATCTCTAAAGTCCCTTTCAGTTCTAAATCTATGATCTGTATTGTCCAGTAGCGAGGCATTCACAGTAATTCTGTTATCTTCCTTTTTCAGATAAGGAAAGTTTAGAGAGGTTATGATTTGTCCAGGGTCACTCAGTTACACAATGGCAGAGTTAAAACTCAAACCCAAACCTCTAAGCCCAGTACTACTCATTTTCCTATAGTATGTTGTCTCTCACAAATAAATCCCTTTTAAAATGTAAGTACCCTTGGCAAGGTGAACACAGTAAGTGGCTAGCCCACCTCTTAGGAGGATTCACCTTATTTGGACATTTTCTTTCTAATTAACCAGGATCAGAGTACTGAGGAGCTCAGAGCTTTGATGGGTGAGATCATGTTTTGAGTAAAGCGCTACCTGGTAAGGGCAGGTCTCAGTGCATAAAGCATCATGAGGCTACTGAGTATGCCAGGTAGGCAAGTATATTAGCAAAGTGGGAAGGGTGCAGTCAATAGAACTTCTTTACACTATTGCCTAGAAATGACTTTACTCCTCACAAAGAGATAATTGCAATTAATAGCATAAATTAAAATTCTAGATCTCTCAGCCCTTTGGTAAAGTATCCAAAGAAACTAAAGATGCAAAATAGTTCCCTCTAGTCTAGTTTAAAAATATATATATATATATCCCTAGCATTTAGCACAATATCTCGAACATAGTAAGAGCTTAATAAATCTTTGTCGACTGACTGAGTAGCTCATAACAAATCTTCCTATCTGCCCAACTTCCACTGATAGTAGGAGCTAAGGCTTCCACTTAGAAAAAAAATTCCCACTCATCCTAGAGCTTGAAAATATATTAGAACTATTCAGCATTGGTGTCTATTAAAAATGTAAATCCTTTCCTGAGAGGTGATATTTTAAGTATTTATACCTTGGTACAAATGAATTCACCCCTTAACTGAAAGATTTTTTTAATTGGGTTGGGGTGGAGAGAAGGAAAGAGGAATGAATTTAAGTTATAATAAGGAGGAAGGAGGAAGGAAAGCTCTGAAAGGGAAATTGGAGGCACTGAGCACAAACCTTGTCTGTTTCACAATTATTTTTTCCCAATACTGGCCATGGAGTGGCTCCCTCAGAGTGTAGAGCAAGGATGTGTCTGGAGCTGGGGATTCGGGGTCCTGCACCAAGTGTTGAGAACAGAATGGCAAAGCTTGAGCGTGCCACATAAACAATCAGAACTAGTGCTGTTCTGATATAGACCACAGTGTGGCAGTACAGGACAGGGAAGTGGTTAATAACATGGCGACAAAGATGCCACACTCAAGTAGGTGAAGCCAGCCTTTGTCTTGAACAGATTCAAACATCCTTCTTCCCCAAACTTAACTGGCTCCATACCTACCCCTACTAGTCTCCTTACTGTTGCCTGAAAGCCTTCTCCAGCAGTAGCTTCTATAAGCCTGTAACCCCAGATACTGAAGAAATCCTGACTGTTCTCTCCCTCAACCTTCTCCCATGGCCTTTCCATACATATGCTGCCAATAACTCTCTATTTGGCCCCATCCTCACAGCTTAACAGTCTCAAGAGGGAGGAAACTGAAATCAGTGGTACTCATCAGGTTATTGGGATCTCTGCAAATTACAGTTCTGCAAGTTTGCCAATCTCAATTTCCTTGCTAAAAACTAAGGGCCTGACTGGAAAAATCTCTTACATCTATAGAAAATAGGGGGGGACATGGCATGTCCTCCCCAGAAGATGGTTGCCAACTTTGTAGGGAGTATAGGAGTAGACTGAACTAAGATCCCTCTCCCTTAAAAACAGCCATATACATTCCACTAGGAAAAATGCAGCTCTATTTAAAGGAGGTTGAGGAGGGGGGTTTTCCACAATTTTAGTTTTTCTCTGGACCATTAGGGTACCCTTGGACAAATTACTTTTCTCTTCCAGGTCCAGGCTTCCCAATAAGAAAAGATGACTCCTTTCAGTGTCTGGGAGAAATATCTGATTGCTCTTTCTAAGGGGTTTGCCAGAATGAACCAAGCAAGACAGAGGAAATCAAAGAATTTTCTTTTGAAGACTCAGTTTCCAGCTTTGCCCTTGAGACTTCTCTAACCCACACTGTCCTTTCTGGCTGGACAGAGAATAGCACATGGAAAATCTAGAAGCAGAGTGAGGCTTGGGGCTTTTTCCCTCTCTGTTTCTAGGTTTCTCGGCCAGAGGAGAGTACAGTGACTGATTTCAGTGATTTTCCATTACTTGTGTACCCTGGCAGAAGGTAAAGATGAAATCTCTCCAGAGAAACAGAAAGAGGGCACTGAGTAGAGAAGGGAGGAGTCAGGTTGGTGCTGTCGCATTCTTTGTGGTTAAGGAGAGTGACCAAGGTGACCATGAAATACTGCAGTGAGTCCAGGCATTGCAGATACTTCTTTCCAACCAGGCTGATAAAGAACACCAATCTCCCCTTCTGCAAGTTAGGTTGGTCAGGTTTTAGTCAGTCGTCTGCTGTACTCAGGAGGCTGTAATAAGTCTGCTATCTTAATTCCCGTAATCTTTTTAAAAAATTCTTTTCTTTCACTCATTTGATTCCAACACTATTTGTTGAGAACTTGCTATTTATTTTGTGAGTATAGTATGTAAAGAAGCATTATACTCAGTGCTAAGGGATCCATTAAGATGAATAAAATGTGGTCCTTTTAAGGTATTTTTTATCTCCTGTAACATACTCCTGTTGTCTTATACTTAAGGAAAAGCAGGAAGATAGACAGCAATATGGTACAGTGGAAAAAATGTTCTCCCTGAAATCACATGACTGGGTTCAAATTCTGTTTGTGACACTTTCTCTGTGACCTTGGGTACATCACCTGACTGAGCAGCCTCAGTTTCCTCATATGTAAAAAAAAGAGGTTATAGATGGCTTCTGAAGTCTGTTCCAGGACTACATTAATGATCTAGGAGGTACAATGTACATATTTACAAAATGAACAGGAACGAGACCTTCCTCCCCTGGGAAACCCCTGCTAGAGAAAGCACAATAATAGAACTTAGAATACAGTGAATGCTGGGCAAAGCATGCCAACCCAAAGCCAGGGAGGAAAACCATCTTCAATAAGATAGAGGTATAAGATCCCCCCAAATAGGAACCAACTAGTATTTAATGGCTGGGGAAGCCATTTAATTAAAGAAGAACTGTGAATTTGAGGGAGGTAAGTTTTGGGTTAAAGTGAAAAAAAGGTTTTAGGAAATGAGGAAGGTCAATTCACAAGAGACCTTTCTAAGCCAGGGCACAAATCCTTGTCATGGCTGACTTTGGGGGAGATGGGTTGAATAGGAAGCAATAAAGGAATATCTATGTGGTTGTTATAGCTGTTTCTCAACTCATCCCTTGCTCTTGGTATCATTTTGTACTGAGCCAAGTAATCACTAGCTTCTGCTTGTGTTCTGGGCCTCCACTTTTCCTTCTTGAAAATAGGGACCAAGAGTAACTAAAATATTTCCCAACCTCTCAGGTGATAATGATTATAAAACAGAAGAGAAAGATACCACTCAAATGGGAATGTTCATTCAGAGAGACCCCAGTGAGCCCAGGTCATAAGGGAGAGTCAAGCCCAGGACCACTCACCGGTTGGTGTGGGAGTTGCAGTGCATGAACCAGCTTCGATTATTGTCCACGTACATGGCCCAGGCCTTGTCATCCTTACCCAGCATCATATCCTTGACCACATTAACTCTGGCTACACCAAAAGCTGGATCCGGATGGTTGTCATATCGGTCCACGTGGAATTCCCAGTAATGAACTCCCTTAGAAAAAGCTGCTGTACCCAGCACTACCCGGTCATCATAACTGCTACATGTAGCCGTCTGGTTGTCATTTGACAGGACTATGTCCCGGTGGCCAGAGTTGGGGTCGAATGTGAACCAGGCCACTATAGCAGAAGAAGAAGGAGGAACAGGAGGAGAAGGAGGAAGAAGAGGAGGAGAGAGAGAGAAGAAAAGAGAGAGAGAGAGAGAGAGAGAGAGAGAGAGAGAGAGAGAGAGAGAGAGAGAGAGAGTCAAAGGGAAGGAATTTAAATAGCATTGAGGCAGTTAGTGGTACAGTGGGTAGAATACTGGGCATACAATCAGAAAGACCTGAATTCAAATTCACACTCAGACATTTACTAGTTTTGTGACCCTGGGCAAGACATGTAACCTCTGTTTGTCTCAGTTTCCTCAACTGGGAAATGAGGTTAATAATAGCACCTATTCCAACAGGGTTGTTGTAATGATCAAATGAAATAATAATTATAAAAAGGGCTTAGCACAGTGCCTGGCACAAAGTAGGCACTATGGAGATACTTATTCACTTCTCAGTCTGATAGAAAAAGGGCTTCACACAGTTAACAAAGTGATTTTTTTCTAAGATACTGATCTGACCAAGTCACTCCCTTACTCAATAAACTCCAATGGCTCCCTATGAGTTCTAGAATAATTTAAACTCCTCTGTTTATCATTCCCCCACCTGATTCCAACCTTCTTTTCCAGCCTTTTTCACATTACTCTCTATCACACACCCTACCCTATTGTCCAACTGTACTGGATTGTAAATTGCTGCATACCTGACTCTCTGTCTTATCTCTATACACACTTGCACTGGCTGATCCTTAAACCTGGAAGGTATTCCTTACTCATCTTTGCCTCTTAGAATTCCTAGTTTCCTTCAACGCTCAACTCAAGCCTATGGTTTTTCTCATCTCTCTCCAGCTATTAGTACTTCAGCCCCCCTACCCCCTACCCCAACATTACCTTTTATTTACTTATTTATTTTGTGCATACCTATATATGTACATGTTGTTTTCCTCAAGTAGATTGTAAACTCCCTGAGGGAGTTTTTGTATCACCAATGCCTCACATAGTCCCTGGCACGTAGTAGTAATAAATGAATGTGGGGGATTGTGTAATTAATTATAAGAGAGAAGTTGGACTAGATAACTTGTAAGGATCTTCTTAGTTCTAAAATGTTATGATTCTATGTTTCATTTAATTTTCTTTGGAAATTAAGAGACCAAAGCTGACTATTGTTCAGTTTAATTCAATTCAATTCAGTCCCCCAAAGCACTAATTAGGCATCTACCATGAGGTAAGCAGCTAGGTGGTGGAGTGGATAGAGTGCCAACCTTGGAATCAAGAAGACTCATCTTCCTGAGTTCAAATCCAGACTCAGGCACTTACTAGCTGTGTCATGTTGGGCAAGTCATTTAACCCTGTTTGCCTCAGTTTCCTCATTGGCAAAATGAGTTGGAGAAGGAAATGATAAACCACACCAATGTGTTTGCCAAAAAAATCCTTAATGGGGTCATGAAGAGTCAGACACAACCGACAAAGACTGAACAACAACAACATGGAACAGGTACTGTGCTAAGCACTAATATGAAACAAAAACAAAAGATTTTCTAGGGGAAATAACACAGACAGAGATAAATACAAAATATGTATGAAATAAACACAAAATAGTTGGGAGAGTGGGTGGTGGTGGTAAACACTGGGGGAAACAAGAAAGGTCTCTTATAGGATATTGCTCTTTGAGTTGAGCCAAGAAGGTAGCTAGGAGTTCCAAGAAGTGGAGAGAGAGACAGAGAGAGAGAGACAGAGAGAGAGAGAGAGAGAGAGAGAGAGAGAGACAGAGAGAGACAGAGAGAGAGAGACAGAGAGAGAGAGAGAGAGAGAGAGAGAGAGAGGGAGAGAGGGAGAGAGAGACAGAGAGAGAGAGAGAGAGAGAGAGAAAGAGAGAGAGAGAAAGAGAGAACATTACAAGTCATGGGGTATATAGCTTGTGCATGAACATGGGAAATGGAAACTAAGGTTAAGAGAGATGAAGAGACTTGAACAAGGTCTCACAGCTAACTGTTTGTCAGAGTCAGGCCTGCTGACTCTCAGTCTGTTGAACTATGCAGCTCCCCAGTTATCAGAGGAAGTAGGCTGTAGGCAAGTAATAACAGCTAACACTTATGCATTTATATAGTACCTTAATGTCTGCAAAATGCTTTATAAATAAACTCCTTTTATCCTCCCAAAAGCCCTAGGAGATAGATACTATGATTAGCTTCATTTTACAGATTGAGGAAACTGAGGCAGTCAGAGTTTAAACAACTTTCCCAGGGTCACACAGCTACTAAATGTCTGAGGCTGGATTTGAACTCAGTTATTCTTGACTCCAGGCCCAGTGCTCTATTCACTATGGTACTTAGCTGATCCAAGTTGAAATCTTCCCTTAAAATTGTGACTATAAAATCGTATGAGTACTGTCTACCTTTAGGTTACTGAGGCCTTCTGCTGTGAGGTATGCTATTCTGCTAGCATCACAGGGTTTAAATTTACATTATTTTATAGATGAGGAAACTGAGACACAGAGAGGTTATTCAAGTTGCCCAACTTTACACAGCGAGGAACAGAACTCACCTGTCAGGATAAAGGAGGCTGGTGAACATTTTTAGAGTTGTCTAGTGGTTTTGTAAGCTGGCATATTTTAAATATGCCTCTAGCAGGCAGATCTACTATTACTTCTGACACATTCTGACTGTATGACCCCAGAAAGATATTTAACTCCTGAGTACCCACAAGCAAGGGTGGGGAACCTGGGCCCTTGAGGCCACATGTGGCCTCTAGGTCCTCAAGTGTGACCCTTTAACTGAATCCAAACTTCAGCTTGAATCTTCAGACTGAATCCAAATGATAACTTCAAGTTTCGATTCGGTCAAAGGGCCTCACTTGAGGACCTAGAGGGTCACATATGGCCTGAAGACCCCAGGTTCTCCACTCCAGAGTCTAATGCTATCCATTGCAGAGAAGGTGCCGAGTTATGCACTGATTGAGATAGTTTATTTTTAAAAAATATTCACCAGTTTCCCTTTATTGCTATTGCTTCTTAGGCTTTTATGCTCCTCTGGGAGCATATGCACCTGGGTTACAATCTGGAGCTCCTAGTTCTTTATGAACAGTAAGCAGTTGGACAACAGGGAGTAGGGCTCTGTGAGGCAAGGAAGGGATAGCAGCTGGGGAAGCGGGGAAGCTGTGGCCTTGATTTAGCAGAAGCAAAACATCCATGGATTTTGATTCTCTATCCCTAGTATTGTTCCCATCTACTGGCATGGAAAATCAAGATCTGATTATCTATAAATGTACTCATATGACCTAAAAACCAGATGGGTGTTTAGGCTAAATAAAGTCAGCTGTCACATCTGAGCTCTTTTCACTTTGTTTTTGATGAATGTGTTAGTGTGGAGAGAAAGGGCGAAAGCCCTAGAGACTGAAACCCATTCAACCTTAGAATATCAAATACCATTCAGGGGTCATTACACGAAGCAAGCAGCAGCAGCAGCAACAACCCTACCCTCCCAGGTTGCTCCATCGCTAGCCCACCAACATGGCTTGCACATCAAGGGATTTTTCTCAACCTTCTAGGACTGCTGGATTTTCAGTGACTAAAGAAGAGCTGCTTTAGTTGTGGTATGGGGTCAGGTATAGATGTGGGAGGGGATATTTTTATGAGTTCTTAGGATGAGATAAGGTAGGTATCTTGTTATTTTATGTATGAACAAGAAACATAACAACACATTAGTTCTGTGTTCTAAGTTGCTGACGTTTCCTTTACAGTGTGTTTGCTGCTATCAGGCCATCCCACCCTCAAGATGAAATGCAGTCCAGGTCTGCATCCTTAGGGAAATAAATATCCCATAGGAAACCACAGACATGTGTGGCCATATCTGTTGTGTTTTGAAGAAAAATGTAAACAAGACTCACCATCAGATGTCTGAAGAACGACAGTCTTGCTGTAAGGCCCAACTCCAGAGGAATTGAAAGCCTTGACTCTTGCATTGTAGGTACTGTTGAAATGGAGGCCATCAATGGTGCACAGGGTTTCCTTGCCAACATAGACTTCCTAAATGAGAGGCAAGACCATTAAGCTTCCCCCCACATTTGTAAATTTCAATTAGGAAATGGCACAAAAGCAATAAGTAGATAATAATTCAGTAATTTAAGACTTTCCTTGGGGGTGGGGAGATCAAATGTCTAAATTCCCTGTCAACTATAAGCCCATGACTTTCATAGATCTTGAAAGCAGTTATTGTTGGAGCAAGAATCATAATAATCAATGATCTCTTATTGCCCTGGTCACCTCAAATCAGAGTAATGGCCCAACATTAAAGCTAGTCCTCAATTTAAAGTATTTAGTAACATTAAGCTGGCTGACCTACACTGACTTGATAACCTCCTCTAGCTAACAGTATTTGTTATCTAATTCAATTCAATTCAGCCCAACATTAATTTATTAATCACCTACCAAGTACCAGGCACTATGCTAGGCACTGGGAATAGGACCAAAAAAAATTTACTAAAATGTTCTTGGGGCAGAAAAAGAATACTGCTTTGGTAAGAAAAACTGATAAAATCAGCTTGAAGAAGAAAATAGCCTCTCAGATAAAATGAGGAGGGGAGATACAGAGGCTCCTGAAGATCTGAGGGAGAATTCCCCTCAGATAAATATACTGGGAAGAACTATTTAAATAAAGGCAGATCACTGACTGAGGAATTGGATTTAGGCCATTGTGGTCTATTAGCTCATTTGTATATTACTATTTTCTGTGTTTTGAAAGACAGAGTTGATTCCTCAAATAACTGAGGAATATGAGATAGTCATATGAGAGCTTTTGGGGTTATAACTGAGAGAAAAGTACAACTGTTGATTTCACATCATAAGTTGCAAACTGATCACTTTTTATGAGTACTTATTTGAGGGATTAGAAGCTAGGTAGAAGAAGGAGCTAAAAAAGGGGGACAAAGAGATGATCAGGTAAAGATAGAAGTAGGAGAGAAAGAGTCAGAGACAGAAGATACAGAAGACTGCAAGAGTGGCTGCTTATAGAAGATAGAATACGGGAGCTGACAGAGAGCTGATCAAGGCTTATAGGAAGGATCTGCAGCTGTTTTGCTGGGAACTGTGCTGATTAGAAGAGAGACACTGCTTTGCTGAGAGCTGATTGGTTGAAGAAATGCAGTATTAGCCTCTAGTGCCATCTACAACTTGAGAAAAGGGACCTTTCTCAAGTTTTGCCTACACTGCTCTTTACTTTTCTCTGCTTTCTGATTTAAGGTGGAGAAACAGAGTGGGAAAGGCAGGCTTTGCATCTTCTTTGCTTTGTAAAGAAGTGTAACTGTTGAGAGATACTTGGATAAATCGGAATTACCTGCTATTTAAAGAGCTGGCGAGGGTAAAGGTGCATGGCCCTATTACTAAACTCCATAGAGCCAACCTCAGAGAACATGGTAGTTCTTCAGTTGAAGGCAATTACTTGCAACAAGAGCATAATACTTTTTCAGCACCCTGCTAAGGTTGGCTATTAGAGGTTGGAGCTTATTACTGCTTTAACATCCCAAGAGCAGCCCAGAAGCAACTTTGTCCAGTTAGAAAACTGTGAGGACAAGAAGGAAAGCAGATCATAGACAAATAGTTTTGCCCAGATGGTGACTAGTATTCTCCAGAGACACCAAGAAGAAGGCACACATCTTGTGTTATGAGGTGCCTTAAGTACCTGGGTTTCCCTAGTCATGTGCTTCCCTGGTAGGTTTCTGTATTATTCCATAGCTTGAAATTATACAGTATCACTACAATAATACTGAAATTTTAAAAAATGAGCCTTTGTCTCAGGGAGAAACCTGAGTTTGTTAAGAACATTGTGTGATTGCTCAAAGGCAATCCAGCCTAATTTCATCCTCCTCCTAGTCAATTGAGTAAAGATCTCAATAGAAGACTCTACAGTGTTTCAGGGCTTAATGTAATCAGCACAGTGTCATCTGAAAACAAGAATCTGGGGGACCTCACCATCTATAAGGAATCCCTTTTTAATTTGGTCTCTTATTCATGGCAGTGATATTTGGTTTTATACTTCTTTGTATTATCATGGAGTTATTGAACCAAGTTACCCATTATTTTTTCTTTTTTGAATATTATCTAATATAATTTTGATTTATGCATGGTAGTTACCTTGTTGAAGGAGAGTCTTTGAAGTGACATTTTACTTTATAGTATAATATTTTTTAATAGTCAGTCAAAAACAAGCATAATGGGATAGTGTATTCTTTGCACATTTCAATCCAGTCATTATGTGACTGAAAAGATGTAGTCGAAAGTAGGATACAATTTGTGAAAATCTGCCCATTCCCTACTCAAGCCTTTATCAAGGATATCCTCAATGCATGTGTTTATTGTTCTTATAAGAACTTATTTAAAAAACTGTGGGAATGGAAAAACAGGCCTACGGAATGGTACTTACTGATACTCCTTCAGTCACTTTTTTGGGGGGTAATTATAAAGTATGTTCCTTTTTTTCTATAAGTGTATCTTTCCCTTATTCTGTATTCCCTATATATTCTATAATGTATCTTTGTCTTTTTCAGATGGCCTAAGTATTAATCTCTCAATGTCCTCTGAATTATGTGCTTCCAGGACAGATCTCCTCTGTGTATACTTGGTCTAGTTGAACTGTTCTTCCTTTCTTTTCTAGTGACTTCTTGTACAGTACACCAGTGGTTGTGATATTATGCTTTAAGTGTGGAAACATCTGTCATTTGTGGAGAAAACAGTTTGTTATAGAAAACCCTATCTCCAACCAGCAATCAAGCTCCCAGCCATGTGACTCTGAGTTATGACTGGTGAGCATCTACTTTATCTTGCCTGGGAATAGTAATCAAATGAACACTATCATTCCTGGAAAGGACATGTCAGTCGTTTAACTTGTAGTTGCTATCATCATTCTTCCGAGTTCCTGGTCCAAAACATTCCTCCCTGGCCACCACTCTCCTTTCTGTGTTGTCTTCTCCTATTAGAATGTAAACTCTAGGGAAGGGGCTGGCTTGCTTCTATTCCCAGTGTTTAACACAATGTCTGGCACATAGTAAGAATTTAAATTCTTTTTCATTCATTCATTTATATTGATAGATATTTTCCATTTTCCTCTCTCTCTCTCTCTCTCTCTCCCTCTCTCTCTCTCTCTCTCCCTCTCTCTCTCTCTCTCTCTCTCTCTCTCTCTCTCTCTCTCTCTCTCCCTCTCTCCCTCTCTCCCTCTCTCTCTCCATCTCTCTACTCCTCTTGTCTCTCTTACCTAGCTTGAAAGTGCAATGATCATTCATATTGGCCAACACCACTGCTAATAAGCAGGGAAGCTTTGATCTGCTCCATTTCTGACCTTGGTTGGTTTATCCCTCCTTGGGCTGCATGGTGTTCACCTCTCCCTGCCACCTTCTTCTGGCCTTATCATATTAATGCTAGATATCTAACTGCCTTCAGCCCTACTGTAGCTCAGAGCTCCAGAACTCAAACAATCTCTCAGTTTCATCCTCCTCTAGTAGCATGGATTATAGGACTGTACTAGCATACTCAGCCTTTTATCCATTTTCCATCTGTTCATGGTCTTGTACCGAATTTCATCTCTAAATGTCTTTGGGATACTGTAGCTTAGTTGGTCGTTTTGACAAGTGATCTATGTGTAACCTTTTCTTTTTATCTGCTGCTACTTGATAATTTATAAGGCAATTCTCATAATATTTCATTATCTTTTTCTGTAAGATTTTAACAAATGATATACTAAGCCAGGGTTGGTCTTGCTGCCATCTGTTGATTTGACAAGGAAATCAAATGTTTTCTGGCTTACATAGAATCTACACTTTTAAAATTCTCGTTGTAGTCATTGATTTGTATCAGTTAAACTCACTTAGGAAATGGTAATAGTCTATGTAGATGCCTATTTTAAAAAAAATCAATTTCCTAGTCAGCAGCTTGTTTCAGTAGTTCATACTGGAGCAGCCTCAATTATGCTACATGCCCTCTCCTCATTTTTATCCTTTCTTCTAATTTGAAAAGGATTTTTATCTTTGCATGAGCAAGTTGTTGTTCTGACTAAACATGGATTGGAACAATCACAGTAAAATAGCTTTTGTCTTGTCTTCATATCCCCAGTCCCCACCACAGCTTCTTGCATATAGTATGCGCTCAATAAATGCTTTTGGGATTAGAGTGGAGTGGAGTGGACAATCACTCTTATGTTGGTAGCCAATCATTTCTTGGGTGTCAAAATACAAACAATTTCTTTTTTTTATCACGTCCCAAATATTCTAATTCTCTTATTAAGAAAGTATTCATGATATGCAAGCATGAGGCTTCTTCTCTGTTTTCCACAAGCCTCTGACCCCTCATTTCTTACTTCTACAAAAGTCATTTTTTCCAAGACACTTTTCACTGTCTTTCCCTATGCCTACCTTTGCAGTGAAGTCATAGAGTACCAGATTATCTATTGATTCAAATTGGACGTGTCATGATGATCCTTGATGATGGGTCATCATGACCTTTACATGACCCTGCAAGTGTCACGATGACACTTGTAGAATGTCTGTTTCCTTATTCTCTACAAAAAAATTTGTCACATAAACTACAATTATCTTCATGGTAGCCTGAACATGAGCGCTGTGATAAGAAATGACCAAATATCCTGTAAAATGCTGTTTCTTTTTGCCTTTCAAGCCCACATTGCCATCTCCTTCATCTGCCTTTCCAAAGAGAATTTGTGAGCTATTTTGCCATTTAGCTATGACTTATTTTAGACTTCTGGTTTCATTTGGGTCAGGAATATCAACATTCCTATAATTCAGTTTCTCCATTACTCTGTCCATTTGTTGATCATTGGGCAAGGATCCTATAATTTGAGTATCACGTGTTAAGTATGTCTCTGGAGAGTCTAAAAACTTTGTGTTCTCAGCATATTCTCCACCCTTTTCAGGGGCTTGCTCAATGTGAGATTTAAACTAGGCCTTCCTGATCCTGATTCTGATTCTGAGTCAAGCAGGCGCTCTATCCACTACCCCATGCTTTCTCTCCTGGGCATTGTGAATAATACACACAATAAATGCTGCCGATTCAGAAAAGGATGCTATTTAAGTGGGCTGGCAGAGGTGACACTCCTTAGGGGTAGCATTTGGATAAATAGAGGGAAACTTAGAATTACACATGTGCATATGACATCTTCATATGCCTGACATTGTTTTGGGGTTCTGTGCTACTTCCTAAAATGATCTTGAACACCACAGCTATTTGGATATTCCTTCTGCTCTAAGTCACATATCAATCAGAAACCAGTTTTCTTTAGTCAGATACTGCCTTGGTATTAGGATTCACCCTGTGTCTAAGATCTCAGATTAGTTCCCTTTGATTTTAGAGTTAGGATAGGATCATAGGTCATTTAGTTCAATCCCAATTGTATAGATAATGAAACTGAGGCTAACCAAAGAGATTAAGTAAATTGCTTGATGTCCCAGTTAGATAGCATCAGAACTGAGATTAGAACCTGGGTCTCCTTTACATCCAAAAGCTGCATCCAGGGAGTTCTTGGGAAAAAAAAACCTTGTTTTGCTGGCACAGAGAGAAAAGTTATCTAGATTATCATCATCACCACCACCACCACCACCACCACCACCACCACCACCACCACCACCACCACCACCATCATCATCTCCATGCCATTCAGACTCCTAGAACAAATCAGCTCACCCGAAACTGCCCTCCATCCCCATCATCCAGCTCCAGGATATAGCCCTCCACAGGGCTGTGGATAAAAGGTGGCATCCTCCAGGCCAAAGTGACACTGTTATTTCGGGTGCAGCACTTCTCCAGCTGCAGTAAGGGGACAGGAGGCACTGCGACAGGAACTGAGTACAGGTTAGTGTAGTCCTATCTTTCCCTATCTTACATCCAAAGGAAGCATCCTAGAATTTGTCTGTTCCCCCCACTCAAGTGATAACTCCAACCACTGAGAGTCATGGCCACAGAAAACCTACTTGGGTTTTGAATCTCTCCTTGACAGTCTCCAAGTTAGCATCCACAAGGAGTTTGTCAGGAATCCCAAATACACATACACCTTTGGTCGGGCCCTTCATATCAGAACTTGAAGGGACTTTAAGGTTTACGTATTCCAATATCCATATTTTAAAGATGAAGACATTGAGGACCAGACAGATTAAATGGTTTCCCCAAAGTCAAACAAGAATTAAATGACAGAGTTATGATTAGAACCCTAGTCATCCAACTCATAGCCCAGGCCCTTCCGGTATGTCATTCAGGAAGATATTAATTTGAAAACATTCAAAGTAACCTTAAGGCAGAAGCTTGGTCCTAGGGATGGCGAACTAACCATAGAAACAGCAGCACAACTAGGAATTCTGGCGGCCAAGGCAAATTCAGTCAGGATCAATGGTGATAGATCATGGTTAGGGTACTCATTTCTCACCCACATGTATCCTGCACTGCCCTGGAGCTGTGCTCTCCCTCTCCCCAGTCTGAAACACGTAGGACTTGCTAGACCCTTGTCCTAAGAGGACCAGAGGCCCTAAATTTCTTCTTCTCCAAGGATGATCATGGTCAGAGGGACTTCTCACCAGTCAAACACTTTCCCCTGAGATTGTCTGGGAGCTGCATTGCTCCTTTGTCTGGGAAGAGTTTTATCAAGCCTCTAGAGCACCCTTCCTCCATGGAGAAGGGAAGTACCTGAAGGGCCCCTTTTCTCAGGTAGAAAGTAGTCCAAAGAAGCCTACTCTCTCCTGCCACTTATTCCCAGTCTGCCTAGAATTGTGATGCCCTTGTGCCAATGGATCAGCTCCTTTCAGGGATCAGCAGCATCTTTCCAGGAGATTCTGTCTCTGCTCATTCCTTTTCTCAGGACCAACCTGCCTCAGACTTGAATCTAAGAATCAGGGATAGGAAAATGAGTCCCTCAGGAATGATTGGGAGTATATTTTGATTTTTTACACAATTCAGGTAAGATTTCTTTTTTTAAAGAAAATACTCAGGTTCTAATAGATTAGAGCTATTTCATTGGGAAGTTGATTGATTGAAACAATACCTTTAGCTCAGGTTCAGGTTTTTCAATATGGGGGTCATATGCTAGTATGTTTAAAATTGTTTGGGAATACAGTTTAGCCATGAGTTCAGGGACAAGAGAACATAGACTGACACTTCTAGTCCCTCATTTAAAAACTGAATAAAATCTCAATTTTGTATTTATTTCTTTGTTCTGTGACTATTTCTCTGCTTTTTTTCCTTTAAAAAACATCAGTTTCTCACTGTCAATTACCCTGTCCTTTCGGAAGACAGTAGTTGGACCAATCAATACAGAACCTTTTGCCTTCACCAAGTTTTTGGGGAAGGTTGGTGTAGACTCCCTTCTTTACAATACCAGTCCCAGAGTCCCATAGGTGAAGGAAGATTTTGAACTTTTATTGGAGCTCTTTGAGCCAAGGCTCTGAAGCAATGATCAATGTTGCTCCAAGTAGTTTCGTTTATATTAACACAGTAGCAGTTCCAAACTATGTCTCCAGATGAGCTTAAAAGTTATTCCAGCACCAAATTATAAAAGTGGGCATAAGCCTGGGAACAGGTTCATGAGAAGGGTGAGGGTATTTCTTCAGAGTTTCTCTTCTTTAAAAAAGAATATAGGGGAATGCCTCCAAGGCAAAGATCTCAAGCATCTCAGGTTCCGTAGCTATAGTTCAACCCTTTGATGCTTTAGTTATTGACTCAAGTTCCTTATTCATTCTTCCAAACACACAACTGGAATAACATGCGGATTGGGCTGAGTAGGAGTGGTCCTCCTCCTCTCCCTCATTACATGAAAACTAGGCCTTTGAGGAGGAAAGACACTCCCTTGAAGCTTCCAGTGGCCTTTCTCTGAAGACCAGAGGCAGTAGAGAACTCCACTAGGAATTTCTGCTACATTCCTTACTACAACAGGACTATTTCCATGGATTCTCTGAGCAGTTCTATTAAAGAATCCTATTGAATTTATGAGATTTTTTAAAATAATAATAATTTAATAATAATAAATAAATTTTATTTGCTTATTAATCCAAAGTCAGCAACGTGTTCTGTTTCTGTCCTTGGAAATGAGGAAAATTCTGAATGAATCCAGTGATATATCCCTATTCCTGAGCCACTGGAACCCTACTTTTTTTTTTTTTTAAGTAGGAGACCTTGGGCCTCAGAGAACTGGCCTGGGCCATTACTATTGCCCTAAGTATCATCTACAATGCTGCTATAGAACAAATGTTCACCAAAATGAACACATGTCCAACCAAAGCTCACCCCTACATTTCATCTGGATGAAGTCCAGCTGATGGATAGCCTGAAGGAGAGGCTCACTGTCCAAGGTCAAGTCAAACTCTGCAGACACCTTGGGCTCCAAAGCTCCTTTGACCCACTGCTCTTGAGACACCTGGACACGCTTGATCAGAGCATCTGAAATCTTAAAGAGACCATTAGAGTTTATGTGTTATGAATCTTTAAAAGGGAGGATAAATGGAAAGTTGAGGGGCTCAAGGATAGGAAACCATTAAGCCATTTATTTAGTCTCATGCACCCTAGATATTTTAGAGGGAGAAAGAGAGAGACAGAGAAAGAGGGAGGGAGACAGAAACAGAGACCGATGCAGAAACAGAGAGAGAGAGAGAGAGACAGACAGAGACAGAGACAGAGACAGAGAGACAGAGACAGAGTCAGAGACTTCAACTTTGTTTCTGACTACTTAACTTTGAGTCTTATGAGAATGTGGCAGCCAAATAGCACAGTGGAGAGAATATAGCACTTTGAGCCAGGAGGACTAAGTTCAAATCCTGCCTCACATACTTACTAACTCTGACCTTGGGCAAATCAATTAACCAATTCTGTCCCAGTTTCCTTATCTATAAAACTGAGATGATAATAGAACCCACCTCACAGAGTTGTTGTGAGGATCAAATGAGGCAATAAGTAAAGCTCATTGCAAACCCTGAAGTACTACATAAATGCTAGCTAGTAATATTTTATAAAAAGTTTTATTTTGAAAATGGAATCACATTTGAAATATGACATCTGGTATTTAAAGGAACTCTGCAGTGAATACTTCTGTGAAATTAAAAAAATGTTTTTTTTTTATAGCAAAGGTAATCCTTATTTCAATTTTTAAAAAATTAGTTGAGTGTTTTGTAGAGTGGGGAACAAGTATGTTTTATCAACTAGATTCTTAGGAGCAAAAGAAAATAAACATTGTGTTGCTGAAAGTTGCTTATATCTCATTTCATTTAGTTTGTTTTCTCAAGCCTATTCCATACTCTGTCCCCCTCAATCCCATTAGCAACATGTTCACAGCATTACCCAATTTACAATTCAGCTAAACTAGACTTCTTACTTTTCCTCACACATGACATCTCATCTCTCATCTCTGTTCCTTTGCATGGGTTGTCTCCCATACTCGGAATGTACTCCTTCACTCCTATCTCTTAGAATTACTAGTTCTTTTAAATGTCACCTCATTGATTATCTCTTACATGAAGCCTTGTCTGATGTCCCTTAGTTGCTACTGCTACGCTCCCAAAAGCTAGCTTTGTTTACTTGGCATATATGATGAATATACATATTTATACACACACATATAATTTTCTTCATTTGCTTGAGAAGGACTTTCATTTTTACTTTTGTTTCTTTAATTCTTAGTTCAGTAGATGATTAATAAATGCTTATTGATTGATGCCAGGAATGATTTTAGTTCAAATTCCAAGGGAGGAACCCGTATCCAGCATGGTGCTCCTCAATCTCAGTGGAGGGGACATTTTTTTTGACAGTAGGAAACATTCTACTCTCTTTTGAAAATAATACTACCTTTTTTACAATCAGAACCACTATGCATTAATTCATCCTCCCAATATGAGACCAAGCAAGAGGGCTATCATAAAATGGGAGGCAGAGCACTGAAAGATTGTTTTGATTTCTTTATCTAAAAACTGCCTGTTCACACCTTTTGACCATTGAGGAATAACTTATATTCTTATAGATTTTACAAAGTTCTTTATATATTTGAGATATGAAACCTTCATCTGAGAAACCATCTATAAAATTGCCCCCTAATTTTCTGCTTTCCTTCTGATCTTGGCTACATTTGTTATATTTGTGCAAAATCTTTTTTAATTTAATGTAACTGAAATTATCCATTTTACATTTAACTCTACTCTCTATCAAAAGAGAGTAAATCTTGACTTAATTTTAAAAAATGATGTATTTAACAATTACCAATGAATATGAACATTTCAGTATACAAAGAACACAAAACAGCATTTTGTATGAAATTATGAACTTCTATAAATATAATGTTTTTAAAGTGTGTATTAAATTTAACTTGGCAGTAATAAACTTGTCTTGTTTATTTCTGTCAATAAATCAATAAACATGAATTTATTAGCTTCCTACTGTGTACCAGGTATGATGTCCTTTTAGAAATTCTTGTTTTCTTATTCTGTATTCTTTAAAATGTTTTATTGATTCCCTTTTCTTCCCTTTTTTTGCATTCCTATTACCCTCCACTAACTTATATTCTCACTTCTCCATAGAAGCCCTTCCTTGACAATAAAAATAGCCAAGAAAAACAATTAACCACATTGGTCACATCTTAAAATGTCTTATTCTACAGTCCTACTCCTTCACCTCTCTGCCAAGAAGTGGGTGGCTCTTACCTAAGGCCAGGATAAGATTCCAGGAATCTTTGGCTCCTGGGAACATGGACAAAGCATTAATAGCTCTTAGTAACTTTCAGTTGTCCCTGTAGAGTCCTTAGGGAATGAATAATCAAGACAACTCATCATTCCATTTACAGAAAGAGGGTTACACTTATTTCTGCATCACTGTTGTATTCCAGAAATCATACAGCTCCGAACTAGTCTGCTGTGCTAGGGATCAAATTCTAAATAAGGCTGGATTACCCCAGAGGACAACTGGAAATTTGTTCTGTCCTATGGGAACTTGCACTTTTGAATGTGAGAAGAAATAACAGCACTGGCTTGCCATCATGCACACTCTGTTAAGCAGCCTTACATCACCAGACCAAGCCCTACTTGCCTTACAGAGGTCTCTTTATCCTGATCCTTGCCTTTTCTGTAGAGGATTAGGCAAAAGAGTAGAAGGATAGTTACCAAAACACAAAAATATAGAATCAGAGCTAGGAGGAAACTTAAAACTCAGCAACCCCCATTTCACGGATAAAAAAACTGACGCCTAGAGCGGTTGAGTGACTTGCTTATAATCACTAGATATCCTAAGAGCCAAAACGAGTCCCCAGCTCATTTGACTTCTAGGCTAGTGTTCTTTCTACAATTTGTGTGTGTGTTTGTCCTTCATTGCCAAAGAAGACCATGCCATCAGAGAAATGATGACATGACTTGCACTTGACTTTGTTTTGAGTGAGGGAGGGCTGTGCAGGTCACCAGCCTCACTTCTCCTCCAGAGCCATCTGAATCCAGTGACCAGATATTCATCAGGATGAATGACCCAGGATGAGGCAACTGGGGGTAAGCGACTTGCCCAAGGTCACACAGCTAGTGAGTGTCAAGTGTCTGAGGTGAGATTTGAACTTAGGTCCTCCTGACTCCTGCACTGGTGCTTTATCCACTGCACCACCTAGCTGCCCTTTCTACAGTTACAAAGGGACAGAAAGGAACAAGCATTTATATAGCCTCTACTATGTGCCACATTCTTTACTAAGCACTTTACTAATATCTCATTTGACCCTCACAACAATCCATAAAATAGATGTTGGTATTCACATTTTACAGTTGAGGAAACTAAGGCAAATAGAGGTCAAGTGTTTTGCCCAGAGTCGTATAGCTATTAAGTGTCTGAGGCTGGATTTGAATTTAGATCTCCTTGATTCTAGGCCAACTGCTCTATCTACTGCACCACCCAGCTACCTCTAGAATTTTATGATATAATGTTCTTCTAATAGCAAGCAAAAGCGAATCAATATAATTCCAAATCAGTGGAAAAGGGTTTTATTTTTAACTACAAAGTGTGAGTAGGTGCAGTGCCGGTAGAAAAGACAGGGAAAACACCCTTCATCCCCTAGCAAAGATCATGATGAAGACACTTACCTGCAAAAACCCAGAGGGGTCATTTTCTTTGATCACCTCTAGGCAGTATTCCATTAATCCGGTAGACTGGCGTAACTTTAATGTGCAATGGTTGATCTGGTCCCAAACCACCTGCAAAGAGGAGAAAAGTTCACACTGGGGTATACCATGGCTTTCTGTCTTTGGAAGAGAATTAAATGAAAGGCTGGGGGGCGCAGCTAGGTATTACAGTGGACAGAGTGCTGGAGCTGAAGTCAGGAAGACTCACTTTGCTGAGTTCAAATCTGGCCTCAGACACTTACTAACCATGTGACCCTGGGGTAAGTCACTTAACCTTGTTTGCCTCAGTTTCCTCTTCTGGAGGAGGAAATAGCAAACTGCTCCAGTAAAATTGCCAAGAAAACCCCAGATGGGGTCAGAAAGAGGAAGACATGGCTAAAATGACAGCAATGAAGGATAAGGACAGTAATAATAGGTCATTTAAAAAAATCAGTGGGGAGAGCTGCCTGGCAGTCTTCTCTCCTTGTATCTGAATTCTGCATGCAATCTGTAGTGGGAAGCAATGTTGAATTTTTCCCCAATGATCTTGGATTAGGCACCCAAATATACCTTCCTGAATCCTGAATATAGAAAAGCAGAATTGAGATGGTCCAAAGCAGCAGTGATTGGCTCCTTATGTGGCCCATGGGTAGCTCAATACACCCCTCCCTCATAAAAAACAAAGTCAAGTGCAAGTCATGTCATTATTTCTCTGATGGCATGATCTTCCTCAGCAATGAAAGATGAACACACACAGTGGACTCATACATGCATAGACTTACAATAGGCTTATAAAGCCCTAAAAAGACCTTAGAAATTATTTACTCTATTTTTCTCCAACTAATTTAGTCACAGGACCCTTTTGATCTTGAAATACATTGACAATATTCAGTCTACAAAGCTGGAGCTATGGAATACCCCAAAGATAAAGAAAAGTGGGAAATTTTTGATCAAAGTAGAGAAATAAAGTAGATTTTCATACTGAAAAATTCTGGAAATAATGAGTATTTTGTTATAAATATAATTTATATTTAATATTTTAGGAAAAAATAGGATCCACATTTATACTTCCTCCTGTGATTCTATTAGAATTACAGGCAACATCAGGGCTGTGGAATACAGTACAGTATAGGAAATGCTGAGCTAGCCCAACCTCTTCATTTTCTACATTAGCAAACTAAAGCCCAGAGACATGAAATAACTTCAACAAAGTCACATGGGAAAACTAGATGTAGAACTCAAGTGAACATCTGGTTGAGCAGGCCAAAGTTGAACTTATAAGAAAAATATTTTCTCAGAATGACCTCATACTAGACTTTTGTGTATTTACATATATCTTTCAAGATTTCTGTTACATCTTTTTCTCCTTTTGATGAAGCTTTATTTTATAATATTGCACACTATGTGGATATGAGTGGGGAGTCAGCTGCAGTCTCATGTACATATGTTCTCCCATGTTTTCTGGGTGGGTCCTAGGAGCCAACAAAATGAGAAAATACCCATTATGTCCCTGACTCCTTTGTGTTCTGAGTGAGTCTCCACCACAAAGGCTACATACGTTAAAAGCAGACCCAGATCACACTGTCAAGGAGCTTGTATTAAATAATCAAGATGAGAGACTTCTGTGTAATGAATAGAAGTATAGATAACTGCAAGAAGGAGTTGGAATTATGTGTGTATTTATAGACTGTAGTAGGGCAGGTGAGTTTGACAATAGGTGAAAGCTTCCTAGATGACATGAGCCTAAAGCATGTGGATTCTAAAAGGGGAGAGATGTGCCTGTGGTACACCCTCATGAATGTTTTTGTAGAAAGGGCAAGAGGTTGATGTGATATTTTCTGATTTGCTAAGAACATTAAATTGGAGAAGAGAATAGCAAACCACTTCAGCATCTTTGCCAAGAAAACCCCAAATGGGGTCACAAAGAGTCGGACACGGCTGAATTGACTGATCAACAACAAAGCACATTAAACCTCTCTATTCTCTGGAGACTGTAAATGGATACTGAAAAACAGTTTTCTTCTAGTTGACAACTCCCAAGGAAACAGACACCCCTGTCACTCACCTTCAATTTGTGTTCCCGCTCTTTAGTGACCTTGGTGAGTAATTTGGCTTTTTGTCGAGTTAAAGCATCAACCAGGGCATCACACTGAGCGACCAGGCAGGCCTCATAGTCTAGTCCATTTTCCTGGAGGAAATCAAGGTTTATTAAGAAGAAAGGTTAAAATGAAATACTGTGACTACAAGGTTTTATCTCTCTCAATTCCCTTGTCTCTTAAGCATCTAAGTGGATTCTCCATGTCATATTTCTTTGTGTTTCCTCTCCATTCTCCTTTTTAACCTGTGGCCTGAAACACTTCACTTCATAACTACCTACTTCAGCTTGTTAAGAGGGCTAATCTTTAGTGAATCTCTCACAATTCAGTGGATTCAATGGTCCTACAGTTTATTTCTTCTTGAAAATTTAATAGACTAAAGCTTAACAAGAATCATGATCTATTTATGTAAACATGATTATAAATATGTGGAGGAAGAAGAAGCTGTGATGTAGTGGAAAGATCAATGAACTCAAAGTCAGAGGACCAGTCACTTTTGACCTTGAAAAAAATCCCTGACTATGTGACCTTGGTTAAGATGCTTAACATCTCTAAGCAAAGTGCTTCATGTAACTATAAAAATACAAAATATATTACATTATGCATGTGATTATCTAAAAGAACATATTGAAGTATCCTTTAAATGTGAATTATAATTATCGTGCCTATTGTTTACTTGGACCTTAGATTTCATGGATAGAGACAGCTCTAGTATGGAAACGGCTTCCATTGTTGCAGATTGGTGACTATTTATAAATTATGGTCTCAGAGAGTTTCCTTGAGCGCTGAAAGATTAAGTGACTTGCATATATATGGTCATATGGTCAATATGCATCAGAGGCAGGAATTGAACCCAGGTGTTCCTGAGCCCTATGCTGGGCCTCTATCCATCATGTCACATGGCTTCTCATTGTGCATATGCTAGATTCAGAATATCTACATACAGACACATGTAAACATGAAGCATGACACAGAGGAAAGAATACTCCCTCTGAAGTCAGAAGATGTGGGTTCAAATCTTGTCTTTGGTACTTAATACATATGTGACTTTGAGCAAGTCTCTCAGGTTCTGTTTTTTCATCTATAAAAGAAGAGGTTTAGACTAGATGGTCTCTAAAGTCCCTTGCGGTTTCTCTCTCTCTCTCTCTCTCTCTCTCTCTCTCTCTCTCTCTCTCTCTCTCTCTCTCTCTCTCTCTCTCTCTCTCTCTCTCTCTCTCTCTCCCTCTCCCTCTCTCTCTCTCTCTCTCCCTCCCTCTCATCTTATTGTAAAGGGGTAGTAGTTACTGAGTCAGTCACCTCACCTCACTTATCCCTGATTATCACGTGAGAACACTTCTTTACTTCTTTATGTAATCAGTCAGAAGATAGATATTCATTGAATCACTCACTTACCTTAAAAGGCATTTCAATTAGGTGTGACAGGAAGTCTGTTTGGATTTACTGAGAGACTTGGTCATATTCTATGAGGTTTCTAGAAAACTATCAAGCTAATTTGTAACCAAGGAATTTAGTGTCTAGCAGTTTAGTGTTGGAAACCTTTCATCTAAACCCCTGAAAAACAATAACCTGAGAGGGAAGAAGAGGGCTTCATCATCAACCTTGGTCTTCCATCCACCCTCTACCTTGGTTAGAAGAGAACCTTGGGAACTTCAGAATATTTGGACTTTTCATTGGTGTCTGAGCAGTGTTCCTGAACAGTTAATGGCAGTGTCTATATCAGAATCCAAAAACAGATTGGACTCAAGGAGAAAAGGCCAAGCAATCCAAGGAAAAAAATTATATCATACCATACTTATTTCCTAATGTTTCAAAGGGAACATCATGAGGACTCTACAAAAAGGGAGAAAAGAACTTTCTGAATCTGCGATTTACTCTGTGTTCTAAGTCTGAATACACTTTCCCCTGAATTCTGTATGTACTTGTGGTACAGTGTTGTAGACTTTAGGAAGGGGAAATGCTTTGTGCTAACTAGGGTACTGTAGTAAATATTCATTTCTAAAAGCTAAACAAGTTTGACTAACTGATATCAATGGATAATCAGGTGAAACACACTGGTGGGGGCTCATTAGCAACGACATTAGAACACCTCACCCCCACCCCTTTCAGGGTTAACTCTAGACCGGAGGTTCAGCAAATTACAGTCAGAATACCAAACTTAATCACCTCCAGTTAACCAGTCAGCTAAGAATGGTATCTATATTTTAAAACACAGTATAACGTTTTTAAAAATGTAGGAACTATTCTTAGCTCACAGATGGTAGATGTCAGCAATAGTTTGTCAACCTCTTTCCTAGAGCTCTGAGGGGATGAAGTAGTCATCTTTGGAGACATAGCCTTGCAGCATGCGTAAGGGCTGAGAAATTAGCTCCAGCACATGCGCCACACTGTTACATACCATATTTTTGCCATTAAAGTCCTGTATGACCACTTTGGTTGGAATAAAGATGTTTTTGAGTTGTCAAATAGTGGAATATAAGCATGGGCAGGTCTTTTCAAGCTGGAAAGGCTTCAAGTACAAGCCTTCTGACAAACTATGTGCCTGTCACCCAAGAAACAGCCTATCTAAATTAAGAGAGTCTTATCACCAGAAGGTTGGCTACCAGTAGAGGAATTTTTTTGGCTCTAGAAAGTCATGAAATCTGTGTCAGTAGAGTAAGTCCTATAATCTACAGGATCACAGATTTTCTCAACTACTGAAGAATAATGTATCAAATGCAATCTCTCTCTGAAAATGAGGGAGTTAAGTGAGATGCTCTTATTGTACTAGCCAGGTCCCAATTAGTGTGAGTGAATCCTGAGAAGTGGTTGTAAGTATTAGAATCAGTACAGTTCAAACAGGAGTGGGGAACCTGAGGCCTTGAAGCCACATGTGGTCCTCTAGATCCTCAAGTGCCACCCTTTGATATGTGGCCTTGAGGCCACAGGTTCCTTACCCCTGGTTCAAAGTTGTAATTGTATAATGTGATAATTGCTTTTAGTCAAATGGAGACGTGCAGAGCAAATTTGAATAATGCTACCACTTTACAGAATTCATTATTCACACTACTCTCCACCTAACTGTATTTATACCATCCTAGGGATGAAAAGAAATTTAAAGGTCATTTACCTTAACCCCTTTATCTTACAGATGAACAATTTAAGGTCTAAAGGTACTTTCTAATTTTAATGTTCTTGTAAATCAAAGATCTAGAGCTGGAAGTGACCTCAGAGGTCATCTAATACAGCTCTCTAATTTGATAAATGAGGAACCTAAAGCTCAATAAAGTTAAGAGATTTGTCAGCATCAGAGACAGCACTTGAAAGCAGGTCCTCTGCCCTGCTCCTTCCACCATCCTCCTTATGACAATCATAATACTTTATGTTAGTTTTTATTTAAATAAATTTCCTTTCTTTCTTAGCTGTCAGGTAATTGTCAATATCTTGCTTTTGTCATATTTATGAGGATCAAGGCTGGAGCTTCATTTTATAGCCAATACAATCTTTGAAAATGAATCTGTTATGCTACTCCTGACTCATCACTTAATATTTCTCTCCCAGGAGAGGGTTTGAGGGGAGTTATCCTCTAATGGTCCCAGGACATCCTTACCTGGATCTGCTGAAGTATGTTCTTGAGCTGAACTAGGAACTCTTTTGCTTCCTTTGCTTTATCAGAGACACCATTCAATGCTTGAGAGAGCTGTGCCTAAACCATAACATACAGATATGTAAGAAAGAAAAATTAGAAATAAGCAGAAGGCAAAAATTACACTTAAGAAATCCCTCCATTTAAACAGCATGTCTCTTTGTAGAGCTCAGCTATTGTAGATACAATCACGCTAACAATAGTTGATCTTTATACAGCACTTTAAGGTTTGCAAAGACCTTGACATACATGACCTCATTTAGAGCCACAATAGAACTGTGAGAGAGGTGCTGCTATTACTTTACATGGATGAGGAAATTGAAGGTCCTAGACACTAGGGAACTTGCGCATGATCATGCAGCTAATGTATAGAAAATGACATTTGAACTTAAGTACTTAGGTTCTAAATACTAAGTACTTACAAGGTGATTGGGTGGGTGGTAATGTGTTATACACCTTGAAATCTCATAAAACCATTATTAAGCATTTTTCATATGGTCACATCTATTATGTTTGGGGCAGCTAGGTGGTGCAGTGGATAGAGCACCAGTGCAGGAGTCAGAAGGACCTGAGTTCAAATCTCACCTCAGACACTTGATACTCACTAACTGTGTGACCTTGGGCAAGTTAACCCCAGTTGCCTCATCCTGGATCATCTCCAGTCATCCTGGTGAACATCTGGTCACTGGATTCAGATGGCTCTGGAGGAGAAGTGAGGCTGGTGACCTGCACAGCCCTCCCTCACTCAAAACAAAGTCAAGTGCAAGTCATGTCATTATTTCTCTGATGGCATGGTCTTCTTTGGCCACGAAGGACAAACATGCACATCAATTATGTTCACTAGTCGTAGGGAACATAGAGATAAATGGGCAATGGACTCTGACTTCAAGGAGCTGTGATTTTAATGTAAGGTTAATAGTGGGTAGGGGGAAGAGTTAAAGATCTTCTCTACCCATTAATAGGCCTCAGACACCTTTTGTTAATTTCTAATGAGGCATTGGGTTACAAGGATCATGCCCCCCAGCTTTGGAAAATGTATAAATACTCTGAAGTGAGGGTTTTCTTTGGGACTTATTTTTTGGAAGAAGGTTTGTGAGTCAGATGATTCTGGGTAGCCACTAAGGAACCCTGTGGTTTTGAAAACCCAAATGGTGGTGCTTCTCTCTTTGGTAATGATGTATGTATTGTCTGTGCTCAGGCAGTTGAAAGCCCTGTCTGTTGGTTTTTCTGTTTGTAATTTCTGTCTGTATTTTCTCTGAAGTTCAGAGTGCTGACTTTTTCCCTTGAACTAAGTAAATGATATATGTGCTTGATTAAAGTAGATAGCTGACCATTCAAAAGTTGCTTTCCTTTTAGAAAAACAGATCTAAGAATCTGTACAGCAGGTCCTCCTGTGTATGCTGGGGTCCCTGCTGATATAAGAGTTTGCAATCCAATAGGAAGCATATGGCATGTACACAAATCATAAATAGCAAGAATACAAATAAAGAGATTGGATATTATAAATTTAATATAAATTGGTCATCAGAAGGGGGAGAGGCAAGGGGACCTCTTTGGCTACACTACAACTCTCCCATCCTGTCCTTTTCAACTGTCCTTCCCCCAGGACTCTAAGAGGCACAGCTTTATTCACAGTGGAAGCATGCGGCACCAGCTGCTTGTCAATTTCTTGCCAATTCTTCTGATTCTTACTAGTCTTGTAGAAGAATAAAATTAAGAATAATAGAATCTTAACATTGGAAGGGACTAGCGGTCAGCAAGTGCACGACCATGAGTGTTCTTTATGGTGTTTTATGCTTAACTTGTGCTTCTCTAAAACAGATATTAGTATAGAGCAAAACATTAATAATAAGTTTTTGTGGCACAGAGAATTGGAGACAAAATGAGTCACTGTAGATTGAGGAATGACTAAACGAACTGTTTAATAATGGAATATTATTGCATAGTAAAAAACATGCTAAATATGAAGAATTTAGAGAAACATGGGAAGATTCAAAAATTGATGTAGTAGAGTGAGGAAAGCAGAACTAGGAAAACAATCTATATAATTACTGCCTAGACCAAATGTATTATCTGATTATAAGCACCTTGAGGACAGGAATTGTCTTTTGCCTCTTTTATCTTCCCAGCATTTAACACAATGCCTGGCACATAGTAGGTCCTTAATAAATGTTAAATGAATTGAAAATTTGAATATGAATGTGATAGAATTCTACTGTCTATTGTGAAATGAGGAAATAGATACTTTCAAAGAAGCATAGAAAAACTTTTGTGAACTGCTACAGAATGAAGTAAGCAGAATCAGAATAATTTATACTGTGATATCAATATTATAAAAATAAATAATTTTGAAGGCTTTTATAAATGAATAAATTTTATGAATTTATTTATTTATAAATATGGTAAAAAATGAAATGAGTAAATTAGGGAATAATTAATCCAATAACAGTAACACTTAAAAAAACTTTGAAATCTTCAAGAACTATGATCAATCCAATGACCATTCAGGATTCTGGGGGATCAGTAATGAAGCATGTTACTACCTCCTCACATAGAGATGATAGATTCAAGGTCTAGAAAGAGATATAATTTTGAACACAGGCAATGAGGCATTTTGTTTTATTTGATTGTGCATTTGTTTTGAGAAACTTATTTTTATTTTTTCAATGGGGAGGGAAATGAGAAAAAGAGAAAACATACATAAATAAATACATACCAAAACAATACAAGACAAACTTGGGAGGTGGTGGTGGTGATACCCTGAGAAGTGTATGGTTGGCAGGACTGGAAGACAAGCTCATGGCTCAGGAGACACTCTCTTGTTGGTCATAGTTTTACAGTCTGACTTGTTAGTTATACTTGTTAGCTCCGGTTTGAGGTTGAAGGATAGTTCAGGCCTAATGAATCTAAAAATCAACTTCTGGAACATCATAATATATGTTCCTTGGATAGCTTGAACTCCTTACTGATGATCAAGTAGAAGAGAAGTAATATATAGAGGGAACCCTTGCCTGGAAGTGGGGAAATTTTGACTCTTTTTCCAGCCTGAGAAGTCATTTTATCTCTTGTCAGTCTAGATTCAAGAATCAGAAACATGCCAGCCAATATGGTACAGTTGTGGGGAAAACAATGGATTTAGAGTCAGAAAATCTGGAACAGCATCCTAATATTTATTGTTCGTGTTGACTATGGCCAAGTCACTTGGCTTTTCTGGGCCTCAGTTTTTTAATCTATAAAATCAAGGAGTTAGATTTTATTTCTAAGGTCTTGTACAAAGCCTAAGATAATCTAACAAAATGTCAGATGCATTGAACTCATAGATCAAGGAAATAGAGAAACACAGATGTAATTTATGTGGATGAGATTGCTTTATAAAGCTGTGCTCAAGAAAAGAGGCTGCATCTCTTCTTCACCTTCCCTGAGGTGTCAGGTCAAGAACTGAGTTCTAAGTGAGAATCCTCAGGGTGATATACAGAATAGAGGAACACAAGAATTGTCATGCGAGGTCAAACCAAGGATTTATTTTAGCCCATGCTTTAGTTTCTGGCAATGGCTAAGAGGAACAGTTTGTCCGACAGCATGGTCTCTGTCTGACATAACATTATCTTCCTAGCTTAGTAACCTACATATACCAGTCCTAGGTCACCTTTTAATAACTCCTGATAGATTAATCAACTGTAAATTTTGCTACCTTTCTAGAACTTCTTTATAGAGACTTGCCACCTGTATAACTGCATGGTGAAATGATTAGCATTCTAGACTTAAACTCAAGAGGATCTGAATTTGAATCCTTACTTATTGTGTGACCATGGTTAATCACTTAATCTCCCAAGCCTCATTTTTCTTTATCTGTAAACCTAGTTTAATAGCATCAACAAACTTTTAAGTGGTATTGGAGCTGGGTTTTGAAGGGAACTAAGAATTCTAAGAGGTAGAAGAGACAAAGGCATTCCCCCAAACACAGGATACTTTGTGCAAAGATGGAATGCCATGTTTGAGGTATAGCCAGAAGGTCATTTGTGGCTGGACTATAAGAGTGTGGGAAGCAGAGTAATATGTAATTAGCTTTGAGATAGGATGGAGGTTTTAAATGCTAAGCAGAAGAGTTTGTATTTGGCCTTTTGGTAGTCAGGAGCCATTTCAGTTTATTGAGCAAGGCAGTGACTAGGAAAGACTTCTTGTAGAAGGTGGGATTTTAGCTGATGCTTAAAAGAAGTCAGGGAAGCTGGGACACAGAAACAAGGAGGGACAATGTTCCAGACATGGGCAACAGGTAATAAATATATGTGGAGTCAGGAGATGGAATATTTTGTGTAAAGAATAGCTAAAAGACAGTGTCACTGGGGCAGCTAGATAGCACAGTGGATAGATTGCTGGGTATGAAGTCAGAAAGAGATATCTTCCTGAGTTCAAATGCAGCTTCAGACATTTACTAGCTGTTTGACCCTGGGGAAGTCACTTAATCCTGTTGGCCTCAGTTTCCTCATCTGTAAAATGATTTGAAGAAGGAAACAGCAAAGCACTCCAGTATCTTTGCCAAGAAAACCCCAAATGGGGTCACAAAGAGTTGGATATGACTGAAATGACTGAGCAACAACAAATGTTACTGGATTTTGGATTTTATGGCAAGTAGTAAAGTGTAAGAAGATTGGAAAGGTAGGAAGGGGACAGGTTAAGAAGGGTTTTAAAAGTCAGATCAAGGATTTTATATTTGATAGTAAAAGTAATATGGAATTGATGAAGCTATTTGAGTAGGAGGAGATGACATGTCAGACTGATACTTTAGGAAGATTACTTTGTCAGGTGAGTGGAAGGTAGACTGTAGTGGGGAAGAGACTTGAGGTAGGGAGATCAACTGGAAGACTGTTGCAGTAACCCAGGTATGAGGTGATGTAAGTCTGCACCAGGGTGGTGGCAGTGGAGAGAAGGGAGTGGTACAGGAGATACCATAAAAGTAAGACTGATAGGACTTGGCAACCAAATGGATGTGGGGTGGTGTGAGAGAGAGAAGTAAAGACTCAAGGTTTTGAACCTGGGTGACTGGGAAGATGGTGATTCCTCATCAGTAACAGAAAAGTTAGGAAGAGGGGAAGGTTTAGGGGGAAAGATGATAAGTTCAGTTTTAGACAAACTGAATTTAAGATGTCTATAAGACCTCCAATTTGAGATGTCCAGTAAGCAGTTAGAGATGCGAGACTGAAGATCAGCAGAGAGGTTAGAGTTGGAAAAATAAATCTGAGAATTATCTGCAGAGAGATAATAACTGAACCCATCAAACCTGATGAGATCACCAAATGAAATATACTACAGAGGAAGAAGAAAAGAGGGTCTAGGACAAATCTTTAAGGAACACCAATAGTTAATGGGCTCAGCCTGAATAAATACTCAGCAAAGGAAACTGAGGAGTAATCACATAGGAGGAGAACTAGAAGGGAACAAGGTCACAAAAATCTAAAAAGAAGAGAGTATCAAGAAGAATGGGGTGATTAACAAGGCGAGAAGTTAAAAAGAATGAAAACTGAGAAAGGTCATTAAATTTCGAAATTAAGAGAATGTTGGTAATTTTTGGAAAGAGCAGTTTGAGCTGAAATATGAAGTCAGAAGGCAGATTGAAGAGAGTTTAGAAGAGAATGAGAAGCAAGATCACTTTATCAAGGAGTTCAGGCATGAAAGGGAGCTAATGAGGGGGGGGAGACAGACAGACAGACAGACAGACAGACACAGACATAGACACAGACACAAACAGAGACAGACAGAGACAGAGACACACACACACACACACACACAGAGGGAATCTGGGAAGCTCAAAAACTATTCGTCATAAATCCACTATCCATAGGTAGGATTTTCTTTATTAAGAAATATTCATGTTAATGCAATCTCCAATAACTTGAATGAGTTCGTAGTCACTTAATTATATTTGTGGGATAGAGGTATGAGGGGAGGAGGCAAGAGATTTATTCTTTAGAACATTTTTCTTATGTTCAAAAGAATAATTCTTATTGACATGTTCATCCTTCGTTGCTGAAGAAGATCATGCCATCAGAGAAATGATGATATGATTTGCATTTGACTTTGTTTTAAGTGAGGAAGGGCTGTGCAGGTCACCAGCCTCACTTCTCTTCCAGAGCCATCTGAATCCAGTGACGAGATATTCATCAGGATGACTGGAGATGACCCAGGATGAGGCAATTGGGGTTAAAGTGACTTGCCCAAGGTCACACAGCTAGTGAGTATCAAGTGTTTGAGGTGAGATTTGAACTCAGGTCCTCCTGACTCCTGCATTGGTGTTCTATCCACTGCATCACCTAGCTGCCCCTATTGACTTAATAGTTCACAGGTGAAATAAGAGTTCAGGGTCTTTCAAGGAATTACTGATTTCCTTTAGAAGCAGCAATAACAGTACCGGGAATGAAGAAACTTGCTTTCAGGATGTACCATCTGTTTGCTCCAGATTTTGCCTAATTAGTTCCCTTGAGGGTCCATCCCTCCAAACTATGCACTAGACACCATATGAATGGCCATCTGACTTCACACAACCTACTTTTTCTAGGACATAGAAAGCACATACAAGAACCAAATTCAAGTCTTTTGACATATACTGATACATAACAGAGAAATGTGATATGTTAGAAAGAGTATTGAACTGGAAATCAGAAAGTTTGGATTCTAGTCCCAGCTCTACCAGTAACTGGCCCTGCGACCAATTGTTTAACCTCAGACACCTAATTTGTAAAAATAAAATGAAGATATTATATTAGATATCTTTAAAGTCCCTTCAACTCTAGAATTTTATGTTTCATTTCATAAGATCAAAGAATCATGAGTTTATAGCTAGAAGGGACCTTAAAGATCATCCAGTCACATCCTTTCAATTTATGCACAAGCAAATTGAAGTCTAGATACAGTGAATTCACTTCAGTTCACTTTCTATTAAATTTAATAAAGTTTCATACCTATATCACACCTTGCCTAGACTATTGCAATAACTTTTAACTGGTCTTTCTACCCCATATTTTTCCTTCTTCAATCTATCCTCCACACAGTCACCATAATTATATTTCTAAAGTGCAGGTATGACTATGTCACTTCCTCACTCAAGAAGCATCAGTGGCTACTTATTACTACGAGGAAGAAAAACAAACTCCTCACTTTGTTTTTTTCAAGCATTCACAATCTGACTGCAGTCCACCCCTTAGGCTTATTTCATACTATTCCTCTTCATACAACCTATGTTCCAGTCAAACTGGACTACTTGCTTCTCCTTGTGCAGGACATTTCTTCTCATGTTCCCATGACTTCCATATTTAGAATATAGTTCCTCCTAATCTCAGCCTCCTGGAATGCCTGGTTTCTTTCAAGTCAACTCAGCAAATCCACTGTCCATAGATAAGGTTTTCATTGTTAGAAAATATGCGTGTTAATACAATCTCCAACAACACGAATGAGCCAAAGGGCTATAAAACCATGTATATACTCTTTGACCCCCCAATATCATTACTAGGTCTGTATCCCAAAGAGATTGTTAAAAACTATTTAGTATTTATTTATTTATTTGTAAAAAAAAATCCCTAGTTACATGTGAAAACAATTTTTAACGTTCATTTTTAAAACTTTGAGTTCCAAATTCTCTCCCTTTCTCCCTCCCACCCCCATCCCCATTGAGAATGCAAGCAGTTTGATATAGGTTATATATGTGTAGTCATGTAAAAAATATCCATAATCATCATTTTGTGAAAGAAAACATAGCCAAAAGAGCCAAGAAAAATAAAGAAAGTTAAAAAAGTATGCTTTAATCTGTATTCAGACACCATTAGTTCTTTCTCTGGGAATGGATAGCATTTTTTCTTCCTGAGTCCTTCAGAGTTGAGAAGATTGTTGTATTGGTGAGAAAGTCATTCACAACTAATCTTCTCACAGTACTGCTGTTACTTTGTACACAGTACATTTCATTTGCATCAGCCAATGCAAGTCTTTCCAGATTTTTCTGAGAATAGTACAATAGTATTCCACCATAATCACACACCATAACTTGCTCATCCATTCCCCAACTGATGGGCCTTCCCTCAATTTCTAATTCTTTGCCCCCAGAAAATAGTGTCTATAAATATGTTTGTGCATATAGATCCTTTTCCTTTTGGTTTTTTATCTCTTTTGGGATACAGTCCAAGTAGTGGTATTGCTATGTCAAAGGTTATGCATGGTTTTATCCTTTGGATATAGTTCCAAATTGCTCTACAGAATGGTTGAATCAGTTCACAATTCCACCAACAGTGCATTAATATCTCATTTTCTCATATCCCCTCCAAAATTTACCATTTAGCTTTTCTGTCCTATCAATCTAACAGTTATGAGATGGTGCCTCAGAATTGTTTAAATTTGCATTTCTCCAGTCAACAGCGGGTTGGAGTATTTCTTTTCATACTGCTATAGATAGCTTCATCTGAAAACTGATCTTTTTTTTTGATCCCTTATCAATTGGGGAATGGCACTTATTTTTATAAATTTGGCTCAATTCTCTATATGTTTGAGAAATGAAGCATTTATCAAAGAAATTGGCTTCAAAAATTTTTTTCAGTTGCTAACTCTATTTCCCTCTATTTTATTCCCCTCCCTCCATTTATTTTATCCTCTCTCTCATTTCATCATGTCTCTTCTGAAAAGTGTTTTGCATCTGACTACTCCCCCCAATCTACCCTCCCATTCTATCAATTTCCCCTTCTCTTATCCCCTTCCCTTCCTACTTTCCTGTAGGGTAAGATAGATTTCTATACTCAAATGGGTGTGTATGTTATTCCTTCTAAAGAATTTTTTTAAAAAAAAAAAAAAAGGAAAAGGACTTATATGTACAAAAAAAAAATTTATGGCAGTTCTTATTGTGGTGACAAAGAATTGGGAATTAAGGGAATGCCCATCAATTGGTGAATGGCTGAACAAGCTGTTATATATGATCATGATGGAACACTATCATGCTATAAGAAATGATGAGTAGGATGCTTTCAGAAAAACCTGGAAAGACTTACATGAACTGATGCAAAGTGAGGTGAGTAGAACCAGGAGAACACTGTACATAGTAATATTAATATTGTAAAACGATCTACTGTGAATGATTTAGCTTTTCTCAGCAATACAAAGATCCAAGGTAATTCCAAAGGACTTATGATGAAAAATGCTATTCACCTCCAAGGAAGAACTGACAGAGTCTGAAGGCAAATGAAAACATACTATTTTTTACTTTTATTATTTAAAAAAATTATTTTTGGTCTGTGCTTTCTCTTACAGCATGACTAATATGAAAATATGTTTTGCATCACTGAACATGTATAACATATCAAATTGCCTGCCTTCTTAAAGAGAAGGCGAAGGGAGGAAGAGAAGGAGAAAATTTGGAACTAAAATTTTTTAAACAGGAATATTAAAATTGTTTTTACATGGAATTGGAAAAAATAAAATATTTAGAATAGATAAAAAGTCAGCTCAAATGCCACTTCTCCAAGAGGCTTATCTTCATCTCTCTGGATATGCAAGCTCCGCCCCCCAAGAAATTACTCTGAATACATTTTGTATTTGATTTTCTGTATACATATTGTTTTCTCACACTAGAACTCCTTAAGGGCAGTAACTGTTTGCTTTTATCTTTTCATCATGAGTGCTTACTCACAGAGCTTAGTACTTAGTAAGTGCCTAATAAATGCTTGTTATTTGTTGAATGCTTACTTTCTTTTGCGTGAGGTGCTCTGGGGACATACTTCACAGAGAGATTGGCAACTGAATTGAGACAAAGTAAGAAAGGCATTTCATTAAGAAGAGGTGGAGATTGGTGTAAAAGAAGTGTAAAAGGTCCATTCCAGGAAAATGAGACAACATGGATGAGGTTAAGATGTAAATAATGATTAGTCTAATTTGGCTGGAAAAGTTGAAGGAGATTCTATGCCTTTCATGACCTTCTGGGGGTTTATTATTCCCAGAGGAGTTGCTGGAACTAAAGAGCTCAAAGCTCCAGCCTAGTCCGAAGAACCTCTGCTCCTCTCTCATTTTTCACTTCAACCCATGGAGCTAAATGATAACCCCCTAATAGTTCCCTGCTATTTCTCTCTGGGATAGTTTGCTTATAGTTAACAAAGCTCTTCCCCTAGACAGCTTAGGCTTCATTTCTCAGTGCCTCTAAACTGGCAAGCCAGCTGGGAAACTGATCTTTTTAAGGATTCAAGAACCTAGTAACCAAAAGTTACATAACAGTCCTATTTAGTTTCACAAAGCTTGACAGTGATCTTTTAATAGCCCTTACTACTGATAGAGACCCAACAACAGACTTCTGAATGTGGAAAACAAAATAGTACTCTACAGGACTCATTGAAGCTGGCTCACTGGATACTGGGAGAGGGAAATACCTAGTATTTATGGAGGTTGTGGGAGCCCAGGGAAGGGGTAGATACTGAAAACTCCATTGTTCAAATGGAAAAAATCGAGGCACCAAGTGGGGTCATGACTCAGTCACACATGCATTGCCAGGCCTCCCTAATTCCCAGACTCAAGTCACCTCAGCAGCATAGCATTTTCCTTTAAATGATCTCCCAGGACCCCTGGGATAAGAGGGAGGAGAAACTGAGAAGGAAAGGAGGTAAACACTGTGCTAGTGAAAAGAATTCATGATGATTGTTATTATCAAAAGCTCAGATTTTTTGTGTGGCTGCAAGCCATGGAATGTTATAGTCTCTGCAGAATTAAAAATAAGTATTGGGTCATTTATTGTGGGCTTCCTTTTCTTCACTGCCAACCCCCTTGACATTATCTCTCCCTCTTCTCCCCCCTTTGCCTCCTTCTCAGCTGAGAATCTAGCCTCTTTACTGGAAAAAAGAGGCCACTTGATGAGCTCCTTCTTGTACCATTCTCTTCATTCCAAAACTCCTTGACATCATTTCCCACTCTCTCCTCCATTCTCCCAGTCTGACAAAGAGGTGGCTTTTCTTGCCCGCAAGAACTCCTCATCCTATGCTCTTGATCCTTTCCCTTCCCACCTTCTCTTGCAGATTGTACCTCAACATCTTCCCCTTTCTAATCTTCAGTGTCTCCTCATGTACTTATTCCTTTTTTTACAAGCTTCAAACAATCCCTAGTCTTCCCATCTTGAAAAGAAAACAGCACAACTTCACTAGATCTTACCATCCCCTCAAACTACCATCCTATGCCTTTCCTCCATGTCTCAAACTCCTAGAAAAATCCATCTACACTCTATCCACTTCCTCTTCTCTCACTCCTCTACCCTTTGAAATCTGGCTTCTGAACTCATCACTCAATTGAAATTGGAGTCTTCAAAGTTATCAGTGATCTACCCAAGGTGCCTCCACTGTGGAGAAAAAAGTATGTTTAATCTTACAGTTTCCTAATTTAAATAATAATTCTTGTTAATGGGTTGTTAAGCTCATTTGCTGGTATGCTGCTGAAGCACTAGAAGTATTATCAATACACAAACAATTTTGGTGCTCTTGGGCAAAGTCCTGTCCTTTTTCTGGCTCTGCAAAACATATTACTTCTTCATTTAACTCAGGAAACAAAGTATATGTGGAAAAGGCCAGTCTCCATGTTACCTTCTTAGCAACATAAATGAATGCAACGATTGCCTTATATCTGAAAGGCACTCAAATATGCGTTGAGCAAAAACAATTGGCAATAATATATTAACCATACAGAAAATGGAGCGATATGTATTGAGGAGACTAAAAGTTGGGTGATGGCAAGAATGCTAAATTTTGAGTTAGAACACCTGGGTTCAGGACCTAGGTAAGTTAAGTCACTTGTCTTTGCTGGACCTCAGTTTTTCATTTGTAGAAAGAAATTGAACTAGATTTCCCCTAAGATTCCCTGGACTCTAAAATGTTATGATTTTCAAGGTCAGTACTATGTGTAGGCAGAGTAAGAGCACCTAGCACAGTTTAAGGATCACTGCCAAAAGGTCCTTCTCACAAATATCTTCATAGACAAAAGATTATTTCCTCTGAGTTAGGGTATGTATGGTTGTACTGGTTAAATCTTCTTTCAAAATGCAAATACGCTGGGAAGAGGGCTATATTAAGCAATTAACATTGTGATGTCAAATGGGCTAACTTATGCAAAGCCTTAGTAATCCTAGATACTGGGGAGCTAATATTACTACCAAATTATTTTTTAGATCATAATAAAATAATGCCATCCACTAAAAAAGTTATCAGTGACCTTTGAATTTTCAAATCTACTGGCTCTTTTCTCAGTTCTTTCTGTGTTTTTTCTTTAGCCCCTTGGCAGCATTCAATACTGTTGTCTACTCTTTGTTCTTGTATGCTCTTTCTTATTTGGATTTTCCTGATACTTCCCTCTCTTCATTCCCTTCCTACCTGTCTGACTATTCCTTTATGTGATAATTATTGAATTATCATCCCTAACATGCCCCCTAACTGTTGGTGTCCCTCATGGTGATCTTGGACCCTTTTCTCTTTCTCTATACCTTACCTCTCTGTCTTTCTGTGACTTCATCACAGTTCCCCTGGATTTAAATATCATCTCTATGCAAATAACATATAGATCTTTATATCCAGCTGCAGGGTCTCTCCTAACTTCCAGTACTTCATGGCCAACTCCCTTTTATCAACATGTAACTAGGCAAAACAATTTCTAATAATTTCTTTATTTCTTCTTCATATCTTGTAAGTTCATTTCCCCCCATTTTTGATACTTGTCATTTGGTTTTCTTCTCTTTTTATAAATCAAATTAACTAGTGACATATCTTTTTTTTATTTAAAGAATATAGTTGTACTTATTTAATTTAATTTTTTCTTTCAATTTTGTTACTCTAATTTTCAGAACTTCAATTTTTTGTTTAATTCAGGATTTGAATTAGTTAGTTTTCTAGTTTTTAAAAATTGCATGCCAAATTTGTTGATCTATTCTTACTCTGTTTAATTTATGAATTTGTTTAGATTTATGGATTTCTCCCTAAGAACTGTTTTGAATCAATCCCTAAAATTTTAGTATATTGTCTCATTAGTGTCATTTTCCTTGATGAAATCATCTATTGTTTCTATGATTTGTCCTTTAACCCACCCTCTACTTAGGATTGCTATTTAGTGATCAATTAATTTTAAATTTTTTCTTCAGTAGCTTTTATTGACTATAGCTTCTTATTATATTGTCATCAGCAAAAGATAGGTTTAATATTTCTGCTTTTCTAAATTTATCTGTAGGGTTTTCATGCTCTAATACTTGGTCAGTTTTTGTATGGGCATCATAAATATTTGAGAAATATGCATATTCCATTCTAGTGCTATTTAGTAATTACAAGATACTTATTATATCTAACATTTCTAAATTCTATACATGTCTTCAACTTCTTTTTTAGTTAGGCTTTTGTTAGATTGGGCTAGCTATAACATGGTACATTAAAGTCACCCACTATTACACTTTTATTATCTATTTCTTCCTATAACTCACTTAACTTTTCTTTTAAGTATTTAGATGCTACGTCATTTGGTGAACATATGTTTAGTATTCGTTGTCAATGATAACTTTCAGCATAATATAGTTTCCTTATTTATCTTTTAATCAAGTCTACTTGTGCTATTATCTTTTCTGAAATCAAAATTTCTGTCTATGGCTTCTTTACTTTAGTACACATTTAATAGACCACTCTAGCTTCTTATTTTAACATTGAGTGAATCTTTATATTTCAAGAATGTTTGCTGCAAACAACATATTTTTGGATTCTGCTTTATTATCCACTCTGCTATTCTCTTACATTTTATGGGTGAGTTAATTCCATTCACATCCACAGTCAGTATAATTAATTGCATATTCCCCTCCAATCTGTTCTGTTATATTTTTCTTCCTTTTGCTTTTTGCCTCCTCTTTATAAAGAAGGAATGGGTAGTGAGTGAGAAGTGTGCTTAGCATGAGTGCTTGATGAAATCTTCTTCCACTCCTCTGACTCTCTTCTCTTTTCTTAACTCAGACCTCAATCACAAGTTCTTTCTTTTTTTTCCCTTTTAAATCCTTCTAGGTGGTCTAATATCCATGGTTATATTTCTATGCATATGATTAATCCTTTCCTGAATATACCCTCCCTGTTAGTCTTCCCTTCTGACTCTCTCTCCATTCCCTCTTATTTCCTTATTGAATGAAATTTATTTTTTTCATTTAATTCTAGATGTGTATGTGTGTGTTTTCTAGCCTCCTTTGATCAGTTCAGATGAAAGTAAAGTTTGAGTGTTGCCTACTTTCCCCTCCCTACGTCCTTATCAGTCAGTCAGTCAATAAGTTAGGTAACATTTATTAAGTGCCTACCATGGTGCTATGTCCTGGAGATAAAAAGAAAGGTAAAAACCATTCTTGCTCTCAAGTAACTCACTCTAATGGTGGAGACAACATGCTCCTTATTTTTATAGTCTTCTACTTCTACTCTTCTACTTTCAACTCAATCTGGTGCTTTTCTAGGTCATTGTGGAGTTGTTAGTGTGGGGAAGTAGAGGGAATGGGCTATACTACTTCCTCTTACTCCACCACATTGGCAGGTCTTTCTTCTAATGTCTTCATTTTAAAGAAAAAGAAACTGAGGTCCAAAAAAGCTATCCAAGCTTTGATCCAAGATCATACACTTAACAAATAACCAAGTCAGGATTCAAACATAGGTCCTGTGACTCCAAATATAGCACTTTTACCACAGCACCACAACTATTCCCTTCCAGATGCAGCTCCTAAGAATGTGCCTGTTTTGTTCTCTGGGAGGCATTACCTAATTCTCACAAGGATTTCTTGGGTCATACCTCTGCCTTGGATATCCTCTCCCTGAGGAGACAGGGTTCAGACTCACTGGGGAAGGTAAAGGAGAAACAGGTTGGAAAGTCTATGTACAACTATGACTACTCTAAATATCCCCCAAATCATACCCTTTTCCAAGATTATTCAATGGAAGCAATTCATTGTAGCAATTTTGACCAATATAGGAATAGGATGATGAAAACTAAGTCTGAGGGATAAATGAAAAAGGAGGCACAAAAATAGAGGACCTGAGAATTCTTGACTTAGACTCAATCAGTAATGAGTGTTTAATAAGCACCTATGTGTCAGGCACAATACTTGGCTCTATGGATACAATCACAAAAGTGATATGGTCCCTTTTGTCAAGAAGCTTACATTCTAATGGAAAACCTGAATCTAATTATGACACTGAACAACTGAGTCATCTTGATTAAGTCTCTCCATCTTTCAAAGGCTTAATTTCCCTTAGGGATATGAAAATTTTCTTCAAGTATTTGAAGGAAAATTAAGGGTAAACGCGATTAATGTTGTTCTGTTTGGCCTCAATGCATACCTAGGAGAAAGAACAGTAAGTTCTAAAGAGAGGATGATTCAGATTTTCTTTAGAGCTATACAAAGGTGGAATGATTTGCCTTGGGAGATAGTGGGTTCTTCATTTCTGAAGGTATTCAAGTAAAGAGTGGATGACTATTTGCTAGCAATATTAAAGAAAGAATTCCTGTTCAGAAAAGGGTTAGATTCAAATGAGGGTGGGGGGGTGGCACTCAGCATCTGCTGTTTAAGTGGATTTGAGTAGAAAAACATAGTTGTCCAAGGGGTACACTCATTCTCCAGACCTTCCTAAGTCGCAAGGAAGGAAATAAGTAAAAGATATGAATAGCTATTTGGGAAGTAGGGGGTAAAGGAGAAGGAGTGTGCAAAGAAGCATGAAAGAACTTACTTTCAGCTGTGAATGGCACAGTCAATAATAACTTGCTCAGCTGAACTCCCCTAATTTTTTAATCCCTACTGATTTTCAATTTGGAAGTATTAAGTATTTGCCTGCATGAAGTACTACATAAAATATGCTAGCCCATGGGGGGTTTCCAAACTAAGATGAATGATAAGAAAGGGACACACAGAAAGAAGATTCAAACACCTAGACAAATGTTAACAGATATACAAATTAAGGCTAGCATATAATATTAAATAGAAATAGAAGGGGAAGCACCTGCCATGATGTGGTGAGTATGGAGAATCTCTGTATTTGGGTTGAAGCCATTGGGACTTTCTCTCACCCCTTTACTCTAAGGAGTTTTCAATAATAGCTCACATTATATCCAATGTCTCAATTGATCCTCTCAAAACCCCTTTAAAATAGATATTAGTATTACCCTCCTTTTATAGAAGAGGAAAACAACAATTAGAGAAGTCAAGGGCCTTGCCTATCATCATCTAGCTAAGTATCCAAGGTGGAATTCAAACCTAGTTCTTCCTTATTCTAAATCCATTCCTTTATATCCTATGCCACCTTGCCTTGGAAATAGTGATGGGACACTTAAAAAAATTATCAACTGACTGCAAATTCCCATATGACTCTCTTAATAGAATTAGAATGTGTGTTCTCTCATTTACAGAATAACACCTCATATTCCCAGCATGTAGCACCGTGTTCCACACATTTTTTAAAAATCCTGACTTGTGACTTCATTGTTATATTTAGCATCAAGTAAGGAAACCCCCGCAACCAACGCACACTCATAACTGTCCTGCAACTTATTTTCTTAGACAGTTGACTTGAGCATATAAAGGTTAAGGGACTTGCCTAAGGTCACACAGCTAGTATGTATCAGAGATTGGTATTGAAGCCAGGTCTTCCTGATTTTGAAGCTGGTCCTCTACCCAATATGCCATGCTGACTCTGCTTTCCACATAATAAATGTACAAAAAACTTATTGTTTGTTGAATGAGATATTGGGGGGGGGGATTATGTATGAAGAACAGTAGTAGTTCCTGGACATATTTTGCACCCACCTGCTGTGACTATACTTTAGTCCCAAAGAATAACAGTGAATGCCATTGTTGAAAAACCATAGGGTGCTGACCTCGGCTACTACTTCATCTCCCTCTTCGGAAAGTCAAACAATCCTGGCATAAAAGATGTACTTTTGTGGGTGTTTCTCTGTTTAGTGTTGGGGGTGGGTGGGTGAAGAGGAATTGTGGGAAGGGAGAGTTGGAAAGCTTTTATCATTCTCCCTCCCGATGAACTACATATGCCTTCGGGAGGCAGAGGTAGGGCCACAGCGGTTTCCTTCCTTGAATTCCAGTTCAGGGCCCCTCCTGCAGTGTAGGAGACAGGGGACACAGAAGCTGAACCATGAACAATCAGCACAGCTGTGATCCCCTCCCTACTCTGGCTGCCTGGGCAGCCTCTGGGCTTTCTGTTCTGAGGTTTATCTTCTGTTGAAGATTTATATGTCTTGGAAGATTAGCATCCTTCTTAGCCTAACTACTCCCCATAGATTGGAGACCATGGGTGTTATGGAAATATGTAGATTAAAAAGACCTCAGCAGGATAGAAACCATTCAAAGAAAGAATAGGAATGTTTATGTCTCTTCACCCAAGCCTTCCTTCTATATTCTTGGTTTCACAGTGCCTGGCACATAATATGAGCTTGTTAACTATTAAGGGATGAGAAACTGTGAGGACTTTTGAGTTCTGAGGCCCCACTCAGAGGATTTTTGTTCCCTGAACTTGACCAAAGGGCAGGTCAATGCCCAGGTGTCCTGAAGATAGGATAGCCCTTGAATTATACTTCCTGGAGGGTTTGGCATTGTGGTCTCTCATTAACTCATTTTGTCTTCACTGGAATATATTTCTGTCACTTCTATTCCCTAATCTCTTCCTTTCCCACCTTGGGGTCATGGAGCTGCAATCCCTACATGTCAGTGTGGCACTATAGCATGTTAGAGGAGACTAGTATATGAAAATAGGGATAACAGCCAAAGATTGGAGACTTAGCTTCTTGGTGGCACTTTCTGTAACGTCCAGCCTTTACTCTTTTCAGGATTTGGGGATGTCACAGCTTTAACAAATATATTTGCATATATACACATATTTTCATGCTATATAACCATACATTTAAAATATATATACATATTATGCAAATATATGTATATATATATGTATGTGTGTGTGTATGTGTGTGTGTTTGTGTATGTATTGTTCAGTTGTTTCAGGTGTGTCCAACTCTTCAAGACCCCATTTGGAGTTTTCTTGGCAAAGTTACTAGAGTAGTTTGCCATTCCTTCTTCAGCTCATTTTACAGATGGGAAAACTTAGGTAGAGTTAAGTGACTTGCACAGGGTCACACAATTAAGTGTCTGAGGTCAGATTTGAACTCAGGAAGATGAGTCTTCTGATTCCAGGCCCAGAACGCTATCTATTGCACCACCTACTATGCAAATGGAGAACCAGCCAAAACAAAACCATCAAAAATAGAAGGCTGTATAATTCCCAAATTTGACCTCCAAGAAGAGAAATGAGAATGTAATTCCCATCCTTCTTTACAGTAGGGAACACTGAAAATAATTTCATGCTTGGTTGGTATGTTGACTACTTTTGGCAAACTGTTAGTTTTTTCTTTAATCTTTCTTATTCTTAGTTATCTGTAATGACTCTGGGAGGGAAAAGAGGAAACAGATATGTTGGAAAATATAGGTGATATTTTTAAAAGATGTCAAGAAAAATAAGTAAAAATAAAGTCCCCTAAGACAAAATAAAAGGCTGCCTGTTGCTATTTTATGAGGGTGACCTACAAATATATCAAAGGTATCTTTCATGTTGACTGACACAAAAACCCATTTAAAAAAATCAACATTCTTCTAGTGATGTTATATAGCTATGAGTAAAGAAACACCACAATTGCCAAAGAATTAAAATAATGGGCCACCCAAAAAGCAACGGAGAGATTGGCTCTCTCTTCAAAAGGAAGGGTTCTCATTTGAAAGAGTGAGGGGTAAGGGGAGATATATAGGCTGAGGTATATTATCTGGGATTACTAATGCATGAGAAATGATATGAGAAATTTCATTCAAGAAATATATTATCAGGAAAATGCTGATCATTTAGTGAGAAAGAGGGATAACAAATAAAGAACCTGAATGCTGTGCTGATGACCCCCACAGATGAAAACACCGAGAGGAAGGCCTCTTGCATATGGAGTAGATACTTTATGGAAAATTGATGGAGGCACAAGAACAAGAAGTGAACAGGATGAAAAGGTGTGAATGGGTTGTGGTCTGTACTGGTGGAAAGAGTATTCATGTTGATAAAATCACAAGGCTTTAAAGTATTCATTCTATCAAATCAGATGCTTTTTTGTGTGATAAAAAAGCAGGAAATTGGTCTCTTATATTCCCTATATCAGGTTGCTTAGTGGTGCAGTGGATAGAGTGCTTGTCCTGGAGTGAGCAACGCTCATCTTCCTGAGTTCAAAATTGGCATCAGGTACTTACTAGCTGCGTGACTGGACAAGTCCCTTAATCCTGTTTGCCTCATCTGTAAAATGAACTGAAGAAGGACATGGCAAATCACTCCAGTAGGTTACAAAAAGTCAGACATGACTAAAACAAGTGAACAAAAACCCAACAAAATTCCCAGTATCCGTGCCAATTGTGTGATTGCGAAGGCTGCTGTACTGTAGAGAATCACATGGGGAAGTCAGCAGGTTCCTATTCAAAATTCATTAAGGAGACCCTCAATATGTACATAAACTATTCTCACAAAGATTTTTATAGTAACGAGAAAATAAATAATCGTACTAAGCAACAGTTAACTCTTTCTTCCTGTTTGCCATTTGGGGGCAACAATATTGTCCATGAACTCTTCTATAGTTTCAGAATGTTTTCCTCACCTTGAGATATCTTGAAAGCTGATTTTTCAGTGTCTTTACATCTGTTACCTCTAGCACTAATTCTGTCCACATGTCTTTGGTTAGATTTAGTTACTTCTCTCCAGATTACAACTTTATGTTGATTATGAGGCACGCATCATAAATACTAGGGATAGAAAGAAAGGTGAAAACCCAGTCTCTTCTGCCCAAAAGCTTATATTCTAATGGGGAAGATGATCTGAAAACAGCAATATACTACACACACACACACACACACACACACACACACATGCACCCACATGCACATGCACACACACATGCACCCACATGCACATGCACACACACAAACACACACATACACATTGCATGCAGACAGACATATATACACTATCAAAAAGGAAGTAAACTCAGCTGGCTTATGACCTCATAGGATTAGACAGTCTCGCTGCTGGCAATACAAGGGACCACAAAAGGTCTGATATGAACTGTCTTGAAGGAAGACAGGAAAGCCAGATGGAGAATACTCCAGGCATGGGGGACAGCCAGTAAAAAGGAAAGTTGGGAAATGGAATTGTGTTTGAGGAACAGTAAGAAGGTCAGTGTTGTTGAATTGTAGAGTGTGCAGTAAAATGTGAGAAGACTGGAAAGGGGTTGAGTTGTGAAAGGCTTTAAAAGCCACAAGGTTTTGCATTTGATGCTAGAGGTAACATTTACTGAGTTTGTTGAGTTTTAAAAGCTTTTGCGTGCACAAAATCAATAAAGATATCATTAGATGAGGAGGAAAACAGATGACAACATTACTGGCACAGCTTTCAAGAACCCAGACTCCCCATCATGAGGCAACAAAGCTGTGGTGGAAGCAGAGGTGGGGAACCTATGGTCTCAAGGCCACATGTGGCCCTCTAGGTCTTCAAGTGTGGCCCTTTGACTGAATCCAAACTTCACAGAACAAATGCCCTTAATAAAAGGATTATTATGAGGCATTGGAGTAGGAAACCTGGTTTTAGATGATGGAAGCATCCTATTAATAAATTGATTTATTTGATTCATCTTTCAATTTTGAAAACTAATTTCACAGAATTATAGAACCTCACAGTCAGAAGGGACCCCAAAAGTTATCTGGTCCCAATCATTTAAAATAAGTATGCTCTCTACAATAAAACTTGGTCATCCAGCCTCTACTTCAAGACTTCCAGTGATGGGAAACTCACTACCTCCAAAGTCTTGTGAATTGTAAATTCATTTATTTTTAAATTCATTCACTTGTAAATTCATTCACTTTTGGACATCATTTTAAGAAGATCAGGCTATATTTCCGTTTCATATCCTGTCACTCAACTGTCTATCTAGGTCATCTCTCACCATCTTCCTTCTGCCGCAGACCTGATCCTCCCTATCTGGTCCAACATCCTCCACACCAACCTAAATTCCTGGATCTTCATACCTTTTTGAATCCATGTGCTATTCCCTGGGGAAGTTAATCCACATCTTTGGAATTTCCTCCTAATTCTCCACTCAGCAGATTGGTAACTAAGCATGTGCAAAATAGATCACTTAGTTCATTTTATCTCTTGACTGATCATTAAGATTCTATATTATGTTTCAGCTTCCTACCCCATATAGCCACTTAGACCATCTATGGTGATGATCTGCTTTCCTCCTTTTTCTCCTCCTTCTTCTTCCTAGAACAAAACTTCCTTCCCTAGATAGCTCTCTCATAAATGTATTATATTTTCTGTTAGCTTATAAGCTCCTAGAGGGTAGGAACTCTTATATTTTTAGTCTTTGTATCTTGAGTTTTTAGCATCATGCCTAGCATATAGCATGCACTTCACAAATGTTTTTTATTCATTCATTGATTTTCCTCATATCTAGCATAAATTTTCCCTACATAGTTTTCCAAGAGCTGACATCTGAATCCCAGTGGAACAAATCTGTTTCCTCTTTCTTATAACAACCCTTCAAACACTTGAAGAGACCTATCATGTTTCCTAAATTTTCTCCCCTCAAGGGGAAATATCCATAGTTCCTTCAGATGATCTTCATATGACATGGTGTCTAGTGGTTTAGTTCTCTCCAACAGTGTACCAACTATCATCCAGGTAGGGGAACATCAATGTGTCCCTTACCATTCAGGTTTGCTTTTGACTCTTTACCAATTGTTCACTATCAGAGTGAATGGAAGTCACATTTAGCATTTCTTCTCCCCAGAAGACTCCAAGTTAGTGGCAGTTTCAGCATCCCAATAATTCCCAATTGGTTCAGAAGAAATTGCTGTATCCCCACATCTGTCCTGCTACATTCCCTAGTCATCTTACAGAGAGGTTGCCACTCAGAATATAGCCCCTCCCAGCATTTATAAGCCCCAATATGCAGTGGGTACAGCAATAGCTGTTTGATACTTTGTGCTTATTATCGACCCTTTAAAGCTACAACTCTTGAAATATCCCTGTGGAGATAGCAAGTGGTAAGAATAATTTTCTTGTTTTCCTACTTACTACTCAGTAGGGGATCTCCTGGATCTTCTCCAGTTTTAATTTCTGTGATTTTCAGAGTAGCTGTCCCCAATAAGTTGGTGCCCTCCACATGTGCATGGTGGCAGCCTGGTCTGTCAACATTTATTTTCAAGCTGCTAATGTTGATGTGTCAGAGCCAACAACCATTCTCAGTTTGAACTTAATGGTGGGATGGAAAATGAAAGTGGACAGGCTTAATAGGAACTACAGCCAGGAACTAGATTCTGATCATTAGACACACACACACACACACACACACACACACACACACACACACGGCACTCTCATTCTTTTCCACTGTGTCAATTTGGGGCAGTTATTGCTAACAGTACATGGCACCTGGATGATGGCAGGGACCATAACATACTTACCTTTGTATTTTCTCCCTTCTGCCCTCTCCTCACTCCCAAATGAGTACTAGGTCTCACATACAGTAGGTACTAAATAAATGGTTGTTGAAAGACTATGTATGAGCTATATACAGAGCAAGTAAACAATATACCACCTCCAGAACTTAAACCATTCCTGTAGTTGATCACTACATATATATGTATACATATATGTATATATATATGTATATACACACACAATCTCACACATACACATACATATTACATATATATGTGTATGTGTAAAATGATCCCTATATCCCACACAACTAACTGCTCACTCTGCCAGTACAAAGAAGAGGGCTAGCTTCAAGCTGGTTCTGTGTCAAGGTCAAGGGGGCTATAACACATTAAAGAGTGTCTTAACTTTCCCAAAGATAACATTTTGAGCCTTTTCACTTGAGGGAGGTTCAATTGCTCCATGGAAAATGCCCCTGAAGATAAGGGAAATTAAGCCTATTCTGAGGTAGGGTTCTTTGCCCATTCATTTTAGATTGGCCATCTAGAGGAAACATTTGTTTCCCAATTTGACCACAGTAGGATTTGGCATTTGGGGGCTAATACCAGGAGTTGAAAGCCTAAATCAATCTTTCTTTCTCCTAGTGTCCGCACATGTTTCTCTTTAACACACTAGAGACTTTGTTCTTCCTCATCCAGCAAGATCCCACCTAATTTATTCCCCAGACAAGCACTGGGCAAAACATTAGTAATGTGGTCATACCACTTTTGAGTATAAACCAAGTCCCTATGTCTAGTTAAAGCCCATTGCTACTTATCCCACCACTTCATAAATGGTGTGGTCAAGACATTTAGGTAGAAATGTGTGGTCTTCGTTGTTCATCCTTTGTTTATGAAAAGGACCAATGACATCATGAAGTGATATCTTGACCTGCAAGTCAATCGGACTTAAGTGAGGTAGAGTTGCATGAAGTCATAAGCCTCACTCTCTCTTCCAAAGTCATCAAAGTCGAGAGGCAAGACAAAAGTCCGGGTTGTTGGGATGGCCTGGGATGCAGTGAATGACTTTGGTGTTATTGATGTCTGACTAAGCTCTAAGCACTCCACAGGAGAAGTGAAGCTGGTGACCTGCACAGCCCTCCCTCACTCAAAACAAAGTCAAGTGCAAGTCATGTCATCATTTCTCTGACGACACGGTCTTTGGCAACAAAGGATGAAAACAATTCTGTGAGTAGATGCAGCTGACTGAATGCTAGCTGGGTAACTCACCTCCTCCTCTCCTGTCTGCCTCCCCCTCCTCTTCCTTCTCCTCTCCAAAGGAAAGTAAACTTAGATGGCCAAAAGATGCCCAGTTGACTTGAGTTTTACTGGCTCCTTTCCTATTTCCCTTTCCTCTCTTCTCCTCCCCTTCCCTCACCCCTCTCCTCCCCTCCCCTCCTCTGTCCTGTCCTGTCCTCTCCCAAAACCTTAAATCTACTGCACTCTGAAACTGGGACTCCACTGCGGCCCTGCCTGAGGACTCCTCTGGACCCTCCTAGCTTGAGAATGATTATCAATAGTAACTGTTGCTGTTTCCCACCCAGCCTGATGTCTTTCTTTTTTCTTCACCTCATTAAAGGGGCCATGCCCTGGCTCCTTCTTAAACAGGTTTATTCAATGAATGGGTGTTGCCTCATCCTAAGTGAGTACCTGCAAAGACCTTGACCTAAAGAGCCCAAGGTCTCCCAGTGCATCCTGGGTCACCTCCGGTCATCCTGAGGAATATCAGGTCTCTGTATTCAGATGGCCCTGGAGGAGAAGTGAGGCTGGTGAACTGCACAGCCCTCCCTCACTCAGAACAAAGTCAAGTGCAAGTCATGTCATCATTTGTCTGATGGCATGATCTTCTTCGGCAACGAAGGACGAACACAAGCACTCCACAGTGCCTGCTTCAGCCATCAGAACAAATTGCTCTCATCCATGCATTCAACAAGGGGAAGTCTTCACATGCTTGGGGTAGACATTACCCTGATTCACTGATGGGTTTGAGGTCTGTCAGTTACCCTCATTCTGGTTTAGAGCATCTGCCACAGCTTCTTAAAGCCTCAGTTGAGAATTGGGTGAAAAGTGGACACCAAAGTTGGATGAGCAGTCCATGAAGCCCAAGAAAAAAAAAACCTTATTTATTTTTCTTTCTATGCTATTTCCTATTCTTTCCTACCTATCTTAACCCTTTCTGACTTCAAGGCAAATGTAGTTTTATTTATCACCTTAACTGGAGCACTTCATTACCAAAACACTCACTTATAAAAGCTCAAAATGAACAAGGAATTGGACAGACATGCCCATATGGCACTAGAAAGTACCCCCAAGGACATAGAAGATTTTGAACTAGCAGGGACTTCCAAGGTCATCTCATTTTGTCTCTTAATTTATGAATGAAGAAACTGAGGCCTAGAGAGGTAAAATACTTTGTTGAAGGTTAAACAGTTAAAAGTGATAGAACCAGAACTTGAATCCATGCCCACTAACTCTACCTCAGTATTTATTTCAATACACAAAAGACCATCTATCTTTGTGTCCATTCAGATTATCCTTATGAACCCTTTACCAATGACAGTGTAACCTAACCTAAACAGGAAGTTTAAAAACACTACCTCAGTCACAGAGGAACACCCACATTATCTGAATTTGGAATAGCAGAAACCACTTGAGAAGCAATCTGGTTCTTCTATAATATCTTGTCAGGCTATTTTGTTCTGACTGGTCTCCTTTCTTGGATTTTTCCTCCTTCCAGTCCATCCTCCACACAGCTATCAAATTATTCTTCCTAACATGAATGTCTCACCATTTCATCCTCTCTATTCAAGTAACTCCATTATTTCCTTATTTCCTCCAGGATGTAATAGAAAATCCTTCACTTGACTTTTAAAGCCCTTTATAACCTGGATCCTTTCTGCCTTTCCAGTCTTACACTGGTCCCTTGAGGACCATCTCCAATTGTCCTGATCTATATCTGGCCACTGGACCCAGGTGGCTCTGGAGGAGAAAGTGAGGTTGGTGACTTTGCACAGCTCTCCCTCACTTAAATCCAATTCACTTGCATGTCATGGCATCACCTCCCTGATGTCATGATCCTCTTTGAGAATGAAGGACAAATAACAACTATACTCCCCTCCTCCTACTTTGATTTAATAATACTGTTCTTTTTGCTGTTTCTCACTCATGGCACTTGCGTCTCCTTATTTTGTACTTTTTCATTGGTTGTCCCCATGCTTGGAATGCTCTATTCTCACTTCATGTCCTGATTCCTTGTTTTTTTCTAGACTCAGCTCAAGTCCCAGCATCTGCCAGAAGTCTTTCTTATATGCTGTTAGTAGCTTCCTTCCAAGATTACCTCCTTTTTGCACTGTATACATCTTGTATTAGCATAGCTTTTTGCATGTTATCTTCCTCATTGCTATTTGAGCTCTTTGAGGTCCAGAACCCCGTTTTTTACTTTCTCTGTATCCTCAGCTTTTAACACAGTGCCCAGTACAAAGTAAGTGTCTAGTAATTATTTGTTGACTGACTGTGCCTTGACTGTGTCTTCTCTTTAGCACTCTTGAATTCTTAATATTATTACATTGGACACATTATGGGGATAGAGCTTTGTAGGGGTGGAATATTTATTAATGCCAGTATGCCAACCCAAATAAGAAATTAGAGAAACTAATGTAAAGGATTTGTCTAATTGACCCCTACAACAGCTTCTTGGCTGGTCTGATAGGATGTGATTGATGTGGTCATGAAAGATCCTTTGCCCCCTTGTTCTATCACCCCCTTGCTAAACTCCTACTCTGAATTACTACCACTCTCTGCATCCAACACTCTTATTCACTTCCTGTTCTGCAGAGCTGGAGGAAATCATAAAACAATGCTGATTGAGTTCGTTGTAAATTTATTTATTTTAGCTAGTTAATTTTAAATTTATACTGTCTAATATCAACTAGGCAATCATCATCATCCTCACAGCAAAACAAGCATTTTATTTCCCTTCAATTTGCTATCCCCATCTCCAAAGCAGTTGTCCCAAACTTTGCTTTCATTAAGTCTCCCACAGTACTCCCTCTGCTCACCCTCTCAGCTGAAGACCTTATGTATGTGTTTTACTGAAAAAAAATCGAAGCCATTTGATGAGAACTCCCCCTTCTCCCCTTTTCCTCATCTCACATTATTAGAACATCTTCCACCACTATCGCCTCCTTTACACGTATATTACTTGTAAATGTGGTTCTTCTCCTAGCTGAAGACAACCCCACTACCCTTGATCTCACCCTTCCTTGCTTGTCTAATAGATTGCCTTATCATTCCTGCTCTCTATTATCTTTGATCTCTATGTACTGCTCTTGCCTACAAATATGTCCATGTCTTCTCCATCCTTAAAAAATCCTCACTTGATCTTACCACCTTTCGTCCCTTTCCTGACTAAGTCTAAGAAAACCATCTATGGGTATTTTCACTTCCTCTTCTATCATTCTCATCTAAATCCTCTACATTCTGATTTCTGGCCCAATCATTAAAATGACCATTGTCTCTAGATCTGAGTGATTTCTTAACTGCCAAATCTGATGGTATTTCTAATTCCTCATCCATCCTAACCCTCTTTGCATCAATCATCCTCTCCTCCAGGATACTGCCTTCTCAGTGGGCTTTTGTGATGCTGCTTTCTCCTGATTCCTTCTGTCTGTTCAATCATTCCTTAGTCTCCATGGATGATTCTTTATCTGTCATATCCAATAACTGTGGGTGTATTATAAGGCTCTATCCTGGACCCATTTTTGTTCTCTATATATACTATCTTGTTTCTTGATCTCATTAGCCTTCACAGGTTCAATTATCATCTCCATGTAAATGACTTCCAGATCTCTATATCTAGACCTAGTCTCTCTCCACAGGCACAGGCATCTTTTGGACACCTCAAATTGGATGACTCTTAAGCATTTCAAGCTCAACAGGTCCAAAATGGAGCTCATTAGCTTTTCTCCAAGATACTTCACATTTCCAGTCTTCTAGATTATTGTTGATGGCACCACTATCCTCATAGTGAACCATGTGTGCAGCCTTGGTGTCATCCTTGACTCCTTGCTCTCATTTATCCCCCATATTCTGTTTGCCAAATCTTGTCATTTCCATCTATCTATCTATCTATCTATCTATCTATCTATCTATCTATCTATCTATCTATCTATCTACCTATTTATCTCATTCTCTCTCCATTCATAAACCATCACTCTCATTGAGACCTTCATCCTCTGTCTACTGGACTCTTGCAAGATTTCTAACTGGTTTCCTTATCCCAAGGGTCTTCTCACACCAATTCATCCTTCACTCAGCTGCCAAAGTGATTTTTTCTAAAGTGTAAGTCTTACCATCTCTCTCTCTTTCTCTCTCTCTCTCTGTCTCTGTCTCTGTCTCTCTCTCTGTCTGTCTGTCTCTCTCTCTCTCTGTCTCTGTCTCTCTATCTCTATCTCTTTCTGTCTCTCCCCTCCATACACATACACATACACACATACACAGCAAGCTCTAGTAGCTCTTTATTATCTTCAAGATCAGGATCATATTTAAACTCCTCAACATTTAAAATTCTTCAGAGCTTGTTCTCTTCCCATCTTTCCAGTCTTTTTTATACTTTACTTTACTTTACTCTCATCAACACATTATGTTCCAGCAATGTTGACTTACTTGTAGTTCTTGGAACTTGAGATTCTATGTCCCATCGCTGTGCCTTCATACTGTTTGTCTGCCATATTCTCATATCCACCTCATATTTTCCTGGACTTCCTTCAAGATTTAGCTCAAATTCCATCTATTATAGAAGGTCATATCTGCTTCATTGCCTTTTGTCTACTCTATATATATCTTGTATGAATATAGTTGTATCTCTTGTGCTTAGTATCATCCGTGGCACATAGTACATGTTTAATTCATGTGTGTTGGCTTGAAAAAGGGCAGATGACATAGTTGTCTGAATTGGGCAAAGTCTTATCTTTATCTTATTAGCTGTGTGGGGATGATCAGGTCTTTAGCATACCTTAACATCATTGGGAAAGGAACTGGATTATCTTGAGGGCTCTGTTTTGGATGTGTTGAATTTGAAATACTTATGGGACATCCAGTTTAGGATGTCTAAGAGGCAGAAATGTATAACTGTAGTTCAGGAGAGAGACTTTCACAGGGTTACACAGCTAGTAAGTGTCTGAGGTAAGATTTGAACTCAGGTCTTCCTGACTCCAGATCCAGAGCTCTGACCATTGTGACATCTGGCTGGCTATAATTATCAGGCTCATAGCAATGGTCATATCCTGGATATCACCATTTCCATGCGTTCCATTCCTCAATTAGCAACTCTAACATTCCTGTATCTGATCATAACCTTCCATAATTTTATCTCTCCCTCTGCCTCACTTCTCCTAAACATATTCTCTATTTAATCTCCCCATCTATCATTTAGTATTTTCTCAGCCCTGTTTTGACTTTACTTTCCTCCTTCCCCTATTGTACCACTTCTGATGCTACCCACACGATGCTGAATAGATCTGTAAGGAAGTTATACAACAATGCTGCCTATTTCACCATCAATTCATATTATACAACTTCAACTGGGCTCTTGCTACAGCAAAGCAATCCTTTTACTTCTCCATCATTGATTCCTTTTCTGATTCCCCATAGAAACTATTCCAAATCTTTTCTTCTCACCTCAAGCCTCCCACACCTCTGCTTCTCCCACTTTCTCAGAGGAAGACCTCACCTCTTACTTTTCTGAGAAAACTGAGACTATTTGCTCTTCTCCCTTTCTTTTCATCTAAAAACCCCTTGTCATTATCCTCCACTCTTTCCTCCTCACTTCCAGTCTCTGACAAAGAGAGGGCCTTTTCCTTGCCAAGGTTAGCCCCTTTATATGTGTCATTGATCTCATCTTCTCTTGCCTTTTCCAGAAGACTACTCCTTTCTTTTTCTAACCATCAACCTCTTCCAATTTGCTAATTTCTTCCTTTACTGACTTCAAACATGCCCTAGTCCAGAGGTGGGGAACCTGCAACCTTGAGGCCACATGTGGTCTTCTAGGTCCTCAGGTGTGTCCTTTTGACTGAGTCCAAGTTTTACGGAACAAATTCTTTTATTAAAGGAATTTGTTCTGTGAAGTTTGGATTCAACCAAAGGGCTGGTCTTGAGGACCTAGAGGGCCACATGTGGTCTTTAGACTGCAGGTTCCCCACCCCTGCCCTAGTTTCACCTATCTCTAAAAGAAAAAAAAAAAGAAAAAAGACTGTTAAGACCCTCAAGCTATTGTCCTATATCTTTCTTCCCCTTCTCAGATAAACTCTTAGAAAAAGTCTTCTATACTCACTGACTCTACTTCCTCTCATTTCACTCCTCAGTACTTTACAATTTAACTTTCAACCTTATCATTAAACGGAAACTATTCTATCCAGAGTTAGCAATGATCAACCATCATCTTCCTTTATCTCTGTGCTGTACTTAACATATTGACCACCCTCTCTACTGGATAATCTTTCTCTAAGTTTTTGTGACCCTAATTTCTCCTAGTTCCCTTCCTTTTCTACTTTACTGACAGTTCCTTTTCGATTTCCTTTGCTGGTACTTCATCTGTAGCATATCCCCTAACTGTCAATGTTCCCCAAAGTTCTATCTTAGGCCTCCTACTCTTCTCTCTCTCTCTCTCTCTCTCTCTCTCTCTCTCTCTCTCTCTCTCTCTCTCTCTCTCTCCCCCACCCCCATCCCCTACCCTCCCTCTCAGTGACTTCATCAGTTCCTATGGGTTTTAATTATCATCTCCTTGCAGATGATTGCCAGATCTAGATATTCAATCCAAATCTCCTCTGAGCTTCATTCCACATCACCATTTGTCTATTGGCCATTTCAAGCTGAATGTCCTGGAGACATCTCTAACTCAACATGTCCAAAACAGAACTCACTATCCTTCCTCCTAAAGCCATTCTTCTGCCAAACTTTCCTATTTTTGTTGAAAGTACCATCATTCTTCTAGTCTTTGAGATTTGTAGATTTGGCATTTTCCTCAATTCCTCACTCTCCCTCATCCCACATATTTAATCAGTTGCTAATTCATTTTTTAAAAAATTTCTCTACCGTATCTCTTTCATTCAACTTCTTCTTCCTTCTCATACAGCCACCACCTAGGTTTGGACCTTCATCATCTCTTGCCTAGATTATTGCAATGACCACTTAATTGGTGCCCCTGCTTCAAGTCTCTACCAATTTCAATCCATCTTCCACATTGCTGCTGCCAAAGTGATTTTTCTTAAGTGCAGATCTGACCATGACACTTATACACTCAGTAAAATGTAGTAGGTCCCTATTGCTTCTGTGATAAGGTATAAACCCTTTGTGTAGTTTTTACAACCTGTCCCTGACTCATTTTTCCAGCCTCATTGTACATTTCTCTATCTTCTATATTCTGAGATCCAGAATTGGTCTTCTCTCTGCTCCTCACAAATGACACTTCATTTCCCTCCTTTGCACTGGTTATCTCCCATGCCTAGAATGTGTTCATCATCTCTGCCTCAGAGAATCCCTGTCTTCCTTCAAGACTCAGTTTAAACATCATCTTTCTACATGAAGCACAGTAAATAGAGTACTGTGCCTGACATACAGTAGATGCTTAATAAATGTTTATTGATGGATTAAAGGAGTTGGACTAAGAGATCTCTGTGGTTTGGGTTCAGCAACATTTCAGTTGTATCCAAAGTACAGATATGTTTGCATGTAGTTGATCCCAAAGTTCTCTATAAGAGAGAGCATAGATATATCCTGCACGGTTCATTGTCCATCACAAATGTAACTTAAGGGGCTTGAGAACCATGTAGTGAAGGCAGGGTTATGGTTCCTTGAAAGAGAGCTGTAGTGTTGAGAGAGAGAGAGAGAGAGAGAGAGAGAGAGAGAGAGAGAGAGAGAGAGAGAGAGAGAGAGAGAGAGAGAGAGAGAGAGAAGAGAGAAATACAAAAGGAAAGAAAGAAAGAAGAAAGGAACAAAGAGAAATAGAAAAAAGAAAAGGAAAGAAAATAAATGAAAAGAAATGTGGCATCTTAGCCTGTAGTTGGTCTTTTCAGCTCATCTTTAGCTATTTTATCCTTAACCCTCCATCAATGACAGCTTGAACAGAAGCTACTTTGAGCACTCTGCTTCCCAGAAACCTCAAAGTTGGTATATATATATAAAATCAGCTTCACACTTATTCAAGCTCTTGGCTGAAAAAAATTTGCACTATCCTTAGATCTACCCTGCTACATGCTCTGAAAACCCAGACAGGTTTCTCCCTAATGATATAGTGCTTACAGTTGACATCTGAAGTAATGTGAAGCAATCAGTGTGAAGGGACAAAATTCTAAATCCCTCAGCAAAATCACAAAATGAATGTGTCTTTTTCTTCCCCTGAGAAATATCCCTTGCTATTTGTCTAAAGTCTCAACTCTTTCATAGATCTGTAAGACCTGTAGGTAATGCCAGATAGTAATTATGTCCATGGAAGGAGCTTGTATGAGGTTCCTGGGAGTCTGACCCAAGTGCTGGTAAATCCAGCAATTCAGATACAAATTAAAAACTTCATTGTAGCTCAGAATAACATTCTCAGGGGCTTTAAAGATTATTATCCCATCCCTTTTAACAGAGGAGGCAACAGGAGTTCACAGGCCAAATGCCTTCTGGCATAATGTTATAACAAGTCTGTGACAGAGGTCCTGTCTCTCTAGATCCCTGGTTTTCTAAGACATGTACTCTTTTGTATCTGTGCTGGCTCAATGGGAGCAGCAGTCTCAGGGCTGTAAGATGGCAATTAAAAAAATATGCCATCTGCTATTTTCAACATATTTCAAAGAGCTCCCAAAGAAGCATTCATCTAGAATTTTGTAACTGTTTCAGAGATCAATTCCTATTTCCTTCAATTCAGGGTCAAATTACCTCTACCCAGCAGACCAAACACAATGCCAAGATGCTAAGTGCTTGGGTGAATTACAAGGGAATTTATGATAGTCTGTGAAATATCACAACAGGGCTGCAAGTCACTAAGTCTCCTGAACCCCCTGGCGCCTAGTACCATCCTGGTATTGATGGGATCACTTTCATGTTGTCTTAATTTGTTTCTACATGCCCCTCTCCCACACCCATTAGAATGCAAGTTCCAGGGGCTAGTTCTTGGAAGAAGGTTTGTGTGCTAGATGAGACTCTGGGAAGGCGCTAAGCAGCCTCCCCAGCTTTGAAAATCCAGATGTTGGTGCTTCCCTCTCTGGTAACTATGTATGTATGTAATGGTCAGACAACTGGAAGCCTGTCTTTTTGTCTTTATTTCCATTCTTGCATTTTTCTCTATTGGAGAATGATATATGTGCTTGATTAAAGGAGATTGTTAATGCCACAAAAAAAAAAAAAAAAAAAAGAATGCAAGTTCCTTGAAGTCAAAGATTTTTTTTTGTCTGTGTCCTTAGTGCCTATCAGCATGCCTGGCTGACAGTAGATACTTAGTAAATGCTTGTTCCATGAATAAATCAGTGTTTATCCTTACCATCATAAAAGTGGGGTTCCATGTCCAAAAGTGCTCTGAAGCGGTTTATCCCTTAATTCCTATTTTTTTTGTGCAATTTTAATTTTTTTTAACTCAGAAGTGTTCATTGGAACTGTTAAGCCTCTGCCATGTGAAAAGGTGTTTGTTGAGATCAGTAGCTTTTTCCACTCCTGTGGAAAATGTGCTAATCAATATTTCCCCAAAATAGATACAAGTGCCAAACATGGGCCTCATCTGTAGCCTTAGGATTATACTGATCAGAGTCAAGTTCAGTGAAAGTTGAGTAGTACCAAAGCTAAAGCCTGATGAAAGCTTTTTATGACAGATAATTGAGGACTGCCGGGTTTCAATCTTCTACCACTTAAGCCTATGGAGGCAGATATAAGATAACTAGTTTCTGAAAGTTTTTATAAGACTGTGGGAAGAGATGGAGCCTACTACAGGAGACTATATTTTTCTAAAGAATTCAGTTTTCACAGTGGACAGCTGGTTGGAATTCTGTCTTCTAGTAATATTCATTTCAAGGGAAGACATTGTTACAACTAACAGTTAAATTATGTACACTCACATAAAAAACAAATAAAGGTAGTTGTCAAAGCATCCAGCATTATGGAAAAGGCATGTTTTTTTATTAATGCAATTAATATCATCCTTTTTTTCTATTTAGAGTGATTAATCACCATGAGATAGTAGGTAAGGCATCAAGGCATCATTTCCTGCCCTGTTGGTGCCATGTTTTATGGAAGTGACCTTGGACTCTTTTTAAGAAGAACTTAAGCTCTAGAAGGTTTATCAAAGTGAAAAGATTTCTACAGATATGGCAAAGGCCCTTACGTCAATCATCCAAGGACCTAACAAAGTTTGTTGTCACAATATTGGCCACCAGGAACTGAATTTATTTTGGCCACAGTAATTTATGAAGGCAATTTACTGAAGTATAATGGGATTGTGATCTGCATTAAGGGAGGGAATACTTATGCCAATAGAAACTCAATTCCTCAATGTACTGGAAAGCATGACAGAATTTTCTTACTTAGGTTTAACAAGTATTTTTCATTTGTCCTCATAGTTCTGTCAGGAACTATCAGATCCATATAATTGATAGGAAAACTAAGGCAAGGAATTGAAATAGCTTTTCTTATAACATAGAAGCCCCTCAAACTGTGTCCTATGAAATAACTCATGAGCTCATTTAAAAGAGCTTGAAATCTTTGTAAAGTCTAACTCTTTTAGTCACCTCTTCTATCCCCCTTTCCCTCCCACCATTCTGAGTTTTTAGAAGACAGAACTCAGATTTACTTCTAGAAGAAAATATGAATTTTATACTATTCAATAGATATTGAATTTAGAAGTTATGTTTCCTGGGTTACTAAATCCAGAAAGTCTGCATAACTAATCACATGTCATCTGATCATAGTCTTATCTGCTTGCTTTTTCTAATTTGTAATATGGAGAAGAGAGTTTCAGCTACTTATCTTCAAGCTGATGACTGAATATATATATATATATATATACATATATATATATATATGTATAGCCCTCAACCATTCCTGATCATACATAACTCTTTCCCTTTTCATTGGCTTCCTGATCCTCTTTTCTACTCCTTCCTCTAATGCTACCTTTTTCCTCTTATTTTTCTCTGTTTTTCCTATTCCCACTTTCCATGTCTTTCCCCTCTCTCATTCTTCCTTTGCTTTACCCCCTTCTCATATGCCTTTCTCCCATTCCACTGCTACTAAGTAGCACCCAGAGATAATTTTAACCCTGTTTGCAGAACAAATAAAGATTACTGTATAAGCCAAATAAATAAACAGAACAAAGACAAGAAGTTCAGTTCAGGTAAATTATTAATTAGACAATAGTAATTAATAACAATTATGATGAAGTATTCTGTTTCTAAAACACAAATTCATTGTGGTCTAGTGTAGATATTTTACCCAGCACAAAGTTATTTTAGCATTACTTAGGTAAGTATGCTAAAATTTAGCTTGTTCCTTCCTTGGACTACATGATCAGTTAAAGGAGTATTTTTGCCTCTGACCTATGGTTATCTGAAAGTCTGGCATTATCATCTTTGGGAATGCCATTGATATAGTCAAACCAGATATTAGCAAAACAATTAGCAAAGTCTCTCAAGGCATTGTAATCTCAAAGTACAAAAACAGAAGAATTATTGTTATGAAAAAGATGGAAAGAGGCAGGCAAGATGCTAGTATAGTTAGGTGAGTTCAGAACTAGTTGAATGGTTGCTGACTTAAAAAGAATACTCATTTCAAGAAATTCTTTAGAGAGGCGCCCCATGGATCTGTGCTTGTCCCTGTTCTATTTAACATCAGTAGCTTTGATAAAGGCCTAAATTCCAAGATGGCACAAAGGTGGAAAGGATAAATTGAGTGACAAAGTCAAAACTCCAAATGATCTTATGCTAAATCACTGCTCAGCATCAAGTAAGGTGAAATTTAATAGAGAAAAATGGAAAGTTTTAATCTGAGTACAAACAATTTCACAAGCATATCATGGGGAAGGTGTGGCTAGAAGTAGTTCATCTAAAAAATATATAGGGTTGCAATATATCACAGTAGAAAAAATTCTAGTTCTAGAGTCAGAAAATCTGGGTTGAAATATCATTTTTGATACTCCCTGTTTGACCTTAAGCAAGTCACTTAATCTTTCTAGACTTCACATTCCTCATTTGTAAGATGATGGGCTTAGATTAGAGGGCCTCTGAGGTCTGTTGTAGATCTAAATCTATGATCTTTGTGCCCTTTGTAGGCTACAAGCTCAACAAACGTTAATATGTGATATGGAAAACAAAAAAGCTATGACAATCTTAGGTTGCATTGATAGGAATAGTGTTCAAGACTAGGGAGGTAATAATTTCACTGAACTCCCTGCCCCCAACCTGAGAGCCCTCTCAACCAAGTCCTTAGAGCAAGCTTGTTCAGGTTGGTCATGAAATTTGGAGGAGAAACCTGGAGAAAATCTTTTTCCTTTAATAAATGTTAGAAGACTTGATCATTTGTTTTTAAAAAGAAGAATGTGTTGACTTGACTGGTTTTAATTGTTCCAAAAAGCATCTATTAATTCTTGAAGAAAATTCAAAGTTTAAATAAGACATGGTTACTGCTCTCATGGAACTTATTATCTAGTAGGAAGTTGAGACACCAACAGAGATAATAATAAATAGTATTACATTCTGTACAATACTGAATAAGGGAGTTCAACAATGGAATGCTATGTGAGTTGTGAGCAGTAAGGTCAAAGTCATTACCAACAAGATGATTAAGGGAGGGTTCATGGAAGTGGCTTTTGAATTGGCATTTTAAGAAAGTATAGAACTTGAGTTTTTAAAGAGTATTTAATATTTTATTACTGGTATATACCCTTTCTCATCACCAGACAGTGAGCTACTTTTTTTTTAAATGGTCAGCATCTGTACAGAAAACTCCTGGTATGTGAATTTCTTTCTCTAGTGTATATTGGCTAATCTACATTCTACTCTTAGAGAACTGACTGGACCCCCAAGAGGCTAAATAATTCCACATGCTAAACAACTATTATGTATTAGAGGTAGGGCTTGAACCCTACTCTTTCTGACTGCAAGTTGACCCTTTATTCACTCAACAATGGTCCTTCATGAGCGCATCATTGACTAAAACATTTTATTCTCTCTCAGATTTCTGAAATGACATCACACTAGATACTCTGTCTGTATCTTTGTGATGTGGAAGTCAAATATCACCAAAGTATGTATCTCTTTAGAAAGTCAATAAGGAATTATCTATCATCTTATTTAAAAAGCATACCCTGCACAGTCCTTTTCAACCCAGTCTTCCTCTCACACTGTCCGAAATTACTAGGGTAAAGAAATGGGTAATACTTGAGAAACTAACATCCCACTGGAGAAAAGATTGGGCACTCGAATTTCAGTAATGGACTTGTGACACATGTCTTTCCCATAAGAAAATGACTTTTTAGAGATTCTAGGATGAGAAACTTACTAGAAGTAATGAAATGCAGAATGCAAGTTTAAGATGAAGGTAAAAACTACATAGGGAGCAAGTTGGAGGGTAGGGTTCTATCTGTAGGAAAAGGAATTAACCTGATGGGCCTATAGTTTGAGGAAAAGCTAAGGAATTTTCCCTCCCATGGGAGCAGATAGAAGTTCTGCATTTTCTTGGTGCTATATGAGGAACATCTTGTCATTGGGTTATCACAGGAATTGGTAATCAGACTTAGATGCAAAAGTCATTTCTTTGCTTGTGCTAGCTTTCTGTGGAGGGTGTGAATCTCTGCCCACACTCCTTCTTACTTCATTCTTGTAAGATAGAAGTGAAGAAATTCCTCCCAGGGTTAGCGTTCCACCCCTCCCAAACTCTACTTTTCGGAACTTTCATCTCAGCTGTACGTTTGCCCCTAAGATATTTCTATTTGCTGCTCACCTTGTGCAGTTTCCACATGGCCCCTAGAGGTTTGACTTCATGCTTTCCGTGTCTGCCCTCCTCCAGACACTGGTAGCAGACAGGGGTACGACAGCTCACACAGTACATACTATAGTTCTCCAGCTCATGATCGGTGCAAGTGGGAAACTTACGGACCCCGGTGCCCCCTGCTGCCCCCGCCCCAGGGCCTGGGCTTTTGCTGCTGCTGCCGCCGCTGCCGCTGGAGGCTCCTTGGGCAGCACCTAGAGGTGGAGAGGCCGCTGGCTGTGGCGGCGGAGGTGGCACCAAGCGGTGCTTGGCAAATGGTCCTCTGGACGGATGGCATTTAATCTGGCAAGCAGAACAGTAGAGTACATCGCACTGCTCACAGAGCGTAGCTGCTGGCTCTGGAGGGGTGCGGTCGCAGAGCTGGCAATGGGCAACGACAGCTGCTGCGGTCGTTCCAGTCCCAGAACCCCGACTCTGTTGATAGCGATGTACAATGGCCTCCAGCAGCCGGTTGCGCTGGAAGCCACGGAGGCCGCGGTGGTCCAAAGAGGCGCTGCGGTGGCATTGAGGGCAGGTGATGGAGCTGGAAGAAGAAGAGGACAGGGAGGAACAGGCTGCTCCCCGGGCAGCGGCGGCTGAGGAGCCTGGGGGTGCGGGCACCATGGGTAGTACTCGCACTCCATTAGGGGACTTAAGGCTGGGAGTGTAGGAACCATAACCGCTGTCCGTCTCGCTATGCAAGCTCAACTTGTCAGCATGATCCCCTCCCCCAACGACACCACCTACACCTCCGCCGCCGCCGCCGCCGCCACCGCCGCCACTGCTGCTGGTACCTCCACCACTACAGACTGGTCCGGTACCAGTTTCATATTCTGGTGGAGGACCTGCAGTTGCGCCGGTGGGCAACGAAGGTCCCCGAGAATGCAAGAGAGGCGGAGGCAGGTGTTGCTCACTGTCAGGAGTCTGTACAGCTATGGTGCGGGCACAAGGCAAGCAGACATTGTGGGAACAGGGCAAGATGATGGGCTCTCGGAACAGGGACCCACACACTGGGCACTTCAGCTCCTCTTCCATCTCGGCTCGGACGGCGTCGGTTGCTCAGAGGCTGGCGGGAAGGCTCGAAGCCCTGGGAGTTGAGGGGGGCGAGATAGTGATTACCACAGTGTAGCAACGAAGGTAATTGACATCAAAGAGGCATGGTTTCCCGCCCCGCCCCCACTTTGTGGTGCACACTTCTTTCTATTCTTTTGCTGTGACCGCCCTTACGCTTAGGGCTCCTGCACCCGGCTACTTTCACTCCCACTGTCCAGGCCTGGGGGAGAGTTCCTCGCTGTTCTCTGGGTAAAAGCCTCCAAGTAATATGTGATGAATCAGCAAGAGCGCCTCCCTGAGTTGCAGTGCTAGCTTTTCAACAACCCGGCTAGGGGAGCAGGCAGCCTGTCTCTCCTCGCTCTCCCTCTTTTGCTGCAGCCCCTTGATTGCTGTAGGTAGCTGTCAGGGCCCCTTCACCGAGAGGAAGTGGACGGTATAGGGAAACAGTTAGACTTGCCTTGAGGCAGAGCTGGATTCAGCACCAGTACCCTGTTGGACAGCGCCCTACTAGCAGAAAATGCCTCTATCCTTTGGAGATGAACAAGGCGCAGTCTGCGAGGTGGGAGGCGGGTGGAAATGCTGCTGCTACTGCTGCTGCTGCCGCTGCTGCTGTTCCCGACTGATTGAACGCTGCTTGGGTGGGGATGATCCTGCTACGCCTCATAGGGTAGCTGCGGCTGCCACTGTTGTGGCGGTCAATCCCAGGCTAGGCATTACAAGCTGCCTTGGTTTTCCACCGCTAGTCCCGGAGCGCCGCTGACCTTGGTCTAGCCGAGGATGGCAGTCGGTAGACTGAGGGCGTGATCCCAGATTGCACGGGAATTCCCCCCGCCTTCCGCCTCCTCCCTCTTCCTGGTCTAGGTGCTGGTGCATGGTGGAGTTGTAATTTTCATAGCAGAGCGTAATAGGGAGGGGAGGTGGGAGGAAAGAGAGAATCTGCTTAGCAAATAAGAGCTTGCTTCACATGGTCGGCAGGGCAAAGAGAAAATTTAAAGGGATTCACATAAATTGGATCATTATAAATTGCAATCGATTATTTAGAGGGAGAACACATTTTGGAAGGAGCACCGCCCTATCTTCCCATCATCCCCACATCTCTTTTCCCTGCTTCTTCCCCCAAAATAAACAAACGAGGAAAAATAGAGCTGTCAAAAATTGATAGCTTTAAAATGTATTGGAGACACCGGTTGAGGGTTTCTTTTCATATCTATTATGGAGTTAAAACGATGGTCACAAAATGTCGGACAGCATTAAACCAAACGATGAAGCTTTATTAAATTATTTAATATAAGACGTTTTGTCTTTCTGTTATACACATCGCCTCTGAACCTTGGCTTGATAACATAGACTAACTAACCTTGTAAATAACGTGGATTTTGGAGTTTAAAGGAAGGAAGTCCTAGTGAAATGTAACACACACACACACACACACACACACACACACACACTAAAGTAGCATGTACCACTGTCAAGAATTAAGCACCAAGACCATGTATAGGCTGTGGTGGAGGGGGAACTAAGGCGACTGGAGGTCTCCAAGGAGAGCAGGGAGCAGAATTGTAAGTTTTGTGAATGGAAAATTCATCACACCCTCAAAAGCAAGTCACTAGCGGCGGGAACAGCCTACCCACGCAACCCTCGAATCTCAGTCTGCTCTGCAGATCTCTCGGATTTCTATGTATTGTGGTGCAGACAGAAGGGAAGAGATCACAAATAGGAATTAGTCTGCCTACGGAAATTTCTAGGTATCATGAATCAGAAAAATATTTAGATACTATTTACTTAGAAACTACATGAATATCCAAATAATTCCCTCCTTCCCATCGCTTCCTGGGTATGCAGAAACAAAAGGCATAAAGACGGAGTAATTGCATACAGTATCTAGATCATCAATACCTTAACGTCAGTGGCGAAGGTGGTTGTGCTATTTCGACTAGTCAGCAGAAAAAGGAATCAGTTTCTTCACCCATCACTATGCCATTCCAGCCCTCTACCAACCACCCCGCCCCCTTTCCCCTTTGGCATTTCATAAGGCAGGTTGTTTAGGAGAAAAGCGAAATTTGAGAATGAATGGGAGAGCAGGTAGACGGTATCTCTCCTCAAACCTCACTATAGTGGCTAAAAAAATACCCCTGTGGATTAATTATCAAGATGAGACCTGACATTTGAAAACTCTGTTTTGTTCATTGCTTATCTGTCTGCTGTCAGTTTGCTTGATGCATCTGTTATAGAAAGAGCAATGGGGAGGGGGGGGTGGCCTTTAATGGACTTTAGGACTTTAAACAATTAAATTCAACAAACATGAATCTAAGCTGTGTTCAGAAAAAAAGAGCTAGGTTAGGTTCTGGGAGAGGATGGGAAGAGATGGAGAAGCAGAGGTGAATTTAATTAAGATCTAGCATATAAGCAGATAACTGTAATACTTAATGTGTGTTAGCAAAATGCCTAAACAAATGGTATTTCATATCAGAGGAGATAATTGTTCCTTACAGAGGATATCAAAGAAAGCTTCATGAAAGAGATTTCTTTTTTGAGTTAGGCTTTAAAGAATGAGTAGGAATTTGCCAACCAATGAGTGAGGGCATTCCAGTTGCAAAGAAAAGTGCAAAGGCAAAGAAATAGGAAGGAGAAGGGTTAGTGGTGTATCACATCAGTGAGCATACCAGTTTGTTTGGAACTCAAATGTGGAGGGGAATGATATGAGATAGGACTAGAAAGTGGTGTTGTATTGTGGAGGGCTTTGAAGACCAGGCAAAGGAATCTGAGTGTGAATTTGACTCATAAGGCCACTGAATTTTTTTTTTTTTGAGTGAAGAAGTGGCGTGGCCCTTCCCAGTCCTGCCATGTGCTAATGGCTTTCTCCTTAAGGCTACCTTATACTTACATTGTATGTATGTTGTAAATACCTATATATGTACACATTGACATCCTTATTAAAATGACCTTGAGTTCAGGAACTTTTTTTCTTTGCATCTTCAGTACTTAACACAGTGCCTGGCATGTTGTTGGTGATTTATAAATGTTTGTTGATTCATTAAATGATTGATGTCAGGGACTTGGTAGCATCCAATTCAATTTCCTTAAAGCAATTCTCCAGGGCCTGATCTTTTTCCATCTTTTCCAAACCTTTCACCTTCCCAGTACACAAAACCTTCACTTTAATCCTGCTGTTGTGGCAGATCTCTGAGGCTGATGATGATATGAAATCTCTGGAGAGCATCCCAGACTTCTCCAGACTTACAAAATTTCAGTGTTAAAAGGGATATTAAAGGGCATCTATTGCAACATGTCCCTGAACAAGAATTCCTTCTATATCTCCTGGTAAATAGTCTCTTAGCCATTGCTTTAAAGAAGATGAAAAATTCACTACCTTCTAAGACAGCATACTCCACTTTAGAATAGTTACAATTATTAAACAGCTTTCTCTTATCTAATTGAAATCTGACTGTAATATCCATCCATTGCTCCAAATTGTGCCCTCTGAACCAAGAAGAACAAAGTTAATCTCTCTTTCACACAACACACAGCTCTTCAGATCCTTGAAAATGACTATCATGTCCCTCCTAAGGTTTCTTTCCCCAGGAAAAATATACTTGATCCTCATATGGTATGATCTCAAGGCCTCGTAGAATCCATATGGTCTTGTTGTTCTCCAGTCTGTTGATATTCTCCTAAAATGTGGTACCCAGAATCTCTAAAGAGACTGTAGGGTATTCTGGGTCCTGGATAGTATGCTTCTTTTAATGTAGTCTAAGTTCACAATAGTTTATTTGGCTAATCTTTGCAGTGTACCTAAGTATCAAGATCACATGAACTATTTTATATCCATAGTTCTTGATCTAACCCAAGCTGTACTCAGAGAGAAGTAGCATTTGTGGTTGTGTTCATGTTTAAGAGACAGAAGAAGGTGTGAACTTTGAATGGAGAGTTTCCCAATGCCACATTCATATCAGGGGAAAGCCCCTCTACATGTCCATTAATTTCCATTACCTGCACCCCCAAAGACTGCTAAGAGAATACAACTCCAATAAAATTATTCTCTCCCTTGCTTTGCAGGGGTTGTACCTCACTCCTCAAAGTGTCCATTTAGTTTTGTGTATTCTATTACCTACACTAATCTATATAACTTGCCCAATTTCTGTTTCACTATTTACTCTGATAAAAATGGTTGCTTATTACTCATAATTGTCTTTTGTGTGCAATCAGTGTTTGGTGGGAAGAAGTTAAGTTGAGTAAGAGTAAGCTAATTGTTACTTTTTCCACTAGACTGATCATGGAAAGGCACTTTTATTTTGAACATATAAAAGACCATTATATCCCTATACTACAAATATCTCGTGTGAAACAGATTGATAGATATAATGTTATCCCAACACCATACAGAGAGACAGAAACAGAGAGACAGAGAGGAGATATTTATATGTGTATATATATATATATATATATATACATACACATATATGCATACATACATATGTGTGTATGTATATCTGTATATACATATATATGTATGTGTGTGTGTATTGTTTTCATGTTGTCTCCCTCATTATAAACTCCTTGAGGACAGGGACTGTCTTTTGCCTCTTTTTGTATCCCTAGCATTTAACACTATGCCTTGCACACTGTAGGCACTTAATAAATGTTTATTAATGATGGTGATGATGAGAGGTTACTGGTAGTATGATTACAAACTTCCTCTTACTTTTTATGAAGGTGGAATTGCAGTCTCTCCAGAAATAGAGTGGGTCACATTCCATATGATAGCTACCTAAATAAATATATCTCTGAAACATATGCCACTCTGGGTTAACATATCCTGATTTAAACTCTATATGTAACTGGGGGCTGACCAAAGAGACCCTAGTAGTTAAAAGTATGGGCACAATGCTCTGCCTGATGCAACCCCCCATGTAAAAGCTAGAGGTGAGCTTGCTTCTAGAAGCTTATGATGATGTGGAATTTCAGAGCATGGACAGGTATTCTCTGACTGCTTACTTTCCACTTACTATGTAGTGAAGAAAGCTCCTTTTGGTTAGGAGATGAGTCAGAACTGAGAGTGCCTGAAAAAGACCTAAGAACAGACATTCAGTCTCTTTCCCTCCTCTTGGCCTTTCCTTCCTGTTGAGGTATAAAGAAAGAAGACTTTCTCAGTTTCAAAAGATGAAGAGGGAAGGGTGTTCCAATAGGCCAGTTGGCATAACAAACTTGTGTCTAAGATGGGAAGATTATTTCCTTTTTCTCTTCTCTTTCTCATACTTGTACTTGTACTTTTTGTATACTCTTTCAGTATGAGAGTCTTGTGAGATTTTTAAGAATCCAAAAACTAGTGTCCATAAGAGAGTTTTGAGGCAACCAAGCCCTGCCAGGATCACAGATATGAAGAATGTCTTATGGGACTCAGCAAGCAGTGGATCAGTGGCAGCCAAGACAAAGCATCCTGCAAGCATGATCATCTATGCCACATTTGGAAGTGAACTTGGTGAGATGAATATTTTGTAGCATCTGCTTTAAATTTGAGCCTAATTTCTTCTGAGGCAGACTGAGGTGGTAGAAGAGTTTGCTCCCTCAGTTTTGGGGAAGGATGTGTTTATAACACTTCTTGTTCTATCTTCTCAGCAAATAGCCCTTTGTAAAAGCTAATTGATGTTAATTGGTTAAATGTTATTAAAGTGCTAATCATTGGGTCAATCAATGGTATAGAAAAGATTCTAACTAAATTGGTGATTGAAATTGGGGAAAACATACAAGAATGGCAACTTGAACCAATAATATTAGAAGAACAACACACACCCCAACCCTGCAGAATTCTTCTTAAAACTTGGAGAAGAAAAGTGTAATTAGTTGCCTTCTGGGGATATGACTTGCCATGAGTGAATGTGAGTTGGTAGAAGGACTCTCAGAATTTCTATGAGCTACAGTGGTTTATTTAACAATAATCAGAAAAGACATTAAGCAAGGATATAGTATTGATTCAGTTGTCTTCCTGCGTCAGCATTCGTCATGGTAGATCACCTGCCAGAAGCCTGTGTTAAGCCTGAGGTGACTTCTTGTGCACTGTATTTGGTATGTAGGTGACCAGGAAGCTATGTCAGTGATCCAGTATTTAGTCCCCTAGATTAATTATTGAGAACTGTTTCATCAACTTTAAAAAAAATAAACTTACTGATATCCTTTGTTGTTTTTGTTGTTGTTTATTTCACCAGAATTTTTCCCAGGATCCCTCCTGACTCTTCCAGTGAGCAGTCTCATATAAGAAGCAGCATTATGAAAGAAAAATAGAAAAAGAAGAGAAAGGAGTGAGCAATACATTGGGAAAATATCTGAAAATATATGCAGTGTACCATAGTGTAGTCTCTTACCTTTGCAAAGCAGGTGGGACGGTGTTTTCACATATCTTAAGTAGAACCATGCTAGTTATTTCTAACTTTTCAACATTTACTTTCATTATTTTGTGCTTGTTTCTCCATTTATTTTGTTGCAGTTGTTGTATATGTGGTTTTCACAGCTCTCTTTACTCCTCTTCAGATCATGTAAATCTTCCCATATCTCTCTGTATTTACAATATTAATAATTTTTTTACAGCACAGTAATATTCCATTGCATTCATTTGTTGCAATCACTGTCTCTCACATGTAGCATGGGAGTATTGTTGTGTGTCTCAAATGGAGGCAGAATAGACAGCTCTTGCCTCTCTCCCTCCATTCTTCTCCAAAGGAAGAGAACTGGAGGTTTGGGCCAGAAGTTTGGCTGCCCTGTTTTTCTCAGTGAGAGGGAGTGTGGGGCTAGAATTATATCTATCTGCTCCCTTAAATTTTGTTAGTCTAAGGGGTATAGTTTTCAGGTTCAAAATAATTTCTGGTCATTGTTCATTTAGTCAGGGGAAGGGGGTAAACCTCAAGCTTTAAATCTAAGGCTCAACTCCCTTCCCACCAAATACCAGTTCCACAAAGAACACACACATAGGAATTATCAAAGATACCCATTTATCCAATTTAGTAGCAAAACAGAAATCAGAGAAAGTATATATGAGAATATAGACCAGACAATACAGAATGAAGATCTCCCATTTGAAGAGAGATAACTCACTTCAACCAAGACACAGAGTCCTAGATTTCACAAGGAGATTGTTGTAGGTAAAATTGAACTAAAGGTTACACTGAGGCATTTCTCTAAGAAATATAGCATTTATTAAGAGGCATGCTGTCTTCCCCAATTGCTAAATGGTCAAAGGATATGAACAGGCAATTTTCAGAGGAAGAAATTAAAGATATCTATAATCATATGAAAAAATGCTCTAAATCACTTTTGATTAGAGAGATGCAAATCAAAACAACTCTGAAGTACCACATCACACCTATCAGATTGGCAAACATGACAGAACAGGAAAATGATAAATGCTGGAGAGGATGTGGGAGAGTTGGAACACTAATTCATTGTTGGTGGAGCTGCGAGCTCATCCAACCATTCTGGAGAGTGATTTGAAACTATGCCCAACGGGTTACAAAGATGTTCATACCTTTGGCCCAGCAATATCACTTCTAGGACTGTATCCTCAAGAGATAATAAAAATGGGAAAGGGTCCCACATGTACAAAAATATTTATAGCAGCAATCTTTATAGTGGCCAAGAACTGGAAATCAAGGGGATGCCCATCAATTGGGGAATGGCTGAATAAATTATGGTATATGAATGTAACATAATACTACTGCGCTACAAGAAATGATGAACAAGGTGACTTCAGAGAGGCATGGAAAGACTTATATGATCTGATGCTGAGTGAAAGGAGCAGAACCAGGAGAACTCTGTGCACAGCAATGACCACAGTGTGAGGGAGTTTCTTCTGGTAGACTTGGATCTTCATAGCAATGCAAGGACTTAAAAAAAAGTTCCCAATGACCTTCTAAGACAAAATGCCTTCTACATCCAGAGAAGGAACTATGGAATTCAATCGCAGAATGTAGCAGATCATTTTTGTGTGTGTGTATTTAATGTTTGGTTTGTTATATGATTTCTCCCATTTATTTTAGTTCTTCTACATAGTATGACTATAGTGAAAATGTATTCAATAGGAATGTATGTGTAGATCCTATATAGAATTGTATGCCATCTCAGGGAGGGAGGGGGGTGGTGGGGGGTATGTAGGGGGGAAAAATCTAAGTTTTATGGTAGTGATTGTAGAACACTAAAAATAAATAAAATTTAATATAAAAAATAAAATAAAATAAAATGTAGCATCCAGGGCTGCCAAAAAAAAAGAGGCATGCTGTCTGTCAATAAAGAGATCAGTGACTTGCCTCCATTTATGCGAAAGACTCTAAGCTCATGGACAGCTCCCTTTTTATAGGCTTTAGAGAATACAGAACAAAGAGGAGAACAAAGTAGATGACATCAGAGTTCAGGACAACATTACTGATTACAGAGCTGAGATGTAGAGAACAACATGATTGGTTGTAAATTTGGTGATGGGGGCTAACAATGACTCCATCCTTCACTCCTGAGATTAAGACGTGCTCATTGTTTGAGTCCAGGTGCAAGACAGTGAGGAGATTTTGGAACAGCAAGCCAGACATCTTTGAAGGATAGCTTGGTGGTGTAAATATATTAGACCTGGCTCCTTTGTGTTCACACAGCATCCCCTAAGCTAAATTTCTTAAGACAAGAATGGATCAGTGATTAGCAGGAACACTAGATTTTTAAAAATCAACCCATTACAAGCCAGGTGAATTCTGAACCAAGTTCAGAGACAGAGAACTATGACTTAAACAGTTATAGGACAAAAGCAACTAATTGTAAATATGATCAATAAGAAAATGATACAGAATTAATCATTATGATTTCCATTTCCCCTTTGATTAATGAGAGACAAGCATGTCTCTCATAGATTACTTATCTATAAGTTAATCCTAAAAGGTCTTTACTACACTTATTATTAACGGTACACAGAGGCTAATTCTTCTGATACAACTTTAGGGCAGATTTTAACATAGCAGCTAATGGAAAGTCTAAAAAGAGTAACAAGACTGATTAATCATAGCACAAGCCATGGTAAAAAATATCTAAAACCATGGATTAAATTTAGAGAGGAGATTTACAAGTGTCAAGGTAACTAAGAAAACTCAGCAAGCAGATATGGCATACATAACAAAAGCAAAAGCAGTGCGATAATGATCAATAACTAACATCAAGTCTCCTAATAAACCAGTAACCCATTGCCAATGTCCATTTAGTCAGCACACTTAATCTTGGATCACAGATGTTCCATATAGTCATGTGGCCTAGGAATAGGACTTGTTCTCAGGGCACTTCTGAAATGGTCTTCTCATTAGGAGATTTACTTTTCTAATTACACATTACTTAAAGAAATTCTTCACAAAACAGATCTCAATATACTTGAGAACATTGTTATAAAATTTATTTCTCCAATAACAAGCTCATATGATGAAAATCAGCTCAAACCTTGTGGTTCTGATCTTAAGAACAACAAAACTTTAAGAAGAGTATTAAATTGGGAACCCATAGTTTACTTAAAACTTCATAAAATTTAAATTCTTAAATACACTTTCTTGTTTCTATCTTTACCTAAACCCTGTACTTTCAAAAATACTGTTAACAACAGGCTGAAGAATAAAAAAAAATTTACTTATGAGCATATGACTTGTAAAATGAGTCTTTCTGGTTAAAAACTTAATATTTACCAAGGTAAACATGTGGCATGAAAGGTAGGGTTAAGAATGCTTTTATCAATTGTCATTGATAGCATTATCATTTAACTCCCTATGATGTTAGCAAACTATTACATTGATATATTTAAGAAATTCAAATACCAACTGAAAAATCAAAAGCTAAATATTTTACAATACCATAAGAGCTAGAATTCTTAAAACCTTTTAAATTTCTGAAAAACTTTTAAATTACCTATGTAATCATTTGATATAGTTGCTTTCTTTAAAAATTTTACTCCTTTTTTTTACTGCACCTATTTAGAACTCCAAATTTTTTCAGCTAATTCCAATTGAATTTCCCCTTTAGGAGGAGTAAAGACTGATAAGGATCTAACCCTTAAATGATGACATAGGCAACAATACTTTTTGCGCCTTTATTACACAAATGAATTTACTAAAAAGTTGCAAATTTTATTCCAATTGGAGCAAAAGATATGGAATGAGATGGGTAAATATATTAAGCAAATAATTTTAAATTGTATACAAAGAACAGGACATATCAAATGAGTTGTCTGTAGTAAAACATGTTTGCACTTCAGGGCATTCTTAATAGATGATAATTCCAAATTAAATGATAAACCTAAGTAAAATTGGACTTCCCTTTAAGGTAACATAAAGTAGTCCGTAAATTACTCTCCTCAAAGATAACTGATGGCAGTGAAGTTCTATTCTTTAAAAGAAAACGGAAGTTGTTTCTGACAATCTTACTAATTAATAGATTTACATATTATATATATATATATAATTACTTCCATATCATTCTAAAAAATTTTAGAACCTTATGTTACTCAAGAATATAACTATAAGCGGGCAGATGACAAGTCCAAATACCCATCTAGCCAGCTGTTCAGGATATGGGAATGACTATAATCTTAGAGTGAAAACAGTAAGAGATTCTAAGGTATTGCAGCAAAAAAAATCATTATCAAAAGCATAGCTTAACTTGCCCTCATTAGAGAGATTTGCTATGAAAGGAAGAAACAGGGACATGCTTGTAACAGTATCAATACTGGTCCTTTAGGCCTAAGCCTAAGGACACAGAATGATTAAAGACAAGTATTATATGACAAAGTATCCTTAGTTTCCTTTCATTTCATTTAAGAAACAGTATAAGAAGTCAAGTGTATGACAGGCCAAGCTCAGAATTAGCCACATAAAAAGATTTCATGCATGGGAAACTGAGTCAAGAGGGTCCTGCCTTAGACTTCCCAAGGCTGCTCCCCACCCCCAACCTTTTTCCAGGGACAGATATTAACTGGCTATAGATCACAGAACTTCATATCATTGAGCGCCTAGTATTTTTCTTGAAGTGGTAAAACCTTGGTTCAAGGACACGACAAACCTAAAAATGAAGATAAAAAAGAAAAATACTGGTCCCAAAAGGCTTCACCTTAAACAGGCAAAGTCTCACTATTCACAATATGGCTAGACACAATTGTTATCAATTGCTCTTATGTCATTGCAATAAATTACCTAACAAATAAAAAATTGTAAGTCCATCTTTTAAAAAAAAGATTTTAAATAGCATTCTTTTCTTCTATTATTTCCTTTTTTCAAGTACAACTTAAAACTCATTCTGATTTGAAAGGTGAACATCAGACTTTAACAAAGCAATCACATTACATAAATTTATATAGAGAGTGAATATATAATAATTCCCTCAAAAAGAATCTCTTGTAATACCCTGGTTAATTGTTTTTAGTCTCCAGACTAGCAGTTATCAATCTTCTAAGGTACTGCATACTAACCTCTAAAACAAAATAAAATCTTTGAGACTGGGGTCTGTTAATACAAAGTTGGTTAAAGATATAACTTCAGTATAGGCCATTCAAGATATGACTTAATAATTGACATAAAACAGTTGTATAACATAACAAATTCTTAATTACTTCCTCCCTTTCATCAAAGAATGTTTGCTGTGGGGTAATGGAGATCCTGTTCCCTAAATAAATAAATCTAAAAATTCTTTCACAGGGGTGATAAGGTGTTTATGATCTTTCTAAAGAAACTTGGCAGGGTAGCAAATAAGATTTTTTAATAAGGTCTTTCTCTCACTCTACTTTTGTTTTTGTGAAAAGTAAGCAATCACTATTCTTCCCTTTTAATACATATAACCAATTAAATGCTTCATGGATTTTAATATATTGACAATATCCTCTAATAATTCAATATCCCACAGTATCCAAATTAAAAGGCATGAAATTCTCCAATGAAGTAATATTACCATTCCCTTAAAAGCATTTCTCAATCAATGGTTTCCAAGAGTTTACAATATTGGAAAATTTAGAAATATGATAATAATATTCATAACACCACAAATTTAAAACATGAAACAAAACTCCATACTAATCAAATGATCTTAATTCAATCAATTACATGGACAAATTATATTTATACAGAAAATCATTCATCCTTCCATAAGTGGCTTTTAAATTCACGATCCTCATAGTTTGGAAGAGGAATTTAATTAAAGACCCAGTTAGCAAAACTATAAAATATGCATATCCCAAATGAGATCATATAAGACAAATGAATCTCACTGTAAAATTACTAGAAAATACCTATAAGGCTTTACCAATTTATATTTACAACTGTTATTATTAGATCAGTTTAAAAAATGCATTAGAGGTAATTGTTTTAAAATTCCTTACTATATTTAAAGAGTTTAAAGATTGTAGAACTCTTTGTTTCCCAAATGAGGGCATCTTCAAGAGATTTCTGTCATATCAAACTCACAATAAAATATTATTAATACCTATTGCATTACTAAATCAACCATTTAAAACAATTTTAACTATTCTTTTAACAATTGAATCTATAACCCCAGAGAATCCAGACTAAAAAGAATTTACCATTTTAACAATATTTCTAATATAATATATTATCAAGTTAATATAAAGTATTATCTTTATCCACATGACAGATGGATAAATTGAGGTAACTTTTCTTAAGGTCACACAATTAACAAATTTCCTAATGTGGGAATTTCCCCAACACTTTGTCTTAATGCCAAAATAGTAGAATAAATTCTAGCTTATCATACATGTCTTATTAGGAGAGATATAACTCAGTTAAAATGAGACCAGAATAAGTTGAATTACACCTGGGTCCATTTTCCCCAGTGGTATCACACAGAATCTCAATTTTACAATGGCCATTTTGTATTATGGGACCCACTATTTCCAGTTAATCCATAGCCAAAGACCTAAAAGTGGCAATCTACTAAGTTCCATTCTATTCCAATTATCTCAAAAGGCAAGCACACTTAAGAACACATTTTAATTTAATTCAGATCTGGGTTTTATTATTACCAATGGCAACATTTAAAGTCTCAGAGAGAACCAATTGCTATTAGTTTACTTCTACTTCTTTATAAATTTTCTCTATTTACTTTAAATGAAAGTTCAATTTGTATTACTGAAGTTTCCATAAAATAAATACATTTAAGTTTCTCACACCTCCAGTGATCTTAAAAATCACACCTTTTTCATTCCCTTCATAGTCTTCTCTTAAACCTTTTATTTTGCTCACTCCCTAAATTCTCCTTCATATTCCCATTGTATTCCAGACTACTCATAACTCTTTAATCTTTACTTCACTTAATTCCTCCCCTTTAAGTTTAGCATACCTTATTAAGCAAAACCAGTGACTTACAAAAGACTTTTATTCTTAAAGTGCAATATTGACAGTATACATCTAATAATTAAACTGTTGAATTATGGTTAATAGGTTACAGTTCTGTTATTCTTAAAGAAATGGAAGTACTGGGGGGCGGAGCCAAGATGGCGGAGTGAAAGCAACGACTCACCTAAGCTCCTGGACAAATTCCTCTGGATACCTCTGAAAGGAGAATCTGACCAAACTTTGGAGGTGCGGAATCCAGTGGGTGACAGACTTTGATGGATTCGGAGCCCAGGTTAGACTGGAAGGTCCGCGGGAAGGATCTGTTCCGTGGGGGTGAGCCCCAGCGCACAGCACAGCCCGGTCAGCGCAGCAGGGCGGAAGGGACCTGAGAAGCTCAAGAGTGGCGGGCAAAACCAGTGGAGCAGGAGACTAGCCAAACCGAGCCGGTGAGAGCCGCTGAGCGCCAGATATCAGTGCAGCAGCCCTTGAAACCTTCAGCCTGAAGACTAAACTTCGGTAAGTCACCTACTTGAACTTCCGGGAGCCAGGATGGTGGAGTGATCAGTAAATGCTCTCTCCTCCCCCCGATGACCATGAAAGAACCATAAAATATTTCCCCAGAAAAATCCTGGATCAGCGGGAACAGCAGAAGGGGGCAAATAGTCTCATAACACCAGAGGCTAGGAAAATAGCAAAGGGGGATTCTTCCTACTGTGGCGGAGGCAATCCGGAAGGACAGAGGACCCAGGGCAGAGAAAATTCGCACTGAGACCCAGGCAAGCCTCAGCGCCAGGAGACGAGCCCCAGGAGGGGTGGGAACACGCATTAGCATCTAGGCGTGCCTCAGCCCTCCAAGGGAAAAGGGAAGACAATAGGGAAGCTGGGATCACCATCCCCTGACCTTGCCTTTGCCTCAGGTCAGCTGAGGAGATCTCCTATGACCAGACCACCCCTCCCACACACTTAACAAGCTAACCCCAGGGTTGATCTGGGAAACAAAAAACAAAAACCTGTTTTTAGCTTCTTCACACATCAGCTCAACACAAAGTTCTGTACCTTCTGACTGAAAGAACCAGAAGCTACAACACTCAGCCAACATCATGAATCGGAAAAAGCAGACAAAAAGTGAAAAAACCATAGAATCTTTCTATGGGGATAAGGACCAAAACACAAACACCAAAGAGGTCAGAGCTGAGACTGTACTTCCATCTGAAACTTCAGAAGGGACTATGAATTTCTCGCAAGCACAACTAGATTACCTGGACAGCTGAAGAAGGGAATAGAAGAAAAACTGGCCAATGATTTGAAAATTATAAAAAAAGAATTCACTGATGAGAACATCACTTTGAAAAGGAAAATTGAACAAATGGAAAAGGAAGTTCAAAAATTAACTGGAGAAAATAATTCCCTAAAAGGAAGAGTTAATCAAACGGAAAAGGAAACCCAAAACCTAATTGGGAAAATTGATCAAATGGAAGAGGAAACACAAAACCTAACTGGGAAAATTGGTCGAATGGAAAAAGAAGTACAAAAATTAAATGGAGAAAATAGCTCCTTAAAGGGAAAAATTGGTCAGATGGAAAAGGAGATGCAAAAGTTAACTGAAGGAAACAATACGATGAAGATTAGAATTGGGCAAGTAGAAACTAATGACTCAATGAGGCAACAAGAATCAGTCAAACAAAATCTAAAGAATGAAAAGATAGAAGAAAATGTAAAATATTTAATTGGAAAAACAACTGACCTGGAAAATAGATCCAGGAGAGAAAATTTAAGAATTATTGGCCTGCCAGAAACCCATGATGAAGAAAAGAGTCTGGACAATATCTTCCAGGAAATCATCAAGGAAAACTGCCCAGAAGTACTAGACTCAGAGGGCAAAATAGTCATCGAAAGAATCCACCGTTCCCCTCCCGAAAGGGATCCCAAACTCAAAACCCCAAGAAATATCGTTGCCAAATTCCAGAGCTATCAAGTGAAGGAGAAAATACTACAAGCAGCCAGAAAGAAACAATTCAAATATCAAGGACATACAGTCAGGATCACACAGGACCTTGCAGCTTCTACATTAAAAGATCGAAAGAATTGGAACCCAATATTCCGTAAGGCAAAGGAGTTGGGACTTCAACCAAGGATCAACTACCCAGCAAAGTTCAGCATAACATTTCAGGCAAGGAGAAAGTCATTCAACGAAATAAGGGAATTCCAGAGCTTCCTGACCAAAACACCAGAACTCAATAGACAATTTGATCTTCAGATGCAGATCTCAAGAGAATCATAAAAAGGTAAACAGGGGGGAAAAAACAAAAACAAAAACTTGCTACTCAATTAGGGCAAACTGTTTACCTCCCTATAAGGGAAGATGATACCTGTAAATCTTGAGAACTGTGCAGCTATTATGATAAAAGGGATATACGTAGAGGGAACGGGTATAAAGTAAATGATGTCATGTCAAAAATATGATTTAAGTATGAGGAGGGATTGTAATAGGAGGTGTGAAAAGGAGGAAGCAGAAAATGGCAAATTACATCACAGGAAGAAGTACAAAACTATAGTAGAGGGAAGGAGGGGTGGGAGATGAGCATTGTTTGAGAGGTACTCTCATCTGATTTGTTTAAAGGAGGGAACAATAATCTTAAGTAGATAATCCTAACTAGCTATATAAGGTAGTAGGAGGGGAAGGGGGAAGAAAGGGGAGGGAGGCTAAAAGGGAGGGAAGAAGCAATAAGAGTAAAGGGGAGTAAAAGGGAGGGGGGGCTAAAAGAAGGAGGGGAAGGCTGCAGGAGGAGGGGGAGAAAAGTGAATACTATTGAGGAGGGGAAGGGAGACGGGAGAGCTAAAAGCACAAATGGTGGGAAAGAGGATGGAGGGAAATACACAGATTGTAATTGTAACTGTGAATGTGAATGGAATGAACTCTCCCATAAAACGGAGACAGATAGCAGAATGGATTAAAAGCCATAATCCAACAATATGCTGCTTACAAGAAACACATTTGAAACGGGGGGATACACATAGGATAAAGGTCAAAGGATGGAGCAGAATATATTGTGCCTCAGCTCATGTAAGAAAGGCAGGAGTAGCAATCCTAATCTTAGACAAAGCAAAAGCAGAAATAGATCTAATCAAAAGGGATAAGGATGGAAACTATATCCTGCTAAAAGGCACCATAGACAATGAAGCAATATCATTACTAAACATGTACGCTCCAAGTGGTATAGCATCCAAATTCGTAGAGGAGAGGTTGGGGGAGTTGAAGGAAGAAATTGACAGCAAAACTCTACTAGTGGGGGACCTCAACCTCCCCCTCTCTGAACTTGATAAATCTAACCTCAAAATAAACAAGAAAGAGGTTAAGGAGGTAAATAAAACTCTGGATAAGGTAGATATGATAGAACTTTGGAGAAAATTAAATGGGAATAGAAAGGAATACACCTTTTTCTCAGCGGTACATGGAACATTTACAAAAATTGACCATGTACTAGGACATAAAAATCTCACAATCCAGTGCAGAAAGGTAGAGATAATCAATGCATCCTTCTCAGATCATAATGCATTAAAAATTACATGTAATAAAAGGCCATGGAAAGAGAAACCAAAAATCAATTGGAAACTAAATAATCTAATTCTAAAGAAGGGTTGGGTTAAAGAAGAAATCATAGAAACAATCAACAATTTCATTCAAGAGAATGACAATAGTGAGACAACATACCAAATCTTATGGGATACTGCAAAAGCAGTTATTAGGGGAAGTTTTATATCTTTGAATGCTTACATAAATAAAATAGAGAGAGAGGAGATCAATGACTTGGGCTTGCAGTTGAAAAAGCTAGAAAAAGAGCAAATTGAAAATCCCCAAGTAAATACCAAATTAGAAATACTGAAAACCAAAGGAGAGATTAATAAAATTGAAATTAAGAAAACTATTGAATTAATAAATAAAACCAATAGTTGGTTTTATGAAAAAACTAATAAAATTGATAAACCTTTGGTCAATCTGATTAAAAAAAAGAAAGAAGAAAATCAAATTACTAATATTAAAAATGAAAGGGGTGAACTCACCTCCAATGAGGAGGAAATTAAAACAATAATTAGAAACTACTTTGCCCAACTTTATGCCCACAAATTCGATAATCTAAACGAGATGGATGAATATTTTAAAAAATACAAATTGCCCAGATTAACAGAAGAGGAAGTTGAATACTTAAACAACCCCATCTCAGAAAAAGAAATTGAACAAGCCATCAATGAACTCCCTAGGAAAAAATCTCCAGGGCCAGATGGATTCACAAGTGAATTCTATCAAACATTTAAAGAACAGTTAATTCCAATACTACATACACTATTCTTGAAAATTGGGGAAGAAGGAGTCCTCCCAAATTCTTTCTATGATACAAATATGGTTTTGATACCCAAACCAGGAAGAGACAAAACAGAGAAAGAAAATTATAGACCAATTTCCCTAATGAATATAGATGCAAAAATTTTAAATAAGATTTTAGCAAAACGAATACAGCATCTTATCATGAGATTAATACATTATGATCAGGTAGGATTCATACCAGGACTACAGGGCTGGTTCAATATTAGGAAAACTATTAGCATTATCGATCACATCAACAACAAAGCCAAGAAAAACCACATGATTATCTCAATAGATGCAGAAAAAGCTTTTGACAAAATACAACACCCATTCCTACTAAAAACACTGGAGAACGTAGGAATAAAGGGAACTTTCCATAAAATAATAAGCAGTATCTATCTAAAACCTACAGCAAGCATTATATGCAATGGGGATAAGCTAGATGCATTCCCAATAAGATCAGGGGTGAAACAAGGATGTCCATTATCACCACTATTATTCAATATGGTACTAGAAATGTTAGCTGTAGCAATTAGACAAGATGAAGATATTGAAGGAATAAGAATAGCCAAAGAAGAAACTAAGTTATCACTCTTTGAAGATGATATGATGATCTACTTAGAGAATCCCAGAGATTCAAGTAAAAAATTACTTGAAATAATAAACAACTTTGGCAAAGTTGCAGGTTACAAAATAAACCCACACAAATCTTCTGCATTCCTATATATTAGCAACAAAGTCCAACATCAAGAGATAGAAAGAGAAATCCCATTTAAAGCTAGGGTAGACAGTATAAAATACTTAGGAGTTTACCTGCCCAAACAAACCCAGGGATTATATGAACACAATTACAAGACACTTTTTGCACAAATAAAGTCAGATTTAAGTAAGTGGAAAAACATTAGTTGCTCATGGGTAGGTCGTGCTAATATAATAAAAATGACAATTCTACTTAAATTAATTTACTTATTTAGTGCCATACCAATTAAACTATCAGACAATTATTTTCTAGAGCTGGATAAAATAATATCAAAATTCATTTGGAAACACAAAAGGTCCAGAATATCAAAGGGACTAATGAAAAGAAATGCTTGGGAAGGTGGCCTAGCGCTACCAGACCTCAAACTGTACTATAAAGCAGCAATTATCAAAACCACTTGGCATTGGCTAAGAAACTGAGAGGTAGACAAGTGGAATAGACTTGGCACTCAAGATGCAGTAGGCAAGGAATATAGCAACCTTCTGTTTGATAAACCCAAGGACCCCAGCTTCTGGGATAAGAACTCACTGTTTAACAAAAATTGCTGGGAAAACTGGATAACAGTGTGGTGGAAATTAGGCATAGACCCATACCTGACACCGTACACAAGAATAAAGTCCAAATGGGTACATGATTTAGGTATAAAGATTGATACCATGAATAAACTGGAGAAGCAAAGAATAGTGTATTTATCAGATCTACGGAGAAGGGAAGAATTTTTTACTAAAGGAGAGATAGAAAGCATTATGAAATGCAAAATGGATAACTTTGATTACATTAAACTGAGAAGTTTTTGCACAACCAAACCCAATGCAACCAAAATCCGGAGGGATGTAGTAAATTGGGAAAGAATTTTTACAGCTAAGCTCGGGGATGAAGGCCTCATTTCTAGAATATATAGAGAACTGACTCAAATGTATAATCATACAAGTCATTCCCCAATTGATAAATGGTCAAAGGATATGAACAGGCAATTTTCAGAGGAAGAAATTAAAGCTATCTATAATCATATGAAAAAATGCTCTAAATCACTATTGATTAGAGAGATGCAAATCAAAACAACTCTGAGGTACCACATCACACCTATTAGATTGGCAAACATGACAGAACAAGAAAATGATAGATTCTGGAGAGGATGTGGGAGAGTTGGAACACTAATTCATTGTTGGTGGAGCTGCGAGCGCATCCAACCATTCTGGAGAGCAATTTGGAACTATGCCCAAAGGGCTACAAAAATGTGCATACCCTTTGACCCAGCAATATCGCTACTAGGACTGTATCCCCAAGAGATCATAAAAATGGGAAAGGGTCCCACATGTACAAAAATATTTAGAGCAGCACTCTATGTAGTTGCCAAAAACTGGAAGTCAAGGGGATGTCCATCAATTGGGGAATGGCTGAATAAATTATGGTATATGAATGTAATGGAGTACTATTGTGCCATAAGAAATGATGAACAAGAAGACTTCAGAGAGGCCTGGAAGGACTTATATGACCTGATGCTGAGTGAAAGGAGCAGAACCAGGAGAACTTTGTGCACAGCAATGACCACAGTGTGTGAAAGTTTTTTCTGGTAGACTTGGAATTTCGTAATAACGCAAGAACTTCTTAAAAAAAAAAAAATCCCAATGGTGGTTCTCAAGGCAAAATGCCTTCCACACTCAGAGAAAGAAATATGGAAGTCATTCACAAAATGTAGCAGATCATGTTTGTGTGTGTGTAAGTTTTTGTGTATCATGTTTTGATTTGTTGTATGATTTCTTTCATTTATTTTAGTCTGACTACATAGCATGACTATAGTTAAAATACACTCAATAGGAAAGTATATGTAGAACCTATACAGAATTGTATGCAGTCGTGGGGAGGGAGGGGGGTAGTGGGGGGTTGGTGTGAGGGGGATAAAATCTCAATTGTATGGCAGTGATTGTTAAACATTAAAAAATAAAAAAATATATATATATAAAAAAAGAAATGGAAGTACCCACAAAACAGAAAGGTCTTTCCTTCTAAGATCCATGCCCACAATATTATTATTTTTTAAATAAATTAATTTGTTTTCGGTTTTCAGTAATCACTTCCATAAATCTTAAATTTTCTCCCTCTCCTTTCCCACTCCCTCCCTAAGGCAGCATGCAATCTTATATGGGTTCTACACATACATTCTTATTAAACACATTTTCACATAGTCATTTTGCATAGAAGAATAAAAAGAATGGGAGAAACCATGAGAGAAACCAAACCAAACCAAAATATAGCGCAAGAGGAAATAGTCTGCTTCATTCTGCCTTCAATTCCGTAGTTCTTTCTCTGGGTGTGGATGACATTTTGTCTCAGGAGTTCTTTGGGAATGTTTTAGGTCCTTGCATTTTTGTGAAGGGCTAAGTCTGTCAGAACCAGTCCTCGCACAATGTATATGCCCACAATATTCTAAAAGCAATCAATAAAATATCAGAGATAGACACCGTTGTAGATACTCAGACAACTGACAAATAAACAGACAACAACGAGAGATGGGGAGGGGGGGGGGGGTGTCAGTATTTCCTTATTGGCAAGGTTGTAGTTACCAGCCTTCTGAATATTCACTTCTACTGATAATTTACCACCTCTGTTCAAGAAAATTTTTTACTAGTTCAATTTAACTAAATGCCACTGACCATCTTTACATATTCCCTTACTAGTTTGGTTGCTGAAGACCATTTTCTCTATCTCTCTCTCTATCTGTCTCTTTCTGCCTGTCTCTCTCTCTGTTTCTCTGCCTTCTCTCTCTTTCACATACACAGACACATATCTCATTTTGGCAATAAATTTGGTTTAATTTGATGTTCTAATGGATCATCAACTAAAGTCCAGTTTGATCAGAACCAAAGTTTTCAAATATGCCAGACTGGAAAGACACCAAAAGCACTATTGAAGATTAGTGTTTGGTTTCTGTAAATCTCTCAGTCCCTACTAGTAGTCATAATGCCAAGGACTTTGCGTTCAACTTTCGTTGTCCTTCTATCCTATTTCAAGGGATCTTCTTTAACAGAACACATTCTATTAAAAGCCATCTATAGGAACCCAGCCCAAGCTTTTTCTATCTATCTATCTATCTATCTATTTATCTATCTATCTATCTATCTATCTATCTATCTATCTAATTAATTTCCAAATTCAAAACATGTAGCTATTAATACAAACACTCAAAACAGACATAAACTATACAACATTTACCCTCTCACCCAGGAAAGATCTGACTGTTGTGAATAGGGAGAGAGCCTATCCATAGCCATGAGTTCCTAACAGAAACTATCCCTTTGTGGGAAATTGTTCCATGTGGACCCAATAGAATAGGGGGAACTTTTGATAAGGATCTTGGGGGAAGCTCTTATTCCTTATCCCACTGCTGTCACCAAACTGTCACAGGTAAAACTGAACAAAAGGATAAACTGAAGCAATTCTCTGAGCAAGATAACATTTACTAACAGAGGCATACTTCTGTTAATAAAGGGGGCAAAGGCTTGCCTCCATTTATACTAAGACCCTACGCAGACAGACAGCTTTGGGAATACAGAACAAAGAGCAGAAGAGGGTAGATGACATAATAGGGTTGAGGGCAACATGATTGGTTACAGATCTAAGGTACAGGGAACAACATGATTAGTTGGAAGTTTGGTGATGGGGGTTAGCAATGACTCCCTCTTTCCTGAGACTAACAAGTGCTCATTGTTTGATTCCAGGTGCAAGATAGTGAGGAGATTTTTGGACAGGAAGTAAGACATCCTCGAAGGATAGCTTGGTGGTACAAAGATATTAGACCTCACTCCCTTGTGTTCACACAACATCCCCCTAAGCTAAATTCCTTGAGGTAAAAATAGATCAGTGATTAGCAAGAGAGCTGAATTTTTAAACTTAACACATAAAAGGTCAGCTGAATTTGGAATCAAGTTCAGAGACAGAGAATCAAGTTCAGAGACAGAGATCCACGACTTAAGCAATTACAGGAGAAAAGCAATTAATCGCAAATAGGATCAATAAGAAAATGATTCAGAATTATCACCAGTTATTTCAAGATGTTCTCCAAAGTCTGTAGTATAGCCATTTTACAATAGGGACATGATGGAGACTGCCAGCTTCTCTAGTGTCAGATTCTTCAATCTGAAGTAGGGTTGGTATCATCCACCTTCTCTCTTGAAGATGGAAGCCAGAAGTTCCTGGAGCCTGAAAAGATTGGAGGGAACTAAAGAGACTCTTAAATTTAAAGAGATTGGACTGCTCCTCTTTCCCATTCTTGCCAACTCTATCTGCTCTTTACACAGGCTCAGAGCATTGAGTTCCATCAGTGAGGAGAGTCCCATATCAATGGGCTTTGGGATTGATGTTACACATATATGATAATTTGTTAAGCCATTCCTCAATCAACAAACAACTACTTTGTTTCCAATTCTTTGCTTTCTTTATGTTGTAAGGAAAAACTAGCCTAACCTTCATGAAGTAAATGTTGTGCTTATGGCACCCTACACCTTGGTGGAAAAAGTCTCAAAGGTCTTCCAGAAGACCTTTTAATTAACCACCTAGTGACTGTAGGTCCATTATAGGACAGTCTTGACCTAGGGGATGTGAAAAACTTAGTATAGGTAGCAGTGCAGGTTAAGAAAAACATCAGCAAAGACAATAAATAATCTAACAAGTCCAGATTATGGAGTAGAATGAAAACCAGAAATCCCAAGCTTTATCTTTTTGCTTCAGAAGGATTGTGTGGTGCCTGATGCTAAATCTTCACAGTTATCTCTTTGTCTCCCAAGATAATATAGTGATAATGAGTTGGAACAGTATAAGGAATATCAGGGCTAAAATATACATAATGACATCTCCATCCTCATCATGGATCAGGGTCACCTATAGTAAAATAATTATGCCCTCTTGCATGTAGCCTTTCTTGTCACCCAGATCAATACTGATACTTGCCCTGTACCCAAGGGTGTGCTAGAGCCAGTTCAGACTGGCTCATCAGAGCTGATTGTTAAATTTTCAGTGTGAACATTTACACTTTGAAAATAGGCAAATGCTACACATCAGAGCCTGATTTATTGTATTGTTCATTTCTAGATTTAAGAAAGTGATGAGGGAAATGTTAAACTTAAAAGTGTGTTAGAAAGAAAAGTACTCCTAATAGTTCCACCACTTGGCCATCCAAGCCCTACTTGAGAAGGAATTGCTCTCTGAAGATTAAGTGCTGCAGGAGAATCGAGGCAAAGGAATCACATCAGTTCCAGATTATAAGGAAATGTCTATTGTGGACACAGTACAGTTCATTCTACTAAGGCCCGCACTGCTGCTGATCATTCTATTGCTGTTGGGTCCTAAGTGTTACCTCCCTATAATAGGGCTAAATCCTATGCTAGCTGAATCCTCCTTGTCCCACCCTATGCTAGGGTGAGAGTTTCTCCAGGGACTGACAGTGCCCCTGAAGCATTAATTAATTTATGGAATTATTAAATAGGGACAGGCATGACTGGTTCTTTGGGTACTTGCCAGGAAAGACCATGATGACAGTGGAGAGTAATGTCTTGATCACACTTTAATAAGGCACAGAAGGTACAGGGACAAATGGCACAAGGGGGCAGACATAAAGTCAGACAGTATGAGGATAGGGATTGGATGGTGGAGGAAGACAGGCAGAATGGGGAAGAGAATGGAGAGGGGGAGAATCACTTAGGTAACCACAGATCAAAGTTGGGAGCCCTCAAGAAGCATGGACTCTTAGGGGATGAAAGAGTGTTTGGACAGGAGTGTTTAGGGTCTCATTTTACAGGGTTTTGGAGTAACTCTTTAGGGTTAATTCATTAACATATCTACATCACCTCAAAGTTATCAGGAATACTTTGGTGTCAGTTCATTAACATTAACATTTCTACATCATAATATTTAGTGTCTTGATGGTCTTACTACAGATGTCTGGCGCTTATCTGAGCCTTACATAGTATGGGCAGTTAGCAGAACCAAGAGGCCCTTACAGCAAGGCCTATTTGGCTTTCCCTAATTTAACATATAGTCTCAGGATGTGATTTTTAGTCAGTTTATGGTACATTTGGGCAACTAACTGTTATGTTCCTTTGATCTATAGGACTGTAAGTGACTTCACATTACCCTTTGCAATCTTACTTTCTGCTAGTGTTACTTTATTCTGGCTCCTTATAAACTTACTTACTATTCTAACTAGAAGAGGGAGTGTTTAGGTACCAGAACAAGATACAGTTTTAACACATCTCCTTATTATGCGTAGGTCCAAGCACAGCAACTTTCTCACTATGTCACTAAACCCCACTAAGTATGCCCCTGTGCCAAGCCAGACGCTGCTACAGTTACTACTGCTCAAGCTCTCTACAGCCTTTTACACTGTTAATTATCCTCTTCTCCTTGGTATTTTCTCTCTAAGTTTTTGGAGCATCATTCTCTCCTGGTTTTCCTCCTACCTGTCATGCTCCTTCTTTCTCAATCTCTTTCCCTGAATCCTCATCTGTGTCATACTCTCTAACTGTAGGTGTCCCATGGGGCTCTGCCCTGGGCTCTCTTCCTTCCTCCCGCTATACTTTTTTACTCGGTGATCTCATCAGCTTCTATGAATTTCGTTACCATCTCTACACTGATGATTCTCAAATCTACCTGTCTTGCCTTAGTCTTCTGTTGAATTCCAGTCTTAAATCTTCAACTTATATCTTATGTCTTCAACCTTCAGACAGCTTAAACTGGATGTCTAATAGATATGCAATCAAACTCAATATCTTTAAACTAACTCATTATTTTTAACTTAAACCTTCCCCATCCTCATTTCTTCCTTATTTCTCCCAGGCTCCCAGTTTTTCAACCTAGGTGTCATTCTCCTCTCTACTTTCTCTCACTCTCCATCCAATCAGTTGCCAAGGACTATTGATTTCACCTTTATAACATCTCTCACATATTCGCCCTTCCCTCCTCTGATACTGCTCCCACCCTATTGCAGCCCCTCATCACCTCACACTTAGACCACTTTAATAGCCTGCTGGTGGGTCTTCCTGTTGCAAGTCTCTCTCCCTTCCAATTCATCCTCCATTCACCTGCCAAAGAAATTTTCCTAAAGCATATGTCTGACCATGTTGTCCTCCTCCTACTCAACAAATTCTAGCATCCCCCACCGTCTTCAAGATCAACGCCTATTTGGCATTCAAAACCTAGACCTCCCTCTACTTCTCCAGTCTTCTTATTCTTTGTTCCAAGCCATGTACTCTCAAATTCAGTGACAGTGGCATCCTTACTGTTCCTTAAACAAGATCCTTCATCTCTCGGCATGAGGCATTTTCTCTAGCTTTCCATCATGCCTGTAATACTCGCTCTTCTCATCTCTACCTACTGACTTCCTTCAAGTTCCAACTAAAATCCCATATTCTACAGAAAGCTTTTTCCAACGCTTCTTAATTCTAATGCCTTCCCTTTTAAATTTATTTCCTATTTATCCCATATAAGGTTCACTTGTATATATTTGCTTGCTTATTGCCTCCTCCAATTAGATTATGAGATCCTTGAGGGCAGGGACTGTCTTTTGTCCTCTTAAAAAATATATTCCCAGAGCTTAATGCAGTGCCTGAATCATAGCAGGTGTTCAATAAATATTTATTGACTGAGAGACTGCTACTGCTCCTTTGTGCTTGGACCAAGCTATGCTCCTTTTGTACTAGGACCTGAATGCTGTTATCAAGAGTTAATGTTGCTCAACAAGCATTTATTTAACACTTACTCTGGGCTAAGACCTGAAGATAAAAAGAAAGGTTTTTAAAAATGATCCCTACTCTTAAGAAGTTCACATTTTATTGAAGGAGAAAACTCACAAAAAGTTACATATAAGATACATATAGCATAAATGGAAAGTAATCTCAGAGGGAAAAGACTAGTGGAGGATTAGGCACTGAGAGAAGATCTCCTATAGAAAATAGGATTCAAAGGGAGGGAGGGAGGGAGGTGGAGAAAACTTGGAACTCAAAATCTCATGGAAGTGAATGTGGAAAACTAAAAATTAATTAATTAACAAAAAATAAAGAAAATAAAAAGAAAATAGAATTTGAGCTGAATCTTGATGGAAGCCAGGAGGGTGAGGAAGGAAGGGCATTCCAGGTTTGGTAGAAAAACAGCAAAAAGGCATGGAGTCAGAGATAGAATTTCATATGTGAAAAATTGCAAGAAGGTCAGTGTTGTTAGATTGTAAAGTATATAGAGGGGAGTAAAGTGTAAAAAGACTGGAAATGTAGAAAGAGTTCTGGTTGTCAAAGCTAGCATCTTGGGGTCACTTCATTTATTTATGCTCAGCAAAAGAGATAAAAAGCAGAAAAGGTGGGTAGAGACTCATCTAGGCCATCATGTCTCTAGGTGCCATGTGTGACCAGTTGCTATTTCCACTGGGATAGGACAAAGTACGTTGAGTCTGCACTGGGACTCCTTCAACTGGGGAACCTCACCTACTTTTCTCTTCAAATTCCAGAGAGAAAAAGTTCTAGTTCACAGATCTGGAATAAAAGAGGAAGCTGTGTTTCCTTTTAGTCTCATGCAGCATTCTACCCCCTGGATTCAGCAAATGAAGTGGAGTACATTTGACACATTTGTCCATACATTCCATTTTGGAAAGATTTCTAGTGCCCTGGGGGAGACACAAGCTTCCTTTTATGTGTCTCACACAGTGCATTACACTAAGAAATCTCAACAAAGTCTACATGGCATAGTTCTTAATGGCTTCCTAGATGTCATGTAAAACCCCAAATCAGTTCATTTATTGTAATAGACAATCCTTGAAATAACAGTCTTTAGAAAGGCCCAGATCTATTTCACCTGATGGGCCTGGAGATCATAACAAATCTCTATTCCATTAAAATTGTTTGAGCTAAGTGGCCAGAAGCACAATAGCCCTGGAGTGAGTGGCTCCAGTCTTTGACCAGCTAACCTTCCTTTCCTCTGAATAACTCTTTACATACTTTAACCACAGGTCATATTCAAAGTAATTCTGAGCTAATTCTGTTGACTAATACCAAATATAAGATAGACTGATTCACTTAGGTTACTCTGGTTGTTTGGGTTCAGAATTGGAATGAAAGGAGACAATCATAGACCATCTAGCACTTAGCAATAGCAGGGAGATTTATATAATAGTGTGGAAAGGATATTTAGCAAGCACAGAGTACTTAATCAGTTAGATTTCTGATTCAGAATTTGCCATTGTTGAATATCAGTCAGAAGCTTGAGTTAATCCTCATGTTCTGGCTTTTGTATTAAGGCAGCTAGGAGGTGCAGTGGGTAGGTAGAGTGCTGGGCCTCATCTAGGAAGACCTGGGCTCAAATGTGCCTTAAGGATACTTACTAGCTGTGTGACCTTGGTAAAGTCCCTTGACCTCTGTCTGCCTCAGTTTTCTCATCTGTAAATGGGGATAATAATAGAAACTACCTCCCACAGTTACTGTGAAAATCAAATGAGATAATACTTATATAAAGCTCTTAGCACAGTGCCTAACACACAGTAGTCACTATGTAATTGCTAGTGCTTATTGTTGTGGTTGTATCTAGGTGACTTAGGAAGCTATGCCAGTCACTCTAGGGACCACTTCTAGCCTTCATGAGGTAGATGTTGTTCCTACAGCAACTTCTCACCATATACTTTTGAAGGTGATTTCTCATCCAGCTCAGTCATAGGACATGACATGTAACCTGATTGAATGTCACTTTATCAAATATGGTCCAGGTAAAGTAAGGTTGCAGCTTTAAAAAAAAAATTTAATTAATTAATTTAGTTTTAGTTTGCAACATTCACTTCCATAGGATTTTGAGTTTCAAATTTTCTCCCCCTTTCTCTCCTCCCCCCTTCCCAAGATGACATGCAATCTAATATAGGCTCTACTTATACATTCATATTAAACCTATTTTCACATTAGTCATGAAGTAAAGAAGAATTAGAACTAATGGGAGGAACAACAACAAAGAAGAAACAAATGAAAACAACAAAAGAAAAAGAGAGCAAATAGTATGCTTCCATCTGCATTCAGACTACAGAGTTCTTTTTTTCTGGATGTGGATAGCATTTTCCACTGTGAGTCTTCTGGAGTTGTCTTAGATCCTTGCATTGCTGAGAAGAGCCAACACAATGTGCTTGTTGCTGTGTACAGTGTTCTCCTGATTCTGCTCATTTCACTCAGCAACAGTTCATATAAGTCTTTTCAGGCTTTTCTGAAGTTCGCCTGCTCACCATCTCTTATAGCACAATAGTATTTCATTACATTTATATACCACAGCTTATTCAGTCATTCCCCAATTGGTGGACATCCCCTCAATTTCCAATTCTTGGCCACCACAAAAAGAGCTTCTGTAAATATTTTTGTGCATGTAGGTCCTTTTCCCATTTTTATGACCTCTTTGGGATACAGCTCTAGAAGTGGTATTGCTGGGTCAAAGGGTATACACAGTTTTATAGCCCTTTGGGCATAGTTCCAAATTGCTCTCCAGAATAGTTGGATTAGTTCACAACTCCATCATCAATGCATTAGTTTTTCAATTTTTCCATATCTTCTCCAGCATTTATCATTTTCTTGTTTTTTCATGTTAGCCAATCTGATAGGTGTGATGTGGTATCTCAAAGTTGTTTTGATTTGCATTTCTCTAATCAATACTGATTTAGAGCATGTTTTTATGTGACTATAAATAGCTTTAATTTCTCCCTCTGAAAACTGCCTGTTCATATCCTTTGACCATTTATAAATTGGAAAATGACTGGTATTCTTATAAATTTGACACAGTTCTCTATATAGTTTAGAAATGAGACCTTTTTCAGAGACACTGATTGTAAAAATTCTTTCCCAATTTTCTGCTTCTTTCTTAATCTTGGTTGCATTGTCTTTGTTCATGCAAAAACTTTTCAATTTAATGTAATCAAAATTATACATTTTGCATTTCATAATGTTCTCTATCTCTTGTTTGCTAATAATTCCATTATAATAATTCCATTCTCCATAAATCTGACAAGCAAACTATTCCTTGCTCTCCCAGTTTGCTTTTTACTGTCAGCCTTTATATCTAAATTATATACTCATTTTGACATTATCTTGGTATACTGTGTAAGATCTTGGTCTTCTGCCATACTGTTTTCCAGTTTTCTCAGCAGTTTTTATTAAGTAGTGAGTTCTTATCCCAGAAACTGGAGTGCTTGGCTTTATCAAACAGTGGATTACTATAGTCATTGACTATTGTGTCTTGTGTACCTAACATATACCACTGATCCACCACTCTATTTCTTAACCAGGACTAAGTGGTTTTGATGACTGCTGCTTTACAATACAACTTAAGATCTGATATGGCTTAGTCACCTTCCCGCCATTTCTTTTCTTTAATTTCCTTGATATTCTGGATCGTTTGTTCTTCCAGATGAATTTTGTTATTATTTTTTCTAGCTCTATAAAATAATTTTTTGGTGGTTTGATTGGTATAGCACTGAATAATTTAGATAGAATTGTCATTTTTATTGTATTAACTCAGTCTATCCATAGCAACTGATATTTTTCCAATTACTTAGATTCGACTTTATTTGTGTGAAAAGTATCTTGTAATTGTGTTCATATAGTTTCTGGGTTTGTTTTGACAGGTAGATTCCCAAATATTTTATAAATGTCTACAGTAACTTTAAATGGCATTTCTCTTTCTATCTCTTGCTATTAGGCTTTGTTAGTAAAATATAGAAATGCAGGTGATTTATGTGGGTTTATTTTATATCCTGCAACTTTACTAAAGTTGTTTATTATTTCAAGTAGTTTTTTACTTGATTCTCTAGGATTCTCTAAGTATATCATCATATCATCTGCAAAGAGTGATAACTTTGTTTCTTCTTTGCCTATTCTACTTCCTTCAATTTCTTTTTCTTCCCTTATTGATAAAGCTAACATTTCTAGTACCATATTGAATAACAGCGGTGATAATAGACATCCTTGTTTCATCCTCCAATCTTATTGGAAATTCTTCTAGTTTATCCCCACTACATATAATGCTTGCTGATGGTTTAAAGTTGATGCTACTTATCATTTTAAGGAATACTCCATTTATTCCTATGTTCTCTAGTGTTTTTAATGGGAATAGGTGTTGTATTTTGTCAAAAGTTTTTTCTCCATCTATTAAGATAATTATATGTTTTCTTTTAGTTTTGTTGTTGATATGGCCAATTACACTGATAGCTTTCTTAATATTAAAGCCCTACATTCCTGGTATACTTGGTCATAATGTACTATTCTCATGATAAGATGCTGTAATCTTTTTGTTAATATTGTCTTTAAAATTTTTCCATCTATATTCATTAGAGAAATTGGTCTATAATTTTCTTTCTCTGTTTTGACTCTTCCCAGTTTAGGGAACCATATTTGTATCATAAAAAGAATTTGGTAGGACCCCTTCTCTGCCTATTTTTTCAAACAGTCTGTATAGTATTGGAATTAATTGTTCTTGAAATGTTTGATAGAATTCACTTGTAAATCCATCTGGCTCTGCACATTTTTTTCCTGTGGAGTTCATTGATGGCTTGTTGGTAAGTTTACATCTTGACTTTTATATGGTATATTAACTATCCTTCCCAGCTTGGGTTATTTGCAAACTCAATAAGCTCACCATTTGATACATTGTCTCTTGATGGTCTTTTCCTTTTCCTTTCAATATAAAAGAGATCCTCTTCTGAATTCTGTTTCTTCTATTATTCACCTTTGTCACCCTAAAACCAATACAAACCATTTGAGTGAAGTGGTATAGGAGGAGGAAGGGTTGAATATTTAATCTTTCCCCTAAGAAAAGAGAGCTTGGAATTCAAGTGACACATCTCTAATCTTAGCCTGGGATAGTTTCTTCAGGAAGAATAATTGTTAACACATATGTTGTGAATTCTCTACAGTATTTAGGGAGGCATTATGGTACTGTGGGAGGAAAGAACATGGACTCCTAGTATTTTCTAAGTAAACCATAATGTTATCAACAAATAGGGATAATTTTATCTCCACCCACCTATTTTCACATCTTTGACATCTTTCTCTTGCTTTCCTAGTGTTATTGCTAGCATCTTTAGAACAATAGGGAAGAAGAGCATTCTTGCTTTACTCTTATATCTATTAGGAAAGCTTCTAGTGTATTCCCATTGCATAAGATGCTTCCTTTTGATTTTATGTGGATGCTTTTTATGATATTAAAAGGTCTTTCTCTGCCTCTACTCTGTAGGGTTTTTTGGCATAAGTTAGTAGTAAAAATTTATCATAAATTAGTGTTATATTTTGTCAGAGTTTTCTTCTGCATTCATTGAGATAATGATATGCTTTTATATGTTTTTCTTTTTAATATGAGTAACTATATTGATTGTTTTTTAGTGACAAACAGTCTTTGCATCCCTGGTATAAATCCAACTTAGTCATAATAAATGATTTTTGTATAAATTACAATTGTTTATTTGACAAGATTTTATTTAAAAATTCAGAATCAATATTCATAAATGATATTATTCCATAGCTCTTTTTGGCTTTATTATTCTCTGAATATAAGGAGTATTTTGTTTCATAAAAGGTGTCTAATATAGTTCTTTCTCAGTTTTCGAGAATAATTTGTGTAATATTAGTACTAATTGTTTGAAAGAATTCTCCTATGAATCCTTCAGGACCAGAAATTATTTTTCCTTTGGTAGCACCTTTATAATTAATTTTATTTCCTTCCCTGAGGTTGGATTGTTTAAGATCTCTTTTTGGTCTTTTGTCATTTTGTGTATTTTGTATTTTTGAATGTATTCCTTTATATATCTTATATTCTTAATTTTGTTAGCACATAACTTTATATTGTAGGTTCTAATTGCTCACATCTTTTAATTGCTTTGTAAACCTGTCCCCCAACTGATCTGTCACATGACAAACTATGTATAATCACTACAGCAAGTGCTCAGTGCAAAGAATGAATCCCATGAAGTTTCTACATTATTCAAATTCACACCACATATTTCCACTGGGTTGAAACCAATTACCATATTTATAGCTCTGAATGGTGCAAATGCAAACACATGTGACCACTTTATGGAATGCATTATTTGCACTAATTTAGGTTTAACTATACTGACTTTTACTACTTCTGTGCTGACATTTGCTGCAAAATGTTACTTGTGTCCACTATTAGAACTAATCCCTAAACTGAAATCAGAAGGTTAGATTCTGGGAATGAGAGAATGGTTCATTGATCCTTTCTTTTTGAGAAGCAATGAAATACAATGGAAAATATATCAGGCTGGGAATCTGAAGTCTTTGTTTCTAGTCCTGGATCTATGAATTTGGGCCTTAGTTTCCTCATCTGTAAAAATGGGATAATAATGTGTCCTTCTTACCCTCTAATGTACCATAAGGGGTTGATATGAGAATCTAATGAGCTCATGTATGTGAAAGTACATTGAAACCATAAAGCACTACCTCCAAGTCACTGAGAGCTCTGGAAGAGAGCCATGAGAATTGTGGGAGTAAGTAGGGGCCATCTCCAGTTGTCCTGATCTATATCTTACCTCTGGACCTAGATGGCTCCAGAGGGAAAAGAAGGCAGATGATTTTGCACAGCCCTCCCTCACTTAAATACAATTCACTTGCAAGCCATGCCATCTTCTTCTGGATGTCCTGGTCCTCTTCAGGAATGAGGGACAAAGAACAACAACCACAACCACCCCAGCTAGCAGAACTGATAAATAGTGATGGAACTATTTGCCAAAAGTTCTAGAATATCCATCTTCTGTTCATCACCCTTTCCCCCTTATCCTGCCCCCTCTACAAACACACACATTTCTTCACGTTGTAAGGTACTGAATATCAAGTAAAGCCCTAATGGAGACAAAACAGCCAAACAACCAAACAAACAAACCATGGGCTTTTGTCTATCTGACTTCCAATATAAAAAGGGCAATTTCTTGGACTTTCTTCTCTTATTTCTGACCTTTCTCATTTCTGTTTTTAAATTTTTTTAGACACATTTAACCTAATTGATTCATTCTTTTCTCATCTGCCATCCAGTTTTCTGGCATGTGACATACTTTGTGACAGAGGTAGTCTCTATGTAATTCCAACTCCTAACTATATAAAGAAGTGTCTCCAGCATCATCCCAACTCTCACTGCTATCTTTGTAAATATTGTTAAAGTCTATGCTGTAATAGGGGTTTTTTAATGCACTTGATCAATACGCCAAAGATAAAAACTCTTCCCCAACAGTAGAGAAAAGCAAAAAGCTAAAATGCATCATTTTCAATACTGTGCTCAAAAGATGAGTTTTATACTTTGAGTGTCTCGAGAGGTAGGCAATTATCACACTCTATCAACTTGGGGGAAAGAAGAAAAGATAGAGGAAGTGATTTATTTAAAGTCACACCACAAAGTAGTAGTTGAGTCTGCTGAGCCTGCAGTTTCCCATTCTGGCTGGAGCCTCAAGACTTATTGTGATTGAAGACTTTATTTGTTATACAAAAATAGGTACTATAACCTGAAGGAGGTACTGTAATTCTGTGGATAGAGATGTAGCCACTGAGTCAGGAGTTTGGAGATTCAAGACTTGCTTCTGACCTGTTGTTGTTTATTCTTCATTTTTGAAGAGGACTGATGGCATCCCAATGTGATGGATGATGTCTTGTTTGCATGTGAATTGGATTGAAGTAAGGCAGAATTTCACAGTCTTCAGACTCACTCTTCCAGAGTCATCAGTCTGATGAAAGGACAAAAGTCAAGATGACTGGCTATGGCATGGGATGCAGTGGATGATCTTGGTCTCTTTGATATCTGACCAAGTTCTAAGTGCTCCATAGCATGTACATCAGCTGTCTTCATGACCCTTGGAACAAATTGTTCTCATCCCTTTGATCCACGGGGGGACGTCTTCCATGCTTGGGGTAGACACCCCTCTAACTCTCTGGTAGATTTGAGGCCCATGGGTTACCCTCAACCTAATTTAGCCCATCTGCTGAAATGATTTGCCAGGGTGTAGTTGCTGCACATGCAGTGTTGTGAAGTCACAGGTGAGAGCTGGATGGAGTAGGGGTGTATGGGATATACATGGAGGACCAGCACCTTGGATGTCAGGGCTTCCTTTTCAGGGCTTTTTATCCACTTTTTGTGTCCATCTTCTGACTTGCAGTGGTTATATGACCCCCTAATATTTCTCAGTGTTTTAGGAAATTCTCTAACACCATAAAGTTGAGAAAATTGAGTTGCTATTTGCCTCAGACTTCACTATTTAATGGCAGAGCCAACAATCGAATTTAAGTCTCTATATTCTCAATCCTATTCTCTTTTTAGTACTCCACACTTCCTCCTATACCACAACCCCTTAGTTATCTATACTGTACTAATCTGATCACTGGCTCATAATTGAAATTGGTCTGTTTGACAACTTATCTTCCTGACATATCCCCTAATTGGATTCTAACCTTGGCTTAGAGTCATCTTCTGACCTTCAGACTCTTGTGGCATTTTCACCTGCAGACTGAACTGGCTTCTCAGTCTATTGCTTCTGCCTTTAACTTTACTGATTCTAATGGCCTTTCATTCTCATTGATTTAGCTCTTCAGCTTTCTTTCCTTAACCACTTTATAAACCATGTCTCCACAATGTCTCACTCTATATATTCCACTCAATATTCTATTTGATTGTAAAAACAATAGAGTGTTAGCTTGTAGATGGCAGTACGCTCCCGCAAATTCTCCTGTGCATCCTGTATCAAACAAAAATGTTCTGATCTAGATTTGTTGCATTCTCCTCCTCCTCCTGCTTCTTCTTGTTTTATAATCCTGGTTTTATGCAATGGGTCCATTTGGGGGGTGGGGGAATTATTTCCTACTAGAAAAGGAAAGCATTAGACAAAATGGTATTTATATAGCACTTTAAGATTGGCAAAACATTTTACAAATATTATCTTATTTGATCCTCACAACAAGCCTGGGAGGTAAGTGCCATTATTATCCCCACTTTACAGAGGAGGAAACTGCCAACCATAATTATCTCAATACTCATATGCATAAAGCAGCTCTGGTCTCAGAAAGGGTCTGTTCAGATCCCAGAAGAGGAATAGGAAGTCTGCATATAATCAGTAGCTGAAGGGTAACAAACCAAGACTTCCTTCTAACTTGAAAAACTTTGTCAAAACAAAATATTGATAGTGCAAGTGGTCTCCCAATTTCTCTAAGTCATTAATCAATTTTTTTTTAAATATCTGCAAGCATTTGTGTTCCACACATTGTGTTATACAACTGAGAACTCACCAGTGAGCCTCTGTCAGGCTGTGGGTTGCAGAGTTCAAACCTATAGGAGCATTTTGCTTCCCAAAGCAACACATTAGAGTTGGTGCTGCTCAAAATATTTTTCATCAGAAGGAGTATAATATACTAATACTCCAGGATGGCCCCAAAGAATAGTTCAGTTTGCTTTGTCCTGACGAACAAAGCTAAGGACTTATTTTAGGGGAAGAAGAAACAATGGCTGGGCTGAAATTGTATTGACCATTAATTCTTTAAAAGCTTTTTAAAAACTTCTTTCTTACTCTTGGGCCTGTAAATATTTAATATTTACTATTTATTAGCTTTAAAACAATCTGTGACTCATCTCCTACAATACACCCATATTTATCAACAAATCCTGCTGGAATATCAAAAACAATTTTTAAAAATCTATGCTAGAGAGTTGAGACTAGGTATTTATGAGCCCAAGGCAAAGTTTGAAAATTGTGTCCCTTTCCTATCTCCTCAATGAAAGGCAGAAACTTATTAATAAATCATCTCTTGTAACAGTCCAGATATCACATCGTATATTCTTGAAGGTATACTAGTATCCACGGGAAGCTTTGAGGTTTCTTTGTAGCACATTATATTTGCAATATTGTAATACATACAAGCTGATTTATCAAAAATAAATAAGAGTCAAGCCAAGTCAACAAGCATATATTAATGTGCCAAGCGCTATGTTAAGGACTAGAGAGTAGAATACTCTGAAAGCATGGTATAATGGATAGGTAGGTAGCCTTGAATCTAAGAAGATTCAAGTTCAAGTTATGTCTCTTACATATACTGACTATATTATCCTAGTCAAGTGACAATCTCTCAGTGCTCTAGGCACCTCTCTAAACCTCTGTTTCATAAAGGTTATTGACTTGTATTGGTTGAGGGTTTCTTCCCAGGAGTTCCCCATGCCAGTAAAATCACAGGTCAATTATTAAAAAACATTCCCAAAGGTAATGTAGATTACTCTCCTGTTCAACATTAAATCAAGCCCGATGTCCATTTGTAAAGTCTGCCAAAAACAAATACACGGAAGGATTGGCTCTATGGGGTATCAACCCAATTGAATAGCATAGTCTGAATAATAAGCATTCTTTATCCTCCTTCTTGTAATCAGAAAGGTGTCTGGCTAGGAAAAAAAAAAAGATGAACTGGACTGTTTGCCTACAGAGAGCAAATAATACATTGTAGGTAACCCCTGTACTCCACTGGCAACCATATAACATCAAAAAATCTAGAGGAAAGGTGAATTAGGTGGGGCCACTGTGAAAGATTTCTAGGAGGACATAGACAAGGATTGGACAGGGTGGACAGGGATAGGTGAGTTGTAAACCTTAGAGAGGATGCCTGCTTTGGTGAGATCACAGATCTATCAAAGTATAAAAATGTGATTTGTGGCCCACTCAAGGGATTATCTCCCACAAGGGTCTCTGGTTCTGGGCTCACACAAACCAGATTCCTCCTGCGTATGGATCTAAACAGGCCTGTGACTCTGAGAACCCCCATTTAAGGCAGGCACCCAGACCATCCAGGTCTCTCGTTGTTATCCAGATTGCATCCAGGATTTCCTCTGTCAGTCTCCTTTCCCTCTTTAGCTTCCTTTCAAGTGTTGTCTTCCTCCATAAGAATATAAGCTTCTTGAGGGCAGGAACTCTTTCTTTCTATGTGTATTTATATTCCCAGCACTTAGCCAGAGCTTAGCATGTAGTAAGTCATCTAATAACGCTAGTTGACTAACTGGCCAAGAGTCTGCTTTTTATTATACCTTTTTAAATGCCTATTTGAATCCTGTCTATCCTTCAAAGCCCAGCTTGTTTCACTTTCTCTCTGACCACTGAAGCCTGACTCTGAAGTTTTGTAGCATATTCTATTTGTATGAATGATATGGCATATCAATTGTTTAGCTACCAGCTACAAAGTCCTATTTTCTCTTTTCTCAAGGAAATCAGGTTCAGGTTCACTGTCTTCCAACTCCTACTCCAATGCTAGAAGATTTCAAAATACATGTTGATTTTCCCTCAGACACACTAACCTCCAAGATCCTCAATTTCATCAGCTCCCATGACCAATTCTGAAGAGCTCAAGATGTACCCCAGTAGAACATGCCCTGCAAAAATTTGAACCCAATCATTAATGGGAAAAAAATTAATGTTCAGCAAAAAAGAGGCACTCAAAACATCATTAGGAAGAAAAGTAGAACTGAACCAATTATTTGCTTTTTAAACACCCCCAGACCACATATAAAAGACAAGTAGCATCAATTAAGGACAAGGACAGCGCAATAATAATACAGATGCCATTATAAGATTTCTTACAGAAAAAGACAAGGGTGAAAACAGAAGACAAAGAGAAGTAATGGCTTAAAACATCACTAATTAAACCTTACTACGAGCAAGTGATGGAGTGCTATAACCCTGCCTCAGGAGCTGGTGTACAGCTCCCAAGCCCTCTAACCACTCAAATAGATTCTAGCACAGAGGATAGGGAGGCCTCATGAGAGAAAGGAATATCCTTGCAGATCTCTGTATAGTTATCTTCCATTCAAAAAGGTGAAGTGGGCAGGGTTGGCCCTTGTTATATACTTAAAAGCCAGTAGACATTTCTACTTGAGTATAAAAAAAGACAAGTGAGCCTAGCTGAAGCAATAGGACACCTTTAAGGAGAGATATGAGGCATTATATGCCCAGCAAGTCAAACCACCACCACCTTGACTACCATCTCCTCTCAGACTGATGGAGGATGCCTAGCACCTTGAGCCCAAGGGTCTTAGAATAGCTGTATCCCTCAGACCACCTGCATCTCCCCATATTCATCACCTAGAGGCAGTTAGGTGGTAGAGTGGATAAAGAACTGGGCCTAGAGTCAGCGGAGACCTGGGTTCAAATCTGACTTCAGACATTTACTAGATGTGTGATCCTGGGTAACTAACTGCCTCAGTTGCATCAACTGTAAAACGGGAATAATGATAGCATCTCCTTCACAGAATTGCTGTGAGAATCAAATTGTTGTGAGGAGATAATATTCATAAAGCCTTTAGCATAGTGCCTGGCCCATAGCAAATGTCTAATTGATGCTTTTTCCCTTTCTTCATTTCTCTCCATCATTGAAGAGAGAAATCATTTTGGATAAGGGACCCACCTATCTTATCACCACCAACAAATGATGGCTAATAGATAAATGGAAGAGCCTGAGAGTGGCAGCATTGCCACCCTCCCTGCCCCAGACTATTGTAGGAACAATAGCAGAACAAAAGTAGGAACTTCTAGAAGAGCTCTTGCAGCAATCATTTGGGGAGATGACTCCTTCAAAGAAAGGAGCAGCCATCCCCAACAACTGCCACTGACAGGGCAAACAAGCCAACCTGAGGAGGGACAGGATGAAAAAGCAGCAAAGCACCTTGAGGAGAGATAGGAGCCAGAATTTACTAAGCAAGTCAAACCACCACCACAATTACCACCTCGACTACCTCCCTTCAGACCTTGATGGGAACTGCCTAGGACCCTGAACCCAAAAGCATTGGAAACAGCAATTTTTCCAGTCCAGTGTCCATAGCCATCATCCTGGGAAGTCACCCTGGTGAAGATGCAGCTAATCAACTGTTCCTACCAGTGCTACAGAAATATATCTACCACAGACTGAAAAAAGAAGGTTCTTATCACCAAAGTCCTGGGCATTGTCAAACAATTAAGTATCAGAAATTGAAATGATTTTATTAGTAGAAATTACATCAAAGAAGAGGTATAATCATCCACATTACTGTAAAGACCATGGGACCTTTCCATTACTTGAAGCTGAAATGTTTCATATGTATTGTCTCCTTGAGAGCATGCATTGTCTTAATTTTTTAAATTTACATTCTCAGTGATTAGTACAGTGCTTTACTCATAGTAAGTGCTTAATAAATTTTTTTTTCCATTACAATGTATCCTATTCTAGAAGAGGTATGACAGTCATGGAATGATCTTGCCATATCCCACAAATATTCTATCTACATGATTTTAAAACAACAATAACAATTCTGAAATTCTTCTATCTTTTCATAAACTATCATTCCATCTCTCCTTCTCCCTTCCTCCTAAAACTCTTTTTATCATCATCATGACCACCCTATCCCTCCATATCTCAGTACTCTCCATCATATCTGTTCTGTCTTCACTTTCCTGTCTTTCTAATTTTGATAATATAGTTAACCAGTTATACTATCCTCTGCTCTGGAATCCCTTACTTCCTTGTTCTATTGCTGTGCATGTCTTGTCAAACCACAATCCTGGATTATTTCCACCATCCGCATCCTCTACTACTTACTTGCTGCTGAATGTCTTTGGAGGAAACTCTATAGCCTTGATGACTAAGTCCTGTTATCTAAGTTCAATTGGGATCCCATTAAAGCAAGGGCATTCTTTTACTCCTCCATATTTATTTCTCTACCACATTCTCTATAGTAGCTATTCCAAACTTTTTTTGACTCCTCAGGCCTCCCATGTTATATCTGCTCCTATATTTTACCTCTCAGTAGAGAGCCTTTTATCCTATTTTATTGAGAAAATGTAGATAATTCTCTGTGGATTTCCTCTTTTTTTTTACTCTATCACACAACCACTAAATATTAACCCACATTCTTTTCTCTGAAGAAGAGGTGGATCTTTTTCTCACCAAGACCCTCTATCTGGTACCTCTGATCAAATCACCTTCTACATTCTCTAGCAGATTGCCCCACCATCAGTCTTTTCCTATCTATCAGCTCATTCTCTGTTGTCTGCAAATATGTGGAGTCCTCCATCCTTAAAAAAATCATTTTATCCTACAGTCTCCTTAACTTATCACCCTTTATTTCTCCTTCCTCTGATAGCCAAAGTCCTAGAAAAAGTTATCTATAATCATTGCTTCCACTTCCTCTTCTTTCACTCACTTCTACAGCTCTTGCAATCTGGCTTCTGACTTCATCATTCAGCAAAAACTTCTCTCTCCAAATTTAAGAGTGATTTCTTAATTGCCAAATCCAATTTTTTCAGTCCTCATCCTTTTTAACCCCTCTGGAGCATTTGATATTGTTGACCACCTGATCTTCTTGGGTACTCTCTCTTCTCTGAGTTTTTGTAATGCTTCTCTATCTTTGTCTCCCTACTTCTTGTCTGACCACTTTTTCTAAGTTTCCCTTTCTGGATCATCATCTATATCCCACCTCCTAAATGAGTCAATCTTCCAAGGCTCTGTCCAAGTCCCTCTTCTTTTTCCTTTCTATATTATTCCCTTGACTGCATCTATCAACTGCCATCATCTATTCATTATTTCTATGCAGATTACTCCCAGATCTCTATATTCAATCCCAATTTCTCTCCTGAGCTCTGGTTCCACACTACCAACTTCCTCTTAGATTTTTCAAACTAGATATCCTATAAGCATCTCAAACTTAATGTATCAAGAAAAAAATAGCTCATTATATTTCCCTCTAACCCACCTTTCTTCTAAACTTCCCTGTTTCTTTCAAAGGCACCACTATCCTTATAGTCACACAGGTTCATGACTTCTGAGACATTTTTAACTCTTTTTATTACATATAACTTATTATAAATCTCTTATTACACATATTTGCCAATGACCAGCTCTTCTTTCTACTCCTCCACAACAATTTTTTGCCTTCCTCACCTTAACTTTACGGACATAGCCACCACTCAAGTTCATACCTCTTCATGCTTTACCTAGACTATTGTATTAGCCTCTAGCTGAACTCCCTGCCTTGGATCTTTCCCCTTTCCAAATCATCTTGTGTACAGCTACCAAAATGATATTTCTGAAGCATTGGTATTACTACATCACTTGCTTTTATCCTATCTATTTTAACTATTGCCTTGTCTGATATTAAGACTGCCATTGCAGTTTTGTGAGATTTCCTTGAGTTACAATGTCTTCTGTTCCATGTCAACATATTACTGATTCTAAGGTCAATTTAAGCCTATCAAGTTAAAAAGGCTTTGAGTTTGGACTCAGGAATAAACTGGATATTTGTTGTCTGCAAATCAACCAGAAGACTAGTCCACAAGTAATATTTTTTTAAGCCACGGCAACTCATGAGACTGTCTAGTGTGATGTTGAGGAGTTGAACTTCCTCTAAGATCAGAGGAAAGGATGAAGAAATAGATATAGAGAAAGCTATTTTGAGATGAAGATGCAGTTTATCATATGAAATGGCTTTAATTTCAGTTAAGTAGGAGGTAACGTAATGTGTGGGAATAGCAATGGGAGCTTGAGGAGAGCAGAGAAAGTCAGTTACAATGTAAAGTGTGTTAGAAAATCAACCAGAGAGCAATAAAAGGTTTGCCAAGCCTGGCACAGGGGCCCAGTTGAAGTTGGATAGTAACTTTGATGACTTACAGTCACAGCCCAAATGACCCAAGCTTGGTGTGGTAAGTGCAGTGAGTCTCTTACAATGCATAGTGTATCCAGATGCCATTTACAAAAAAGTAGAACTGTGAATATTTAGATCTAATCTGAAGACTAGGAGATGTAATTAGATGTCTATGTTTGACCAGGGCCTTGTCCTGGAGCTGAATTTAAAGGGTACCAATAGCATTTACAATCCTTCAGCAACATAATAAAAGTGAGCATCTACCTAGCAAGAATCATTAGATAATACAAGTAGTGGCTGAGGTGAGGTTCTTCCCCTTCCCCATCCACCAGAAGTCATTTGAAGGCATTTAGATATTCAGTTCAGGACACACTTTGGGGGTACTTAGCTCAGGTGGAAACATTTGCTAGATTATGGGGCTTTGAGACTCATCAAAATATTTCTCTCACTGTCAGGCTCAGTACCTAAAACTAGAACCCTAGAACAGGGTTTCTTAAATAACTAGAATTAAAAATGAAAAAGACGAATATGCTACCAATGAAGATGAAATGAAAGCAATTATTAGATGTTATTTTGTCCCAAAATATGTCAATAAATTTAGCAAATTAAATTAAATGGAAGTACATTTGCAAAAAAGAAAAGAAAAAAGAAACAAAACTGCCTAGATTCACACAAGAAAAAATGAAATATCTAATTAAACCTATTTAAGAAAAAGAAAATGAATAGGACATCAATGAGTTTTCTAAGAAAAAAGCATCAGGAGCAGATAGATTTACAAATGAACTCTACCATACATTTAAAGATGAACTAATTCCAATATTAAATAAATTATTTTGAATAAAAAAGAAGTCCTACAAAACTCCTTTTATGAAAAATATATGTTGCTGACACCTAAACTAGGAAGTGTAAAAGCAGAGGAAGAAAATTATAGACCATTTCATTAATGAATATGGATGCAAAATACTAAATAAAATGTTAAGTAGGAGACTAAGACAATATATAACAAAGATTATATTTGGTGACCAAGTGGAATTTGGATTGAAGGGATGATTTAACATAAGGAAAACTATTACATAAGTAACAAAAACCATGTAATTATATTAATAGATGCAGAAAAAACTTTTGATAAAATGCAAGACTCATTTCTTTAAAAAACAAACAAACTTTAAAGCATAGGTATAAATGGATTTTTCCTTAAAATGATAAGAAGCATCTACCTCAAACCATGAACAAGCATCATTTGTAATGGGGATAACCTAGAAGCCTTTCCAATAATATCAGGAGTGAAACAAGAGTGCCCATCATCACCAAAATAATTCAGTATTGCTTTAGGAATGTTAGCAATAGCAATAAATGTAGAAAAATAAATTGAAGGAGTTAGAATGGGCAATGAGGTAATAAAACTATCTCTTTTTGTAGACGATATGTTGATACACTTGGAAAATCCTAAAGATTCAGCTAAAAAACTAGCAAAAACAATGAATAACTTTAGCAAAGTATCAGGATATAAAATAAACCCACATAAGTCATCAGCATTTCTATATATCACCAATAAAATCCTGCAAGAAGAGATAGTAAGAGATACCTCCATTTAAAATAATCATAGACAGCATAAAATACCTGGGAGTATACTTGCCAGGACAAACCCAGGATCAACATGTACATGATTATGAAACACTTTTTTATATAAAAGTCAGATTTAAATAATTGGAAAATTATTAATTGTTCATGAGTAAACAGAGCCCATATAACAAAAATGACAACTCTACCTAATCTACTTATTCAATGTCATCCCAATTAAATTAGCCAAAAATTATTTTATTGAGCTAGAAAAAATAATAACAAAATTCAGTTGGAATTACAGAAGGTCAGTAGTATCAGTAGAATTAATGAAAAAATGTAAAGGAAGGAGGTTAGCAATATCAGATCTTAGACTATATTATAAGGCAGTAATTACCAAAACTAACTAGTACTGGCTAAGAAATAGAAAGGTGGATCAATGGAACAGAGTAGGTATAAAATACACAGCAGTAAATGATCATAGTAACCTTGTATTTGACAAATGTAAAGATTTAAGCTTTGGGGATAAAAACTCACTATCTCATAAGAATTGTTGGGAAAACTTGAAAGGCTTCTGATAGAAGTTAGGTAAGACCAAAATCTTACACCATTTACTAAGGCAAGGTCATAATGGATACATGCCCTAAATATAAAAGAACATATAAGTAAATTAAAAGAACATGGAACATATTCTCTATCAGGAATAGATTTTATATAGGAAAATGGGAAATATTTTAGGAATATAATTTATAATTATTTATGGAAAACAATTTATGAATTAAAAAGAAATAGAAAGCATTGCAAATTTACAATGTAAAATGGATAATTTTGATTACATTAAATTAAAATGGTTTTTGAGTGGTTTGGTTTGATTTTTACAAATAAAACTAATGTAGTAAAGATTAGAAAGAAAGCAGAAAACTGGTAGAAGGTGCAGGGATTTATAGAGCATTTCTCGGATAAAAATCTCATATCTCAAATATATAGAGAACTTTTTCAAATTCATAAGAATATTAGTCATTCCCCAATTGATAAATGGTAAAAGAATAAAAACAGGCAGTTTATGGATGAAGATATATAGCCATATGAAAAAATGCTTTAAATCATTATTGATTAGAGAAATGTAAATTAAAACAACTTCGAGACATTGTCTCACAATATAATATTGGCTAAAATGATAGGCGGGGAAATGACAAATGCTGGAGGGAATGTAAAAAAATTGGGAAACTAATACACTGTTGGTAGAACTGCGAACCGATTCAACCATTTTGGAGAGCAATTTGAAATTAAGCCCAAAGAGTTATAAAACTGTGTATAACATTGATCCAGAAATATCACTATTAGGTACTAATCAGGGGAAAAAAGAAAAGAACCTATATGTTCCACAATATTTATAGCATATCTCTTTGTGGTGACAAAGAACTGGACATTGAGAGGGTGTCTATCAATTGGAGAATGGCTATACAAGTGGGGTATATATTGTGATGGAATACTACTGTGCTATAAGAAATGATGAGCAGGTTGCATTTAGAAAAAATCATGGATACACTTGCATGAAACAACGAAGAATCAAATGAGAACACTGTATACAGTAACAGCAATAATGTTCAAAGAGTAACTGTGAATGACTAAATTATTCTGAGTATTATAAATATTCAAATCAGCTACAAAGGACCTATGAAGTAAGATGCTATCCACTGCCAGAGGAAAAACAAACAATAAATAGAAGTATGCATACATAGTATGGTTTTACATATTCATGTGTATGAGTGTGTGTGTGTGTGTGTGTGTGTGTGTGTGTGTGTGTGTGTGAAATAGTGGCCTTCTCCAAGGCAGAGTGGGGAGAGAGGGAGGGAAGGAAGAAAACTGGGAGCTTAAAACATAACTAAAAAAAAATTTAATTTAATTTTTAAAAATTTTCCTTGCAACAACCTTGGGACGCATGCATTATTATCACTATCCTAATTTTACAGATGAAGAAACTGAGACAAGCAGAGGTCTCATAATTGCTCAGGATTGCACAGCTATTAAATGACCAGCTCCTATTCCAGTGCTCCATCCCACCTGTCACCTATCTGGAAAGCAACTGCCTGTAGTATAAAAGCCCAAAGCCCTTGATATAAGGTTGTTTAAAAGTAGGGAGAGAAAGGCCTCCCTTTTGCCTCTTCTCTACAACAAAAGAGAGGAAACAGCATTCTCTATTCCAACATTTTCTAACTAGGGAAAACAGAGGTATAGATTGGTTAAGCAGCTTGCCTCCAGTCACACACATGTCAGGGATTAGAACTCACAGCTGCCTTGTGCTAACTAAGCAGCTTAGCTCCAGAGCCAGCTCCTGCCTTCTTATGCTCACTGGCATTAGAGTGTGTTCCACTCCACCCCTGGCACAATGGCCTCCTGTAGCTTCAAACAGAATAAAGGCTTCTTTCTCTGAACTCATGTGTGCTACAGGCTGTGGGTTTTTTAAACATGGCCACAGTCTGTCCTAGAACTGGCTGCATTTCAGAGATGAAGTGATTCTAATATTTATAGTTCAACTGAGGGTTTGGGGTTATTGGTATGGAAAATATTATATAAAGTGCTGCTCTTGGAGTGAAATTCCATTATAACATTCCTGCATACAAAGGGATTTTATGGAAACTCCTGATCCAAAGCCCTTGTGCAGAATTTCTTTCTGTGGCCCCTTACATAGTTCCTTCCCCGGAAAAACATTCTAAGGAGCTTCTCAGAATTCATCCTCTAAGTTTAATCCTACCAGGGGTAAATCCCTAGCAGTAATATACTCCTAGCAGCTCATATTTTACAGCGCCTTAGGGTAGCAAAGCATTTTACCTGATTCTTTCATCTTATTCTGACAGCTTTTGTTGTTGTTCAGTCCTGTCTGACTCCATGTGAGCTCATGGACATGGTCTATGGGGTTTTCTTGGCAAAGATAGTAGAGCGGTTTATCATTTCCTTCTCCTGTACATTCTACAGATGAGGAACTGAGGCAAATAGGGGTTAAGTGATTTGCCCAGGGTCAGACAATTTGTAAATAATCTGAGATTCTATTTTAACTCAGATCTTCCTTTCTGTAGGGCTCATACTCTATCCACTGCACCAGCTAGCTGCCCAACAACTTTACTAAGTATAGTAATTATAATTTTTTTTTTTAGTAATTATAATTTTTAAAATTTTTTTCAGATGGGGAAATTGAGTCTCATAGAGGGTAAGTGCTAGTAAGCAGCAGAGCCAGGATTTTAAACCTATATTCCAAATATGATTCCAATGTTTTCTTTCAACTAAAGACAAGATTTCTGTGTTTGAATCTCAACATTTTAATGTTGTTTTTCTAAGGAGCTATGAGAATTTTTTTTAACCTTCATGAAACTCAGTTACTTTGTCTGTAAAACCAATCTAGAAATGACTTACTTCCTAGTAGCACTGGGTTTCACTAATGGATGAGGAAATGGCTCACTGTAAGTGGTAGACAATTGGCCCTGCAACAGCTCATTTGTTGCATGAGGATGAAGGGGAGTCAGAAGAATTTAGTGAAAGCACTGAGGCCAAGAAAGGAGAGCGTGATGTCAAAGAATCTTTTAAATGGTTGGATATTTGAAATAGAAAGAACTTTTTTTTTAATATAGCAGAAAGGAATAGATGAGTCATGGGGGAAATGAAAAACTTCTTGCTGGTTGGAAAATAAGGTCACTGGACAATGAGCTGAAGGCTTTAATGCTTTTAGATGTATTTTAAAAAGAGAAAATAAATTATTCATTTGGCTGCAGGGCTAAGAATGTTCTTCTACCCCAGATTGCAAAAGAAGGGATGGTTGAGATGGGAAACATTCAGAATACATAATATCATTGTAGTAAATTTGTGGAGGTGAGTTTTTGGATACTTAGAATTAATCCAGGGCTTATACTTTTGAGAACCAGAACAATCTAAGTCAATTAATGGGCTGGTTTTGCCCTTTGAGGATTTTGTCTGGCCAAGGAATAGCTCCTGGTGCCACAAGGATCTTGCATGTGCAAACAGTAGTTGAGAATTTCAGGTCTGTCATATTTCACCACAATTGTTGCAGATTTCATGCCAAATTTTTTGCAAAAGTTTTAATCCTAAATTTTCTTAGGCCAGAAAAATGTCTTGTCCTGGCCTTTTTCTGGTTCTGCCACTCCAAAATTTGATATGAAGTTTTATTTCAAAGTTGTTTGGAGGGGAATGTTGAGAGAATTCGGCTGGGTTGCCTCTAATCTGCCGTCTTTGAACTGAATGGATGTGATTCTAAGAACACTTCAGGGATGAGTATACTTTTGGTTACATTACTTTTTTTTTAACTTTGCAACCCAGAGAACATCTTGCAAAACAATCATTTTCAGTATTGATTGATGGTCCATGATCATTGGCATTATGAGGTCAGGGTAAACACAAAAGAAGCATCAGGCAGGTGCTTTAGAGGTTTATGGACTGTGGGATCTGACTTTATATCTCACAAATAGGATATTGGATCTGGAAGCCCTTATCCGAGTGTTTGCACCAACTAGAATTTATGTTGAATGGAATCTCAAAAGAGTTCAGCTCCCTTAGGGAAGTTAGCCCAGGAAGATGTTAAATATTCTGTTTTCTGGTATGGAGAAAGGAGAAACCTAAGAGTTAGAATAATTTTTCCTTTTTTCCAAATAAAAGATCCAAGAACAAAATTTAATTAAATGTGCCTCTTCTATGCAAGACAGAGAGGCAGCATGGCACTGGAGATAGTGATAGGCTCCAGAAGTATTTAGATCTGTGTTCAAGTCCTGATTCTGACATCGACTGACTTTGGTAAGTCACCTAACATCTCAGGGCTCCAGACAACTCTCTAAACAAGGGTAGGAGCCTGCAGCCTTGAGACCACATGTGGCCTTCTAGATCCTCAGGTGTGACTTTTTGACTGAGTTCAAGTTTTACAGAACAAACCCTTTTATTATGGGGATTTGCTCTGTGAAGTTTGAGTTCAATCAAAAGGCTGTATTTGAGGACCTAGAGGGCCACACGTGGCCTTGAGGCCACAGGTTCCCAACCCCTGCTTTAAAACCGTCAATTACAGAGAAGCCTCTCATTTACATTAGCTGAGGAAATTGTTCACCAAGAAGTCCCTACATTGGTGAAATAATGGGTCCAATCCAGGAAGAAAAGGACAGCATCTTGCTGGGTGCTGGAGATACAAAGGTGAAAAATGGCAGATCCATGCCTTCTAAAAAGCCTTACAGTCTAACAGGGGGAGAAAGGCAAACACAACATGTATACAAATAAGTATAATATTAAGTAGAATGTGATGGAGGCAAAAGTGAAAACCATGTGAAGCACTATAGGAAAATCTAAGGAAGCAGAGATCATTGTCAGCTGAATTGGGAAAATTTCATGGAGGACGTAATACCTAAAATGAATCTTGAAGGGAAAAGAGGACTTCAGCAGGCAGAGATAAATATATATACGATACTCTAAGCATGGGACGTAGAATTGGCACCCAGAGGTCAGAAAAAACAGGGTAAGATCAGGGAACAGCTAATAATCCAGTGTCTTGAACAGATTCAAACTTTACCATGATTCAGTCCAACCATGTTACACATCTGGGGTAAGAGCTAGTGTTGAAACAATTGGGAGGTTTTCTCCTATGAGCCTTAAACCCACTGGCAAATCTTTAAAAAAAATAGCCTCATATTAATAAAAGTGTCTTCATCTGAGCGATAACAGCTTCAGATTTATGTGAGAGGAAGCAAGAAGTTTAGAACAGAAATTATTTTGGGATTGAAACCATAACACTTGCAGTAAGTAAAGGGCATCATAGCTCATGTTATCAGAACTGCTGTAATTAAGGTTGCTGCTGTTTCCCATCCTGCCTTTCTGCTCATAGGTAGAGCCATAGCTTGCAATTCTTGTACTCTTGTCAAATACTTCAAAATGTTCCTTAGGAAAGTAAATGGGGTGGCATTGAGTAGAGGAAAAAAGACTGTGGGGAAATTTGTCATACTTCAAGCCACAAGCCTTAATTAAGGGAAAATAAGATACTATAGAATAGGGACTTGGGCCTCCATGGGCAGAGACCCCAGGATTCTGTGAGGGTGCTGCTGCGGGTGGAGGGCACTATCAGGGTAAGGAGCAAAGCAGACTAGGTCAGGCTAGAGAGGAGCTCACCTGGGGTGACACAAATAGGGGAAAGAATAGGGTATCTGGTAGTTTCCTACTTAAACCAATTATTCATTTTTTACTAGGTGCTATGCTCAATCACTTCTGCCTGCTGAAGAAATACATGTGCTGTTAAGTATCCTCTAAATTTCAGCAATCTCAGTAAAACCCTTATTTCCTTGCCCTAGGTACAGCCCAGTGGGGACTATCTCCAGTTGCCCTGATGTGTATCTGGTCACTGGACCCAGATGGCTCCAGAGGAGAAAGTGAGGCTGGTGCCTTTGCACAGTCCTCCCTCACTTAAATCCAATTCACATACATGCTATGGCATCACCTTCCTGATGTTATAGTCCTCTTTAAGAATGCGAGACAAGCAAAAATACAGTCTGGCTGAGAGGATGAGTGCCGGTTTTTTGTTTGTTTTTGTCTTGTCTTTAAGAACGATTTTTTGCATTAAAAAGGCCACAGTTTTCTAGTTCAGGATGTGTCTCTTTTAGATTTTAGCAATTTTGATGGTTAGGGCAAGTACAATGACAAGTAAGAAACTTGCAAATGAAAAATAGTAAGAAAGCAGTCCATAGATCTCTTACCCAGAGGAAAGGCTGATCCCAGTGCCTTGTTTTCCAACTGACCATTTGCTCAGACCAGCAGAACTTTGGAGTAGTTATTAACTGGACACCCCAAACCCCAGACCTGTTTTGTAATTATTGGAGAAATGTGCACTTCCTGGTTATGGCTTAACCAGCAGAGATGAGGATTTGGTGATGTATTGGTTAGTCACCATAAGCTAGAGTGAAGTTTCTCCCTAAGAAGACCAAGATGTGAACTAGGAAGGGTTGGCTGAAAGAAAGGTTATACCTCTCTGTACTGCCACCTGCTGTCTGAAAGAGCTGATTGATGAGAGAAAGGTGATGCCTTCCTTTCTGCCGTCTGCTGCCTGCGAAATAGAATCTCTCAGAGCTCATCTAAAAGAGCAGAATTGGAGAAACTGACAAAAATCCCTAGCTAAGTGACTCTGTCCTTTCTGAAAGAATAGAGCACTACCTAAATAGTGAAGAGACCTATCACACTAGAAGAGCGGCCTGATCCAACACGGGAGAGACCCCTGACTGCCGCAATATGGCAGTGTAGCATGAATCAGTCTTACGTTGGAGCAGCCCAGCTCAACAGTGGGGCCACTCATCCAATACATGGACCACATTCGTTTCTGAACTCTGTAAGGGCAGTTCCCCCACCCCACCAAAAGAAAAACAAAGTATATCTGCCCACAGCTCAAGAAATGCGCTCTGGCCATATGTGTTCTTCATGTGTGTACCACACTACTGTGATTCTTTAAGTTTGTGCCCACTCTACCATATGGACATATGCTCTGGAGGGGAGAGTATGCTCTAGGTTTATAGCTGGAATATTGTACAATTATTGTTCTTGTTTTATCTTTTGAATAAATATTTTCCTTCATAATTACTTGGCTCAATAGGCTGACTTACCCATAGGAAGCACAACAGTGGGGGATTGGGCTGTACTGTTATTGGTAGAGGATCCCCTTTATAAAATTATCCTTAGGACCTTAAAAACATTGTAGTAGCTGCTGCTACTTCTGGAGAGCTCTAACCTTGCCAGCAACTGGGGGAAGAAAAGCCCACAGAAGAGAATCTAGGAAGGAAGGGGGATTGTTAGCACCTAAGTTATGGTAGGATTACATTTTTGTTTGATTGATTCACAATGAGGTAGCAAGAACTTGACTACTACTGGCTTCATATAAAAGCCACCTTTTCAATTAAATGCTTTTTTCCAAATCTTCCATGATAGAACTTTCTCAAATCAAATATTCTCATAACCCATCAAAAGAGTGGGTCTAATATACTACACCACAAGAATGTGAAGAATAGTTTTTTGGACACTGTAGAGAGACTCCTGGCAGCTACTTTTATAATGATTTTAAATAATATATTATAGTTAATTTTTGCAGTAACATTATAGAACGCACTATTCCTTATTAACCAGTGATAGCCACTAGAGTCATTATTCTTGCCTCTTTTTTTTTTTTTTTTACAGACAAAGGGATTGGGGCACAGAAAAGTCAAATGATTTATTCAGGTCATACAACAAATATGTAGCAGATCCAGATGTAGAAAACATAGTCCCTGAGTCTAACCACTCCCTCACTGAGTCACAGTGTCCATACATATATCCAATAAGGGTATGCATTAGTCTTTTCCATATACATACATATATACATATCTATATGGATATTCCAATATATTGGATTCACTATGAAAAGTGTTTTTATATATAGAGAGAGAATGAAAAGTTTTAAAATATATTTCTATACATGCTTGTGTGTATATATCTTTATTAAATGTATTAAATTTAAATTTAAAGATTTTTATATATATATACACATAAATGCACACACACACACATATATAAATTATTCTGGATCATTTATGTTCTCTGATCTAAAATATCAATGTTGAAGTAGTGCATATTAAGTAAAACTGGTCTACCTGCAACATGTCTATTTTGCAGCAGGCAAAACAAGTAGCACCTTGGAATTTCAGTGCCAGGCTCTTGCTTAGTATCAGGGACCAGCTGAGAAGCAAGCTTTAAAAACCTGAGGAAGCAGGGTTGACAGCTTCCTTTAAAACCTTTTAAAGGCACTAACAGTGCCAGGGGCCAATGGGAGAAACAGCATATCGAGCCCCATGATACTAAGGAGGTTAATCTCAGAAAGAAGCAAGATGGGAATAGGGAGTGAGTAAAGGTACTAGAGAGGATGACCTAGAAATCATAGGAACATATGATCAAGAATGAGAAGGGACTTTAAAAATAGATCATCTAGTCAAACCCCCACTAATATCTTACAAATGAGAAAACTTGGGATAGAAGGATTTGTCCAAAGACATTAACTGGGGAATTAGGCTTGAGTCCAATAAACAGGAAGGGGTCAGAAGCTACCAGGAATAGGTACTCAACAAAGTTTTTAAGGGGGCAAACACATTTCAGCCGTCATCTTACAGTCTCTTGGCTGATTTCATGAGTGCTTCATCATTTAGCCCAAGCTCCTTAAACGCCTTAACCAGAGTGGCTGGTGGACCCATTCAATACATGTATCATTCATAAGGCAGGAAGTAGCTCCATTTAATCTTACTCCTTAAGTAGGTCTTGTCACTCTCTTGTCCCACTTTCAGGATTGCTATTTTGATCTTATTTTTTTTTGTCATATTACAGTATCAAGGTGAAAGTAATCCTGGCTTAAGCTTACACTGTGGCTTTGAATGAACTATAATGAATTATATTGAATGAATATAATCATAATTAATTTTGTAATTAACTATAATCCATTTTCAATCTTGGATTTCCTAGAGCAAGAAGAGAACTGAGTCTTGAAGATTATGTAGACACATACTGCTGTCCCTGGACACAGTCATCACCTATTTATCAATACTGGCAAATACAAGTATAAGCACATAATTTGTTCTTCATGATTTCATGCGACTGAAACTTTTGCATAAATAATAACTTGACATTGAGATGGTGCTTTACAGAAAAGCTGTCAAACACTCAGTCCATGGGCTGTTTGCAGCCCACAACACTTTCAAATGCAGTCCAAATCAGGTAAAACTGTAATTGGGAAATGCTTAGCAAAAAAAATTTTTAATACAATAAAACAAAAATGATGTAAATAGAGTAAATAGTTTTCTAAATAAATATACAGCCCACAAGGATTTTTATGTACAGTTTGCTGGCCCTCATTTCTATTTGAGTTTGATACTCCTTTAAGGTTTGTAAAGCCCTCTATGCACATTATCTCAGTTGATCCTGCAAGACAAATTCTACAGATATTATTAAATCTCATTTTAAAAATATGGAAACTGAGGTTCAGAGTGTTGAAAAGTCATGCATCTAATAAATTTCAGAGGAAAGATGACATCTTCCTGAATTCTCGATAAGAATTTCCTATACTTGAGTCCTTTCCAAAGAGATCTGGGTAAATTATATTAAGGGAGACTTTCTCTCCTCTCCATGCAATATTTTTATCTGTCTGAAAGATAGGAATTGAACCTGTGATTCCTTTGGTCCAGGTGACATACCCTTTACCAATGTAAGCTGTATATTCTCACATTCTATAGCCTTAGAGAGATGCCTAGAACAATGAGGAGTTCAATGACTTATCCAGTTCACACAACAAGCATATGCCAAAGGAGAGAATGAAACTCAGGTCTTTCTGACTCCAAGGTCTGCTCTGTATCCATTATGCCACAGTAGGTATTATGGGTAAAATCATATTAAAATGAATATTAGGGCAACCTTGGAAAGGATAAAGTCACAAAAGTGCAACCTATAGCCTTAGAGGATCTGTATGGAACAGGAGGTAAGAAGCATTTTTTTTTTTGTGATAGAGAGGGCAGGGTAAGACTTGAAAGAAGGAGATCTGTGTTTGAATACCAGCTCTGCCATTTACCATTTGTGTGATGGGGACTAACTATTTAATCTTTGAAATTCAGCTTTATCATCTGTAAAATGATGCTAATAATACTTATACTACTCACCTTGTATGATTGTTTTTGAGGAAAGTATAATCTATGAAATATGAAATACTTTATAAATGTGAGTTGTGATTATTATACCTTTCTCTACTAACATCCTTCTATCATCTTATGGAGGTGTCCTTGGGTTCCTGAAAGACATGCTAGGTGATTTCGAGTTCTAGGAGGTCCTAAAACAGTTTCATGCATGAACCTAGAAACACACTGTATGCCTGTTTTCTGAGAATCAGTTCAGCTAAATTTAAGGAGGCCAGATAGTTGGCCCTAACAGTTTATAAAACTGTCCATTAAGATGTAGAGGTATTGGAATCTGTATGAATGGAGGGAGTATTATATAAATACTAATAAAATAAATTTATTTGTTATATTTTAGGTCTTTTTTTTTAGCCAGTTAGGAAAGCAGTGGTTTTCACCATCTTGGCTGCCTTTTTGAGTAACTACCCAGAGTCAGCAGTTTCAGTACCTTCAGTCACCACTCTGTACTATAAGTTTAACTTTCTTCTCTCAGGCTTTTTGAACAGTGAGCTCTCTTTACCTTAGAAACTCTGGTAGCCTTAAGTATCTGATTGTCTTTGGGGAAGCATTTAACAGGATGATTTCCATTTTATGTTTTGAATGACTTTACCAAAAAGCACCTTCAGGACAATTCTTTCCACCACGTCACCCTTGACTATAGTCAGGTACTGTGACAATGTAGTATTTGTCTAACTAAACCCAGCTTCAGAACAGAGACTAGTGTACTTGGGAGTCTGTTGAAAAGTAAACTTATGTGACTGGGGACATCTCTTTAGTGAAGCCTCGATTCCTCATGCATAAAAAGATGGATTAGACTCAATGATTTTTAAAGTCCTTTTCACTTGGATAGATCAGCATGCTCCTCTGGAATTTTCTAGAAATATACTTATTGCCCTCCTGGTGTCTCAGGAAAGATATTTTTCTGTATGTAATGAGTTGGAGTCTGTCCCTACCTGCACATTAAAAAAGCTAATTCTCAAGATGTTCCTGACAAATCTAGGAAGGAATGTCCCTGGGTGCTGCAACAAAAAAAGTTAACCAGAACAATTCTTCCTAAGTACTTAAAGCATACCACTCAAATAGAACATACTCTAGAAATTGAACCAAAGACCATATCTGGAGCTATGTTCTGGAAAAACCTTGGGACTTATTTATCAAGTAGAAGAGAAATATTACCTTAACTTTAGGTTATAAGATTTTGAAACAATTCTCTAGAATACCTCACCTTTTTAAAAAATTTTTCAGCATTTTAGAAATGTACACTATGAAACTATCTTTTCTTTCCTGGTAACTCTCTATACTTTTAGATATAAGTAGGGCCTTGGAACCACTCCATTGGACAAGAGACTAACTTAATGAGTCTGAAGTCATCTTTCACTGTAACTATTGACCTACACAACTTGGCTAGCTTCAGACTTGCTCCTCAAACCCTCCTGCCCCAGTGTAAGCACACAGAGACTAGAAGCTTCCTGCCAGAAACCCATATGCTCTCAAGGTCAAGAAAAGATGAAATCGTGTTCAACTGGAAGGAAATACATGTGCACAGGAATGGGTAGTACTGATACCTGGACAACAATAATTCCCCAGAAAAGCTAGAAGTAGCCAGGTGAAGAATGGCCAGCTTGGAAGATCTTTGTGCTGGACTTTTAGAGCTACTATGATGCAAGACTGTAGGATGGGAGGGGCACTTCCTGTTAGAGTGTGGATACAGCCAATAATCTATCGCTTGGTCCTCAAGACCCAAAAATCTGGTACCAGTACCTTTCCAACTATACCTTAGATTACTCTTTACCATGAATTCTGTATTCTGGTTCAACTTGACCACTTTCTTTCCCCTTAAATATGGTCTATGCCTTCCTTCTTCCATGTTTTTGCTCAGCTAAGTGGTAGTGGATAAGGCCCAGGACCTAGAGTCATGAAGGACTCAATTCAAATCCTGCCTCAGATAACTACGAGCTGTGTGATGGACAAGTCTTTTAATCTGCCTGCCTCAGTTTCCTTATCTGTAAAATGGACATAATAACCACACCTGTTTTCCCAGGAGCTGTTCTGAGAATAAGAAGAGATAATATTTCAGAATCTCTTTGCAAATGTCAAAGCACTGTATAAATTATCTGGGCCTTAAAGCTAAACACAAATCTTTCTCCATTAAGTCTTCCTGACCTCTGCCTAGGTAAATCCACATATTTTATTATGATGATGATATTATTATTATATTATTTTGAATCATATGTATCTGAGTATGTGCCATATCCCCACTAGGTTGTAAACTCAGTGAAGGAAGGAACAGTATCTTGTGTCTTGTCTTGGTGTCAGACAGCACCTGGCACAGTGTACTGCATCCAGTAGACACTTAATACATGTGTGTCAAATTGAACTGAATTAACTCCTTCTTACCTACACAAGATATTAGGGAAGAAGGTCAAAATATTAATCCACTCAGTTGCTTATAATGTATCGCAATATATGTCTTGTGTCTGACCTCATTCTCCAACAACCCCCTGTTTTCATTTGTTGTGTTCAGAGAAGAAAGGTAAATAGTCATTAAAAAGCACATCATGGACTGGTCTCTCATAGTCAAGTGTCCATTTCTGACCTAGATTCAGTCAGAACATAGAAGAACCTACTCTATCAGCTGGTCTTTAAGCAGAGACAAAGGAGAAGTGCCAAAGAAGAGACATAATTTGAAGTTTAAATAGCATTCTTTATCTGCAAATTCCTTTCAACTCTCTCTCTCTCTCTTCTTGCTGGAGGTTTTGACAGGACAGGTGCAAATACTGCTGCCATAAGGGAGTACTGGGGAGAGGGAGAAGCGGGAGAGAGTTGTAAAGCTTCTTGGAAACAGAGTACAAATCTGTCCTGTAGTATCACAGAAGGACCAAACCCAAAGCAAAAATGGCAGCAAATCAAAGGAAATAAATCATGCAGACTCCATAATGATCTAATTAAAAAGCCACTCTATCTGCTGCCATTTTCTATTTATAGCTAGGCTATGAACATTCCTGACAGGAAATATGAAATATAATAAGCCAAGTGGTTTCAAGTCAGTAGGATTCAGGCCTCCAAATGTCTAATAAAATCACCATCAGGCTCACAGTGCTGGGAGCCTCTTGTAAGGTTATTTTCCTCTTCAATAACAGTTCAGTTATGTTGTTGTAGTTCTTGTTGCTAGGTGAGAATGTAGGTCTATACAGTAAACATTTGACATTCAGGAACTTGGGGGTGGGGGAGGAAGGGGCTGCTATTGTAGAAAGGCATTTTGCTAACTCTGCAGCACCTCTCCTCTTCCCTTTATGTACAATAGCTCCAGGAAAGTTTTTCTTTTTAACATCTGTTAATGTAGGTGTTTTTGTTTGGGTGATTATTATTGTTAGAATGCTATTTTCAGAAATGACAAGACAGGCTTTATTATGTGCTCCTGCAGTCTCCACAAAATCACCCCAACAGGTAGAAGTGTTTTAACCTCTTTTTTCTTTTCTCTTTCCCTCCCCCTTTACTAAAGACACACACCAAAATCCTCCAAGCCCCTCACTTGAAGAGGAAAGCATTTTGTGATCATGATGGTAACTCAAAAGAGACTGGTTTAGTAATTCACATGAGAAAAACCAAGTGGCTGAAAAATGCTCATTATCCCTATGATGACATACAGTTGGAGGGTCGGTTCATTGAGTTAATCCATCAGTACATGTGGCTTATACAGACATTGAATGTGGACAATGATCTGGGCCCAGAATTAAAGAGGAATGAGTGATCTGTCTTGATCACACTTGTAGAAGTGGAGGTGACATAATTGTCTGGGCTTTGAGGAATCAATAGACAAAGTACCTAAAGGAGCTAAAGTTATCAAAAGTATGGAACAAGTCTCAGACTACATATTTTTAATATTTACATATATACATATTATATACATATATATTATATATTGAATATATTGTATATTATTTTAAAACTAATATATATTTTTTAAAGGGCAGCTAGAAGAAGGTCAACAACTATTGACCTTATTTCTCCATCTACATAAAATCTTTACAAGATACCATACATGCTCTAAGGGTGTCTTCCATGAGGTTATTAACAGAGAAGAGTTGAGGTTTTTATAAGAGATACTAGACAATGGAGCCCATCTTTACCATCTCACAGCTGGTTCAAAGATACAAAATACAAGATCCATCATCTACTTACTATTTGTCGATTATGAAAAACCATTTTATTCAGTAGAGCAAAATGCTATTTTAGAGGTGACAGTATAAGGGCTTACAGCTTAAAGATTCTCTTCCAACATGGTATTTCCCGTCCATATATTATTCAAAATTCTTTGAAAAATATAACTATAGAAATAAATCCATAACCCTTTGATCAGAAACATCATGCAAAACATAAAACTGGGAGACATATGTTCACCACAATTGTTCAAAACTGTATTGGAGGAGATCCAGCACAGAGTCCAAGTTGCAAAGCATTTCCTATGGATGATAACATCTTCCAGACACTTGTGTGCAGACAACATGCACACATACTACCTGGCACTTCAAATGTTGTTGACTGATTGCTTCTCTCACCAAGGCTGAAACATTTCTTCTCCTAGAAGAGATCTAAAAGCACTCAAAAGAGTTTATCCAAAGCCTTGCCCCTTTGTGAACTTCATGGAACTTTTCTGGAGAAAGAAAGGATAACAAAGACCTTGCGATTCCAGAGAACTGGGGGTTACTATTTGTAGTACTGATTCTTATACCTGGGATTCATTACCATTGCACTTCAAGCTTGTCCTCACTTTCCCTGTCCTCTCACAGAATCAGTGGGCAGTTACAGAGGAATGAACCCAAGGTTTTGGGGGAAATGCTTTGCTAAGCCTTACATCTTTTCTAAAAAAAAGATAAAACAAAATAATTGACCCTTTTGACTAATTGCTAATGGAAAGCACACCAGGGGAAGCTTTTGTTATAATCAGATAATTATCATGGTGTTAGGAGGATAGCTAACCACAGGGTTACTTCTATAGCTAGAGGTAGCATCTTCTTCTCTGGGGATCCAACCTGCCAGCTCAAGTTCCAGCACAAGTCAGGGGACTGAGCTGGGAGTGGAATGCTACACTTACTGGAACTTATAACTGGGAGTGGAGAAAAGGAAAGGTGGGGAGGTGGCTGGATATATTCTTATGGAATTGAATCAAACACTAGATTTAAGTGACTTGTATATGGTCACATAGCCAGGATGTGTCAGAGGAGGATTCGAACCCCCTGAGACTGAAGATTACATTATATTGCCTGTTTCTCAACACAATAATTCAACAAGCATTTATTTCACTGTGCTAGGCACCGGAGATTCAAGGATACAAATGAAACAATCCTTGGCCTCTAGTAGTCTACATTCTAGCAGAGGAGAAAGGCTTCAACACAAACCTCACCGATTATTAGAGGGAAGCCCACGGGGTTGAATCCAGGCTATCTTCAGAATAGAAGGGTCTAGGAATCTAAAGATGTAAATCCAAAGTATGATTAGTATTTAAATTTGTAGGTGATTTGAAGTTTATAAAGCATACATATATACATATATATATATATTACCTCATATAATTTTCACAAAATCCATGCTTTCAAAACCACTCCTACATTGCCGTTCCATACTGGGGCTCCCTTCAGTGTCTGGGACCTTCTTTTCCTCCATTATCCAACCATCCTTCAGGCCTTCTTAGCCTGGAATATCCTTCCACCACACTCACTCCCTTCTCTCATTTAATGAGTTCCTCCTGGGGTCTCTATATTACGGAGAAGCCCAGGGCTGCCAGATTTCATTTTCCTTCTGGGTCTGACACTGCCTTCTAAACTTCTGAATCATGCCCTTGCACTAAGTAGCTTCCTTCCCCTCCCCCACTCATAAATGGATAAAGCTCTCTTTTTTTGTGTTTTTCTTCCCCCAGTAGAACATAGAAACTTGAGGGCATGCATTGACTTCTTTTTGCTTCTATTTGTATCCCTGATGGTTAAGTCTTGCATACTGTAAGCTCTCAATAACTTCTTCCTTCTTTTTTATCTTTCTTTTCTTCCTATTTTCTTTCTCCCTTTCTTTCCTTTTTTCCTTCTTTCTTTCTTTCTTTCTTTCTTCATTTTTCTTTCTTCCTTTCTTTCTTTCTTTCTTTCTTTCTTTCTTTCTTTCTTTCTTTCTTTCTTTCTTTCTTTCTTTCTTTCTTTCTTTCTTTCTTTCTTTCTTTCTTTCTTTCTTTCTTTCTTTCTTTCTTTCTTTTCCTTCCTTGCCAATCCCAACTGTAGTATTACTGTTAATGTGACATTGAAGAAAGAACGCTTGTTTTGGAGTCATGGAATCACCTGCTCTCAGAGTTGAAAGGAAACTTAGAAGCCATCAGGTGCTCCAACCTACACCTACCTAAACAAGAACTCTTTTTACAACCTAACTGAAAAGTGGTCATCCAGCCTCTATGTGAAAACCTGAGGGCTCCACAGTGAATATACAGCACTAGATATGGAGTTAGGAAGACCTGGGTTCAAATCTAGCCTCAGACACTCACACCTTGGGCAAGTCATTCAACTTCTATTTGCCTCAGTTTCCTCACCGTAAAATGGAGATAATAATAGCACCGACCTCCCAAGGTTGTCATGAGTCTCAAATGAGATAATATGCAAAGCATTTAACATAGTGCCTGGTACATGGTACCTGTTATATACATTCTATTATTAATTATTATTATTATTATTACTTCCAGTAAGAGGGAACCCACCATCTCCTGAGACAGTTAATTTCATTTTGGGATGGTTATAATTAGTAGAAAGTTTATCATCACATCAAGTTGGAATTAGCTTCTGTAGTGGGTACCATGATCCCACTGGCACATTGTTAGAACTATTGCACAGATAAAATTATACCAGGTTTGCAGATGGCAAAAGAACCGGGAAGCAGGCACCTGGGTGCTCATATGATAACATTATCTCACATTATTAATAACCAAGTTCTAATTGGTGGAGTGAGGGAGGCCACATGGGTTTACAAGCAGAGCAGGACCCAGGCTGATGCCTTCTCTGCCCTGACAGAACCCCAGCTGCTGTCTGTCACCCAGGAACTGAAAGTGCTTCTTAAGCAGAGGCATATGAAACAAAGGAAGCTGCACTTCATTATTATGTCTTTTTCCTGGTTTACTAGTTGTTTATTGTTTTATTTGTATCCTTTAATAAACCAAGTGAGTGGGACTTTGTCTATTCTCATTGGGATGGATCCCATAGACAACCTCTCTGCAACTTCCTATCGCTGTTCCCATTTCTATCCTCTGCGGCCAAGCAGAACAAGTCTACTCCCTTTTCCATATGACAGCCTTTGAAGATAGTTATCATGTCCACCAAATGTCTTCTCTTTCTCAGTCTAAACATTCCCAGTTCCTAATGTAGGGTGGGATGTGAAGCCTGGAAAGTTTTAAAGTCATCCACATATATGTAATAAAGGCAAAAATTTGAACCAAAAAATGGAAGAAGGCAAGGCAATATATCTAGGGACTTTTGAGCTTGACAAGAGATTTCCTTTTGGAGAGGAAATGCCTATCATAACCAATAGTCTGAGAATTGATGGATTCTCCTCGTGGGTGGAAAAGACACTAAAGGTTTTCCCCTAATTTAATGACTAGGTATATGAGGACCCCTCCCTTCTAATAGAGTTGTAATTTAGGACTGGATTTTAAATTAAAAGAGAGATAGGGTTAAGGTAATGCTTTAGTGATAAAACAAGGAACTAAAACTGAAAGTGCCACAACTTTGTGCCCAATAGAACTATATCCATCAGTGCCTAGGAACCAATAAAGCAACTTCAAGCATCAGCCCCTAAGATCAGAATGGAGCAATTCCTAGTAGACACTATGTACCTGGCAATAACTGAATGTTGCATAAGACCATCAAGGAGCAAGCCCAAAGGAGTAGTATAGTGACAAGCAGTAGAATGTCAGGTCTGTAGTGTCAGAGATCTGAGCTACCTCCTCTATGTATATTGAATCCTTACATGTGCTGAATCATAACTCTTATGGCATGTGTACTTGTGGGGGTGTGCCCCAGGTTTATAGGGGAAATTCTTTACTGCCATTTTTCTTTCTTTGCTATCTAACAAAATGCCTTTGCTAAGAACGAATCTCTGGCTCACTAGTAAAAGTAAACACACTGGTGGGGGCTTTTAAACTATAGTGTGAGTGGCCTCAGACCCACAGAGTACCTCAAGTGGTTTATCTGAAGGGCACTCATGTGCAAGGCTAGCAAGGAGTGTGCTGGCAAGTACTACATTTCACATTGTTCTCACAATCCTAGCCATCTTCCTCTACACATTCTTCAGCTTGTCAAGATCTTTCCTAAAAATATGGTATCAAGAACTAAGCCCAATACTCCAGATATGGCCTGAGTAGGGTAGAACACTTTCCATGCACTGGTCACTATACTTCCCTTAAATCAAATGATATTCCTATTAGTTTTTCTGACTGCTATGTCACATTGTTGATGACTTATAATTGTAATACACTAAAGCCCCAAGAGCCTTCATGTCTTCATACTCCTAAGTCAGGAGAATGGATTTGATTTCTGGCTTTAACTTACTATCTTACTAGTAAGCAAGTCACTTCAGACCTTGAGCAAGTCACTTAAGTTCTGCAAGCTACATTATCCTCATCTGTAAAATGGGCACAAAAGCATTTGCACTACTAACTTTATAGGGTTAGAGCTAGAAGGGACCTTACAGGTCACCCAGTCCAGCCTTAGTATTTTACAGAAAAAGAAAAGGAAAATCACTGAGGCTGAATAGCTTACCCAAGTTTACGTGGCAAAGCCTGGATTTGACCTGGCTTCAAATGCAGTGCTCTAACCTGTGTCCTATAATACTTACTTGATTACTATGAGGAAATATTGTGTCATAAACCTAAGGAAGTTACCTAAATGTGTTGTTGTTATAGTATCATTATTAAGGAAACTGAGACTTAGAAAGATTAAGTGACTTGCTTAATTTTTTTTGCTTTGTTTTTTTTTTTACTACAATAATTCTTTTTAACCATTTCTTTCCTCCAAATTCAACACTTTTTTGTAACAAAGAAAAAATGTTTTAGCAAACTCCAGAAACCCTGACAGCTTTCCTCATACTGAAAATCCAGGTGACTTGTCACTTTGATCCATTATGGACAGACAAACTGATCTAATTTGTTTAGGCAAACACTATAATAATATTATAGGATAATATAAACACTTAAATAAATATTGATTGATTGATAGTACACATATAAAGACAACACATATTTTAACAGAGATTTCCCCACACAGCCTTCTCCCCTGAATTAGTTTCAACTATTCAGTTTAAATTTATTAAAGTTTCTGATTGGGAGACCTAACAAGTTAACGATTTTATCAGACATTAAAGCTACTTATTTAATGAATCAGTTGTCTATATTGTAGAATAAATGTAAGTTGTTGCCATGCAAATGTCAAAAATATTTCCTTAGCTCCCCCAGGACCCAGCTTTGTTCATTCTGAACCAGCTTGAAAACTTCAGTGAGCAACGTGGAAAGCGATGGATCAACAAGGAGCCATGTGGTGAGAGCAATATCCCTTGGGAAGTAACTGCAGGGGCATCCCTACACAGACAGCATGGGTCAAGCAAAACAAGTTTTCATGCTTTCTGCATGACATCAGATGTCTTAGATTTTTCCCTTCCAAGTTAGAGTTATTTCATTCCATTCCCACCACATATATAAAGAGACCTGATGGAATGCTTGGCAATTTTAGAAATAAGATGTTATCTTTCAGCAGTAAGGGATATTTTTTTTAAAAAAATAACTTATTTTGAACCTAACTTAATAACAATACTTATTAAAACACACACATGAAACTAGTGAAACTTTTTTGTTACTCAATACCTTATTTTTCCTCAATTACATATAAAAATATTTTTAACATTCTTTTTTTTTATTTTGATTTGCAAATTCTCTCCTTTCTCCCTCCCCTGCCCCCTCATTGAGAAGGCAAGCAATTTAATATAGGTTTTATACATAGAATATATAAACATATATATACATATATATGCAGTCATGCAAAATATATTTCCATATTAGTCATGTTGTGAAAGAGAACAGACCAAAACAGACAAACAAGAAAAATTTTAAAAAGTTTTTGGAAGTATGCTTTGATCTGTATGTAGACTACACCAGCTCTTTCTCTAGAGGTAGACAGCATTTTTCATTGAAAGTCTTCAGAACTGTCTTGGATGATTATATTGCTAAATAGCTAAGTCACTGACAGTTGATCATTGCACAATATTGCATTTACTATGTGCAATGTTAACCAATCTGAGGGCAGTGGGGTAATAGCTCAGAGTTGTTTTAATTTGCATTTCTCTAATCAATAGTGATTTAGAGTATTTTTCATATGAGTATCAATAGCTTTGATTATTTTCTCTAAAAATTGCACGTTCATATCCTTTGGCCATGTATCAATTGGGGAATGATCTATATTCTTATAAATTTGACTCAGCTCTCTATATATTTGAGAAGTGAGGCCTTTATCAGAAAAACTTGCTGTAAAAATTTTATTTACTGTGCATTTACCTCCATCCTACTCCACCCCCTCCATTATCATACATACTCTCTCCTTCCATACTGTCAAATCCTCAAAAGAGTTCTGCTTCTGACTACTACCTCCGCCAATCTGCCCTCCCTATCAGCCCCACCCTTTTCTTATATCCTTATTCTCCTACTTTCCTGTAGACTAAGATAGATTTCTATACCCAACTGAGGATTTATGTTTTTCCCTTCTTGAGAAAATTTTGATGAGGTTAAGGTTCAAGCACTCCTCCCCAGTTCCTTCACTGTCCCCTCTGTTGTATAAAGCTCTTTTGTGCTGCTTTTATGGGAGATAATTTACCCCATTCTTCTTCCTTTCCTCTTTTCCCAGTTCCTTCCTTTTTCTCACACCATAATTTTATTTTTTTTAGATATCATTCCATCATAGCTAACTCCCACTTGTGACCTCTGTCTATATATACTCCTTCTAACTGCCCTAATAATGATAAAGCTCTTAGGAATTACAAATATCATCTTCCCCTGGTGGAATGTAAACAGGTTAACTTTATCAAATTATGATTTCTCTTTTCTATTTACCTTTGAATGCTTGAGTCTTGTATTTGAAAATCAAATTTTCTATTCAGATCTGGTCTTATCAGAAATGCTTGAAAGTTTTCCATTTCAATAAATATTCATTTTCCCTCCTTAAGGATTATACTCAATTTTGCTAGCTTGTTTGCTTTCTAGAATATAGTATTCTAAGCTCTTTGATCCTTTAACATAGGAGCTCCTGAATCTTGTGTTATCCTGACTGTGGTTCCATGATATTTGAATTGTTTCTTTCTGGCTGCTTGCAATATTTTCTCCTTGATTTGAGAGCTCTGAAATTTGGCTATAATATTCCTAGGAGTTTTCATTTGAGATTTCTTTCAGGAGGTGATTGGTGGATTCTTTTAGTTTTTATTTTATCCCCTCAATCAAAGATATCAGGGCAGTTTTCAGAGGTAGATCTGGAGGTCTGTAAGTTTTTAGTTCTTCCAAGGTAGTATTCTCTGAGGAGAGGTGTCCCCTGCTATTGCAAACTCTAGTGTGTTCATGCTGTTACTCACCCTGGGACTGTGACCTGGATTCCATATGGGTAAAGCAACAGAGTCCTGTACCCACCAAAGGGACCCCTGCAATCTTTTTTTAAAATATTTATTTACTTATTTTAAGTTTTCAACATTAATTTCCACAAAATTTTGAGTTCCAAATTTTCTCCCCATCTCTCCCTTCCCCCTGTCCCAAAACACCAAGCATTCTAATTACCTTTACCACTAATCTGTCCTCCCTTCTAACATCCCTCCCTTCCCTTATCCCTATCTTCTCTTTTGTCTTGTAGGGCAAGATAAATTTCTATACCCCATTAACTGTTCTTCTTATTTCTCAGTTGTATGCAAGAACAATACTCAATAGTTGTTCCTAAAACTTTGAGTTCCAACTTCTCTTCCTTTCTCCCTCCCCACCCATCGCCATTGGGAAGGCAAGCAATTCAATATAGGCTATATATGTGTAGTTTTGCAAATGACATAATAGTCATGTTGTATAAGACTAACTATATTTCCCTCCATCCTATCCTACCCCCATTTCTTCTATTCTCTCTTTTGACCTTGTCCCTCCCCAAGAGTGTTGACTTCTAATTGCTCCCTCCTCCCATTGTCCTCCCTTCCATCATTCCCCCACCCTGCTTATCCCCTTCTCCCCCACTTTCTTGTATTTTAAGATAGGTTTTCATACCAAAATAAGTCTGCATTTTATTCCTTGAGTCAAATGTGATGAGAGTAAGCTTCACATTTTCCCTCTCACCTCCCCCCTTTTGCCCTCCATTGAAAAGTCTTTTTCTTGCCTCTTTTATGAGGAATAATTTGCCCCATTCCATTTATCCCTTTCTCCTCCCAATATATTCCTCTCTCACCCCTTAATTTCATTTTTTTAGGTATGATCCCTTCATATTCAACTCACCCTGTGCTCTCTGTCTCTCTCTCTCTATATATATGTGTGTGTGTGTGTGTGTGTGTGTTTTTGTGTGTTTATGTGTGTGTAATCCCACCAACTACGCAGATACTGAAAAAAGTTTCAAGAGTTACAAATATTGTCTTTCCATGTAGGAATGTAAACAGTTCAACTTTAGTAAGTCCCTTATGGTTTCTCTTTCTTGTTTACCTTTTCATGCTTCTCTTCATTCTTGTGTTTGAAAGTCAAATTTTCCTTTCAGTTCTGGTCTTTTCATTAAGAATGCTTGAAAGTCCTCTGTTTCATTGAAAGACCACTTTTTCCCCTGAAGTATTATATTCAGTTTTGCTGGGTAGGTGATTCTTGATTTTAGTCCTAGTTCCTTTGACTTCTGGAATATCATATTCCACACCCTTTGATCCTTTAATGTAGAAGCTGCTAGATCTTGTGTTATCCTGATTGTATTTCCACAATACTCAAATTGTTTCTTTCTAGCTGCTTGCAATATTTTCTCCTGGACCTGATAACTCTGGAATTAGGCTACAATGTTCCTATGAGGTCTTTTTTGGATCTCTTTCAGGAGGTAATCAGTGAATTCTTTCAATATTTATTTTGCCCCCTTGTTTTAGAATACCAGGGCAGTTTTCCCTGATAATTTCATGAAAGATGATGTCTAGGCTCTTTTTTGGGTCATGGCTTTCAGGTAGTCCCATAATTTTTAAGTGATCTCTCCTGGATCTATTATCTAGGTCAGTTGTTTTTCCAATGAGGTATTTCATATTATCTTCCATTTTTTCATTCTTTTGGTTTTGTTTTGTGAGTTCTTGGTTTCTCATAAAGTCATTAGCCTCCATCTGTTCCATTCTAATTTTGAAAGAACTATTTTCTTCAGTGAGTTTTTGAAACTCCTTTTCCATTTGGCTAATTTTTTTTTAAAGCATGCTTCTCCTCATTGGCTTTTTGAACCTCTTTTGTCAATTGAGTTAGCCTATTTTTAAAGGTGTTATTTTCTTCAACATCTTTTTGGGGTCTCCTTTAGCAAACTGTTCACTTGCTTTTCATGATTTTCTTTAATCTCTCTCATTTCTCTTCCCAATTTTTCCTCCACCTCTCTTACTTGATTTTCAAAATACTTTTTGAGCTCTTCCATGGCCTGAGATCATTGAATATTTATTTTGGATGTTTGCAATACAGAAGTCTTGACTTTTATGTCTTTCCCTGATGGTAAGCATTGTTCTTCCTCATCCAAAAGGATGGGAGAAGATATCTGCTCACCAAGAAAGTAACCTTCTATAGTCTTATTTTTTTCCCCTTTTTTGAGCATTTTCCCAACCAGTTACTTGACTTTTGGGTCCTTTGTCAGGAGTAGGGTATACTCTGGGGATCTGTAAGATCTCAGTTCCTCCAAGGTGGCACAGTCAAGCGTGTACACTAGTCTGGGAGCAACTAGAAACTTTTGTGCCCAGAATCTGTGAGTAGTAGAGTTTCCTCTCCACAGTCACTTGGCCTCCACTTCCACCAAGCCAGCACTGGGGGCTGAGATTGAGATAAATTGCTCAATTTCTCCAGGGGCTTTCAGTGGGGGCAGATAAAGAGATAAAGATCAGCTGCTCAAATCCCCCAGGTGGGGTCAGGGCTGCTACACTGGGCTAAAGTAAGAATCATCTGTTCAGTTGCTCCAGGGGTTTTATGATCCAACAATGGATGCAGGCTGCTGTGGGAGCTGCAGCTGCCTGAGGCTAGAGGGATGGGAAGACCTTGTTCCCTTCTCAGTCAGCTGAAAAAACCCTCTCACTGACCTTTGGTGCCTATGGATTGAGGGATCTGCAAACCACCGCTACTGCTGCTGGGGATTCCTCCAGGCATTGAGCCACATGGCCAATGCTAGGCCAGGCTCTGCTCCACCCACTTTCCCATCAGCCTTTCAGGTCACCCTGGGTTGGAGATCTCCTCCATTCCATTGTTCTGTGACTTCTGCTACTCTAGAATTTGCTGAGAGGCTTTATGGGTTGTGGAGGAAGAGCTAGTATGTGTGTCTTTCTACTCCGCCATCTTGGCTCTGCCCCACCCTGAAATCTTTTTTTTGACCAGTTGTCCACCCCTTTACTGTCTGTAGACTGGTATCCATTTCATTTGCTCCCAGTGATTTCTGCTGGATTGCCAGGGTGTTGCCTGCATTGGAATGGTTTCCTCTCACACCCGAGTGCAACAGACCTTTCCTACTACCTTTTAAGCTATCTTGGGCTAGAAAATCATTTCACCTTATCCTTTTGTGGGTTTCACCACTCTAGAATTTGTTTTGAGGTGTTATTTTAAAGTTGTTTGGAGGGAATTTGAGAGAGCTCAGGTAAGTCCCTGCCATCATGACTTTGTCCCTCCACAGTCATTTCACTGTTTAAACTTTTAAAAACTACCTTTAGTGCATAGATATCTTTAATAATTTAACTGTTACTCCCTCTATTTGAGTTGTCTTCCATTGTCTTTTTGACCTGTTTATTTCTTATTTGTGTTGATCTGTGATCTCTTCAATAAAGGATCTATCCATCACAATCATCCATTTTGTTGTTCAATTGTATCCAACTCTTAATGTCCCCATTTGAGGTTTTGTAGCAAAGATACTGGAGTGGTTGGTCATTTGCTTCTCCAGTTCATTTTGCAAATGAGGATACTGAGGCAAACAGGGTTAAGTGACAACAAGGACCACACAGCTAGTAAATATCTGAGGCCACATTCCATCTTAGGAAGTTTAGGAAGAGTGAGGAAGAGTCTTTCTGACTCCTGGTCTAGTGCTCTATCCACTGTGCCACCTAACTACCCTCAATCCATCCATATCTTCTCTTTACATGCAAATTTTATATATGTATATACAAATTCTCCACAGAATCTAGATCGTTTAGATCTCTTGATGATGTATAACTCCCAGAGGAGAACGCAGGCAGTCAGTCCATCAGTAATCTCTCACTCTTGCTGCATGACCTTTTCTGGAATTCATCTTTAAGATACCACCACTTTCTCATGTTGTCGTTTTAGTTATTTAAAAGGACAAAAGAAAATAAAAAGAACATTATGTTAGAAATGCTATTTGAGACAGGTCTCAGTACGTGAGAGAAAATGGTCCCTGAGATAAATGTGCTGAAAGGACCTGTTACAACATATGACTTTTCAGTTTTGAAGGCTATAACTGATGTACTTTAAACTAAGCATAGCTTGGGAATTATGGGGAAGCTGTATATTATTTTCATGTGCGAGGAGACCCTGACTTGCCCACCACAGAGTTAAACAGAAGTACAAGTAGGAAAAATGTGTTGCATAATTCCCTTTACCGGAAGCTCACAAAGAGAAATAACACTTACCACTTCCTACTAATTGAAAGAGGAAGGAGTTGAAAACTGTTTTTGCATCTAATTAGAAAAAAACCCAACACGCTATTAAGTGGAAGGGGGGAAAAAGAAAGAGGAAGGAAGAATCGGTGTTTTAGAACAGCCACTTGGGTAGGAGTTACCTGATAGCTGACTCCAGTCATACAGGTTCTACAAATGCTAGGAGATCATTGGAGAAAATTGCTGCAATTGTCTAGTATTCAATGGATAAAACAGTATTCTGCAGTGTAAAGAGCCGGCTGCATTTATCTTCAGTACTCTTTTACCATAATTATTGTGAGAACTGAGGATGCTTTTAGTGTCACAGCTGATCTGGAAGCTGTTTTCATTGGACGAGAGTTCTGCAGCTTCTGGGTGCTCATTGGATAAAACAGAATCCTGTGAAGAGCTGACTGGGTTTGTTCTGTAATGTTCTCTAGTGCCTGCTACCATTAGAAAGAGAAGAAACTCCTCGATTGTTTAATTGTTTTTTTACTTGCTTTTTACTCTTGCTTGAGATGAAGAAATCCCTCAGAACCCAGACTACAAATCTGAATGAGGAGTTTTGTAGTTCCCTGGTTTGAGGGAGCTGCTTATCATTGAAATAGTTTATATCACTTCAGCGTCCCACCAGCTGAGCAGATGTCAGTCTCAGAGATGCTCTATCACTGTAAGAGCGTAATGCTTCTGTTTTATAAAGACTTCCTTCTCTCTGCATTAGTGAAGGCAACATCACAACACCTTGATTGGGTGTCATATTGATACCACATCTCTGTAAGCTGATCAGTGACACTTCCAGGCTGCTATCTCTATCAGTACCTTTTTTTGGTGCTTATTCACTGTTCACAGTGTTCTCATTGAAAATATGTTGAAGACTTTTTTCTTGGCCAGTTCTATGTGACTATTATGTCTCTCTGCCTCCCCGTATTTAAGTTAGCACTAAAATATGAATTTTAAGACTAAGTGATGAACCAGGCCTGTGTGGGATTGCATCTATTTATTATCTACTATGTACTGAAACCATCAGTGCAATCTCCATTTGGTCAGATTATTTTCCTATGAAAAAGAAACACAAAGTTAAGAGAGCTGGGTTTCCTTTAAAGTGTGTGTGTTCCAGTGTGTGAGAGTTTTTTCTGGTAGACATGGATCTTCACAGCAACGCAAGGACATTAAAAAAAAAATTCCCATTAGTTTTCTAAGGCAAAATGCCTTCCACATTCAGAGAAAGATCTATGGAATGCAGTCGCAGAATGTAGTAAATCATTTGTGTGTGTGTGTGTGTGTGTGTGTGTGTGTGTGTGTGTGTGTGTGTGTGTATTATATTTTGGTTTGTTATATGATTTCTCCCATTTATTTTAGTTCTTCTACACAGCATGACTATAATGAAAATGTATTCAGTAGCAACATATGTGTAGATTCTATATAGAATTATATGCCATCCTGGGGAGGGAGAGGGTGGAGGGGGTAGGTAGAGGGAAAAAAAAATCTAAGTTTTATGGTAGTGATTGTAGAGCATTAAAAATAAATAAAATTAATATATTATAAAAAATAAAATTAAAAATAAAAATAAAATTTAAAAAAATCTCTTTGGGATAAAATTTTTTTTTTTTTTTAAAAAGTGTGCGTGTTTGTTCTCCTTTGACAAAGAAGTCCATGCCATCAGAGAAATAACGACATGACTTGCACTTGACTTTGTTTTGAGTGAGGGAGGGCTGTACAGGTCACCAGCCTCACTTTTCCTCCAGAACTATCTGAATCCGGTGACCAGATATTCATCAGGATGACTGGAGATGATCCAGGATGAGAGAACTGAGGTTAAGTGACTTGCCCAAGGTCACACAGCTAGTGAGTGCCAAGTGTGTGAGGTGAGATTTGAACTCAGGTCCTCTTGACTCCTGCACCACTTAGCTGCCCCCCTAGTGGAAGTATGACTTTTTAAATGTATACCCATCAACTGGGAAATGACTGAATTAATTGTGATATGTGAATGAAATGGAATATTGTGATGATGTAAAAAACAATGAATATGAAGAATTGAAAGAAAAATGGACATATCTGAATTGATACAAATGGGAGTAAGCAGAAATGGAAAAACAATTTATACAATCACAGTAATGTAAAAGAAAACAACAATGAAAGACATGAGGACTCTCATGATTATGATAACTAAACATCCTTTCAAAGGCCTGAGGGAAGAAGTGTGCTTGCCTCTTAAAAGAAAAGTTTTGAATTTTAAGTACAGAAGGAGGTATACACTGCTAATATGTAGTACATAATAATATATAATATATGGTGTATATATATATATAATATATATAGCTCACTGTGTTGACTTGTTTCACTTGACTGTACTCTTTGTTACAAGGGAGGTCCTATTGGAGGTGAACTCATTGAGAAATAACAATTATGTAAAAAGAACATAATTTTTTAAGAGAAAAAAAGTACAACCTTTTCTCTTTGTAAGCAAGAGCAGCACAGCCTGGAATTACACTGCTGCCAAATATTCACTGCTGCCTGCCCTGCACGTATGTCGAGATTCACCATCTTAGTGGAAAAATGAAGATTCTTCTCAGGCTTGAGATGATTGTTAGAGAAAGTCTCATTCCAGGACTCTCTTCTATCATCTTGCTAGCTAGTTGGCTATACTGCATCCTTTAATAAACCCTATTTGGACTGGACTTTGCTTTCCCTTTTTACTCATAGAGTGCCAATACTTAACACATCTCCATACACTTGGAGAGCAGTTATTGAAATACTAATAACCTTTCCACCTCCAAATCTCTGAAATTAGCTCCTAGGACCAAGAATACCAAACAGCACATTTTTATATATCTTTTTCTTTTCTCTACTATAGGGCATTTATTTCATTTTTATCTCTTGCTTTATTTCTTCTAGGTATTTTTGCAATCTCTCTGGAAAATTCACTTTTTCCTTTGCGTTTCTGCTTATGTTTGTCATGGAGTTATTCCCTGTTCCTAGGCCGCATTTTGGGGCATGTTTAGATCTATAATAACTATTTATAATGGTCAGTGTTGTCTTCTTTTACTTGATCTCTCCAGTGTCAATTGTCCTCTGCAATGCTTTTGCATGGGGTGGACCCTACTTGCTCTTATCTCAGGACGTAGGCTTCTATGCTTACCTCTATGTCCCAGGTTAGATTCCCTCCTAGATCTTTGAAGTTTAGAGTACAAGATCTTCAAGGTCTACTATTGTGTCTCAAGACAAAGTAGTAAGGACTTTAGAGCCCTGGATTGTCCTGATATAAGCCAGTACTGGTCAGTCACTATTGCTCCCTGTGACTTCTAAGGTCCAAGCTGTGGGCTACTGACTCCTCCTCACCCTTGATTTATTAGAAAGATCCTTCCAGTCTCACTGCCTATAAATACAGGCTAACAGGTCGTACATATCTATGACCTCATTGAGAAGTTATCAGGTTGGTAGCTTGTACCACCTGCTAATTTTGCTGGTAGCCTCCTTCTATATTGCATGTAGGTTTCTGGATGGTGATGATGATGATGATGTATGTATGTACAGTTCGGAGGTGGAAGAAGTAACTTGCTGTAGTGTCCCATTGGACTTTGTAAAAATCACTCTTAGGTCTGGTACAATTTTGCATTGTTCCTGGAGTAGCTATTGGGATGCTAAACTGTCTATCTCCATTCAGGCATCCAACTTGACTAGAAGTTCCCTGCACACATTGACTTTAACTACATAAAAGTGATGGGTAAGAATAGCCCAGCGGAAATTGTTGACTCCATGAGACATCAAGTAATATTGTAACAAAATTAAAAGCTGGAAAAAATAGAAGAAAATGCAAGGCATCTAAAATAAAAGAAAATCTAACTTGGAACACATCCAGGAAAGATAACATAAGAATCACTGAGTTTTCTGGAAACATGTCAAAAGCAAAAAGACTAGACACAATATTTCATGAAGTCATAAAGGAATACTGCCCACATCTATTAGAAGCAGGGGGCAAGATTATAAGAACCAGAAGGCAGGACAAATCCATTGATCACTTCATGAAAGAAATTCCAAAAGGATTGTCTAGAGCTTCCATTTCAAAAAGAAATATTGCAAAAGTCCCAAAAGAAGGAGTTTAAGTACCAACAAACCACACTGAGGATCACACAAGACCTGGCAGCTTATATTATAAATGAAAGGAGTTCATGGAATACATTATTCCAAAAGGCAAAGGATCTAGGCTTACAACCATGAATAACTTACTCTGAAAAACGAGCATAAAGGGGAAATGGATCTTTAATAGAAGACTTTCAAGTATTTTTCTTGAAAAGATTAGAGGTGAGTAGGAACTTCAAAGTAAAAACAGAAGAATCAAGAGAAACCTAGTAAAGTAAATTTATTTGAGCTGTTGGAAGGTGCAATGTGATGATGCCATATTAATATTTTAATAAAAGGAAAATAATTGTGTCCCTTCAAAACCTTAATATCTTCAAAGGGTGCTGAGGTAATTACTAAAGAAAAACAGAGGACCTGTGTGTGGATTGGTTCTGTTTTAAGGATTTTAAGAGGGGAAAGGAAAAGGAGAATTAAAAAGAATTTTTTTTACCATAGAAGGGAGAAGAAAAGTACCTTGTTATTTTTCATAATTGGGATAAATGAGAAGAAGAGTGTATAAATATGGAGAAAGGGTATCAGGAGAACCTCATTCTTATCTGAACTAGACAAAAAAAGTTTGAACACACAAAGTTTAGCATAGACATACATCAAATTCAACAGGAAAACAGACAGGAATGGAGTTGGGTTAAGAGGGAAGATAATACTGGGGAAGAAAATAGTCACAAGTAAAATAAATTCTTCTTTCTGAAATGGGGATTAAAAGGGTAATTAAAATTTAAATAAATGACCCATCAACAGGGAAATGGCTGAAGAAATTGCGTTATATGAATGTAATAGAATATATTACTCTGTAGGAAATGATGAAGAAATAATGTGAACTGATGCAGAGTTAAGTGAAACAGAACCAGGAGAACAATTTATACAGTCAAGACCATTATAAGTAAAAGCAGCTCTTAATAACTTTGACCAAAGTGATAACCATACTTTGAGGACCTATGATGAAGCAGATTATTCACCTTTCTGATAGGTGATGGATTCAAGGTACAGGAAACCTATTTTTGGATATGGCCACCATATGGATTTGCATACTTATTTATTACAAAGGATTTTTTTCCTTCTGTTTTGGAAAAGAGGGAGTTGAGGATGGAGAAAAGAAGAAGGTAGAATTGTCTATAGTGACACCCCCCCCCCCCAAAGGGGCCATTGAAACATTACTTTTAAGCACAGAGGAGAACTGAAGGAATTTCAGAATGAAACATAGACAAGAAGAGTTTTTATAATTATGTGTGGAATTTAGTGTATTTTTCATATTTTAAAATAAAGCAAGCAAAATAAAATGCAAATTCATGGTTTTATATAGAATCCTCTTTATGTTCTGTGTAAATGGAAATGCTCCTTTTTGGTTTTAAGTTCAGAAGAAAAAAATAAAATTTAAAATGAACCCAAAAATATCAATTTATATATTGACATTTTGATTCTTCTTTCTTCACTTAAACTTACTTAATGTGCCTTTATAGTCTTCGTGATTTTTGTCCTAAAATATATTGTATAACTTAATTAATTAACACAGTTATTCCCTGAATGCTAGAAATTAAGACTATTTTTGAGGGGGTGAAGTAAAGCATAATACTTCTAAGTAATACTGCTACAAGTATCTTTGAACTTCCCATTTTGGCAATGTTATTAACATGAATTCCCAATAATGGCATTATTGGGTCAAAAGGTACATTTCTTTAAAAAAAATCTTGTAATTAAAATTTTGTTTTCTAAAAAGTTTACTCAATTTGCAATTCTACTAGCGTCTTAGAAACAAAATCAACTTCGTTTGATTCTGTACAGAAAGAATTTTACAAAGTGGTTTCTTCGAAATCCTGACAGTTTTGTCATGCTTGTCTATTTTTTAATCAACTTTGTGGGTATAAGATGCTATCTCAGAGTTCTTTTAGTTTACATTAATTTTGTTATTAGGAAGACTGAATATTTTTCAAGTTTTTGCTTGCCATTTGTGATTTCTCATTTGTAAATTATTTATATCCATTAACTAGCTATTTCTTCGGTATTGAATGTATCAAAAATGAAATTTTTTTCAACTTAAATAGAAGTACAAATGCTGTATGCCTATAAAATGAGACTAGTTCTGTAACCCACATGGAAAAGTCAATCTTATAAGTTTATCTTGACTTTTAGTAGACCCGGACAACCTGGAAAAAATTCTTGGCATTTCTGAATGAACAGGACAAGGTGTTAAATGAAATCATTACCCTACTCAGAGCCATTTTGAATTTGTATATTAGATAAACAGTTCCAAGGGAATTATTTGCACTGATAAGACCTGCTTTCCTACAACTGGAGGTACTTAATTATTGACTAACTCAGTTATTGAGTTATATAGTTCTAGTTTTCTTGTAGAATTTTTTTTAGAATCATTGGGGCTTTAAGGAAATTTCAAATTTACCATCACAGGGTAAACCTTAAGAGTTACTTATCTATGGAGGAAACGCATACTTTTTGACATTTTCCAGGCCCAGGGAAACTTGTCTCTGCTATTTTGTGGATGTTTAGAGTATTAAAAGACTTCTCTCATTAGGACTCCATTGATAATAGATTTGCTTGGTTCCAATTAGCCTTGGGGTCTATCAGAAATCTAAGTGAAATTAGACGGTGGATTCGCAGAGTTATTCATGAAGTCAGGGACACTGAGAAACTGGATGTGCCAGAATGATTTTACAAATCCTTTTTTTTTTTTTAATAAGAAACCAGGTTTAAAAAGATTTTATCCTGAATCACTATCAATCAAAATGATAACCATACCATCTAAGTCAATTCAGCATAGTACAGTACCTACCAAATAGGTTATCTGAAGTCTAGTTAATTTGAATAAGGATTCCTGCCTGAAGGTGGGAGGAAGGGGGGCTATAGCGGTGACAAGGTTGCTGGGGTCTCCTGCAGATTCAGAGTGGAAGTCATTAGTTCCATCTGCAGAGAGCTGGAATAGTTTGGCAAGTTGAGCAAGGAAGCAGATAGAACTGGGGAACATTAAGCACAGCCCCACTGGAAAGGGAGATAATTGCATGCTTTGATAAATCTTTTTTCTTCAGAAGAAAAATATAACATTTCCTGCATCTGTGCTTCATGGTATCTTAGGAGAATAGCAATAAAGTTTGCAGCTTTCGTTTGAATATCCATAAATATCACTTCCTGGGAATTGCTCCATATTGGCAATCTTACTCCCTTTATGCTAGGGAGCAAGTCATGCAGGCAGAAGATTTTTTAAGGTGAAAAATACAAAAAGAAAATGGTTTAGTGATTTTTGGTAAGAATCATTCTTGTCATTTATACCAAGTTTGCCACAAAGATGAAAAGAGGTGACTAGCAAACCAGAGACTTGTCTTCCTTAGAGCCCTTCCTCATCTTTAATTAGATAATGCCCATAACACTTTTGTCAAGTAGTAATCATAATTATCTCTCATTTAAAGGGGAAGTGATAACTGAATACATATATTCAAACTATTTAGGAATCACTGGTTAATCCATACCCTGTGACATAAATCCATGTAATCATTTTTAATTTTTTTTTTTGTAATTGAAGAAAGTGAGGTTCTAGGAGTTAAAATAATTTGCCTCGGTTACAGCAAATTCTCAGTAAGTCTAGCGGAGACTATGGAATTCCCAAGCAGGACCCTGGCACATCTGTTTCTATTTCATTCTGTAATCATAGAATGAGAATCCAAAAACATTTCAGAGATCTTCTTGTCTATACCCCTTCTTTCACCCAGTACCCTCTGAATTCACTTTGTCTTATGCTTTTAAGATGCAAGTGAAGAGTATCTGTGATGGTCTTTACTATGGAAATGTGTGAATGGACTAGATTTTCTCTTTGTTGGGAAGGAACCAAGTGTTTATAATTTAATAGATTAAGTGTTACAGTGTAGCATTCAAGATTAGGAGTAGCTGCAGGGCATGCTGGGAGGTTTGGCAATGCTCACATTTACTGGTATTTTGACAAGAAAGAAAAGAATTCAATCATTCATACTAAAGAACTGCAATGTATAAAGCAATGTGCTTGAATACGACTGACACGTAAAGAGAAGAACACATGGTTTTTCCCCTCAGTGAGTTTGTAGTCTAAGACTATGGCAAAGGTCCATTTAGAAACTACATATTGAGTAAGAGTGAGATAAGTACATAAGAAGACATAGGTATATCGTATCATGGAGAGTGAATACTGACATCAGATTCTTAAAAAATCAAGTTCAAATGTTGTGTGTAATTTATACTGGCCATGTGATCATGGGAAAGTCACAACTTCTTAGTACCCCCAGGCAATTTTCTCATACTAGGAAGTTACAGATGAGAAATACTTTTTGTTGTTGTTGAGTCCTCTCTGATTCTTTGTGATTCCATTGGGGGTTTTCTTGGCAAAGATACTGGAATGGTTTCCCATTTCCTTCTCTAGCTCTTTTTAGAGATGAGGAAACTGAAGCAAAAAGAGTTAAGTGCCCAGGATCATATAGCTATTTTGTGTGTGAGGCCAAATCTGAACTCATAAAGATAAGTCTTCTTGATTCTAGATCTGGCAATCTATCCACTGCATCACCTAGCTGCCCACAAGAAAAAAATGCATTACCTTCAAAATTGGAAGAGTTTAAAAAGGGATAGAATCAGTGCTCAGAATGGATGAGACAAAGATAATAGCCATGATGAGAAAGCAGAATTCTTTGCTTCTGTTTTCTTTGAGGCCAATTATCTTCAGACTGTGCAAAACAAAAGGAATTGGAAATACAAGATAAGTAAAAAGATAGCAAGAGAACCCTGAGAGTACTCTGAGCTAGGTTATCAGTTCTTCATGAGTAGATGCCAGGGTGCTGAAAGAACTAATGTGTGATTGCTGAACCACTGTTAATAATCTTTGAAAAATCATAGAGCTCAAGAGAAGACCAGCAAAGGGCAATTGAGCCTGCAAATTGCATATTGGAAGGTTGGCTTCAGTTCTCGGCAAAATTCAAGGACCAATTATTATTTCTTCAGTGTAGGAACTCCCATTGTAGGATCACTTCCCGTAGAAACTCCTTTTGCCAATACAGATTCCAGTGGTCTATAAGCTGTCATCTTAGAAAATTGCCCATGACTCAGAGAAGTTGTAATTTTTCTAGTCACAGGACAATCTTTATACTTCTGCAATGACAGTAATAGAATAGTGGTAAAGGGAGTAGAGGTTACTAAGAATTACAGCTTTTGGACCATTTGTAAATATTAACTTTCTTGCTATTACTTTAAATGTGAGATCCTTATCCAGAGGAGTCCACAAACCATGGGAGAAATTTTATAATATCAATATTAACATAGTATCAGTATTAACAATAGTATTATTAATTGTATAATGAACAATATTAACACAATATTCCCCCATGCCTCAAATGGACTCTCCCTTTTAGAGTCACTAGATTCTTACAATGTTCAGCCTCATCACCTTCTGCATTAGGTCCTTCCTGATCGCTCTCCCATGACCCTAACATTACTTTATATTTACTTCTCTGTGTATATATGGCCTGCTTCAAAATAGAATATATGCTCCTTGAGACATCTCACAAATCATACGATCAAAAAAGCATAGATTTAGAGCTGGAAGTGACCTTAGATGTCATTGAGTCTGCCTTTCCATAATTCTAAGATGAGGACACTGAAGCTGTGAGAATTTAAGTGACTTGCCTAGCATCATACAGCTGGTGAGTGCTAAGGTGAAATTTAATCTTGGGTCTTCCTGACTACAAATCTAGTACCTTAGCAACTAATTCCATGCTGCCTCTGATAGCATCTCAAAATGGAACTAAAACAGAAATCATTATCTTTTCCCCAGACCCAACTATCTTCTTTACTTTTCTATTGCTGTTGGAGGTACTCCTATCTGTCTAGTCACCCAAGTTCACCACCTTGAAGTCGTCCTGAACACTTCATTCTTCTTTAGACCACGTTTGTCTCTCACCAGTCAAAGTCCATTCAAACCTAACATTTCTCCCATCCATCCCTTCTCTCCACTCACATAGCCATCACCTTATTTCAGATCTACACCATTCCTCAATTGAACTTTTACAATAGCCTCCTAATTGGTCTCTCTGCTTTAAGCCTCTTCCCTCTCCAACTTGTCCTCTACATAAAAGGTGTCAAACATTCAAGGTCACATTGTTACCAACACTCCATAATGCAGCCTGAACCAGATTAAAATAAAGAAAAACACAACAGAATATTGATATCATTAATATGTGGTTTTCTAAGTCAACATGCAGCCAGTAGGGCTCCTTATGTATCATTTAATCACCTTTTTTTCTATTTGAGTTTGGTACCACCACTCTACATGGCCAAGCACAGATATGACCATGGTAATTACTTGTTTAGTAAATTTCATTGACTCTGTTACCTATAGGATCAAGTATAAGTTCCTGTTCAGCATTTGGATTCCTTTACAAACTGGCTGCTACCTACCTTACCAGACTTATACATTATTCTTTGTCACATTATTCTTTTTCTAACCAAACTGGCCTCAAATTTCCTCATATAAAACATTTAATCTCCCATCTGAGTCTTTGTCCAGGTTGTCCCCATTGTTGGAATATAGTGCCTTCTTACCTCTTCCTCCTAGAATACTTAATTTCCTTCAAAGTACATGTTTTTTCTTGATCCCTTCAGTCATTAGTACATCATTACTTTGCATTTATTTTATATAATTTTGTATATAGTTATATCTGTACATGTGATACCCCTCCCTCCCAATAGAATTTAAGCTCCCTGAAGGCAGGGATTATTTCATTTTTCTCTTCTGTTTCTATCACCTAGCACTGTATAACAGCACTGATTGCATTAGCAGCCCAAGTCCTTAGAGGATTGCCATCAAGGTTCAGTATCTATATAGGTCTCTGTGGAGTTGGTGAGTGACTCATTAGAATCCAAGATGATGCTTACTGGCAACCCCAAATGTTCCCTTACAGAAGAGTACAAAAACATAGGGTGCCATTCAATGTGGCAGACTTTAGGACCCTATAAAAAAGCAGTGCCCAAATTGTATTATTTATGATCTATTCTAATTCCTTAAGGCATTTTTGGTAGTTTTGAGACCTCTAAGCCCTTTGTGTCTTTTGTATTTTATGTGAGATTAGGAAAAGACTGTCCTTTAAGTAATGAATGCACTGTTACTTTGAGGGCATTTAAGGGATCTGGGTGACCCTTTTATAGATACCCAGAGAGACTTAGAGACAAGTTTATTCTAAGATTTCCCCGAATAAACTCTCAGTGATGGTATAATGAATAAATGAGCCAAAGATAAAGTGTTATTTTTAAGTTTTCCCCAGGATCAGACCCAATGTGAGTCCAGGATTTGGGGTACTAAGCCATGGGTAACATCTTGGGAGTTTATCTAGGATTGACTGATTAGGGGAAGAGGGAGAGCAAATCTTCTTGCCCAAATTTGGTAGGGTCAGAAACTCACATTGTCCAGGCCATAGGGATCATTACCAAGCCTGCATCAGTCATGAGCCTCTCCAAACCTACCATTAACTATTGAACTCTAAGGATCCCTCCTCCTTGCTGTTGTGCATCCTTCATTCTCCAAGAGGACCAATGACATCAGGAAGGTTGTATCTTGACTTGCAAGTGAATTAGATTTAAGTGAGATAGAGCTGCACAAAGTTGTCATCCTCACTCTGCCCTCCAGAGTTACCAGAGTACAGTGGCAAGACATAAGTCAAGACTACTGGCTATGGTCCAGGATGCAGTGGAAGACCTTGGCTTTTTTAAGCTAAGGTCTTTCCCAGGTCTCAGTTTCAGATCTCTCCTAAAGAAAGGAAGAAAAAGGGAAATGCCTAAAGATAGACATCCAGCTTCTTTTTTATGTTAACAGTACAAAGGGATGGTTTCTCTCAAAACAGCCCACTCCATGATAAAAGTGAACCACTTTATCTTGGGGGCAATTCACTTCACTTACAAAAGTGAAACCCATCCATCAGGAAGCACCAAAGTGCCTGTCTATAAGAAGATATAGTCAAAGGTCCCATCCAAACGCTCATCAACTTGATCAGGGAGCTATTTTAACTCACCTAACCCTCCATATATATCATCTACATTGGATAGACACTGAAGATGGATAATGATCCAGGCCTAGAGTGAAATAGGAAGATCATCTCTTTAGAGTTAGAAAGGAACTCAAAGGCCACCTTCATCCAACTCCATCATTTTACTGAAGAGGAAACTGAAGCTATGAGAGGTTAAGTGATTCTCCCAGGATCACACAGCTAATATGTCAGAGGTAGAATTTGAACTTAGGTCTGCTTGCTTCCTAGCCAAGTCGTCTATATACTAGACTATCTAGCTGCCTTAAGGAAGAGAAAATGATGTATTTTCACATGGTAAAGAACAAATGTAGAGATCTAACCAATGTCCTTTTATAAGCCCATTTGACCTCAGAGGAGAGAAGGTCTCACAACCTCTCCCCTTTTATTATTGTTTCTCCCTGGATCTGGTCAGCAAAGAGTTCACGAGGAAGTGGCTGATGCTGACAGGCTTGTTCAGATGTGTCTATAGTCAATCCACAAGCCTTTTCTTCAAAATGCTATTAGTTGATCAGAATCAAGCCTTTGCATTTATTGTTTACCAAATGAAATTCCACCTGCCTTGAGGCAGTTAGATAGTATAGTATGTGGACTACTCAGCTAGGAGTCAAGAAGACCTGAGTTCATAAGCTACCTCTGATATATTAGCTGTGTGATACTGGGCGAATCACTTAACCTTAAGAAACAGGAATATTTTTAACAGTCAGAAATAGGGGTATTGGTAGAGTACAAGAATAGAATTGGTATAAGCAAAAGCAGGAAAACATAGGACATGTTTGGGTATGTATAGTGTAGAGTATATAAAAACAAAGTTGAAATAAGGCTATGCAAATTTTAAAACCTGTGGTAGGTAAAAGATGAAATGACTAAGGAAACAAAGGTTTGAGCTTCTTACCACTCCAGTTGATTAAATAATACATAACAATTGCCTAACAAATCTGTACCAAGCCCCTTTCTCAGCTTAGAGCTGAACCCCAAATACAGGAGAAGATGGACTTTTACAGATTAAAAACAATTAATCAAATAAGGTCAATTAATTAAAAGGTCAGTTAACCAGGATAAAATATTAGGTCATCTAATTTCTAATTGGAGGAAAGATTAGGGACTTTCCAAATTGGGAGGGGGAAAGTGAACAGATGCAATTTCCTGAAATCAGAAAAAGAGGTATCCCACTCCCCGTAAGTGTCTATAGCACAATCAAAGGACCATGGAAACAAAAACTAATTGATTACTATGGGGTCATTTTTCAACTAAGATATATGGATTGCTTGGGTTGTACAATTATGAGAAAACTGCTTGAGTCAATCTATGGATCTGTCCAGGTTTTGGTCCTTAGTTAAGGGTCTCTAAACAGCAGGTAGAGATGGTCCAGCTTCTCAATTATGCAGGACTAGGTTCAAACAATGCAATAAGGTTTTCTACTAATTCCCACAATTGAATAAAGTTTTCTTTATTTATTTTATGAAAAAAGTTGAACTAGATAGACCCATAATTGAATAGAAAGGGAACTAAGCAAGCTCCAGAACTGAGTTACAAGATGGAATGTGTGGTTTATTCAATTTCCATGACCATTTGCTCTCCTAATCCCCCCACTTCCCTCAATTTACACATTTCCCCCCTTTATACTTAAAGGGGAATGGGCAGCCCCCCCACATACACACATGGATTACTTATCTATAAGTCAAATCTATAAGGTTTTTCGTATATTCATCAAACTACTTAGTAGATTCACAATGAACTAATTTTGAGAAGGGAGATTTACGTATCACCATGGTTACCAAGAAAATTAAACATAAAACACCATGAAACAAAAGGGCAAAGCAATACAATAATCATTAGTATTAATTAATATCAAGTCTCCTTGTATCCTAGCAACCCACTCCCAACGTCCATTTAATCAGCACATTTTGAGTCCCAGATGTCTCATGTTGTCATCTGGTCCCTGACTATCTTCTCTTGAACATTCCAGAATAGACTTCATTTTCAGGGCAACTCTGAAAGGGATTCTGCTTCTTCTCAGCTTCCAAATCATGTTTCCTAGGTAATTCCCCTAAAATCTGCCAGTAACAAGACTTAATACAATTTAGTACAAGCTCTTAAATTTGGTACTCCAGTAACTAGTTAATGCGGTGAAAACCAACTCAATCCATATGGAGCTAATCCTATTTGCAACAGAGATACAAACATTAAATTAGGAACCCATAATTCTTCTGAAACTTTAGTGAATTTTGAGTTTTATATATGTCAGTTGCTGCTTTTATCTGTACATGATATAAAAATCTTTAAAAAAAGAATAAAGGATCTTAGAAAAACAATTCATGAAGGTGTAACTTCTTTTAATATTATCAGATACATACTTTTAATATGAGGAAATAATTTTAGTTTCTTTATAATTATCAATGCAGTTTTATGTGTAAATTATAATCAAATTTTGAAAACTTATTACTAAAACATACTGAGTATGAATTTCCATACTAATTTTGGAAGCCAATCATTCACACACACACACACACACACACACACATATGTAGGTATGTATAATTCCTTTTTTTTTTAAGTGTAATCCTGTTACTTTCTCAAAATTTTTCATTCTCTACATTTTTTATGGGCTACTCAAAATCCTTTGGTTGGTTGCAAGCTGTGCATGGATTATAAGCAGCCCGAGATATTGTACAGGCTTGTTTTAAGGCAAAATTTAACTTTTCAAATATCTATTTTTATCATATTATTTTAAAAGCTCAATATAGCCTAACAGCATCCAGACTAAAAAAAAAAAAGAAATTATTTGTCTAATAAGTTTTCTGATATAATTGTCTCTCAAATTTCATAATATAAGAGAATTTAGAAACCTAATAATAACATACATAATAGTTTTTGAAACATGAAACAAAACTTATTACCAGATGATACCAGTTCAGCTGAATGCACTTCCAAATTATCCTACATGGAAATCATTAACCTTTGGCATTTTATATTATCCACATCTAAAATCCATTTCAGAATTGTCAAGTGTGAAGTACTCATATTCAATTAAAGAAATAATAATAATAGCCAGTTTTATATAGTGCTTACCACATGCCAATCATTGTGTTAAGCACTTCACACTCACTATATTATTTTGATCCTCACAACAACCCAGGGAGTTGGATACTATTATTTTCCTCTTTACAGGTCAGAAAACAGAGGCAAACAGAAATAAGATAACCTGCTTAAGGTCACACAGTTAATAAATTTCTGAGAATGGAATATAACTCGTTTCCCTACATTTTGTTGTTATCCTATCCAGTACCTTTATTTGGGAACCTGATCTGGGATGAGCGGGGTTAACAGGATCAGAAGCAGAGAGTCGCTGAGCTAGGGGAGTCTGAAGGGACAGCATCTGGTCTCATGGATCAGAAGTTAGAGAAGAAACACTAAAAGGGCACCTGGACTGCCCCCCACAAAACCCCCACATTTATTAAATAGTGATTTGCATAAAGTGATTTTTAGAGGATAGAGCTGTTTTCTCTATTTCAAATGTTCAATGGAACATTAATGAGCTGCAGAAATGCACTATAACTGTATCATCCCTAATGGGTAATGTAGATACAGAGAACTAGCACACCATTTATTTGCTTATCATTCTGTTGTGGCCGGCGAGGCATGGAAATGAAAGGCATCCTACCCTTACCCATTTATTTCCACTCAAGTCATATTTCCATCTTTTGGAAAAAGGAAAACCTGAGTGCTAACAGTTGCAGCAAAGGAATACAGCATTTCTAGGTCATAGCCAGACCTGCATTTTCACGGATTTTTCACATGCCTTTTTTTACCCTTCTGTGCCTGTCATGATCCCACTGCTGGATTGCTTTCCTCCATCTCTCTCTTCTCTCTGTCTCTCTCTCTGTCTCTCTCTCTCTCTGTGTGTCTCTGTCTCTCTCTCTCTCCTCTTTCCCTTCCTTTCCTCCCTCTGCCCTTCCTCCCTTCCTTTCTCTTCCTTTACCCCCCTCCCCACATGGTATTTCACCTTGGCATCCTCTTTAATCCACCTTCTAGGGAGCTTGAGGCTCTGCTAAATTGTCTGGCCCATTTCCAGGTTTAAAAACAAAGCTCTTATATTTACCCTCATTTGACCTCAGCTAAATCTGGAGAATTGCAGCAAATCTCCCTGGCTTTTTCCCTAGTTTAGCCTGGGCAAATGGGGAGTCTAAACAGGATTTACTCTGGAAGCCTTATTCAGACCTATGAAAACTAATCCTGGAAGATGGAAGAGAATAAACCCAAACCTACAGGAATTTGTGTGTGTGTGTGTGTGTGTTGTGTGTGTGTGGTATGTGTGTTGTGTGTGTGATGTGTGTGTGTGGTGTGTGTGTATGGGGTGTAGGTGTGGTGTGTGTGTGTGTGTTGTGTGTGGTATGTGTGCGTGGTATGTGTGTGTTGTGTGTGTTGTGCATGGTATGTGTGTGTGTTGTGTGTGTTGTGTGTGGTATGTGTGTGTGGTGTGTGTGTGGTTTGTGTGATTTGTGTGTGGTGTGTGTGTATGTTGTGTGTGTGTGTGTGTTGTGTGTGTGTGGTGTGCGTGTTGTGTGTGTGATGTGTGTGTGTGGTGTGTGTGTGGTGTGTGTGGTATGTGTGCGTGGTATGTGTGTGTTGTGTGTGTTGTGCATGGTATGTGTGTGTGTTGTGTGTGTTGTGTGTGGTATGTGTGTGTGGTGTGTGTGTGGTTTGTGTGATTTGTGTGTGGTGTGTGTGTGGTGTGTGTGTATGTTGTGTGTGTGTTGTGTGTGGTGTGGGGGGGGAGTGTGGCGTGTGTGTGGTGTGTGTGTGATATGTGTGTTGTGTGTGTTGTGTGTGTGGTATGTGTGGTGTGTGTGTGGCATGTGTGTGTGGTATGTGTGTGTATGTATGTGTGTGAGAGAGAGAGAGAGAGAGAGAGATAAAGGACACCACGCTAATCAAATGTGAGGGAGAGGTTGGCTGTGCAAAGGGAAAACATTATCAGGGGTCCAAGGTTTGGCATTTCCTAGGACTATGAGAATGCAAGTCACTCAACCTCTCTCTGAGACCATTTTCTCATCTGAAAAATGGGAATAATGATCTCTGCTACCTGCTTCATAGCATTGTGAAGAAAACACTTTCTAGACCTCAAAGTAACATAGGAGAGTGAGTAGCAATCTACTTTTTTTTTTCAGTTGCAAGTGAGGCTCCTCTAAGACAGAATTCATAGAGCTGATAGGAAAACTGCCCACTGAACACCTCTCCTTCCAGCATAATGATAGCTGTTGGTTACATTGCACTTTTAAAGTCTTTTTTATTCTCCCAACAACCCTGGGAAGTAGGTGCTATTACAGATCAGGAAACTGAGGCAGAGAGGGATTTTAATGACTTACCTATGGACCCCCACTGAGTATGTGAAGTCAGATTTCTACTGAGTCTTCCTGACTCCAAATTCAGCACTCTGTCTGCTGCATGTACTTAGCTGTCTTATGACAAAGGAAAGGCTTTCTGGGTTCCTGAGATCTATGCCTCTGAGCTCTCTTTAATCTTTGTCTTTCCTCAACTTCTCCCACACTGGCCTCACTCTGTCCTCCAAACTTCTTTGTTTTAAAGCTTGCTGAACCAATACAGTTTATCTAAGAAACTTAGAGGGTCCAGTTATTTGATTTGAATTAAATGGACTGACCAAGAAAGAGTTCCAAGTAAGCATCAGGAAGTGACCAAAGGACTTCCCTCCAACTTTCATCAGACTTGATGCAATATGTGAGATATGTTTATTAACAGATAAATTCAACTACACTTTGTGAGCTAAATTTTTTTCAAAATCATGTTTTTGCTTATTATGAACTTAGCAATCATACCTTGTATAAAGAAAAAAGAGAACTATCTAAAAATGGCAAACCTCAGTTATAAGTAAAGTTTTGGTTTTGGAGGCTTGAGGTTTTTTTTTTAGTATTAACTTAGTATTAACAAGATAGTAATAAAATTACTCTGTGTCCTTTTTTGTGCTTATTTTCTTCTGTGCATTTAAAAATATTTTATTGAAGGTTTCCTCTTAGGGGGAGGCTAATTTATTAGTGAAGTAGAATGAGGATGGTTTATACAGGAAGGGCCTGGTGTTACAACTAGTTCTTCATTTTTAATTTTTAAAGAGCAAACTGCTTCCATCTACACAATGCTTTTTCCAGTCTCTTGCATAACTCAGGACAGGGATTTGACCTGAAAGGCACTAGCTATTAAAGGCTCACAGGGGATGCATTTAAAAGCAATACTGGAAGTTCTAGGATTGCCTGTTTCTGGTCATTCTATGTTCCAGGCCCTGGTTGTCCTCCCTGGGTATAGGAGATGACTTTAGGCCAGTCACAGTCATATTTGGGTCTTTATAAATGAAACTGGTTGTATCTTCAGCTCATTTACATAGTTTCTTTTTTCAGCATGGAGGTTTCAGGCCTTGATTTATCTTCATTGCACCCTCCCTCTTTTTTCCCTTTGGCCCAGCCTTCCTGAACTACTTCGCAAGGCAATGATTGAAAAAGGAGAGTGGAAACATGAATGAAGCATCTAAATGTAAAAATTAGCCAGCATTGCATGAAACAAACCCTAGACTAAATTTCCAGTGGCTGTGTTCAGGAAAGGGAAATAAAATGCCTCTAGATAAAGTCTGTTGATGGCAGATAAAAAAGCAACAGGTTTATCATGTAAAATTCCCATACTGTCAGTTCCAGCTGCCTTATATCTTGAGACCTTCTGGGAGGTGAGGGACTTGAACAGACTGTCTAATTTCCCAAGGATTTTTCCCCAAGGAAATTATACACCATCCCCACCCTAATTGGAAGCGTATCAAATAAAAGAGTACAAGTTCATCATTCCAAACCAATCACAGGGACTTTGGATGGTAGGAAACTGAGAACACCAGATTTTTCCTTCACGTGAGCCAAGAGCTCATCTTCTTAGCTGTCAATGGGGTAAAGAAAGAGAAAGCAGAAAAATGAATATCTGAGCACTTTCTCCTTTGCGTGATATTCCTCTCCTGTCCTCAGGTTCTCCCAGTACCACATTATTACATCACATCCACCTCCCATTTTCCTTTGTGTCTCCATTCCCCACAATAAAGAGCACTAGATTTAAGATCTGGTGCAATTTTACTTTATTAGGTCCCTCATTCATAACATAATGACTACCATCAGCCAGACAAGGCTGACTAGCGTGTGAATAAGAGTGCAGCTGTCTTGAGGAGTGGGTATGAGGGATAGACTTTCAGAATATGTCCTCAAATAATTCCATTACTTTTTGCATAATTGACATTTATATAATGCTTCAAGGTTTGTAAGATACTTTGCATCCACTCTCTCATCTGATCTTCATGACAACCAGGTGAGGTAGATATTACAGGTATTATTGCGTTCATCTTATGGTTGGGGAAATTGAGGTTTAGAGAGACTGTAACTTGTTCTGGTCCCATATGCTTGAATGGACACAAGATAAGACTTGAATTTCCATGTCTTGACTCCAAATTCTGTGCACTTTCTTATGCTCTCACCCTGCCTCTCCTTGTTTGTTTGCTGTTTGCTGCCCCTTATGAAATAATCAATTCATCTTTAGTCCTTGGGCTCTTTCTGTTACTCTCCAACCTCACCACCACGGGGCCATTGTCAGTCATCTTGACTGATATCTTACCGCTGGATTCTGATGACTCTAGAAGAGGGAGAGAGGCTGATGACTTTTCGAAGCTCTGACTCATTTAAATCCAATTCACTCACAAGTCAAAACATCACCCTCATGATGTCATTTATTCTCTTCAAGAATGAAGGGCAAACAATAACCACCTCACCTAATATGATTTCAGGGAGGCATGCTATGTAGTAATCCAGGATTGCTGTTCAGTCTTTTCTGTCATGCCCAACTCTTTGTCATCCCATTTGGAGTTTTTTTGACAAAAATGCTGGAGTGGTTTGCCATTTCCTCCTCTGGCTCATTTTACAGATGAAGAAACTGAGGCAAATAGAGGTGAATGGGTCACATAGCTAGTAAGGTATGAGACTGGGTTTGAACTCAGGTCTTCCTGACTCCAGGCCTGGCACCTCCTAGTTGTTCTGTCCAAGGGTATCAAACTAATAATAAATAGAACGTGTGAAAGAAACCTTTAAAACTAGAAAGCTCAGATTTGTAGCACTCTTGGACTCAATTAGTCTGATCGACTACATTCACACCATCTTTCAGGATCATTTTCCAAGCAAGCATTACAGAATACAATTGTTTGCTTCACTCAACAGGATGTTGTGCCTATGGAGAATTTCTGCCTTCTCTCATGGTACATTTTGAAATATTCAGTAACTTACATTTTAAAATATTCAGTAATGTACTTAGTCTTTAGTCTGTCAATGCTTCATAGGTCATATCTTTGTAGTTGCTCCCAAGCTGTTTCTTTTGCTGTCTTATCTCTCCATCTGGATGGTGAATTTCTTAAGTTCAGGAGGACTATTTATTTCCTTTCTTTTCCTTCTTTCCCTCCTTTTTTCCTTCCTCCCTTCCTCCCTCCCTTCCTTCCTCCCTCCTTCCCTCCCTCCTTCCTTCCTTCCTTCCTTCCTTCCCTCCCTCCCTCCTTCCTTCCTTCCTTCCTTCCTTCCTTCCTTCCTTCCTTCCTTCCTTCCTTCCTTCCATCCTTCCTTCCTTCCTTCCTTCCTTCCTTATATCCAGTATATTATTTTACACATATAGGACATTCAATAAATACTTTTTGATTTAGTATTGCTATCTTACTTAGTAATTATGGAAGTTAAGTTCAATACTGAAGAAAATTATGAGGTAAGCTAAAGTCATCTTAGATATCTTTTACTTGTCTTGACCCAACTGTTCAGTGCACTTTGGCAATGCTCCACCCATTCCCACATGCCCCAATTCTTTGGATGGACCTCTGCTTCAAACTTCTCCTCAACTATAGGTTCATAATTTCACATCAATGAGTGTCTCTGTGGATTGTGAGATTGGCTGGCCAGTACTCAATCCTTTCCACTCCTTTTTCCCTATTGGATGGGTACAGAGCTGAATCTTTCCCAAACCTTTCCTATCTCTTTTCCAAAGGGTTGGGTTAGTTCAATCTTTTTCTTTTGAGCCTCTCCTCTCCTCTTCACTCCCTTCTTTCTGTAGATTTAATCAACCACATCCTTTTACCTTTTACAATAGTTAGATTGTTTTTTAGTTTAGGGGCAATATGATGGCTCTCAGATTCATGGGGCTTCCTCCAATGCTGTTTTATGGAGTTTATATCCATTGAAAAGTTAGTAGTACAATCACAATAGAGCACAGCCGTCAAAACTAGGAAAATTCCTAATATTCAAGCTAAGATTTGATTCTCTATTGTAATTAAAATTTTTGTTTTTCTCACTTAACCTCTTGTCTCCATGTTTGAGGCAAAAATCAGGATACAGGAAAAATTTAGGTAAGAGAAGCAAATAGAGTCCAGTTTAGTGTCCATTGATGGACAGGCACAGGGAGGAAGAAACTGGGGAAAGAGCAGACTTTTTGGTAACTTTTTTCAGTCCTTGAAAAAGTGGGTATAGCCAGCAGCTTCAGCCAGAGTGATGGGCCTCCTCAGTCTCTCCCTTCTCTCCTGCAGAACAGCCCAACTTTCATTTTTGCCTTTCACATGCTATCTCTGGGTTACTGATTCTTTCAGATCAGCTCATTAAAGTCCTACGGGTGCTGAGTATGTTAGTTCCCTGCTGCTGTTCATTCCCCACTCCTTTCTCTCAGTTCTTGTCTATGAGACTATGTATATCTCTTTAACCACTTCCAGCTCTAACTCTAGGGCACCTGAATAGTCCTAAATCACTCTCAGGGCTAAGAAAGAGTGATTGCTTGACTGTGAACTACAGATTGCAGGCTGTGATTCAGTTTTCACATCCCTTTTAAAATAGGATCATAGAAATTTAGGACTGGAAGAGACCTTAAGTGAGCATGTACTGGGTAGCACAGTGGATGGAGAGGTGGGCTTGAAGTCAGTAAGACTCTTCTATGGGTTCAAAACTGGTGTCAAATACTAACAGAGTGACCCTGGGCAAGTCATTCAACCTTGTTGGCTTCAGTTTCCTCATCTGAAAAAGGAAATGGCAAACCACTCTAGTATCTTTGCCTCCAGTATGTTTTCCTAAAACCTCAAGCCTCTACCCTTGCAGAGTCAGACACAACTCAACAACAACATTTAACTTAGGCAGAGAGGCTAATTGACTTGTCTAAATAGGCAGTAGGCTAAGAGATTTGAGAACCCAGGTTCTTTGACTCCAAATCCAGTGTTCCTTTCACTGCCCTCTCCTTGAAACTTACCTGTCTTGAGTCTAGTTCCTTATCAGCCAGTTGTCACTTTCAAAAGCAATCTGAAAAATGAATACTTGTTATGTTATTAATCATTTTGTAAGTCCTGGTCCTAGTCTAGATTTGGAGCCAGAGGGAACCTCAGAATCTATAAAACCTAACTCCTTCCTGCTAAAAAGTACATATAGTACTTTGCAGTACTATCTGCATATATGTATACATATATAATATGTATATGTGTATATGTATATAATGTGTATGTATGCATATATGTGTATAGTATGTACATGTGTATATATATATATATATATATATGTGAATACACACAAACACAGACACACACAGAGAGACACACATACACATCTATATGGCTTATTCTGCCATCCCATATTCCAGCTGGCAGGTTTGATGCTCAGAACAAAACTGGCTGCTCTTCTCAGGATTCTAGTGGTATACCTGAAGAGTTAGGGTATTTTCTACTAACACTAACACTCTTAAGTTCCCATCTAGTATATTCTAAACCCCTCCCTAATACCATGGCCTATCTCCTCAATATCTCTCTGACTTAAAATCAAATATTATTTTCTCTCTCTCTCTCATCCTTTAAATTTTCTTTTATTGTAATTGTTATGATATATACAATTATTAATACAGTAATACCTGTATATAATTTATAAACAAAAAAAAACACATGTTGAGAGTATGCTAAAAAAATTTTTAACTGATGCAGGTACACAATAAAAAAATTGGAGGTCAGTGATTTAGAAGATATAGATAACTTCAAATTGGTTTTTGGTAAATGGAGCTGCCTCCAAAATGATTGGCTTTCTAAGACTCAAATAGTTACCAGAAAAACTATCCTCCCATCTCATTTGCATAGGCAATCTCAGGAGGTTGGGGTTCATGATCCCTGTCCAAGAACTACCTTTTTGGATAAGGTGGGCAAATATGTCTACTTCTACTGTGTACAGGAGCTTTCTGCTGCCATCTCTTGGGTTAAAAAATTCCACTAACAGATCTTAGTTCTCAGGCTTGGGCTCAGAAAACTGTGGGTAGGCACATGTAACTACTATGATTATTTCCTAATCCAAAGAAGACATTACCAGTTCCTGATGGGGAGGAGACTTTGCATACTCCATAGAAGAAAAGATACACTCAAATTGGGGTATGTGTGTATGAAAAACCTCCCTTGATTATTGTTTCCACACACATACTTTTAAAAATCAGTTAAAATTTCCTGCAGTAAAAGATATGGAAGAGTTAAAAGCCCCCAAGTTAAATTTCCTTCCTATTTCTGAAATTGCTTTAATCTTATCTTAGCAGGCAATAAACAGAATTATCTTTCTTCAGTGAACTCTGCTGAGAAAAAATGATTTTCTCAAAGGAAGGCCTATAGCTCCTTCTATGTTTGTTTATTAGTAATGAGAACCTCTGAGCCCCTTATCCATGTCACCTCATCCTCATATCTTGCTGCTTTCTCATTACCATCATCTCTTGATGTTGGTCCATGGCCAAGTTACCCAGTTCTATTCAAAGAAAGCATGGGCAGAGGGCAGGGTATGTAGCAAACATGCTTGCTTTTATATGCTGTTTCATAGAGTTAGTGAATCTTAGTTTTCTGTTTCCTGGATCTCCCTTGAAAGCAGTTTTGTTTCCTTTTAGGACTGAATAAGTGTATTTGTTTTAATCGCACAAGAGAGCTTAAGCTTTCATTATACGGTGAAAGTTTCTCTGTGAAGACCATCCGTAATGAAAACATCAGATCTGAATTATGCTTTCTTGTCCAATTATTTGGTGGGTTGCAACCCTGATCACTTACCTATATTCATTTCTTGGTTATACTTCCACAGTTTTCTCAACACAATCTCATAAAAATAATACTTACTATTAATAACCAGAATTTATGGAGTGCTTTAAGATTTACAAAGTACTTTCCACATGCTGTCTCATTTGGTAACACTTATTACATAACTACTATGAGCCAGGCACATTGCTAAAATACAAGGATGAAAAATATGAGACAATTCCTGTTCTTTTTTCTTTAACCATCTAGGTAGGGGCCTTGGCCCTGGCATCAGGAAGACCTGAGTTCAAATCCTTTCTTAGATACCTGCTAGTTGTGTGATTCTTGACAAATCCCTTAACTTTGCTGAATTTCAGTTTCCTCATCTATAAAATGATATTTAGCCCCCGTGGCCTCTCAGGTTCCTTCAGTTCCAAATTTAAGATTTATGAGAAATTCTTAGAGTTACAAGAAAAGGTACTCAATTTCCCCCCACACATGGCAGCCAAAGACATATTCCTTGATCCATTCTGTCAGAATTCACCAACTAAAAGTACTGTATTCTGTGAGATCCTAGCCTAAAGATGGACTACTCACTGTGCTCTCTAGTAGGGCTTTATAATTTATGCACATGAATGATAAATAAAGAATGAAGAAATAGATCTTTTAGGCACTTACCTTTCTACTAATGGGAACGCATGAAAAAGACCACTTAATGGAGTTAGAGGCACAAGAGAAAGTACTTTTATATCTGAAGTGAATATTTGTATCTGAGTAGCACCTATACCAGCGTCTGAAGCTAGAGGATGTTTTGGGTTTTTTGTTTGTTTTACTGATGGAACTCTAGCAAATCAGAGGAACTGACCATTACAGGCTTCTGCAACCTACAAAGAAAATTGTCCAAAAAATCTCAGTGTTTCAGGATTGAGTATGTTTTCCTTTCTGGTACACTCAACCTACAATCTCCTTTAATTGTTCTTTTTTTGCTTGTGCTTTCATCCATTATCTGACCAAGATAAGGTCCCACAGGCCATTGCATTTGATAGTCAGGCTGCTTTGAGTCAAATGTGCCATAATTTTGTAACCTGGCTGATTCAGAATTTTGTGCTACGACTGGCTTGTTTGCAACATAACTGTATAAATGTGTCCTCCTTTGAGATTTCATTAGAAAATAATGATTATTAGAGTACTCAGTAAGGCTTTTCTTTACTTTGTGATATGAGACAGCTTGACTTTACAATGCTAAAGGCTGATTCGTTCAGGACTGTATCTTGTGTTCATATGAAAACTTGTATGTTAGTTTAGGCCAGGGGTGGGGAACCTGAGGCCTTGAGGCCACATGTAGCCCTCTAGGTCCTCAGGTGTAGTCCTTTGAGTGAATCCAAACTTCATAGAACAAAACTGTGAAGTTTGAACTCAGTCAAAGGGCTACACCTGAGGACCTAGAGGGCCACATGTGACCTTGAGGCCTCAGGTTCCCCACCCCTGATGTAGGCCTTCATGGTTGTGTCACCTTGCCTTGAACAATGCATTTCCCAGGCTGCAGATGTATCAAAGACAGAGATAGTGTCGAACTCAGACTGAGCTGTGATGCCAAAGACATTATTTACCATTCACACAAATTAGCTGCCCACTACTTTTGGAAGACCCCTGGCTCCCATCAGAAGCACAAGTGGCCAAAACATACCATAGGGGGCTCAGGAATCTAGGAGCCAGAGGTAAGCATGGGCAAAGTATACATGTTCCTGCTTAGCATCCTCACTAATAGCCAGTCTAACTGGACCAAATGAGCACAGACACATCTTCCTTGGCTCAAGTCCTACTGAATCATCCTGGCTAAAACAGAACTTTGCTAGATCAGTCACACTAGCCCAGGAAGTAATCTACTTGGGTGAACCAAGTCTTCTACATAATGGTATTAATATCAGAGAGGAAGGAGTAGTGCAGTGGAAAGCTTAGCAGGGATGGGAGTCAAAAAGCCCTAGGTTCTGGTCCTGATTTTGCTAATAACCCACTATGGAACTGTAGCCAAATTGCTTAACATTTTTGGGCCTCAGTTTCTTCATAAGTAAAATGATCAGGTCAGATTAAATCATTTTCAAGGTCCTCTCTAACTTTAAAGTCTGCTGGTTCTATGAAGTTCAAAAGTAATCATTGCTAGCATTCACATAGCACTTTAAGGTTTGCAAGGCATATAGATATCTTATTTTATCCTAATAAAAATTCTTAGAGGTAAATGATGATGATGATGATGATGATGATAGCCAGCATTTGTTATATGCCATACACTGTGCTAAGTTCTTTACATTTATTATGTTACTTGATCCTCACAACAACCCTGAGAGGTAGAGGCTATTATTATTTTCATTTTACAAATGAGAAAACTGAGGCAAACAGAGGTTAAGTGATTTGTCCAAGGTCACAGGGCTATTAAGGGTCTGAGGCAAAATTTGAACTCAAGTTTTCCTGACACCTAGTCCAGTGATCTAGCCACTGTACCACCTACCTGCCTTAAGTAGTTTTAAAATGGTGCTGTTCATCTCTTCCTGATGAGAATTACAGATTTTCAAACTGGAAGGAACATTAGAGATTATGGACTTGAACTTCTTTAGTTTATTATTTCTCTGCATATTTCTTTCTGACCTTCCCTACCCCGTCTTATGATTTAATTTAAGGAAAAAGTGAAATGGATGAAAAAAGGGACAGAGAAGGTCAGAGAGAAGAATGGTGGAATGGAAAAGGGGCAATGCTGGGGGGTCAATAGTCAAATAAAAAGGGATAGAAAAAAGGAGGAAGATCATAAGGAAAGGATCTGGGCTTCAAGACAAAATTAAAAAATACCCTTTCCCTAAGAACTGATGATCTGCATGGTATGTTTCCAGTCAATGAAATGCTGAAAATCAAAATTTACATGATTTGTGCAAAGAGAGATTTATCCGTGGTCAAGAAGAACAATATGTTCTCTTTGGTATTAAGTCCAGAATTATGACTTACATTCTGACCTCCATGTGAGCACTTGCCTTGTGTGAGTTCTCTGTAGAATAGTCTTTCAGGCAAATATACATTTAGCATTCAAACAATGTGACCAACCCATTGAAACTGCACTCTCTGTAGTAGAGTTTGAATGCTTAGCAGTTCAGCTGGAGTAAGGACCTCAGTGTCTGGTCCCTTTTCTTGCCAGCTGATCTTCAGAATCTTCCTAAGACAATTCAGATGTAAACAATTCAGTCTGGTAGGCAGCCTACTACCTTTTCTCTCCCATACCTTCCTTCAGAACCTCTGATAATTCTAGCAATGCCTGTGTCAATCTCATCATCTTCTACATTCTTGGAAAGTACACTTCCAAGGTAAGTGAACTTATCCACAGTATTCTAAATTTCTCTATCTCATATAAAACAATGGTTCCATGTATGGATGGTGTCATGTTGGCTGGTGGAGAACCTGTATTTTCTTGGTGCTAATTGTTAGGCCAAACTTAGCACAAGCAGCAGAGAATCAATCCATACTTTGTTGCATCTCAGCCCCAGGGGCTTCACTGAGTGCTCAATCATCTGTTAATAAAAAGTCACACACCAATTCTTCTTCCGCTTTAGTCTTGTAGCTTTTTCAAGTTAAATAATTTACCAACAGCATAGCCGATCTTAATGCCATATTCCTCTTTGTTGAGTGTCTGGTCACATCACTGAAAACATCATGCTGAAAAGGACAGGAGCAAGCACACAACCCTGCTTCACTCCATTGGGTTACACCAAGGCAATGGCCTTCTATGCAACCATATTGCCCAACCAGTATTTCCATATTTCCATCAGTGTTCCAGCTCTGTGATTGGGTACATTGCATTTTTAGAGAGTGCATGAGGTCCTCTGGGCTTTCCATCAGCCTCCTTCATTTCTCCATATCAGTTTCCTTCCATGACTTTATTAGTTCAGTGGCATATCCTAGCCAAAACTCAAAGGGTTCCTCATCTGGTGAACTATGGTGCACCGCCCCCCCCCCCAAAAAGGACCATGACATTACAAAGGGAGCCCCTTGTATTTGCACTGGTAGGCTATATGCACTCTATCATCAGTTATTACAACTATATTACTATCTGTTTTGCTGCTGCTCCCTAAGGATCATGAGGCCTTATATGCAACCTGCCACTGAAATCTCCTATACGTACTATCTCCCGAAAATGTAAGATCCTTAAAAACACAAATTGTCTTTCCTTCGATTTTTATCACTAATGCTTAGCATAATGCTTTGCACACAATAAAGCATGTAATAAGTACTTTTTCATTCATTCAACCTGAAAAACCTACAATGATGATACCTCTACTTCATTAATTAAGGAAGATAACGGTATCATTGAATCATAAGCATGACTTACAGGTGGTAATCTTGGCTTACTCCTTACTTTGTTTTTAGTTATTACCAGGAACTTATCAAATTTTCTCACCATCTCCTGGTCAACAGTTGAGAACAGGGAATACGGGAGTAGTGAGTAACTTATTTAAGAACAATTTTATAACTAGTTAGACTTAGCAGTTAAAAGTTAATTTAATAATAACTAATTTCCCCAAATCCCCATTAATCCCTTTGAAGTTTTTAGAATGTACTACCAATTATAGTTTAAAATATATATGTGTGTGTGTCTGTGTGTGTGTATTTATATGTGAAAAAAATCCTCAATGGGACCTTGCAAAGCTAGAAAAGAATAGCTTCCACTGGACTCAATACTCAGAATAACTTTTCTATGCAAAGGAAATGATCAAGGGAACTCCTTGATTTTTTTTTCTTATCTGAGGCATTTTTCTTGGAACTGAACGAGAGCTCTGGCCTCTTTCTATAGGATATGTTCTGATTCCCTATTAAAGAGAATGTGCCTTACTGAAATGACCAAGTCCCTCCATGTTGGTGGTTCCTGTGACTGAGGAGATGTGCTCAGGGTAACTGAGTTAAGGAATAGTCACTTACTCTGGAGTATAAGAGGATAACCAGTTCTACCTTTTTCAGAACATATATAGCACTCTTGGATTTCTGCTCACCACTCAGTGGTATCAGAGACCCTAGTAACATAATAGTGAAAATATGTGTTTATCTAGAAGAGCCTGAGTCCCTGCCTACCTTCTTTTTCCCTCAGCACAATATAGATTTCTTCTCTGGCCAGCAAATAGTAATTTTGAGAAAAGGATATTTCCAGCCCTGCAGATTCTGAAGACTGAGAGTTATAGGATGCTAATTGCCCATTGGGAGGTAATTTCTACAGGTGGTGTTAGAAGTAAGATTTGAACCCAGATTTCTCCTGGCTCTAGGTCCTATACTCTTTCTATTATACCACACTAACTTAAAAAGCAGAAAGTTCCACCTATAACCATTCCCTTGCTACTTGAGCTTGGAGGTGTGTCCCATTTCAGTTCTTTATATGCTTAGCAATAAATATTTTATATTTAAATGTTTCTTACATGCTTGCAAGGAGAGACTGAATGCCTCTAGGGAGAACTAAAAATGATCCAAATTCAAACGTTCCCAGGGAAGATTTCAGGGTGAGGGCAAAAACAAGGCAAGCTACATCACTGTAGAGAAGAATTCTCCAGAATTGAACCCAGTCCATGGAGTTCTAGGAGTTACATATGACACACAAATTACAATAGGAATGGTGATTCCACAAGGATTAAAGGGGATGAGGGAGGAGTGTCAGATAGGGTGGGGGAGATGACGTTTCTGTCCAAGGAGCAGGAGAGTTTTAATTCTAGGTTAGTCACTTCAATGTCTGTTTTCTCCTTGCTGATCTATGACTATGGAGTTCTGGGAAATAGCTATTCTTTATAGTTCTTGTATCTTCCTTGGCAATGCTCTGAAATTCTTATTAAAGGGCACACCTCCTCATTAACCTATTTATACTTTATATAGATCACACTATAACCTTTTTTATTCTGATCTACCTTGTACTTTAAAAGAACTGAAATGTTTATTGTTAACTAATTAGGGAGTTTTCCTCTCCTACTTAGAATCTATTGTCAAAAAGTAAAAACAAATCCTCCTTCTTAGAGTCTTTGGCTTAGAATAGGACTACTTGAATTTCTGTTTACTTTTCCTAAAAGATTATCCGGAACAGTTTAATTTATCTGATAGTTACTACTTAACTTTCTTTGTAGTCTTTTTTGTGCCTGCATAAAAAAGTCAATGAAGAATCCTTTTTTCCTTCTTCACATTTGTCTTAAAAACACAATTCTGACCCTAGGAGCATTGAACTTAGGAATGAGGAGCCTTGTTCTAGTCATGGTTCTGGAGTCATGATCTATCTCTATAAAATGGATGGCTTTAGTGAAAGTGTTATACATATGTTGTATTATTGTAGGTTCAATATATTGATTTTATTATCATAAAAGGACACTTTTAAACTACCTAAGATGATGTCACCCATGTGGAAGAGCTGAGGACTTGTTTCTGAGAGACAAGAACTGGTACATTCATGGTCAATCTGTGTTGGCTTACCACATGGATAGAAGCAGCCCTTTTTTCATTGGCTACATAGCCGTAACTGTCTTTAAAACAGCCTGATTCAGTGTAGTCTGGGCTTTTACTATATCTTTGTTTGAAGGTGAAGGATTCCTTGACTCACAGTCATTGGTAAAGGGGAGGATCTGAGGATCACCCCTTTCCCAACTCCTGCCTTAGACCAGGAAGCCAGGGGAATGAGAGGAAAGGCTTTGGCCTTGTCTTTTTCTGTTTTAGGTGCAAGGAATATATTCTCCAACCTGGGAGCTCCTGGAACCCAAGTTGGATATTGTACTCAATCCAAGAGCAAAACCCTGAGGAATATCTAGGGACATTTGCCCAATGAAGCTTTGGTCTTGAACTTCATGAGATGATTGCTATGTAGGGAGAAAGAGAAACTGAGTTTAATTCAACCCTCTCCCTTCAAGTGAGGTGGTATAGGGGAGATTATGTTCTTAACTCTTGGGGAAAATACATTTGTTTTTACTATATTTTTGAAATAAAGAGCCCTTTGTAAAAGCGGTAAAATGTTAAATAAATTTGACAAATTAATAAACTTGATGAATAAATAAATAAAACTGAGGTGCTAGTTACTGGACCCCTAAAATGGAGGGAAGGCAGTTGGTAGGAGCTTGAGCCTGTGGAAGAGAAGAGTGACCTCCCAAATCCCTCAGCATGCCAGAGAAGCCTGTACAGTAAGTAAAATGTAATAGTCCTAGCTCTAAGAAAATAAGTCCAGAGTCAACCAGGGTGCCTCATGATTTCCTGATTTCTCCTAATAGATGGTCAATTTCATAATCCATCTAATTATGCTCGCATGTCAGCAAAGGATCAATGCACATAGAAGATATTTGTAATGTAGGTCTAAACCTTAAGAACAGAAAGTAAGCAAAAGATTTCAAGATTTTAAAGGCAATCCTAATACTTCTTAATTGACTAAACCACTGGTAAATTGTTCTGGGTTGAGAACAAATGAATTCACCTAAGCTATTCATTAACTTATGGGTAAACTTATTCCTTTTTTACAGGCTAGGAAATGGAGATCCAAGGTATTTGTGTGGTTTGTCCACTCCAGTAACAGAGAGTTAGTGGCATTGGTAGGGACAGAGTCTAGTTTTACCAATCTGCTAATTTGGCTTTCTTAGCTTATAAAATAACACTTCTCTTCAGTCCTATTTCTGCCTGTAGTTACAAAAATCCAGTCCTCATTTGTTACTGTCACTGAAAGACAATTACATTTTTTTCATTAATAGTAACTCTGGGGGAAAAAATAATCAAGCCAGTCTCTCTCTAGTAGAATGTAAACACCCGAAGAGCAAGGATCATTTTGTTTTTTTTTTATATCACCAGTACCTAGTATAATGTAGACCATTAATATGCTTATTAAATTGAATAGATTTTTATATTGACCATTACGCATAGAGATATCCTTTTCTTTTAAATTAAATCTCCTACACTTCAATAAAAAAGGAGGGGGATGTTTGATCCGGAAGTGCAGGAGTAAGAGTCAAGGGGAAACTCACCAGGAGGTCTGGATCTATGGATGGGGGAGAAGAGAACTTGCAACCTCGAAGCCACAGGTTCCCCTCCTCTGGTATAGGAAGACAACCCCCCTCCCCTCAAGAATCATCAAAGTGGATAGAAGTCTCCAGAGTGGACTGAAAGTGTCTGTAAAGTCCTGCCTATTTGGAACCATTTTTATTTCCTCCTTCTTCAACCAGATCTCAACCTGCCTCTCAAAGAACCACTAAAACTCCCTTAAGTGATCTTAAGTGTCATTAGAGTTAATCTACAGATTAAATTCAAAATTGTCTTTTTATTCCCACCCCTCTAAACACTAATTCCCTACCTCATTACTAGCACCTTCCCTCTGAGATTATTTTCTATTTACACTGGATAAAGCTTATGTATTTACAGGGATAATAAATACACACTCATTGACTGATAAGACAGTGTTTTTGCTTTTCTGAATATCTCCAGTACTTAACAGTACACATAGTACAACGGCACATCAGAAATGCTTAACAAAGCCTTCTTAACAATTAAAATATATGTGCTACCTGGAAGTGTGAGGAATTAACCAGTTCAAATGGATATCATTTATCCTGTCATGTTCTGTCATCAGGAGACTGTCCTGAAGCATTTAGTCCCCAGTGCCACAGTTAGGAAGTGAGTGGACAAGCTGGAATAGATATGGAGCAGGGTAACTAGAACTTTCAGTGGATTTCAAACTTTGTCATACAAAGATAAATTGAAGAATTGCTGATGTTTATTTAGGAAGGACTGAAAGCTAGGATATCATAGAGAGATTAGATGTATTCCACTTAAACCACAGAAAGCAGAATTGGGAGCCGTGAGTGGAAGTGACAGGAAACCATATTTTGGTTCAATATAAGGAAAAACTGTGGAGTGTGAAATCTGAAAAAATCAAGGAAACAAAGGATCGAGATTCCAAGCATATTGGTTTATTAAGCAAAGACACCAATTGCATAACAAATTGGGACTCGACCTCCTCATCTTGGCACTGGACCCTGAATACAGGGGGAGACAGATTCTTATGCATCAAAAGAAAATTATACAAACCAGGATACAGGTTTATATATAATAATATATAAACCAGGATTCCTAACTGGAGGAAAGATTAGGCCAGGGCTTTCCGAGTTGGTGACAAGTGAGTTTGGAGAGTAGGGAGAAAGGAAAGCAAGCAGCTGGACTTTTCTGGATGTGAAACAGGATTTCATTCAATTACTACAATTAGCAAGCAGGTGGAATTACAGGAAAATAAAACTTAGATCTCAAAAGGGAGACAGTCTTCTAAGAAGGAGTCAGTTTGGCTCACACAATTACCACAATTCTCTCAAAAACTGAGATATGAAATAAAACAAAACAAAATAAAATAAAATAAAGGACAATTTTCTAATAATTTGAGCTGTCCAGAAGTAGAATGCATTACCTCAAGAGACCTCCACTGAGGATCTTCAAGTAGAAGCTGGATGATTACTTCTCAGGAATACTGTAGATGAGAGTCCTGCTCAGGTATTTGTTGGATTTCTGAGGAGCCTTCTAACTTTAAGACCTGTGATCCTAAGATATAAAGATTCTGATCCTAATGGAAAAACTATAGGGAAAGGAATAAGCATTTAGATATTACCTATTATGTTCCAAGAGTTGTGCTCAGTGTTTTACATATATTATTCCATCTGATCTTCACAACTCTAAGAAGTAGGTGCTATTTACCTAGATTTTACAGTTAAGGAAGCTGAGGTAGACAAATGTTAAGTGACTTGCCCAGAGTCATACAGCTAACATGTGTCCGAGGTCAGATTTGAATTCAAGTATTCCTGACTCCAGTCCCAGTATTTTATCCACTGTGCCACCTAGAAGGATGTGGAACACTCGAAAGTCTTCATGTAATCCATAATCTTGTCTAAATCTACCTTGTAAGTGTGGCACCTCTAGGGAAAAAAAAGGGTGACAAAAGGTAGATCTTCATTAATTTTAACACAATTAATTAAAAAGCTAAATTTATTTTTTAAAGAACCCCTATTTTCAATCTAGTAACTTTGTTAGCTATATATATGAAAACAAAACAAAACAAAACAAAAAAACAACTGTTCACTGGTTCATTGAATGTCAATACCAAATGTTCCAGTTCAGTGGCCTGGAAAGAGTGGCTTTGTACTAGTTACCTCAGACTGTCCTGCCTTTTTTTCTTATGGGATTTGTTAGAGAGCTCAGTTTGGCAATTCAGACAGTAACAGAAAGTGAATTTCATCTTCCTGCTATCACAGAAAACACTGCCAACTCTACCCAGAATCCTCCTACTATCGGCTTCTTCATGACTCACATTTCTGTCACATTTGATACAATCTCCTCTTTACTCTTTGCTGATTTCTCTCCCGTGTCAAATTTTTGTTAAATGACCCATAACTTCTTCATTCAGGATGCACTGTAAGACTCTCTAGCTCTGAGTGAGGGGAAACTCCAGTGTTTCTATATCTGAGCTTCAGTTTCAGTTATATCGGTATTTGGAGAGGGTTTGTAACTGGTGGCACAGCCCAAAAGATTTCCCAGAAGTGATGAAGTAGGTGATTTTGTCAGGCTGCCTTTCTAAGTCTTGTTCCAACTTGTGGCTCATCAAAAAACATACAAAAAGTACAGTATTTTAAAATACTGTTAAAAACTTAATGGCCATCAAAATCAAATAACCTAGCAATCAGGAGGAATAAGAAATTAAGGAAGCTGTGTGATGCAGTGAAAGCACATCAATTTAGAGTCAGAGAGCCTGGAGTCAAATCCCAGCTCTTCCCCTTTATTCTATCTGATACTAGACAAGTTACTGGACTTCTTTGGGCATTGGTTTCATCTGTGAAATGAGGGGGTGGATTAGTTAAGGTCCTCTTGTAAAGTCCCTTTCAGCTCTAAAATGTATGATTATGTGATAAATCACACCTAAAACCATCAACCTTGTGTACCAAACATTTTTACAAAGTTTAATCAAGAAACTACAAAGAAAATGTTTGCAAAGCACTTTATAAATGTTATCTCATTTCACCCCACACACAACAACCGTAAGAGGTTGGTGTGATTATTATCTCCATTTTACAAATGGGGAAACTGAGGCAGATTAAATTATTTGCCCTTTATCATATAGGTAGGATGTATTTGAGCCTAGAGTTGAACTTAGTAGCACTCTATGCATTGTGCCACCTAACGGACTCTAGAAGCAGACCTGTCATACCCACAACATTATTCTCTGTTTCAGTTTGGCTGACTTACAACTTTACTTTTTTGGAGGTGGTGGTATTCTATGATAGCCATATTGGGACAGCTAGATAGCACAGTGGGTAGAGCATGGTGTCTGGAGTGAGGAAGACCTGAGGTCAAACAAATCTGGTCTCTCACACTTATTAGCTATGTGACCCTGCCATTTAACTGCTGTTTACCTCAGTTTCCTGAACTGTAAAATGGGGATTAATAATAGCACATACCTACCAGAGTTGTGAGGATCAGTAAAAAAAATTATTGTAAAGAACTTAACGCAGTGCCTGGCACATGGTAAATACCATATAAGTATTAGCTACTACTGCTACCTAACACTCCTCCTCCTCCTCCTACTACTACCATCACTATCATCACTACCAGGGTGTAGGATGTGTTCAGGGAGGACCAGCACCTTTGGTGTGATGGCTGCTGAGCCCTTTGGGGGGCTTTTTCCACCTTTGGTGTCCACCTGTTCCAACCTATTCTCACCTGTGATTCCAACAAGCTGTAGCATGTGCAGTGGCCACACCCTGATAAGTCATTTCGGCAGACAGGGTAACCAAGGGGTCTCAAACCCATTGGTGAGTTAGGGGGGTGTCTACCCCAAGCTTGTGAAGACTTCCTCTGGTGGAATGGGTGGATGAGAACAATTTGTTCCAACGGCCATGAAGGCAGATGAAGCAGGTGATGTGGAGCGCTTAGAGCTTGGTTAGACTTCGAAGAGACCAAGGTCATTCACTGCATCCTGAGCCATTGCCAATTGTCTTGACTCTGTCCTGCCACTGAACTATGATGACTCTGGAGGAAAGAGTGAGGCTGATGACTTCGTGCACCTCTGCCTCACTTAAATCCAATTTATACACGAATCAAAAGACATCATCACCCATACCATTTTACTATTATGCCTCAAAGTCCTGTGGTGACAGGCAAGTGATGAAGCAGCAGGTGTGGATACACTGGGAGCTGTAGTCACAACCCTACATGTAGATGGCCCAGGCCGTAGGATCGTTTCTCACTGGAAGCAACAGTGAGACTTGGCAGCCCCCTAGGTGTCTGAGCAGCCTTTGAAGGATTGCACTGCTCACCTTCTGGTGTGAGGAAGGGGAATAGAAAAGGTGCCCTAAACATTGTCTGCTTACCCAATTCTGGCCTGATTACCACAGGGACCACTATGTGGTTGAAACACAAAAAAATGTACAAAATGTACAAAAACATTTGCAAAGATGATTCCACTCACCATCAGCACATAGAACATGCACACACTAATAGACAACACAAAATCCAGTAGACCTGAAAGATGAACAGATCTTGTCGCAAGAGAACTCAACAGGTATCGCATCTAAATAGCAGTCCTGAGTGAAACAAGGTTGGCAAATGAAGACCAGCTTACTGAAGTTGGAGCTGGATACATATTTTTCTGGAGTGGGTGCAGTGAAGAGGAACACCATGAAGCTGGTATGGGTTTTGCAATCAAAACTATTCTAGTCAGCAAGCTGGTATCCCTGCCAAAAGGAGTGAATGACAGGCTCATGACAATGCAATTGCCACTCACAGGAAAACACCATGCCACCATCATCAGTGCCTATGCTCCCATCATGACAAACCCTGATGCAAAGAAAAATTTTATGCAGATCTAGAGCCCCTTATCATAAATGTGCCAAAAGAGGACAAGCTTATAATTCTGAGTGACTTTAATGCTAGAGTAGGCTCAGACTACCAGACTCGGCGGGGATTCCTACAGAGGAATGGAGCTGGAAACAGCAACAACAATGGTCATTTATTGCCAAAGACTTGTGCATTGCATGACCTTCTCATCACCAACACTGTTTGCCATTTACCTAAAGGCAATAAAACTTCATGGATACACTCTCGCAGCAAACATTGGCATCTAATAGACTATATGTGTGTGTGTTTGTCTTTCGTTGCTGAAGAAGACCACACCATCAGAGAAATGACGACATGACTTGCACTTGACTTTGTTTTGAGTGAGGGAGGGCTGTGCAGGTCACCAGCCTCACTTCTCCTCCAGAGCCATCTGAATCCAGTGACCAGATATTCATCAGGATGACTGGAAATAACCCAGGATGAGGTAATTGGGGTTAAGTGACTTGCCCAAGGTCACACAGCTAGTGAGTGTCAAGTGTCTGAGGTGAGATTTGAACTCAGGTCCTCCTGACTCCTGACCTGGTGCTCTATCCACTGCACCACCTAGCTATCCCAATAGACTATGTGATTGTAAGGAGAAGAGACAGACAAGATGTGAAAGTGACAAAAGCAATGTGTGGTGCAGAGTGCTGGATTCATCACAGACATCCTTTTCAAGCTAAATACTCACATTCATCAAGTGCTGCCCCCAAGGCAAAATGACTAACAGAAGAATTAATGTCAAGAAATTGGAGCTCTTCTCTGAGTGTGTACAGTTTGTTGCTAACTTGGAGGGAAAGTTGAGCCAATACATAGTTGGTAACAATGAAGCAGAAAAGGAGTGGGCAGCTTTCAGAGATTTGGTGTACAGCACTACATTTGTTCATCTGGGTCAGAATACTTGCAAACACCAAGACTGGTTTGATGAAAAGGATGGGGAAATTCAGAAACTGCTAATTGAAAAATGAGAACTCCACAGGATATACCAGCAGGATAGTTCATCCACCTCTAAGAAGGCAGCATTTAATTCCATCAAAAGCAAAGTACAAACAAAGCTTAGAGAGATACAGGATTCCTGACTCAGTAAACAGGCAGATGAAATTTTCAGTTTTGTGCTGATAGTAGCAATCCAAAGTGCTTTTATGATTCTCTGAAAGCTATTTATGGACCAAAAACCTATAGTGCATCACAACTACTCAGTGCTGATGGAGCCACATTGATTAGTGATAAGGACATGATCCTGAAGAGATAGGCTGAACTCCATACTGTTCTCAGCAGACCATCATCAATCAATGCTGAGGGCATGGACAGTTTACCTCAGGTTGAAGTCAATCCCTCCTTAGCTGAACTTCCAACTGAAAAAGAGGTTTTGAGGGCCATTAGGCTCCTTTCATGTGGCAAAGTACCTGGTGCTGATTCTATTCCAGATGAGATTTACAAGGTAGGGGGACTATTGCTCATAGAAAAGTTGACTGAAATTTTACAGGTTATATGGCAAGAGGAGGTTAACCCTCAGGAATTCAAGGATGCCTCCATTGTCCATATTTATAAGGGTAAAGGGAATAGATTGTCCTGCGACAACCACAGGAAGGTCTTTCTCTTAGTCATTGTTGGCAAAATTCTTGCTAGAGTCCTCCTTAATAGGCTGATCCTTCACCTCATATTCCTGAGAGTCAGTGTGTCTTCAGAAAGGTCCAAGGAACAGTCAATAGGGTGTTTGCTGCCCAAAAACTCCAGGAGAAATGTCAGGAGCAGAACAGAGGTCTATACACAACATTTGTAGATCTGACCAAGGCCTTTGACATTGTTATGAGGGATTGTGGAAAATTATGTCAAAATTTGGTTGCCCAGAGAAGTCCATCAGTATTGTACGTCAATTTCATGATGACATGTTTGCCCGAGTTCCGGATAGGAGACAATGCTCTAGTGCCTTCCCAGTCACCAATGGAATGAAACAGGACTGTGTGCTTGCTCCCATGCCTTTTAACATGATGTTTTCAGCCATGTTGTCAAATGTTTTCGATGAGGATGAACGTGGCATCAAGGTCAGCTATCATACTGATGGTAAGTTCTTCAATTTGAAAAGGCTACAAACCAAGACCAAAGTGGAGGGAGTGTTGGTGCATGATTTTCTGTTTGTAGATGATTGTGCACTCAGTGCAGCCTCTGAAGCTGAGATGCAACAAAGTATGGATCAATTCTCTGCTGCCTGTGCTAATTTTGGCCTAATAATTAACACCAAGAAAACACATGTGCTCCATCAGCCACAACCACAATATCCACATGTGGAACCATCAATTACAACAAATGGAGAAGTTTTGAATGTTGTGGATTAGTTCACTTACCTATTTCAGGGATGTACACGTTGACAATGAGGTTGATGCATGCATTGCCAGAGCTAGCTCAGTGTTTGGGAGGTTCCAAAGAAAAGTTTGGGAGAGAAGAGGTATTAGACTGACTACCAAACTGAATATCTACAGAGACTTTGTGTTGATCTCATTATTGTATGCCTGTGAAAGAGGGACAGTCTACCAGCACCATGCTAGGAAACTGAATTGCTTCCATTTGAACTGTCTTAGGAAGATTCTGAGGATCACTTGGCATGATAAGGTACCAGACACTGAAGTCCTTGCTCAAGCTGAACTGCCAAGCATTCATACTATGCTTTAGAGAGTGCAACTCCGAAGGGCTAGCCATGTTGTTCGAATGCAAAATGTATGCTTGCCGAAAAGACTATTTTATGGGGAACTCACATGGGGCAAGCAATCACATGGTGGTCAGAAGAAGCGATACAAGGACACTCTCAAGGTCTCTCTCAAGAACTTTGGATTTGACTGTGCGACATGGGAGATACTGGCACAGGACCACTCAGCATGGCATGCCCACATCAGAAAGTGATCTGTGCTCTATGAGCAAAGCAGAACTGAGACAGTCATGTATGGAGGAAACAGCTTGTTATTTAACATCTTTACAGATCCATTCCATTATTCTTTTCTTCATTGTTCATTTTCCTGTTTTTTCTTTAAATGTCCTTGGCATCTCATCTAAGTCTTATGCCAAATTTTCTGCAAACCTATTTTCCCTTGAACTGCTTCACACTCTTTTATGATGTGATATAATTGATAATGTTTAATTATCTTGCCTGATAAGATTTTGCAAACGGATTTATATTGTTAACTAGTGTTACTCTTGGTTTCCATGTTTGTCTGACTAGCAAGGAGATAACGTGTTTGCTGGCTATGGTGGTTTCCGGGCTCTTTTGGCCTTCCTGTTATGACAGTTAATTTACACTGTTTAAACTTCTGTAAGAAATTGGGATAGTCCACACAGTTGTTTCCTTATCCAGTTTTCATTTTCAGCTTCAATAGATTGCTTAAATATATCAGACTGGAGTTATATTGACTACATACCTTATCTGCTCATTTTTTCCATTCTCCTAATTTGACATTGATTTTGATTATTACTTTCACATATTAATAGTATCCCTATAAAGACAGCTAATTCGTAAGTGATTCCTACATTAACAACCAATTTTTCCAGTCTATGATAATATCTGCCATTTATTTTTGTGACACTATTTGTTTTTTTACAAATTGTCACAAATTCCAACTCACTTCTTGAAATATTCGTGAAAAATAGGTATAAGGTTTTACCTGTAGTCTATAAGTCTTTATACTCTTTCAGTTCTTGATCCCATCTTGCCATACCCTAACCTCATATTATTTCTACCATCTGCCTCTAACTTTTTTTATTTCTACCATCTACCTCTTTTGCTACTATTCATGTATTACTGAATAGAGCTGGAAAAAATAATGAAACCATACTGTTTGGATCCACTGTAAATTTATGTTACATAATCTCAACTGGGTCCTCGCTGCAGCGTCAGTTCTTTTATATATCCCTATTTGACTTTATATCCTACTCAGTGTAATAACATCCTACTCATGATAACAATTCCTAATATTTTCATTCTTTTTCAAGCTTCCCAAAAGACTCTTTCCTTCCATACTTCCAGCTGAAGACTGGCTTCTACTTCACTAAAAAAAAATTGAGGTCATTCACCAAGAGGTTCCTCTTCTCTCCACTTCCTCATCTTCCATCGCTCAGACATCTTCACCTACTATTTCCTTTGCCCGTGTCTCACATGAAGAGGTGGCCTGTCTTTTTCCAAGGCAAAACCCTCTACTTGTACCCTTGACCCCATCCCATACCACCTTCTTCAGCAGATTGACCCCACTATCATCTCCACTCTCTCACTAATCTTCAGTTTCTCCTATTTACTGGCTCCTTAACTGTTGGCTATAAACACACACGTACACACATACACACACACACATTTCCTTTATCTTAAAAAAAAAAAAACCTCTCATTTGATCCTCCCATCCCTACTTGTTATTATGCATATCTCTCTTCTACTTCTCAGATAAACTATTTAAGAAAGCTCTCCACACTAGCTACCCCCATATCCTCTCCTCTTATTCCCCTCTAAACCCATTGCAATATTTCTTCTAACCTCATCATTCAACTGAAACTGTTCTCTCCAAAAATACCAGTTAGCTCTTACTTGCTGTAACAGCAAGCAAAGTAGGATCTTTGCTGTTTTTCTGAATTGAGTGTTAACCAATCAGATATGTGCATGTGGGCTCTAGCCAATCAGATCCTGGAGTAGAGCAGTCCCCCTGATCTGAGACATGGAACAGGAGGGAAAAGCTACCCTACATGTGAATCCAGGAGAGAATCAGGAGTGGTCAGCTCATAGAGAAAGAGCCATGGGACTTGGAAATCAACCTGGAGTTAAGATGAAAGATGACTTTACTTGGACACTTGGTATTGATTAAGGATGTTACTATGAATGTTATGGTTTACTTTATTGGACAATGTTTAGTTTATTCTGAATAGAGAGTTCATTATATTATGTGATTAGACCCTCGAAATTGTTCACAGCAGCAGTTCTCAGGTGTGATGATGCTGTGACTGGTGTTACACTTGCCAAATCTCACAGCTTTTTCTTAATCCTTACCCTCCTTTACCTATCTTCAACCTGTGATTCTTTTCATCACCATGTCCTTTTGGATACCACATCCTCTTTTTTTCATAATTTTACTTTCTTCTTGTTCTCTTACAGTGTGTCTGATTGCTTTTTCTCAGTCTGCTTTGTTATATCTTCAACCAGATTATATCTACTAACCATGGATATCCCCCAACGCTCTGTTCTAGGTCCTTTTATCCCTTTATATTATTTTGCTCAGTGACCTCATTAATTCCCATGGGTTTAATGATCTCTTAGAAGGTAACTCACCTAATCTTCCTCCTGAGCTCCAATCCTATGTCAACTAACTTTTGGACATTTTAAATTTCATATCACATAAGCATCTTAAACTCAATATGTTTAAAACAGAACTTTTTATCATCCCCTCATCCTCCCCCCCCCCCAAATACTTTAATCTTTCCCATTCTTCTATGGGATTGTTGAAGGAACAACCATTTCCCCCAATTACCCAAGCTCAACCTAAAGACCATCCTTGACTTCTCACTTGCATTCATCCCACACATTCAACCTATTGTTAAACTTTGTCATTTCTACATTCACATTTCCCCCTTTGCCTCCACACACATAGCTATCATCTATTATAGATTCACATCTTATCTGACTTAGGATATTTCCACAACCTCCTAGTTGGTCTCCCTGCCTCAAGTATTTCCCCATTCTAGTTCACACACTGCTTAGCTGCCATATTTTCTAAAATATAGTCCTGACCATGCTAATCTTCTACTCAATAAATTCAGGTAGCTTCCTATTACCTGCAAGATCAAATATAAAATCCTTGTTCTCTTTTAAAACCTTACACAACCTGGCCTCTTCTATTTTCTTTCCACTGGTCTTACACTTAACTCCCCTCTGATCATGCTATGATCTAGCAATGCTGGACCTGCTTATTTCTCACATATAACATTCCATCTCTTGACTGTTCATTTACATAGCATATTTCCCATGCCTAAAATGCTTTTCCTCCTCATCTTCAAATTTAAGCTTTCTTGGCTTCCTTCAAGACTCAGATTCAATCCCCACTTTCTGCAGGAGACCTTTCTTGGTCCTGCTCGATTCTCCTAGTGCCTTGCCTCTGAAATTACCTTCATTTACATCACATGTATCTTGTATGTACTGTTGTGTTTTTTTTAATGTTATGTCCCCCATTAGAATGTCAGCTTCTTGAGGGCAGGGTTCATGTTTTTGCCTTTTAAACAAAATATCCTCAGTGTTTAGCAGAATGTCTCGCACTTAATTGGTACTTAATAAGTGTGTGTTGACTTACTTAATGACTTATCCTGGAATCATAGTTTGGAATATATTTCCCCCATCTTTCCCTATGCCCATCTTTGCCCTGAAGTAACCAAGATTTAAAATACTAGTTGATTTAACTTGGAGGATCTTTTCTAATTCTTCAGATAATTTTTCTACCCTCTCATTACCTGTAATGGATATTGGCTCATATATGTAACAGCAAGGACCCCGGAATACACAAGAGTGCCTGCTGTATAGGTTCTTAGACCTGCTTTTCTAAAAGGAAAGCAACTTTTGAGGGTCAGCAATCACTTTAATCATTCACTTAGCTCAGGGGGGAAAGTCAGCACCCTAAACTTCAGGGAAAATACAAACAGAAATTACAAGCACAAATTACAAACAGAAAGACCAGCAGACAGGGCTTCCAACTGTCTGACCGTAAATAACACATACATCACAGATCAATAGACAGAGCCAACTCTCTTACCATACATACATAGTTATCAGAGAGAAGCACCAACATCTGGGTTTTTAAAGTCAGGAGGCTCCTTAGCAGCTACCCAGAGTCTCATCTGGCCAAACAAGCACTTCCAATGAGTAAGCCCCAAAACAAAACCTCACTTCAGAGTATATATATATACACTTTTCAGAGCCAGAGGGCATCACAACCCTTGAGAACCAGTATTAGAAATTAACAAAAGGTGTGGGCCTTCCTACAAAACAAATCTCCCCTTATCAAGTTTCCCTTAATGGGCAGGCCCATTAATGGATGGGGAAGATCTTTAACTCTCTAATTAATGTTATATTATATTATCAACATGATAGTCTTTTTGCTTGTGCTCATCATGAGTACTACAAAGTAAAATGACCTAGTGTCTTAGAAAAAACAGTGTTTATTGTTAACCTAGGTAATACTATGAAATCAATTCTGGCAACTCTTTTATTTATCTCTTCAAGGAAAACTTGTGATCTGTCTTTCTATTTAGCTCTACTTTCCTCTTATTTTCACATTTCAGTCTCTACCAATATCTGAACCAATACTGCACAAGGTCATCACTTATGAGATAGAAGATTCCTGAACAAGGGCATCTTGTTCAGAAATAACTATAAGTGGGCCTAAATATAAATTTAGGAGAGTCAGGAATATCAGCCAAACTGATGCAAATGACAAATATAAGGAAATTTTAAGATTTTGTTGTGTTTAGAGGAGAATAGAGAATTATATAGGAAACCAGGACTATAATGAATATAAAGTCATCAGTTTTGCATAAATTGTTGGTTCTTATAAATATCAGCTTACTCAATCACAAAAATGATACAAAATTAATCCATCTAACATGTAAATACATTTAACGATAAAACTGGTCTATGTTTTGAACTCTGTGAGTCTAAACCCTTATAAAGAATGATTGCATCTACCTTTGAGGATAGATACTAAAAAGTCAGAGATGGATATAAGTAGTGACATTGGTTCCCCATTATTGCTATTTCTTAGAGATAATCACTAAAACAAGGACACCAAAGAAACCCCAAATCACTTCAGTCAGCAAAAGTTCATTTCCTTGCTAAGAGACCTGTTAGCTAAATGAGATACCAGTTGAGGAAACACGTTTGTTGGTGAAATATTATAGAAGAAGATAATAGAAGATTATAAGCAATATTGTCTCACAACAAGTGAAGAACAGTGGGATCACAGCATCTCAGAATCAGAAGGGATCTTAGGTAACATCTAATCCTGCCTATATATCAGGCACCACCTCCTTCTTAAAGCCTTTCCCGATACTTCCATTGTTACTGCTCTTTCTTTCATAAAATTATTTTGTATTTACTTATCTGTATATGTGCATCTCTCTAGTAAAATATAATCTCCTCGAGGGCAGCATTTTTTCTCTTTTTGTCTTTGTATTCCTAGTGCTTAGCATAATGACATACCATTTTGGGGGGAAGAGGGACTAGATTCGAGATTTCAATTGTATAAGAAACTCCCAGTGCAGAAATTCCCTCTACCAATGTAGATCAGCATCTGCTCTGCAATTTATAGAATTACCTCAGGCAATGAAAGTGTAAAGAATCTAACCAGAATTACATAGCCAGTGTGGACCACAAAATCCCAATCTGTAGCAAAAATCACTAAGGCAGAACTCAAGCATGATCAATCAACTTATTAGAAAATCTGGTGGTCCCTAATTAATTGAGTCCAAGTTCTTTCTCATGGTCAAGGATATCTTTGCTTGAGGAAAAAATTATTTTTATACCCATTGAGAGAGCATCAAGGTACTATTCCATGATTGGTGGAGAAATTCCAGAAGTCTGGAAATCTTACAGTTAGCTAAGGGAAATGCTCATCAATAATAACCATTTTGTCAAAAGCCTTTCACAGGTCATTAGCTATAGGTCATCAGGCACAGGCAGTTAACTGCAGGCCGTCTCAGCTGGGACTTTCCAAAGGCCATAAGACCCTGTCAACAGCATCTCAGGTTATAAGACCCTAGTGTTTGACCAACATAATCCTAGGGTCCAAGGAAGTTGTGGTTTTGAAGCAAAGATCACTAAGGAGTGGACGGAAGTGATTCATCAAGTGATGGGGTATTACTGAGTCTCATGAACCTCATTTTATACTTAGGAGTAGAGGGAGGGAGGGATATTGCTAATACAATAAATTCTTAACCCAAGCTAATATATGTTCTTACAACAAGTCCAACAGTGTGCTCTATTTGATAAATCCAGTACAATTAATATAATCATTAGTACATGGTAGATTAATTGTAGTCTATATGACTCTTATTCTTACAATATTAACTAAATGAAACTTAACTCTATTCCACTTATAATCACTGATATCCATTAAAGTATAATGACCTGAGTAAATACTGATTAACTTTAGTAGAGGTATCAAAATTATCTTCACACCAGGATGTCAGAGTTGGGACTTGAAGATTTTCTGACTCTGAGGATGGCTCTGAATCCAATCTACCATGATGCATTTGTCTTGTACTATAGTAGATATTTAATAAATACTTATTAAATCTAGTTGAATGGAATCATTCATCATATCATCAAGCTTCTGCTAGACCTCTAGTGAAGAGGAGCCCTCTACCTTAAGTGGTGAGGAGACTTTCAAACCGAGATTCAATACATTACTTGAAAGATACATGCTCAATACTCAAACAGTATTTGTTCAGTACACTATACGAGTTTTGTATGAGTTAGAGTAGATGGTGGTTAAGGTCCATTCCAATTCACAAATTCTATGATTTCACCTCCCTGGGCAGCCTATTTTACTTTAGGATACCTTTAACTATTAGGAATTTTTTTCTTTATGCCAAACCTAAAATTTCTTTTCTTCAACTTCTACCCATTGCTCCTAGTTCTCCCCCTGGGCCCAAGTAGAATAACTCTAAACTTTCTTCCATATGATAGTCCTTCAAGTACTTGAAGATGGCTATCATCTCCCCTTATAAAGTCTTCTCTTTTCTAGAATAAATATTTCCAGTGTCTTCAGTTGATTAATCTTCATGTGGCATGACCTTAAACCTTAGTTGGGTTCTTCTAGACACTCAGTGGCTTATCAATGGACTTCCTAAAATACAGCATCTAGAATTGAACACAGTGCATTAGAATGAGGTCTGACCATATCAGAGTACACTATTAGTATCGCTTTTCCTAGACCTAGGTTCTATGCTTCTTCTCATGAAGCCTTAGCTTTATGGAGGAAAAAATCATTAGTTTTCTTAGCTGCCATATCACATTGCTGAATCATCTTGAGCTGGCGGTCCATTAAAACTCCTAGATCCACCCTTCTCTCAACTTGTATTTTGGATTACATTTATCTTTATGATATTTCATATCATTAGATCTGGCCCCAAGATTATTGCTTGTCTAGCTCTTTTTGGATACTAATCATAGATCCATTAAAACACATAAATTATTGAAGTGTTACTTAGTGTGTTTTTATGTATGTATGTGGTATCCTATGGACCTTCAAGCATAATATAATTTCCTCGTTTTTCTCTCTTAATGGCTGCAGCTTAAAATCTTAGCAGCTATCATCCCACCTTACCTTCTCACCTCTGTTGAAGTTTATGCTGCCTCCTTTACCTTTATCCCTTTCAGAAGATTTCTAGAGAAGTTGGATGCTAGATGCTTCCCAAATTCAATATTCCTGTCTCCTGTTTCTATGTATTTTCATGTCATCTCTTATACCTGGAATAAACTTCTTGTCATCTCAGAATCCTTGTGTTCCTTCAAGGATGAGTTCAAGTGTCACTTTCTATAGGAAGGTCATTTCCCTTATTATTGTTATTTTCTGTCTTCAACTGCCTTTATACTTCATATCTATGTACATATTATATTTCCCCATTAGAATGTATATCCTTTGAAGGGAGGGATTCTTTCATTTTGGTTTTGCTCACACAATGCTCTGTACACAGTAAATATTTTAAAATGTTAGTTGAATTGAAATTGAATCAGTGCTTCTTTAGATTTTCTATTCCATATGGAGTCTCGACCCACAGTTTAAGAAGTGCAGCATAGACAATGACAAGCCACTGAAGATTTGACATGGTCAGAACAATACTTTAGGAAGATAATTTTTTGCCAGATTTGTGAATAATGAAATAGAGAGAAGGGAGCATGGGATGAGGGGGTCTAATTGGGAAACTATTGCAAAAGTCCAAGTTAGAGGTGTTAAGAGATTAAGCTAGGTTATGATGAATAGAGAGAAGTAGATATGATGGCGTTTTACAGTTTATTACATGTGGGAGGAGATCAGGGAAAGAGAAGAGTAAAAAGTGACTTCAAGATTTGGACTCCTGTATTCTACGGAGATGTTAATGTCTTCTTCAGAAAGAGAAGTGAGATAAATTTAAAGGGAAAAATTATGAGTTCCATTTTGGACATCAGTCAATCCGTAAGCATTTACTCTGTGTCAGTCATTATACTAAGCACTAGGTATATGAATAAAAAGCAAAAATAATCCCTTCCTCCAAGAAATGTACATTTTAATTGTGGGGGGAATGACAAGTTACATTTGAGAGACCAAAAGAACATCTCATCCACTTAGAGGTAGTCACCAGGCAATCTGAAATAACTTGGTATTGGATTGTAAATTTCTTGAGTGTAGGCACTGTCTTTTGCTACTTGTTGTATCATAGTGCTTAGCACAGTGCCTTGGTATTTAAGAGGTACTTAATAAATGTTCACTGATTTACTGATTGAATGAGGTAATGGAGTTCAGGGGAAAGAATAGAGCTGACTCCATAGATTTGGGAGTCATTCAGTTAGAGATGATGACTGAATTAATGAGAACAGATGATCTCACTAAGAGAGAGAATAGAGAGAAGAGGGACCAGGAAAGCACCCAGAGAGACAATGGTACTTAGAAAACTGGCTAGATGATGAACCAGCAAAGGTTAGAGGAGAGCCAGGAGAGAGTATTGTCATGGAAACCAAGGGAAGAAAATAAGTAGGAAAAGGAAGTAGTCATCAGTGTCAGAATCTAAGAGAGATGATGTAAATGACAGAAAAGGCCCATTAGATTTAACAGCTGAGAGATCATAACATTGAAAAGAGCAGTTTCAGATTTGGGGGGGATTGAAGTTAGTTTATTGTAAGGCATTGAAAAGTGGTTGGGTGAGAGGGAAATGGAAGCAGTAAAACTCTAGGAATTTGGCACTGAAAGGATAATGATATGTAGGAAGATAGCTTGAGAGGATGGCAGTTAATATTGTAACTGTTAAATCTGGCAACTTCTACCATTCTCTGTTGTTATTTTATTGAAAGGGATAGAAACTTTCTTATTTAATTCTGTTAGTAAAACAAATTTAATGTGATAGTACTAAACACAATCCTTATACTTTATACTATTCTGTAATTTTGTAATTATCTCTAAAACTCAACCCTCCTTTGTCAAAGGTTTTATGCTTCAATTCAAATTCATTAAGAACAACTCAACTAGGTTCTGGGGCAGCTAGATGGCAAAGCAGATAGTGTGTAGGACTGGGAGTGAGGAATGGTTGTCTTAGAGTTCAAAACCAGTCTCAGACACTAGTTTTGAGGCACTATGCAAGCTACGTAACCCTGTTTGCCTCAGTTTCTAATCTGTAAAATGAGCTGGAAAAGAAATTGGCAAACCACTCCAGCATCTTTGCCAAGAAAACTCCAATTGGTGTTATAAAGAGTCCAAAAAAACCTCAACGACGACTAGGTTCTAGTGTCTTTGATTCACTATTTATGGAATTAGAAAAAAGATCATCTGTATTTATAGCAACTGAGTTTCACAAAGAGGAAAAGATTATGTCTGGAACTTTTTCTCACTCCTAACCCTTTCCGTGATTTATCTGATAATTCCCTTCCACCTGTATTTCTAAGCATTCCTCTTCGTAGGACAGGTAGGAGAATATTTAGATAGTACCTGGGCTTTTGCTCCCTTCCTCCAACAGACAAGTGGTTGAGGGGGTGGGGGAAGGGAGAGGGCGGGAGCCGGGTTGAGACTCTTTGAAAACATCAATCCTTCCTACTTATTTTCTCTCACAGTTGATGTATGATTTCCTACCTTGAATCCCTTTCTCACTTTCCTCTTATTTCCACTTTGAATTACTCCTGTGTTCAGTGCCAGACTGAATCAAATGTTTGCTTAATTTTTTTTTTGACGTTTTAAAAGTGGGCAGGTGCTTTTCTTGGCTTGTGCTCATATAGCTGAATATTTAAAGTTTGCGTTTAAGGTCAGGAAGACCTGCTGCGAAGGACTGAACTTTGGGTTTTTGTATCTGTGTATTTTGCTCTTCTGTAATTCAGATTTGACAGGCACGAGCTCTAGGATTTTCTGTTATGCCTGTGTTTAAATGGGTGCATGGAGAGAAAACCTTAGGGATCGCAACCTTCAACTGACAGGAGGAGGGTTGGAGTCCTGTGAAAATTATTTTTCAGATCGAGTCCTCTCTCTTCTTTCCTTTTTATCTGCCTGAAACCTACTACAAGCAAACAAAACAATCCTGGTTCTCTCCCTTCTGAAATAATTTTGCATTATTTTGAATACTCACTCAATTTCCTTCTGGGTTCACATGTTGTGACCCCCTTTTTCGGGGATTATTTTGTTTTGGTGTCAGCAACTCTTGTTCATTTCTTTGTAAGTAATATGTGATCAATGTTTGTTAAACTGAACTGAAGCAGTGACAGCTGCCTTTGAGCTTGGAGTTTTTAGGGAAAGGAGGGATTGTGATTACGTGTGCAGATGTAGCTGACTTAATGGGTTCTTCTGTCTCCTTTTTCCCTCTGGGTTTGAGAATGGAAACTTTTTTTTTTGAGTGTGACCGTGCAGACCTAAAATTAAGATTATCCACTCCCATCTACCTCCAGGAGGAGCCTGAATTACCCATGATTGGAACTTCCATAAGGAGGAATTTTATAATCTAATAGCTGGTTCTTTAAAAGTTGTGTTCTCTTTTCCACTTCTCCTTCACTCTTTTTCCAATCTGAGAGACAAACTTTCTGGTCATAGGGGGTCCCTGCTCCCTCAGTTGCTCGTGCTCTCACCCTGGAAATGACTAGATATCATTGGTATTTCATTTGCTACATATATAAAAATATGCATATTCTGTATACATGTATCTATGTACAGACATATATACATATGTGTGTGTGTGTCTATATTACTTGTCCCAATGGAATGTAAGTACCTTGAGGGCAGGGCAGGGCTTACTGTATTTTGGTCCTGGAATCCCCGGCACCTTACACCTAGTAGGTAGGTGCTTAAGAAATACCTGCTTGGTGTGAGCCTATGGCGGGGAGTGGGTGCCGCCTCTTGTAGGCGGGATCCCTCCAGAGCCTGAGCGCAGAGAAAACTACTACTGGTAAAGTGAGGTAGGAGTAGGGAGTGGAAGAAGGACCGGGAGAACCCAGCTTGGAGAGAAAAGAAGGGGAAGCCTGCGGAGAGAGGGAGAGCAGGAGGCCCGAAGAAGGGAAAGGGAAGTGGGCGGGGCAGGCCGGGGGCCGGGGAAGGGGGCGGGCCCGGGGCGAGCCTGTCCCTCTGGAGCCAGGCAGGGGCCGCAGTCGGAGCCGGAGCCGGGGTCGGAGCCGGCCGCTGGGCGTGTGCTGGCGCGCGTGCTGGGCTATGGCCGGGGTGAGCGGCTCGGGGCCGGCCGAGGCTGCGGGCGGCAGCAGCGGCCACGGCGCGGTTCGAGGACTGCGAGTGGACGGGCTGCCCCCGCTGCCCAAAAGCCTGAGCGGACTGCTGAACTCCGCGTCCGGAGGGGGCGCGTCCGGGGGCTGGCGGCACCTGGAGCGGCTGTACGCTCAGAAATCCCGCATCCAGGACGAGCTGAGCCGCGGAGGGGCCGGGGGCTGCTGCGGCGGCGGGGGGCGCACGGCGGCGCTGCTGCCCAAGCCCCCCAACCTGGACGCCGCCCTGGCTCTGCTCCGCAAGGAGATGGTAAGAGGGGGGCTCCCCCTTCCTCCTCTCTCCCCTTGGCTCGTCTCGTCCAGCCTCGGAAAAGTTTGCCGTGCTTTCGCTCGGTTCGGTTAAAACAGACCTGGTCGAGCTGGAGGGAACTTTCCTGGGAGCGACTCTAGCTCCTCCGGCGCCTTCTTTCCGCTGCTTCTGTGGTCTTCACCTCCGCAGGCTGGCTCACCCTTTCTTTCTCTCCAGCTCGGACCTCCCGACCCTCCACTGCCCCAGGCACCCGCTCAGGAGTGGGGAAAAGCTCCCCTCCCCCTCTTTAATTGCCTCCTCCAGTATCCAGGATTGGTTCCAGTGGACGTTTCAGCTTCCAAAGGACTGTTTTTGGAGCTGTGGCCAGGGGCCCTAGGGACAGTTGTGGGTGACTCTCTAAACCTATTTGAGAAATAGTTTCACCCCTGGCCGATGACCATCAGCTAAGAGGGGTATGTTGGGGGGGTGTTCGATGTTTGAGAGTCTCCCTCTTTTTGTCCCTTATCCCAGAGTGAAATGTATTTCCCTCCACTGAGGAGTCTTCTAGTTCTTCTGAGTTGTGAAGTTGGGGGGTTGTGTGGAGACAGGCTTTTTGTCCTGCAGTGAGTGAAGACAACAGATTGGAGCATACCTCCCCCCTTTCCTCTGGGGCCCCTCTGAGAATCCGATTACAGCTCTGATGCTCCTGCCCCACAGATGGCTGTGAAAGCAGAAAATTAACCTTGCAGTCTGGTAGCGGCTCTAATCTCATTCAGCTCTTATAGAGCTAACACCCTTTCCCTCCCTTAAAAAAAGTACCATCCTCCCAGCTTCCCTCCATATGAGTTCCTTGTTCAGTGTTAAGGTAACAAAAGAAGGTTGTGGATTCGGATATAAGCACTTAGGTTTCCCAAGTTTTGGGGAACATATGTCTTTGGTAGACTGAAGTGTTCCCTTTGTGCTATGGATAACATGGTATGCTTCAGTAAGGGGAAGCAACAACGCATCTTTTCTGCGTTTTCTCATACTTGGGTGGCTCCTATCAGAAGGAAAACAGGGGAGATTCTGGTGGTGTGGTTGCAGAGTCAGTTGTACCCAAGCTTCTGGAGATTTTTTTTTTCACTCTTTCTCATGCCTCTTGCTCTGTCTGCTATTTAAAATTTTGTTTTCCAGAACACGTGTACCCTACTTTCAGCAAACACAAGAAAATCAAATTTTCCTCTAAAAGTAAAATGGGAGAGAAGGGGATTTTTTGCTTTTAAGCTGACCTCTCTATGGAAATTCTTTGAATACTAAGCTCTCAGCATATTTAAGATGCTAGGCAGTTACGTGGCACAGTGGATAGAGTGCTGGACCTGGATCAGGAAGGGCCCCAGTTAAAACCCAGATCTCAGGCTCTTGTTAGCCACATAACCCTGGGCCGGTCTCTTCTGTCTGCCTCAGTTTCCTCATCTGTAAAATGGGAATGATAATAATAATAGCATCTAGTTCCCAGGGTTGTTGTGAGGTTATAAGGAGATAGTATTTGCAAAGCATGCTATATGAAAACTAACTATAGTTATTACTATGGACAGAAATTCAGTTTTTGTACCCATCTGGTCATAGGATCATAAATTTTAACGCTGGAAGGGACTTTAAAGGTTATATAGTTGAACTAACCTTTTTACAGGTGAGGAAGCTTGTGGCCTAGGAAACTTTAAGTCACTTGCCAGAGTTGCACATATAATGAGCCTCCGAGCCAGGATTTGTCACCAGGTCCTCCTCCAGAGGTAGTGTTCTTTCCCTTTCAAGGCCCACTTCTAAGAAGAAAAGAGATGTCAAAAGCATTTTGTACCCCTCTGTGATTTTGTCCTCAACCTCATGGCCTGTCATGTAGAGGATTTTCCCTCCTTAATGAAGTCTTATCCTCACATATTTTACCAAACTACTTAATTCCATGCCAGTTGTTATATTAATTTTTAAAAGGTGAGTGCCAACAGTGAACAAAGTGATAAGTGGGCCCATAATTTGTTGTTGTTTAGCCTTGTTCTACTCTTTGTGACCCCATTTGGGGTTTTCTTGGCAATGAAACTGAAGTGGTTTGCCATTTCCTTCTTAAGTTCATTTTTACAGATGAGAAAACTGAAGCAAATAGGGTTAAGTGACTTGCCCAGGGTCTGAGGCCAGATCTGAATTCAAGATGAGTCTTTGTGACTGCAGGCAGGGTGCTCTATTTACTTCACCTAGCTGCCCCTGGCTCATAACTGCATGGCTATAACTAGCCGGTTGACTGAACCAGGGTAGGCTGCAGAAAGTTGGAGTAAGGAAAATAAAAATAACTGGCTGGTATGTTTAAGTTATATGTTTGAACAAGAAGCTAGGATATCCAACAAATATTCTTTTTTTCTTTTTAAATTGTGAACTTGTAGTTTGTAAGCATGTCTATGGAGTCTTGCCATATTGATGTGAGATTCTGTTCCCTAGTATAGATATTTTCAGGCCTCTGATGTAGTTGAGTTTCTCTCCTACTGGAGAATGGACTATCGCATTATCCTTATAATTATGCCTTCTACCTAAGCCTTCTCTAAACCTGGTTATTTGCAGCACAGAAAAACAGACATCTATTTTTGGTTCGTCTGATACCCAGATGTGATAAAGATGAAGTATGATATAGACCTTGACAAGTATCTTTCAAGAAATGCCACTGGAGCCTTAAAAAGTATTCTGTTCCATTCAACTGGCATTTTAAGAATATGTTTTCCTAAAGTCCTGTAATTTATTGACCTGGATGGAGAGAGGTAACCTTGTCCTTAAAGGAATTACAATAAAGGAGATAAGAAATGAATGTAAATAACTATAATATCAGGGCATATACGCTGAAAGATTTATGATAAAATTGCATGAATAACACTCACAAGATATAAAGACATTCTGTTGGATTGGGATCTGTAAGGGAGTGAATGGCTCCAGTGATGAGATCATAGGTTTACAGAAATACAAGGCATTATGTAATAAGTGCCATGAAAGTGGTACAACCATCTTAATGGAATTCCAGGAGGTTAAATTTCACTTCTGGTTGGGGTGTTAAGAAAAGGCTTCATGTATGAGGTGGCATTGGCATCAAGCTTTAAAGGACGAACATAATTCTAGTAGGTGGAGAATTGTGGCAGTAGAGGGCATCCTAGGTGGAGGGGACAACTCGAATGTATTGAGGTGGGAGAAAGCACAGGGATCTCTTGAGGAATGGTGAGTCTGATTGTAGTATATATTTCTGAAGAGATGTAGAAAAAAAAATGAGTTGGAGACAGATGATGGAAAGCTTTGAAAGGCTTAGGAGTTTGGGCTTTATTTGATAGGTAATGGGGAGTCATTGGTGCTTCTTAAGTAGGGGAGTGGTATGACCAGATCTGTACAACTGTAAAATGTGGACAGTCGATAAACATTTATTAAGTAACCTACTATGCTCCAGGTACTGTGTTAAGTGACTAGGAAAGGGAAAGATTGGAGGTGGAGGCTGCTGCAGTACTCCAGTCTAGAGGTAATAATCATAAGTCTGACCTAAAGTAGAGGCCTTAAAGATAGGAAGGAATTTGTTTTGGGGAAGTGTCAGAGGTTGGTGTTTCAAAATGACTGCCTGGATGTGGGGAAGCTCAGGAGGGGAAAAAGTTAGGCCTGTGCTTCCAAGGTCTGGTAATTAGGAGAATGGCAGTACCATACATAGAAATAGGAAAGTCAGGAGGAGAAATCTTACGACTTGGAGGAGACCCTGGGGTTCTCAGAGGCAGTGCAGTGAAACAGAGACAATGGTAGGTCCTAGAATGCTACAAAGTATGGACTTGGTGAGAGACTGTATACATCTATTTTTCCTTTGGAAAAAGAAGTCCAAATTTGGAGAGATTCATCACTATGTAGACCCAATCAGAGGTGGGAAGAATTAGTTCAATTTGGGACACTGATTTCTAACCCACATATAATATGTGCCCACAGTTTATAATTCATTATATTAGTTGCTAGTGCTACAAAGATGAACCAGACATAGCCTCCATTGTTAGGGAGCTTTATAAGAGCCATTTAAAAAATTAATATATTTGGAAAAATTTTTTGATTTTTTTCTTTTCATTACTAGATTTTTTTCACTAAGATCTGTACTTACCATCAAGGTTCCTTTTACTAGTGCAGACCCCAACTTTTCCATGTCTTGGCCATAGTCAATGGTTTTCATGAGTTGCTTTGGCAAAAAAAAAAAATCATTACCTGATGGTGATCTTCTGGTGATGAGCTTCTTTGTACTCAGTTAAGCTGGTCCTCAGACAACAGATAGGCCATCATTGCCAAGATCATACTTGGGCAGTTTTTATAGTACTTACCAGGATTATGCTATTGGTAAAGCCTTTAAAACCTGGAGTTACCTCCATGCCATGATGAAGTTTTACAAAAGGAGTGTAGTGGATGGAATTGAAGGATTTGTTCAAGTTAAGATTCAAGTAGGACATTCAGACAGAGAGATGTTCAACAAGCAGTTCTGATGTGGTTTGGGAGTGCTGGAAACCCCAAAATTCAAGGGTACAGAGTGGGTCTGCCTCAAAAGAATTTGAACATTCTTCCTTCAGTCAGGTTTTATTATAACACCAATTAGGCAGGCAAGATTCCTAATGAATCTGGTATTTGTGACACCAATATAAGCAGGCCAGATTCTAAGAATTTGGGGGTAAGATTGATCAGTTTTATTCTCATGGGCTTGATCAGGTTAGGATTGGAAGTAAAAATGTGATGCGATATCCAGGAGTACAGAGGATCCGAAGAGAAGAAAAGTAAAGGCAGAACTTTGAGGGAGTGCTTAAATTCAGAGGATGGGAGAAAAAAGATGAACCCCAACCAACATCAAGCACTCTTGGCTCCTGGATGGTGATTACTGATGGTTTGCTCTGCACCGAGGAAAGCAGTTTCGATGCAAAGTTTAAGAGGTCTGTTTTGCTGATATATTTATACAAGACTTTGTGGTTCCCTTAAAAATAGAATCATAGCAACAACTGGAAAGATACATGACAGTGGTCAGTTTTCTATAGAAGTAATTCTAAAGCGATAGGGTGTCACATTAGTTCATCCCTGGAACGCTTTGCAAAATGTGGCTTAAAAAATCAGAATATTCTTTGCACAGAATTGTTGTTGTGTGTTCATCCTTCATTTTTGAAGAATTATATTCAGACTGTCCTTCCCAGGTGCATTGTAACATACTCATAACACATTAATATCTTGATTTCATAGAGGAACAAAAGATCTTGAAATCATAGGCTACAGAAGCCAGAAGAGGAAGAACCTTTGGCCTCTGGAGCCATTTAACAGCCCTGGATATGCTTGGGAGTCTAGTTCTCAAGCCTCCATTAAAAGAACTTTATAGAGATGTGTCCTGGAGTTTGCCCCCCATAAGGCTACTACTACTTTAGGCTTTATGATGTAGGAATAGTGATTTTGGCCTCCCACCCCTACTTGATTTGGAAACATTAAATTTGTAGAGAACTTTGAGTTCCTGGAATGAAAGGGGCTGCCAAATGACAGGCTTTCTATTGAAACTTAAAAAATAAAGGTTTGGTTTCCATAACCAGCTTTCTTACCCTTCCTGGATCACTCACTGTAAAAGAAAAAAAATGCTTCCTTGAATTTATCAGCCATTAAATGCATGGAGAGTGGTACTATTAATGAACCTCTCAGATGCTTCCTTTTGCTTCAATAAGCAACTACCCCTAGAGAAATATAGTTCCTTGCCCGGCATATTAAGCCAATATCCTGGAAGAGTTTTGGCTCCTAAAAGGCAAAATTCTACTCCCAAGTCAGTAAAGGAACAGAATGGGTTGTTTCCTGAGGACCTCTTTGTATTGAATAAAATAATAAGAGAATTTTAGGAACTGCCATTTGCTTAAAAGTCTGGTTATAGAAGAAGCCTTACTTTAATTTTTACTGCAAAACATGCTCCCCTTCTTACTCTGTAATGTGGTAGAAAGAATGATATAATGATGAGATCCTATTAGATGACCTTGAAGTTCTCTTCCAGCTCTAAAATTCTACACGTTTTTCACTCTTTGTGCCTTCATGTGCTATCTCTTCTACCTAAAGGAGAAGATTGTTTTGGGTTACATGATGGCCTAGCACTAGAGGGAACAATATTATTTGCCCTTTAGATGCTTTTGTGAAAAGATGTCCATAGGCCCCTGAGGACATTTTCACAGTGATTTTCTTTGGATGAACTAGTTTAAATGGTTGTTGTTGTTGCATCTGTAACAAACTCCTGAAAGTTTTCCCTAGCCCAGTGATGCTTTAAGTTTTATAGCCTGGGAGGCTCCAGGAACCATTCTCCACATCTCCATTAACCAGAAAAAAAGGGGTGGGGGGTGAAGGCACAGGAGGGAGAAGGATTGTAGTTCTGATAGGCACCAACAGTAGATGATTTTTTGATGTGTGGGTAGCTCTGATCTTCAGCAATGTAGAGGGAGGAACCTGAAGAGATCCAGTTGCGTTTACCTTGGTCATGCACCTTTCCATTTTGCTGTTAGCAAGCAGCTGTTTGGAGTTTCAATGTTGCTTTGGTCTTCAGTGAAATCTCCTGGAACAATGCCCTGAGTATCCATTTCCTTCACTATAGGAAACTTCAGTTTCTGATAGTCCGGTGGCTAGCAAGATCCTATCCCCTGCAAGCCCTCCTTAGCAGGAAACCAGTCCTGATGCTGTTTAGCTCAGATATTTCCTCCATCCTTGCTCAATGTCATTCCTGAGAGATCTTGCCTCACTTCTCTCTCAATTCTTTGTTCACACCCTCCAGATGTTTGTAAATGATAATTAGAAAGGGTGCAAAAAAAGATTGCTCATTTTTTCCTGTGGTCAAAACACTTGACACAGAGATGTATGTTGGGATCATCAGGGGCCTCTGGAAGTTGAATGGGAGTTTTTACTCTATTGTGACAATTCTCCAGGAAAAGTGGCTTTAACTCATTAGGGGAAAATTCTGTTTTTATGATGCCTTTTTCCTCATTCCCTTGTTGGCTGAACCCTTCAGAGGGGGAGGCACAACACTTGACCAGTCTTGACAGTGAACTTAAGTCTGACACTCAGTAAAATCAAGTGGCTGGTTATACTTCTTTAATCGGGAAGACACTGGATTGTCACAGGCAAGATAGCTATGCCTTTACCCTCAGATGCAGCCCTCTAACCACCGAATCCAATATGTCTCCTGGAAAAAGTCAAGTGGGAGTTGATGAAACTTTCTGCACTAAATCCATCTAGGAGAAAAGCTAGGATGGGAATGGAGAAATGTGTGACTGAATGAGCTATGAGTAAATGATAAAGTGGAAAGAGAATGTTTTGTATTTCCATGAACTTTAAAATATGTGTGTGAATGTATACATACATGTATACATATATATAGCCATTTAATCAATGAAATAATTTATTTAGTGCCTACAGTTTACCAGGTACAGTACTGTGAATACAAAGAATGAAACAATCCCCATCATTGAGGAATTTTCGTTCTAACTGGGGAGACAGAAAGTACATATATTCAGTTAACAACAGTACCTGCCACCAATTATGCTTGGATTAGTTGTGGAAAAGCTTACGTGTTTGACATCCCTCTGAAAAAGCTTCAGATCTGGTGAGCCCTTCACCACATGATGAGAGGTTGTGGTACTTTATCCTACTAGGTTCATATATATGTGTGCAGTTGCGGGGGGCAGGGAACTTTGGAATTGGAGGAGATGGTGACTCCCATTGCCATTTCTGGGTTTCATTGAGGAATCCAGGATGCCTTCTTGATCCTTCTGCTCTGAGCCTCTTTCTTTCCAGATATAGAACATGTGACTGAGCAGTAGTTTTGCTCATTTTCCTCTGGTTTGGGCACATTTGGGAAGAGGAGGGTATTTTTATCTGCACTTTCTAAATATCTTAATCAGTCACTTGGTTTTTGGAAATCTGCCTTATTATTTTTAAAGACTCTTTATAACTTACTCATATACTTCTCTGTTTCAGGGAAACAGCTGACTATTAATGATACAGATGATTAATCTCATTATTTCCTTCTTATATGCTTTTCCTACTATAGATGAATGTCATTGAACTGAATCATCATGCTGCAGTGGAAAAGACAAAAATTTGGAATGAGAGGACCTGAATTTGAACATTGCTTCTACAGGTTACTGTCTATAGGATCTTGGATGAGTCACTTAACTTCTGTAGGCCTCAGTTCCCTCATCTGGAAAATGAGGGAGTCAGACTAGGAGATCTTCCAGCTCTAACTCTCTGATCTTATTATCAGAGAATTCAAAAGACCTGAGTTTGTCAGCACTGGTCCAACTATATCACTGAAATAAGCTGCAACGGTTCCCTGTCACCTTTAGGTCCAAATATAAAACCCTCTGTTTGGCATTTAAAACCCTTTATAGCCTAGTGCTTACCTACCCTTCCAGTCTTCTTATAACTTGTACCCTGCCATGTACTCTTAAATTCAGTGACATTGGTCTCCTTTCTATTCCTTGAGCAAGGCTCTCCATCTCCCAAATCTAGACATTTTCCCAGGCTGTCTCCTATGCATGAAATGCTTTCTCTCCTCATTTGTACCTACTGCCATGCCTGGCATCCTTCCAGTCCCAACTAAAATCCCACCTTTTACAGGACGCCTGTTCAAATCCCTACACTCTAGTGCCTTCCCTCTTTTAATTAATTCCTATTTATCCTATTGTAACAGCACGGACTCCAGCATATGGAAGAGGGCCTACTGTCCAGGTTCTTAGATTTGCTTTTCTAAAAGGAAAACAACTTTTGAGAGGTCAACAATCATTTTAATCAAACACATATACCAACAGAGAAAATACAAGTAAAGAAATAAAGACCAACAGACAGGGCTTCCAACTGTCTAACCATAAGCAATACATACATCACAGATCAACTGACAGATACAACTGTCTGACCATTTTCTCCATACATAGTCACCAGAGGGAAGCACAAACATTTGGGTTTTCAAAGCTGGGTGGGGGCTCATTAACAGCTGCCCAGAGTCTCCTCTGGCCAAAGTAAAACCTCACCTCAGCGCATTTATATACTTTTCAGAGCCTGAGAGCAGACCCCTCTGACCCAGCACCTCAGTAGAAATTAACAAAAGGTACTGAAGTCCATTAATGGGCAGGGAAGATCTTTAACTCTTCCCCTCACCCACTATTAACCTTACATTAACATTGCACCTACTTATACCTTGTTTGTACACTTTTGTTTGCTTGTTGTCTCCCTCTTTAGACTATAAGATCCTTCAGGGCAAGAACTGTTTTACTTTTCCTTTCTTTGTATCCCTAGTGTTTGCTACAGGGCCTGGCACATAGTGGGTACCTAATAAATGCTTATTGACCGACTGTCACTGACTAGCTTTCTCACCTTGGGCAAGTTGAGTCATCCTTCAGTTTCTTATCTACAGCATAAAGTAGTCTATAGAGCACTGGACTTATAGTCAGAAAGACCTAGGTTCATATTCTGTCTTAGATTTACTAAGTGACTGAAACAGTTATTTAACCTCTGCCATTTCCTCCCCTGTAGATTGAGGATAACTGTAATATAGTTCTTGGAGGATTTTTGCTATTGCTCTTTGAAAAAAAAACTAAACAGAACAATTTCTCTCCCCCTCTCCCCTCCAACCCCTCCACCCCCACCCCCCACCCCAGACCTGGTAAAGGACTTTTGCTCTAGGACTGTATGCCCTGAAACCAGATCTCTGTTTAAGTATCTTGATGTGGCTTCCTTTGTCGTTTTGTAAAGTTCAAAGGCAAAAGGAAACACGGTGGTAAATACAATTCCAGTCTGGTCCCTTTGTGAAAGTTGTACCATACTAGGACACCACCTGTTTTCTAAACTCTGGTTATGTGTATGGGGGAGAAGAAGAATCAGTGATCAGACAGGAAGGAAGCTGGAAGCTTAAACAAAGCGAGAGGAAGGAATTGCATTAACACTTTTAAGCTATAGAAATTAGTTGATTGTTCCTAATTGTTACTAAAATCTAGGGGTTTTTCAAACGACAGACCCTTTAGAATTCTGTTTTTCTTCAGGATGAAATTAACTTCTGTTTTTAAAAACAAAGCTACTTTCAATAAGAACTTGATTTCTGAAGTGCAGCTGTTACTTGGGAGGCTGAGCTCCCTGCCCTGAGAAAAATGGGCTACGAAAAAATCACTAAGATAGCAAACACCCCTTAGTTAAGGAATAGGTAGTAGAGAGTTGCTATGTGTGATTTTTTTTCTCCTGAAAAAATATGCATTTTTATTATCATTGTCCATATGTTTTAGAATATAACTTCAACCTTCTTGCCACCCTGTAACAAAACACCCTCTCATGCAGAAAATGGGTCCTTTGGACCAAAGGTTCTTAACCATTTTTGTGTTGTGGATCCCTTTGCAGTCTGAGGAAGCCTTTTCCCCTTCTCCAAATAATGCTTCTAAATGCATAAAATAAAACACGCAAGATTACAAAGAAAACTAATTATAGTAAAATACAATTTTCAATATATATGCATATATATATATTTTTAAAGGTCATGGCCCCAGGTTAAGAATTCCTGCCCTAGACTTAAAAAATTTTATTCTGAACTTAAGAAATAAAACAAGCATTTCTGTAACAGAGTGGAAAAGAAAAAAAAAAGGTTGTACATGAAACTGCAAATCTATTATGTACAACTTGCTATTCCTGTGAAATATATAATAAAGTTATTATGTAACTTTTTTCTTCCCTCCCTCCTACCCCCATCCAAGAGATGGCTACCATTAGAGACGTGTGTGTGTGTGCGCATGTAAAACCATTCTATATATACTTCTATTTATCAGTTCTTTCTCTGGATGCAGATAGCATCCCTAGACTTTGATACGGCTGACTTACCACCTGTCTGACTCTTCTCCTATGGCAGCATCTGTGTAAATGTGCTTTGAAAGCAAACTTGTTTTAGTGCCCTTTCTTGTCATCGGGCAAGAGATGAGTATTTCTCAGATAACTTGGAGGAGATCATGCTGTTTTCCTGTGGTCAGGCCCTTTCCAAAGGGGCATCTTGGGATAAGTGCACACAAAGAGCTGCCTGTTTCCTCTCCTGCCTCTTAGATGCGTTCTTTGTACACAGCTCTGTAACTGTTAAAGAGCCATGAACCAAGTAAGTCCTGCTTTATCCCAGGAAGCTCCCACCATGGGATTTTGTGATTTTGTTACCTGGTTCTTAGTGGAAAGACTTATAGATCTGTGCTGGAATCTCTTCTCTCCTTTCCTTAAACATTTTTTGGAGTTTATTTAATACAAGGCACTTAGGAAATGGCTAAAAACACAATTCTTCATTCTGATACACATCCATTTCAAGCCAGGTTCTGCAGGAGATACAAAAAAGGTATGGTCCTTACCCTTAATGAGCTTGAAATCCAATTGGGGAGGTGAACCAAATAAGACTGTATATTAATGTCTAATATCATTAGACTATGAACTTCCCAGGGCCAGGAACTAACTTGTGCCTTTTTTTGTATCTTCAGTTTTTAGCATAGAGCCTGACATATAGTAGGGCTTTAAATGTTTTTTGTCTGACTGAAATAACCACAATATAGAACAGGCAGTATGAGATAAAGTGCCATAAGAATTCAATGGACAGTAGGAATCAGAGGAGGGAGAGATCTTTTTTAGATGGGGGTGATTAGCGATACTATCATGGAAAAGGTTGTATATAAACTAAGCCTTGGAAGATGGGCAGGATTTTGATAGGTAGAAATGGGAGTTGAGAATTCCCTAAGTTGGCGACAGGAGAATTGTTGTTCAGTGGTGCCTAACTCTTTATGACTCCATTTGGGCTTTTCCTGGCAAAGCTACTGGATGGTTTGCCAATTCCTTCTGCTCATTTTATTTATTTTATGTATATAAATATATATATTTATTTATTTTATTTTCAGTGTTCTACAATCACTTCCATATATTTAGATTTTTTTCCCCCTCCCTCCTCCTCCTTACCCCCCATCTCCCCACTCCCTCCCTGAGATGGCATCCAATTTTATATAGGTTCTACACACATATGCCTATTCAATACATTTTCATCTTAGTTATGTTGCATAGAAGAATGAAAATGAATGGGAGAAATCATAAAATAAACCAAAACATAATACAGAAGAAAATGGTCTGCTTCATTCTGTAATCCAGTTCCATAGTTCTTTTTCTGGATGTGGAAGGCACTTTACCTTAAGAGACCATTGGGAATTTTTTAAGTCCTTGCATTGCAATGAAGTACTAGGTCTACCAGAAAAATTCCTCACACACTGTGGTTGTTGCTGTGTACAAAGTTCTCCTGGTTCTGCTCCTTTCACTCGGCATCAGATCATATAAGTCTTTCCAGGCCTCTCTGAAGTCTTCTGGTTCATCATTTCTTATAGCACAATAGTATTCTATTACATTCATATACCATAATGTATTCAGCCATTCCCCAGTTGATAGGCATCCCCTTGATTTCCAGTTTTTGGCCACCACAAAGAGAGCTGCTCTAAATATTTTTGTACATGTGGGACCCTTTCCCATTTTTATGATCTCTTGGGGATACAGTCCTAGTAGCGATATTGCTGGGTCAAAGGGTATGCACATTTTTGTAGCCCTTTGGGCATAGTTCCAAATTGCTCTCCAGAATGGTTGGATCAGCTCACAGCTTCACCAACAATGAGTTAGTGTTCCAGCTCTCCCACATCTTCTCCAACATTTATCATCTTTCTATTTTGTCATGTTAGCCAATCTGATAGGTGTGATGTGGTACCTCAGAGTTGTTTTGATTTGCATCTCTCTAATCAATAGTGATTTAGAGCAGTTTTTCTTATGACTATAGATAGCTTTAATTTCTTCCTCTGAAAATTGCTAGTTCATATCCTTTGACCATTTATCAATTGGGGAATGACTTGTATTCTTGTACATTTGACTCAGTTCTCTATATATTTTAGAGATGAGCCTTTATCACAGACACTAGTTGCAAAAATCCTGCTCATTGTATAGATGAGGAAACTGAGGCAAACAAGGTGAAGTGACTTGCCCAGGATCACACCATAAGTTTCTGAAGCTAGATTTGAACTCAGAAACATGAGTCTTCCTGACTGCAGGCCCTGCACTCTATCCACTGAACCACCTTGCCACCTTTAGGCAGTTGGGGGACAGTATGAGCAAAGGTTTGCTGTTGGGAAAATGAAGGTTTGGATCAGGAAGTGACAAGTGGCCCAGTTTGGTTGGATCATAGAAATAAATACATATACCCACACATACAAATACATATATGTATATATATGTATAAATAGAGAAGGAGAATGACAGGGTAGATTAGGACCAAATCCTGGAAGGTACTGAATGCCAAGCTAAGTATTTTCAGCTTCTCCAACTTTAACTTGTAAAGTTGCTAGGGCAGCCATGGCTACTTTTGACTGGGCAAGTTATGATTGAGCTAGGAAGGCAGGCATTGTGTGTTTGACTCCTTGCCTCATGGATTTTTGTATTTGGGGGTCTTCTGAAAAGTTAGAGGAGAATGTTGGCCTTTGGCATGACTGGGAGGGAGAAAGCAGGGAATTTAGAAAGTGGAACATGTGTAGGTTTGGATTTAAAGCTTTTTAAAATACTTATTCTCAAATTTGGCATCTGAAGAGTTGTGTAATAGGTTGTATAACTTGACTCATTCTTCCTTTGCCAAATCTTTGTTTTCAGGACTGGGTCACACCCTCTAAAGAGGCTGTTTTGTTAGTCATCAGGTGTGTTTCAGTTCAGAAAGGTCTAAAACCAGCCCCTCTCTGGTTCCTGCCCTTAGCCAAGAGTTTATAGCAGGTGAGCCCTTGATATAAACCTACAAAATGTACTGTAGGAAGAATATACTGGAACAGCTTTTGGGCTGGCAACAGGTCATGGACAAAAGTCACAGATTATCTGTACTACTTTTCTTCATTTCTTGCTACTTAGGAACATAGTATTGCCAGTAATAAGGCACATACTTCTGGGATCCCTTATATCAGCCTGTATTTAAATGACTCAGAGGTACAGTCAGGATGTCCAGAGTGAATCATTTCCATTTCTGGATGGAGTTTATGTTGCTCTATGTCAGGGTTGGTTATAAAATGTCATAAATGTCCTTTAAAAATAATAAAATTATGTGTCCAATTATAACCTGGGAAATAGTAATACATTGAAATTTGTGGGATCTATTTCTCATGATCTGGTTACTTTCTCCCACCCCAACCCCCATTTTGATAGGGACTTATTCAATGGCTTTTCATCTTTTTGTCTTAATTTGGAGATGGATCAACGTTTATGACTCTATATAATAGAATCGATTCCATTCGAAAAATACTAAATCACTTCAGAGTTAGAAGAGACTTTAAAGATTACCTAGTCCAGTTTCTTCTTTTCTTAAACAGAACCAGGCTGTCTCATCTTGAATATGAGATGTGGGGAAGGTGCTAAATTTCTTGAGAACTCCAAGGAAGTACATGCTGCTGGCTACCACTGCGGGCATAGTCCAGGCTCTGGTTTCCTACGAGACTGGACACTGCCCATGTACATATTTGCTTAGTGTGTGATTGCCTCCCAGTGTCAATCATTTAGGAAGAAACTGAAGGCCAGAGATGTGATCAGCCTAGACAAGATGATCTGCAAGATGGCATGGCAAAAGAAGGTTTGGTTTTGGCCTAAGGCTTGGGAGAACACAGGGGAATGCCGGAAACCAGAGAGGGACATGTGACTATCTCGAAAAGTATGACTGGATCTGAACACAAGCATGTGAGGCTCAGGGCTGATTTCTAATACTCCTGTTTACTTGTAAATATATCTATTTCCTCATACAACCTGAGTTCAAGTCCTAGCTCCTCTTCTTGGTACCTGTACCAAGACGGTTTATGTGCTTGAATTTTAGTTTTCTCATTTATAAAATGAGGGGCTTGTTCTCAATTATCTGAAGCTAGATTTCACCACAAGGCAAAGACTTTTGCCATAAGCAGAAGACTTTGGAGGCTCACCAACTACTTCCAGTTTCTTGGATACCATTTTGAAGCAAAAAAAGTGGGAGGGGGGGGGCAATAATTTACTACATAGAATCATAGCATGTTAGAACTGAGACTGGGATCATGGAGTCCAATTAAACGAATTTTACAAAGAATGTGAGGCTTGGAGAGCTGGAGTGATTTGCACAAAGTCTCAAGTCAAGTGGTGGAGCTGTGACTATGACTTGGGACTTGACTCCTTGTGAAGCACCTTTTTCTGATAGTCCTGAAGGATTGATTGCTGCTGTTTCCAAAGGTATATATTTCATTACTCCCATGTGGCCTAGAGTAGTAGCAATGGGAAAATTTGACTCAGTCTCTAGAAAGCTTCCGAAGTGTATCCCTAGAAGCCAGCTCCTATTCTACCAACTTTAGTTCTGTCCTCTTGTTGGGGTTTAGCTTCTCAATTTATAAAATTGGAATTTGTTAATGTCAGTAATGAATGTACCATCTGGGACTTCAGGGTAGGGATTTCCTGGTGGGAGAATTCTATTCTGAGATGTTTCCTGAGGCACAAAGGGACTAAGTGACTTCCCTGGAGTCATATAGCTAGTGTCAGGGAGGATTCTTAGCTCAGTACTCTATATACTTTCCTGTGCTGCCTCTGTTTATGGGATAAGTGTATAAAGAATTTGTCCTTTGTCTCTATCACATGCTATGCAGAAAGGTGTTGCAGTGGATGGAATACTGGGTGTGAAAGACTCTAGTTCAAATCTAGCCTCAGTCACTTACCTCTGTGACCCTGGGCTAGTCACTTCACCTAATCTGCTTCATTTTCCTCAACTGGTCAAATGCGAATAAGAATAGCACTTACCCTCCAGGGTTGTTAAGAGGATCAAATGAGATAATTATAAAGCACTTAGCACAATCTCTGGTACAGAGTGTGTGTGTTCCTCTGTTGCCCGAAGAAGACCATGCCATCAGAGAAATAATGACATGACTTGCACTTGACTTTGTTTTGAGTGAGGCAGGGCTGTGTGGGTCAGCAGCCTCACTTCTCCTCCAGAGCCACCTGAATTCAGGGACCAGATATTCATCAGGATGACTGGAGATGACCCAGGATGAGGCAGTTGGGGTTAAGTGACTTGCCCAAGGTCACACAGCTAGTGGGTGTTAAATGTCTAAGGTGAGATTTGAACTCAGGTCCTCCTGACTCCTGCACTGGTGCTCTATCTACTGCACCACCTAACTGCCCCATCCCTGGCATACAGTAGGTGCTTTATAAATGTATGTTACCTTTCCTCTTTACCTCGTATTTTACTTACTTGTATACACTTCTTTCTTGTGTCTGCCTCAGTTTCCTTGAACACACATCTCAGACTTCACCTTTTGTCGTTCAGTCACGTCTGACTCTTCTTAACCCCATTTGGGGTTTTCTTGGCAAAGATATTGGAGCAGTTTGTCTTTTCTTTCTCCATCTCATTTTACAGCTGAGGAAACTGAAGTAAACAAGGTTAAGTGACTTGCCTAGGGTCACACAGCCTCTCAGGTCTTCCTGGTGCTCTATTCACCAACTGTCCCATTCACTTCCTTTTACTTTGTGTTTATATTGTCTATACGTGTCTCTCCCTTACCTGCTTGGAATATAAGCTCCTTGGGGATGGGGATTGTTTGGTTTTTTTCTCTTGTCCTTAGCAAATGAGTCCTTGTTGATTGATAAATCCTGGTTGATTGATAAATATATCCCCCACTAGTAGATCTAAATTCGTTCATTAATTAAATTCATTAAATGAATTAAATTCATTAATGGATCAATGAACGATAAGTTTAAAGTTGGTTAGGACCTTAGACGTTATCTGGCCAAACCCCCTCATTTTACAGATGAAGAAACGGATGCCAGTAAGATTAAGAAACTTGTCCAAGTTGATGGAGGCATCAGGGTGGAGTTTTGAACTCAGATCTCCTGACTCCTAAGTTCATTGCTCTTTTCAATGTACCAGGAAGAGACTATCATATTCATCTTTGTGTCACTAGAGTCTAGTGTAATGCCTTGCACTTAGCCTATTTGATAAATGTTTATTGAAGGAATTCAGTTATTTGATGTCAAATGAGTCTTTATGCCTATAATAATCCCAATGATGTCAGCCCTATGTGTATTTTTAAAAAGCACTTTCACAGCCATGACATTTATGTCTCATAACAGCCTTGTGAGCTAGCTGTTCCAGATAAGGACACTAAGGCACATAAAGGCTAAGGGACAAGCTGGAGGGTAGCCAGAATGGAAAAGGTGCTTCAGTTATTGCATATGAGGCTTCGAGGAGCTAGAGATATTTACATAGCTTGGATGAGAAAGCTGTGAGGGGAGGCAGGGTTGGGATGGATGCCATGATAACTATCTTCAATGATTTGAAGGACCCTGGGGTGGGGGAGAAGAGGGGGAGAAGGATTTGATTTGTTCTGGTTGATGCCAGAGGGCAGAACCAGAAGCTCCAGACAAAAGTTGCAAAGAGACAAAGTTCAACTTGGTATCAGGGAAAACTCCCTGAAAATTAGAGCTGTGTATAAACTGAATGGACCACCCAAGGGGGTGGGGGATTTCCCCACCCTGGAGATCATCAAGTCAAAGGGTGGAGGACCACTTGAAGGATGTGTTGTAGTGAGAGTTTTTTTCTTTCAATTGTGATTTGTACTAATATCACTTGAGATCCCTTCAACTTGAAATGCTGTTCAAGACAACACAGCCAGTTAGAGGTAGAACTTCAAGGTTATCTAAGTTCTGCCAGGGTTCAAGATAACACAGAGGTAGAATTTCAAGGTTGCTTAAATTCTGCCAGGGTTCCCTTACTCCTGACTCGTTCTACTTGTACTAAGGTGCTTTTGGGGGGTATTACTCGCCCACTCTGACCTAGGCTTGATCTCTACGGTGCTTTGAGATGGGCAAAGTGGATAGAAGCAGCACAATTATAACAATAAGCAGCAAGCTTTTTCACTTTCTATCTTGCCCTGGCCCTAAGGCTGGGTGATGGTGTCAGTGATGATTGTGATGGTGATGGTGGTGGTGATGGTAGTGATGGTGATGGTGATGGTAGTGATAGTGATGGTGGTGGTGATGGTGATGGTGGTGATGGTGATGGTGAAGGTGATGGTGGTGATAGTGATGGTGATGGTGGTGATAGTGATGGTGGTGGTGATGGTGATGGTGGTGATGGTGATGGTGATGGTGGTGATAGTGATGGTGGTGGGGATGGTGGTGGGGATAGTGGTGATAGTGATGGTGGTGGGGATGGTGGTGGTGATGGTGGTGATGGTGATGGTGGTGATAGTGATGGTGATGGTGGTGATAGTGATGGTGGTGGTGATGGTGATGGTGGTGATGGTGATGGTGATGGTGGTGATAGTGATGGTGATGGTGGTGATAGTGATGGTGGTGGGGATGGTGGTGGGGATGGGGATGATGAGGATGATAGTGGTGGTGGTAGTGGATGGGGACAAGTTGAAGAACATTATGGTATATAAATTATGTGCCTTAATCAGCTATAGCAAGTAAGTGAGGTCAAGGAAAACTAAGGAACTTGCTTTCTACCTGGGCCTTGATCTAGAATTTTCCACTTCCAACCTGTGGTGGAGTAGACCCCAGTAAAGAAACTGTGGGTGCTGATGGATGCATCAGCTGCCTCCTGAAGGCACCCACTCCACTGAGGCAGAGAGGGTCTTCCTGATTCTCTGAATATTGCAAACCTTAAAGCACTGTATTAATATAAGTAATAAAAACAACAGTGACAATAATTCAAGATCCTTGGGTGCTAACTTAGGGGAAAACCTTACTAGGCACCAGTATTACTCCTTTTCAATATGATATGGTCCTAGTACCTAAAGGCTTGTTGACTCCCTTTAATCTTAAGGATTACTGATTTACTTGTCTCTAATCCAGTAAGGAGAGAAGGAGGAGGGAAGCGAATGTGAGAACAGTGTCTGGTGAGCTTTCTTTTGATCAGACCACAGGGATTGTATGTGGTAGGCTTGTGTCCCAGTGTTCACAGTGAAACAGGCTGGAGGTGTCAAGGTGTGCCAACACTGATGCATCATCAAGAGGAGTCCTGGGATAATCCCATCGAATGTGTGCAGCCCCTAGGCAATACTCCTTCCCTGACATGCTAAGTAGCTGTCTGAGGTGTGGTGATATCACAATTCATATTTTCTTAAACTTCTCTTCTAGTGATGTATTGAATCATCAGCTTCAGGGAAAGAATGTGTAGATGCTAGCAGAATGTAGATAGGACTGTACAACCAAAATGAAACAGAAATGCTGACTCCTTATTTTCTTCTCTCTCTCTCTTCCCCCACCCCCTTTCCATTAAAGGTTGGCCTTCGACAGCTGGACATGTCATTGCTGTGTCAACTGTACTCCCTCTATGAGTCAATTCAGGAATACAAGGGGGCTTGCCAAGCAGCCTCCAGCCCAGACTGCTCTTATGCCTTGGAAAATGGCTTCTTTGATGAAGAGGAGGAGTATTTCCAGGAGCATGGTTCACTTCACAATGGGAGGGAACAAGGTGCCCAGATGGACTTTACACTGCCTGTCACTTCTCTCTCCAACAGCGACTGGATTCTGGAGTCCATTTAGAAGACTTGTAGGAGGGATACATCTGACTGTAGGGGGTGTATGGTGAGGGTATACCCTCAGAGTCTCTTTTTCTATTAATTCTGCCCATTGTTTATTTCTGCAGACTGTCAACACATTTTCCTCTTCCTGCAAGCACTACTTTGGGGGGGGGGGGGGAAATGTCTGTACTGTTGTGCTATGGAAAGTCATCAGGCCTATTGGAATGGGAGCTGCCAAATTAATTTGTGGGCAGGCCCTTCACCATTGACACAATATGTGGGCAGTCTGTCTTGATGACTCGCGTTTCTGGTTTGGCAAACAATCAATGTGAGAGCACGATACTTGGTGTCCCTGTAATGGGGATTTTGCTGAAGATTTGTATCCCTTTGACAAAAAAAAAAAAAAGGCCATTTATCGGGGGGCTGGCCTATGCTGTATAGATTGAAGTTATTGAGTCCATATGGTTCCGTATTTGGGCTCTACCCTGGGTAGGTTGTTTGCATCATCTTGTATATTGTGGAATTTTTTTTGCCTCAAGTTTGCCATGTGTTTAAAAATAACATTTTACTGTTCCCTTTTTTGAATACATTCTGCAGCTGTTCATCTGCTTTTTATTTCTGTTTAAATAAGCTTTCAGGACTCTTGGCTAAGTGGCATATTGTGAACCACATAACTAACTGGCTTACAGTTGACTTTATGAGCCACCTACTGAGAAATGACCCTTTGAGATAATTTGGGTGCCAATCCAATGGTTCCCAGGACACCACAGGAGGGGAGTCGTTCTTTGCTAGTCACATGCAGTTGGAAAAAGACTAATATTAGGTTGTATTTAATAGGAAAAACTGGGGCAAACTGCAATATTTTGTATTACCTAAACTTATAAGCTATTGGAAATATTTTTTTTAATCAGCAAGAGTATCTTGAAAGCATAGTTCTAGTATGTTAGACAGAAGTCAAACTGCTCCCCATGATCAAAATGGTAATTGCTGTTGGCCTTACCATATTTATTAAAGTGATATTTTTAGAAAGCATTCAGTTTTGTCATAGTTTATTTAACCTGTGGGTGTATAATACTGAGTGGTCTGTGAATGTGTTGAAAGAAAGCAGTTATTTTCTGTGTTTTAAACTTAGGATGCATTTAAGTGGGTCACAGCAGCACATATGGAATAATCATGTCTTTGTTCCTCACTTGGAGACTTCAGGCAGGATGGAGTTTTAGCATGATGGATATATGTGTGTATGCACACATATACACATGTACACACATGTATGTATATACGTATAAAATATACATATATGTAACTTAATTAAATATTTCCCAATTACCATGTAAAAAAATTTTATTGTTCATTTAAAAAAATTTTGAGTTCCATATTCTTTTCCTCCCTCCCACTGCTCCCCACTACTTGAGAAGGCAAGCAATATGATATTGATTATGCATGTAAATTCATGCAAAACATTTCCACGTTAGCCATGTTGCAAAAGAAAACAGATGCAAAACCCCCAAGAAAGAAAAAGTTAAAAAATGCTTCCATCTGCACTCAGAGTTCATTAGTTCTCTTTCTGGAGGTGGATAGCATTTTTCAGCATGAGTCTTTTCTAATTGTCTAGGATCATTGTCTTGATCAGAGCAGCTAAGTCTTTCCAAACTGGTCATTGTTACAATATTGCTGTTACTGTGCACAGTGTTCTGGTTCTTCTCGCTTCATTTTGCATCAGTTCATATATCTTCCCAGATTTTTCTGGAACCATTCTGCTTGTCATTTCTTATAGCACAATCATATTTGATCACAATCATATACCACAGCTTGCTTGGCCATTTCCCAGTTGATGGGCAACCCTTCTATTTCCAGTTATTTGCCACCACAAAAAGAGTTGCTATAAATATTTTTGTACAAATAAGTCATTTTCTCTTTTATCTCTTTGGAGTATGGACCTAGTAGTTGTATAGCTGGCATGATGGATCTTGAGGAAACTTTGGCCCTCTATTGATTGAAAATAATATTGACTCTTGGTAAGTAGTCAACAAATATTTACAACTATCAGGGGTGTAGGGCTTTAGAGTGGGAGCTCTTCACTGTTTTTTGTGCATTGTGCATGCTTTGAGAGTCTGATGAAGCCTATGGATCCCTCCTCAGAATAATATTTTTAAATAGATAATATAAAAAGAAAATTACAAATGAAACCAATTACATTGGAATATGGTCAAAATATTTTTTTAAAAGTTCTCAGGCCCCAGCTTCAGAACCCCGATTTTAGAGGGTTAATCAGATGTTCTGTTTCTCTTTTCAGTCATTTCATTGTTAGAATCACCATCAAAATGCATAGATGACTGAAGAGTGGAAATAAAACATAAATCATCTTTGAAAACATTTTGGGCACCTACATGCAGATTATACTATGTTAGAGGTAAGATGACTTATTAGCTCTGGTAAAAGAAGTCAAAATTAAAGGCAAAAATAGGGGATATCAGTGGATTGTTATGTTGGGGGTGAGGACAGAAGGATGGATCTGGACCTCTCAGATATGTGGGGAGATTCTGATGTAAAAGTTCCCTCCACTGATGGTGACCAGTTACTCATCTGTAAGTTACAATCTTAAGGAGTTGCCTGAGAGTACTTAGAAGTTAAGTGACTTTCCTAGGGTCATATAGCTAGTAAATGACACTGGTGGGCCTTAAACTCTGATCTTTCTGACTCCAAAGTGGGTCTTTTATACACTGTTCCATGTTGCTTCTCAGATTTCTATTACTTCTTTCTCCACTATTCTTTTTTCTCCACCATCAGGAAAACTTAGCAATTGTCTGGGATGTGGGCTATATGACAACAAGAAAACAAGAAGGCTAACTAGCTGTGAGGTAAATTGGATGATTTCAGAGTAGCTGTAAGATCCTGGACTTGATGGGGAGGGCATTTCATACCTCAGAACTCCCAGGCCATTTCTGATCTTGAGAAACTCTTTGGAACATTTCTCAGAGCAAAGTCAGAACAATTTCTTGTTCAGGTCTGTACTAGACTACTAAAACTGGTACCCAAACTCCCTGGTTCCACATACATATGACTGCAAAGCAAATAACTTGATCTTTCAGGAGCTGTTCCAGTTCAAGCTGGACCTCTGAGAGTGCTGTCATCTGGACTGACATTCTGGGCCTAGACTGTTTTTGGGGAAAGGGTGTGCATGGTGCCTGTCTCAAATGTAATTGTTCCAATGCTTGGTAGTGTCGGAAGTGAGGTGTGTTAAGAAAGGATGCTATGCTCCAACTTTCTGAAGGGCCTGACAATATATCTCTTTATCATCTAGTGCTATGTGCCATGGCTTACCCATTCCTCTTTCTTCTTTTTCCAGGTGAAGTCATTTACACATCATCTTGCTTCCTTTCTAACCTCACACACTGTATGCAAGGTACTACTGCTATAAATAGAGCCTGGAAACAGTGCTAAAAATGACCAGACCCCACTAATGTTTTATTACTCTAACCTGCCCAGGGGAAGAGGTGGGGCTGGGACAGTCTATGAATAGAAAAATAAATAAAACTAGAATTCTTTACTTACCACTTGGCATAAATTCTTTCTCATTGTGGGTTATGGACACCCTCCCAAAGTGGAGCAGAGTCATACAAAGCTCACATTGAGAGCCACTTTCAGTTTCATCATGGAGGCAGGATATGGTGATCTTGTGAGCTCAGTCATAGGTCACTATCTAATAGAGAAGATTGGAAAAAAAGCTAGACAAGGACACAACAGTTTTGTCTAGTGAGAAAAGTACTGAACTGTTAGAAGTTTTAGCTCTAGCCCTGCCACTAATGAGCTGCATACTCTGGGGCAAACCACTTCATGAACCCCTTGGGCCTCAATTTCCTCATCTGTAAAAGAGAAAGTTGAATTAGATAATCTCTAATGTTCTAGTTTTGATGTTCAGTGATCCTTATAAAATTAGGTGGCTGGACCTATGTGGTCTCTAAGTCTACAGAAATTATATCATATATTATGTGTAATCTATATTATATATGAATCAGGAAGACTCATCTTTCTGAGTTCAAATCTAGCCTCAGACACTAGCTGTATGACTCTGGGCAAGTCACTTAACCCTGTTGCTTCAGTTTCCTCATCTGTAAAATGAGCTGAAGAAGGAAACGACAAACCACTGTAGTCTCTTAGCCAAGAAAACCTCAAATGGGGTCACAAAGAGTCAAATATGACTGAAAGCAACTCAACAGCAACAACAAAAGTTATCTTACCTTGCTTTTTCCCTTATCTATGATGTGGGGATCATAGACCATGTTATTTGCTAATACTGGGATGTCACTGAACTGTATCAGCTTAAGGCCAAGCTGATCCTGGTTTTTATAAGCTTTCCACTTCTTATTATAAAATTACAGTGGAGAGATGCTCACTTTTCTCATTTCTGACTCTGCAAGAATCCTCCACTTTCCTGATTATCCTCAAGCTGTAGCTCAACATGAAGCTAATCAAGGGGCTTGAGGGCCAAAGGTACATCATTTAGAATTGGGCATGGACGTCAAGAACCCTTGGTTCTGGTGTCCCGATCACTAATAGCATGTGACTTCGAAGAAAGGAAGGGGAACCACCATTTATTAAGCACCTACCATGTGCCAGGCACCATGCTAAGCACTATTTCATTTGATCCTTTCAGCATTCCTGTGAGGTAGGTGTTGTTATTATCCCTATTTTACAGCTGAGGAGACTGAGAATGACTGAGCTGAAGTGGCTTGCCCAGGGTCACAGAGCTAGTAAGCATTTGGGTTCATATCAGTACTCAGTTCTTTCTGACTCCAGACTCAGTACTCTCTCCACTGGGACACCACATTGCCTCTAAAGGAGATGAATAAATGAAGCTGGGGCCCCTGTTTAAGGGCAAATGCCATAAGATGACAAAGCAGGAGCAAAGAATGGATGGGGTCATAGCTTCCTTCCACTTTCTTGTGTAGAGAGTCTTGTGTGAGGTTTTTGAGAATTGTTAACAATGATGAGAAAACTTCAACGCAGGAAATATTGTTCTTTTTCACTGACTTGTCTCCTAATGGAGATTCATATCTAAACAACTAAGCCCCATTCCTTGATCCCACTTAGCTGTGGTTGAGATGGGTGCTTTTAATGGTGCTGTAATGCCTTAGGATTTTTCATGTGTTGCCGTGATCAAATAGCTCATCACCCAAGTGGCCATTCTCCCAGGGGTGATCCTTTTTGTACTTGGCTAGAGCTGGTTTTCAGAAAACAGACCATACTGCCTTATACATTTCATAATGTTCTTTTGTTTTCTGGAGCACTTTCACCCTGATTATTTCATTTTAGGCTTACAATAGCTCTAAGATGAAAACAACATGCACAATGTTTACAGCAACGTAAATGGAAAGAACAAAGGAAGCTAAACTGAACACTCATTATATTGACCGAAAACAGCCCCAAAAGAGCACCCTCCCATCAGTGAGGAAGTAGGGGGACTGTGAGCATGAAATATTGAATTTACTTCTAGACCGTGTTAAAGCAGTTAATTTTGCTGAACTGTTCCCCACACCACCCCCTTTTTAAGGGCTGGCTCAATGGTTAGAGGAGAAGGGAGAGATGTATCTGGAAACAAATGTGATGTAAAAATAAAAGTATCAATCAAAATAAACGGGGAGGGTGGGGAAGAGAGGAAAATCAGGGCTAAAAAGTAGTGAAATTTGAGGTATGCCTGGAAGGAGGTGAAGAATAAGACCAAAGCATTTTGGGGCTGTCTGATGTTTGTTTCTACCTTATTAAATGCTAAGAGTCTGATGTGAGATTTTACTCCTTGTTTTGTTTGTTTTTTGATTGTTTTTGCCAATGGTGGCGGAGTGGACAGAGGGTTGACCAGGAATCTGGGTTCAAGTAGTACTTCTGACGAACAGTGACTATATGACCCTGAGCAAACTTGACCCCTTGGGTGTTCTAGGCAACTCTCTAAGACTGTAAATTGCAGAGAAGGTACCTATTTGCATTGTTAAAGGGAGTTGTCTCATCTAAGAGTGACAGATATCAATGAAATCACAGATCCAGCTGCTATCCCTCTTAAATTCATCATAATTTCTTTTAACAGGAAAAAAAAACAGCTCTGGGAGGGATATTTGGTGGGTGTTTCTATCCCCATTCTCCTGATAAGAAAACTGGAGCACTGTTAAGTAATTCGCCTTAGGTGAAATAACAAGTTAGTGGTGGAGCTGGAATTCTCTAGAATTGCCAGGCTCTTTCCTCTCCAATAATGCACATTTGGAGTTTCAGAGGAAGGGCAAGACGGTGGAATTTAAAAGGGGGGTGGGTGGTGGCTAAATCCCCAAAAGTACCTCTGTTCCTGGCTCCCAGGTGTGCCTCGTGCAGTTGCACGAGTCAGAGGCTTCCACACTAAATTGCAGGGACTGCCCTGTGACACCTGCTTGTGGCATGTTGGAGGAGTTTCAGGGAGGTGCTTTCTGAATCGACTCCAAAAGTTCTGTCTGCTGATGCGTGTTTGTCCTTCTAAAGAAGTAGTTGGTAGACATTTTTGCTTGGTTTCAAAATCATTGCTAAACCAGATTTCTTCAATACAAAGTATAAAGGAAAATGAATGGAACAGGCTTTAGAAACTATAATAAAGTTTTAAATTCAGAAGCTTGTTTTCTGTTTGATAGACTTCGCCAACTAATCAGCCTCTTGAAATTTTTTTTTTTAATTCTGACTTGGTTAAAAAGGATCACATGCTGTTTCAGACTTCATAGTATCAGGACTGTGTTAAAGGCTGTACAATTAATTTTAAAGGGAGGCACTGGTCTAATCATGAACATTAATCTCTTGGGAAAATGGCCATTTGGAGACAAGATTTGGGTTGGAAATAATAAGCTTGGATCAGAGTAGAGCAGGGGTGGGGAACCTGTAGTCTCAAGGCCACATGTGGCCCTCTACGTCCTCAAGTGCAGCCCTTTGACTGAATTCAAAAGGGCTGGGCTTGAGTACCTAGAGGGCCACATGTGACCTTGAATCCACAGTTCCCCATCTCTGAAGTAGAGCCTAATCCAAGATTAAAAGTAAAGTATTTTAATGAAGAAAATTATTTCTTTTGAGGATTTTTGAGTTACCACTAGGCTTGGATAAAGATAAAAATTAAAGAACATGTAAGAAATTTGAATAGTGACCTAAAGGTATAAGACAGAGATCATGATTTACTTCTTTAGCAGGAGGCATTACAGATAGTATGGTGTACTTAGTAAATATTTTTTAAATGAATCAAACTTTCACAGATTTAGAAATATAGTTTGAAACTTTAAGCAGCAAGGTCTCTCTCTCTCTATCTTTCCAAACAGAATATTTGTCTTTTTTTAAAAATAGATTTGCAACAAATTCCTCAGTACTTCCGTAACCTATGTATGGACAGATCGGTTTCAATCTTTGAGACTTTGCAATAACAACACAGCTCATGCCCCACAGATAAACCTGAGGGTATCTCATTTTGACATAAATCATGCTCTCAAGGAGCTTATAATCTATCTAATGGGGTGGGGGGAGGATATGATATACGTGCAAGTAAGCGTTATTCCAAGTAGTTGTTGCCTTTGTTTTCGAAGAAGACCATACCATTAGAGAAATGATGGTGTGACTTGCACCTTGCTTTGAGTGAGGGAGGGCTGTGCAAGGTCACCAACGTCACTTCTCCTCCTGAGCCATCTGGATCCAGTGACCTGATATTCATCAGGATCAATTCCAAGTGGACTAATGGGGTAAAGGAAAGATCTAGATAAATGATCTAGGGACATTTGTTGTCATTCTTCTTTTATCTCTGACCCTCCATGACCCCATTTGTGGTTTTCCTGGCAGAGATACTGGAATGGTTTGCCATTTCCTTCTCCAGCTCACTTGCCCAGGGTCACTCAGCTGGTAAGTGTCTGAAGCCAGATACGAACAGGAAGATGAGTCTTCCTGACGCCAGCCTGGCACTCAATCCACGGTACCACCCAACTGCCCATTTGAGGAGGGAGTAATTGCTTTCAGCTGGAGATATGAGAGAAGATTTTGTGGAGGACAAGCCCATAAACTGAGCCTTGAAGGAAGAAAAAGATTTCAGCAGGTGTCGATGAGGGGAGGAGAAGGGAGCACATTTTAGGTGACAATTATAACCTGTGTGAATGTATGGATGTGAGAGCCTGAGGAATGAGAAGTAGTTGAGTTTGGCTGGTATGTAGAATGTGGGAAGGGTTGTAGTATGAAATAAAATTGGAAAAGGAGCTTAAAAAGCCATTGAAAGATTCTGAGGAGGGGAGTGACAGGTCAGACTTGGGCTTTCAAATATCTGTGGGAGTTCTGTGAAGGATGATTACGCAGGGGAGAGGTTATTAGATTAGTCTAGATGACAGGTGATGAAAGTTTGAATGAGGGTGGTTGCAACATGTGAGTGGAAGGGAGAGGACAGTTGAGAGATACACTGTAGAGGGCAAGACTCAGCAACTTATTGGATGGGACCGAGGGTAAGGGAAAGGAAGAGTCCAATCACTTTGAGGCTACAAACCTAGGTAATTTCCAAGGGTTGGATTGATTGATTGTGTGTGATCTCATTTGGCCAAACAGAAGAGACCTGAACATGTTTGTAGGCATTGGAGAGAAGGAATTGGGAGAAAAGAATAAACTGAGATATCCAGACTGTAACTCAGAGATGAGATTAGAGCTTAAGGGACAATCTACGATTAAATAAGATTTTGGAGTCATCTGCTGGGATGGTAATTTAAGCCATGGAAATTGGAATGAAATCATTAAAGGACTAAACATATTGGAATTAAATCATTAAAGGACTAAACATATATATATATATATATGTATATGGAGAGAGAGAGAGAGAGAGAGAGAGAGAAGGGGATCTTTACCTGGGATCTATGGTCTTGTTTCGAAAAATTTGTTTTTTTGATAATTGCATCAATTTCTTTTGTAATCCTATTTATTTTACTTTATTTATCTAAAAATATCATTCTGAGAAGGAGGCCTTAGGATTCACCAGACTGCCAAAGGGCTATATGACCGAAAAAAAAAAAATTGGTTAGGAACCATTGATATAGAGAGAATGTCCAGGACAGAGTCTGGTGGAACACCTAAACTTCGGGGGTAGGAAAATGATAATCCAATGATCCAATCCTCCCAGACAGGGAGGAAAGAATATAAGGAGAGACTATTCAGAATGAGGTGTGGCCAACGGTATCAAATATTCTAGAAAGACAGAAAATGAAGACTGACCAAAAGCCATTGGAAGTAACCACTCACAGGCCACTGGTGAAGTGGGAGAGTTATTTTGATAAGTTAGTGAGGTGAGAAAACATATTGCAAGAAATTGAGGAAGGAATAGGTAGTAGCGAAGGAAGGAAGGCCGTGAGTGTTGGCCATTTTTTTCCTAAAAGTGTAGCAATGAAAGGGTAGATAAGTTGAGGGAGCATCAGGTAAAAGGAAGGTTTTTGTTTTTTTTTTTTAAGGATAAAGCTAATAATGGTAGTTGCTAGCATTTATATAGCACTTTAAGATTTTCAAAGCATTGTATATCTCATTTGATCTCATTTGGCCAAATAGGAGAGACCTGAACATGTTTGTAGGCATTGTAGAGAAGGAATTGGGAGAAAAGAATAAACGGAGGATGATGGGAGAAAAGGTGGGATCAAAGGAAGAGCAAGAATAGGCATGGCATTTGAGCTGGGGTTAAAGGATGGGCAGGAATTCAAAAGTTAAAAGAGAGAGAAGGAAGATAGTCCAAGGAGGGAACAACATGAACAAAACTTAGAGGTAGAAGGGCTTCTGGTGTTGCTGCTTGTCCTTCATTTTCAGAGGACCAATGCCATCAAGGGGTGATGTCTTGACTTGTGCATAAATTGGATTTAAGTGAGGCAGAGTTGTGCAAAGTCATCAGCCTCACTCTGTCTTCCAGTCATTAAAGTCCAGCGGCAGGACAAAAGTCAGGATGACTAGTGATGGCCTGAGATGTGGCGGATGACCTTGGTATCTTCAATGACTAACCAAGCTCTAAGCACATTCCACGCTGCCTGCTTCAGCCACCAGTTTGGAACAAATTGTTCTCATTTGCCCATTCCACCAAGGGAAATCTTCACATGCTTGGGGCAGACATCCTTTTAACTCAGTGATAATTTTGGTTACCCTGAACTTCGTTTAGCCCATCTGCTGAGATGGTTTACTGGGGTGTGGCCATACAGCTTTCTGGAGCCACAGGTGAGAATGGGGTGGCAAGTGGATACCAAAGGTGGATGAGTAACCCTCATAGCAGAGGTGCTAGACCTCCCCAAACACCCCATACAGGGGGAGAGCACACTATTTTGGCTAGACTACAGAGTGGATGAAAAATAGTAATATAAGGCTCAAATAGTAGGGTGGTACCAGGTCATGAAGAGTCCTTGAATGCCAGAAGAGGAGTTTGAACCTGACTCTAGAGGTAATTGAAACCCCTGAAGGAGTACCGTCACTAAGATAGTGATATAATCAGATCTATAGGGAAGAAATACTATGCTAGCAGACAAAACGGGTAGATTGGATCAGGGAGAATGAAGTGGAAGTATCTTTTAGGAGGCTATTGCCATATCCTAGGTAAGTGATGAGGGCCTAACTTGGGGCAGAGGAAATACAGAGGAAGGAACTGGATACAAGAGATGTCAGTGTGGAATCAATAGGACTTGATAACTGCATGTGGATAGTAAGGGAAGGAGAAGAGATAAAGATAATCCTAAGCGTGCAAAAATAAAAATTGAGGAATGGTGGGATCATGGACAGAAATAGTAAAGTCAAAAGGAAAACGAGAGGGAGCCAGTTCAGAAGGAAAGACAATTTGGATTTTGGCCATGTTGAATTTGAGTGCTGGTAGGACACCCAGACTGAGATGTCCTGAAAGGTATCCAGAAATGTGTCTTCAGCTCAGAGCGATGAAGACTGAATAGATAGATTCAGAAGTCATTTGCATTGAGCTAGTAGTTGAAGCTGTGGTGATAAATGAGATATCCCCTTAGCAAAGGACAAAATCAATAAAGGACCATAGGATCATCGATTTAGAGCTGGTAGAGAGACAAGAAGAGCACTGTAAGAGCATGGAGTCTCTGCGGCCAAGGGGAGAGAGAATATCTGCACAGATTGGAGCACGTGTGGAGAGGAATGTTTAGTAATGGAGCAGAAAGCGGTCAACACGTCAAAAGTAGTAGAGAGGTCAGGAAAATGATACTGAAAAAAGGTAATTTACTTTGGTCAATAGCTCACTGGTGATTTTTGAGAGAACAGTTTCAGTAAAGTCTCAGAAGCAGAAACCAGATTGCAAGGGAGCAGAGGAAACAGTGGGTAGGGAAGAAAGTGGAAACACTCAAGTGTAGATAACTTTTTCAAAAAATATAGCATTGATGGAGAGGCAAGAGATTGGTTGGTAGGTGTATGGGTTAGAAGGGTTAAGGAGAGGCATTTTTATTTTCTTTTAGGGAGACCTAAGCATGTTTCTAAGGAGATGACTCAGTGGAGAAGAGCTAGAAGATGTCTGTGATAGATGAAACCACCTGGGACAAAATCCTAGGGAAGGCAGGATGGAGTGGGATCAAGAATGCTGGCAGAGAGAATTAGCCTTAATCACAAACATAGTTACTTTTGAGACCAGAAGGAACTTGGGTGAGGATTCTGAGAAGTTTTAAGGAATGGAGAAGGGAGGCTGAGAGAACCCAATCTTCTTAGTGAACTAGGAGGCTAGATTCTTTTGCTCTTTGTGTAGGTGGAAGTTGGGAGAGGGACTGGACAAAAAAGGAGATCGGCTTTAGAACTACAGGAAAGCTGACAGTTAAGTTCTGCTATAATGAAGAAAAAGTGTTCATCTTTCTGAATACAAAGTCAAAGCAAAGGTAGGCTTCTGTGACTAATTAGGGAAACTGCATTCTTATAATCCCTATAGAGGACTATAGCTAAGATAGAGGAATGAGAGGGTTGACTAGGCTCCTATTACTTTAAGGTGATTAGCAGTGCTGGGACTGAGATTTCATTTCATTGAAGGAGTTAGCATGTGAGTTAGGCTTTAAAGAATGAATAACGACTGGGGAAAGAGAAGCATTTCAAGAATAGCGAACAGCATGAGCAAAGCACAGAGGTCAGCAAGCATAAAGGATGTACAGAAATAGGAGTAGTTCACTTTGGCCAAAATGTAGAGTCCTTGTAGAGGAGCAACATTTATTCATTCATCCAACAAAACAATTATTAAGTACATATTACATGTTAAGTACTAGGCAAAGTCTAGGAATATAAAGACCAATTCAATTGGATGAAGAGGTATGAAACTGTCTTTGCCCATAATTGTATACCTGGGTCTTCTGCCTTCCAAATCCCAGTTCCATCCACTCCATCATATTTTTTCAGGCTTCTTTATTTATTCTAGATGTAATGTGAAAGCCTGGAGCAGTTTTTTGGGGGGTCTTTTTAAAAGGATTTATCTGTTCCTGAATATTAACAGATCATTTGGCCTGCTGCTTTAGCAACCTGCACTCAGTAAATCTGTGAAGGGGGTGTTACTTTTATTTCTCAGAGCCAACTTCAGGAAGCAGGCATGCTGTTCTTGGTATAAGAGATATTTCCCTTTTGTAGTCTGGTTTACTTGCCGTAATGGAGACAGAATTGGTAGGAGAGGTTAGAGTCATTGATTTAGAACTGGAGGTCATTCAGCCCAACTCCCCCATTTTACAGATGAGGTAATTCCAAGTCTTCCTGGCCTAGAGAGGTTAAGTGACTTGTCCCAGGTCACAGAGACCCAGGATTTGATCCCACGTGTTACAATGCCAAATCTAGCCATCTTTCCACTGTACCATGCTGTCTCAATAGAGAACCTTTTAATCTGGCTCTTGTCTCAGGACCTTCTTGGTTAATGGTTTCTGTGTATGAGCACCCAGAAAGGGAGTTGGTTCTTTCTCAAACAGGGATGGTGAACACAGAGATCCACCAATGGACCAGAGGTCAGGAAAGCTTGTTTTTTGTCCTAGCTACTAACTAGATATGAAAGGCTTTGTTTCATCAGCCCTAAAAGGATGGTTGAGCTAAATGATCTGTGACTTCTAAAGTATTAGAATTTTATGATCTCCACCTTTTCTAGTATCCATGCAAAATCAAGCAATGGAGGATGTACCCCTTTTCTATGGCAGATTTGTAGGAGCATCCAAACAAGAGTCACAGAGATTGGGGAGGCAAGGATGGGTTGTGACCTGTCTCTCACAATAGGAATAATGTGAGAACGGGTGACTGAATTTATAAACAAAAGGATGAACTTGTATCGAATTGAAATTGAACCAGCCATTTTTACTTTGTTTCTTTTGGGGCCCGGTCAAAAGTATGGTTTATAGAAAAGTATCTTTACAGTATTCATTGTAGCTGGTACACATAGAGATCCAAAGATTCAAAGGCCAATGTACTCTTATTTCACTGAAATAATCAGTCTGTTTCAACTTAGCCAAAAGACACTGGGATGTCTTAGAAAGTTCTATTTAAGAATTTAAAAACAGATCTTTGCTTCCCTTTCGACTCCTTGACTTGTACCACTAGATGGCAGGGCAGAGTTAAAGTTGACTCAGAGAGAAGGAAAAGCTAGCTAAATTTTGAGAAAATATTAAATGCAAGTCTTGAAAGTAAATATCCCCCTAGTCTCATTTCCTATGCTAAGGATAGTTTGGGCCAATAATTGATACCCCAAATAAAGTATTGAAGGGATTGTGCTGTGACATTAGAGATGGATGAAATCCCAATAAGCTATTCTTTTCATCTTAGAGGTTTGTCACCATATATGTATATATATACATACATATGTATATATATATATTTATATATATATTTCTCTCTGTCTCTGTCTGTCTGTCTGTCTCTATGTATGCATATACCAGGGTCAACAACTGAGTTGGAAGGGATCTTAGAACCAATCCTCATTAGACAGATTAAAAACTGAGGCTTGAACCAATTGTGTCATGCAAGGTCACACTGGTATGAAGTAGTAGAAATGAGATTTGAACAAATACCTGCTGATTCCAGATCTGGTGCTCTTTTCACCGTATGACTCTGCCTTTGTAGCCAGCTGTTTAATTTCTTAAGGATTCAAAGGAAAAGGTCTTAACAGAAAATCAGTTTTTCAGTTGGGGAATCTTTTCCTTTAGTGTTATGCTTTGGTCCACCTTCACTCTTTCTCTTCAGTATTTATAAGTTTCATTTGAATTTGGGTGTCATTTTATTTATTTCACTTCAATAAACATTTATAAAGTGACTGCTATATGCAGAGTACAGTACTAAGAGCTGGAGGGATGATTAAATAAGACATGGTCCATGAAGGTCAAACTGGCAGTGGCAAGGAAACTAACCAAATAATTATAATACAAAATAATACGTTGTAAGTACATAAGAAATATGTGAGCCAAAAGGTGGGGAGGCCAGGAGACGACTGTTACTGACTGTGGAAGGTCTCTGAGGAGGGTACTGTGGAAAGAGCATGGGATATGGAGTTAGAAGGCCTAGGTTCAAATACCACCTCTGCCATTTCGTCCATGTGATCTTGGACAAACCATTCAACCTAAATGACCTTTCTCTGGCTTCAAAATATATGAGCCTATAAATTAGCATTAGAGCAAGGCCTTAAAAAACAGGTAGAGTTTTAAAAGATGAGGGGAAGGGGCAGAAACTGAAGTCATTCCAAGTATAGGTAACACTAACAAAAGTACAAAGGGATTTTTCTATCCAAGCACCTGTATCCATGTGATTCTTGTCTGTGGCCCCATATGAAACCTGCAAAGAAGCATAACTCAGTATAATTGGAGGCTTCCCTTTAGATGATTTAAAATAAAAATTGGTGGTTACTAGTATAAGATGAAGCACTCTGTTATCCAGAATCACAGGATCTCTCCTTATTCTTGCTACATGACCTTCCTACCTCCTTTTCTGACCATGTGTCTTGGAGGATTATGGTTATGTTAATTCTGATGTGCATATTCTCAATGGTACTGTTACCCCCTACTTATGCTCACTCAAGGGTCTATCACTCTTCCGGTCCTTTCTGATTTTGATTCTTTGGAAATCATGGCCTCACATTATCACTGCAAACATTGGTCTGGGGGGAAAAGGGGTTGTGTAGAGTAGCCTTGGGGGTTAAAGTATTGGTTCAATTTTTCAAATGCAATCCAGCTCACTCTCTTCTCATTCAATTGTGGTACCAGCAAGAGGCAAAGGCAGGTCTCTGGATTTAGCCCAGAAACCCATCTTTTATTATTGTACCTTTCTGAGATGTATCCTGCCAGAGGGCAGAGGGAAAGATGTGTTATAGAGCAAACCATCTATCATTCGGATTACTCCCAGGAGATCTGGGGAGTCACCACATGAGCTTTTTCTGGAGGTTGCAGTCCCCACTAAACAGAAACAAAATGCGGCATTTCAATCCTGAGAGCTTTCCATAAGTTTTATGTTGTAAGATATCTATTTGTACTTTGGCACCTCAGTCACTTTTATAGGATAACTCAGTGACAGGGAAAAATAATTAAATTAGAAGATCCCCCGCACCCCCAAAGCTTCAGTTATATTTAAAATCAGATCATTTTCTTTTTTGGACACCCATTATTCCAAACAAAATACTACTTTCTCTCCTGAAGGATATATTAAGGTCAGTAATAAGATTTTTAACAAATAATTCAAACATATAATATAACAAATAATTCAAACATTTTTAACAAATAATTCAAAACATCAGAAATGAAGGGCAATCCTTTTTATCATCTGTGGATAATGAATTTTCTTGCGCTTATTTGGAGGAAAGGGGGTGTAACCTGCAATTTACAGCTCTTTCACTTTGTTTTTTTAATAGGAACAGCTTACGTGTGTGGATCATCACAATTGCTGTCATTTTTTCTAGGACACGTTTCCTAATTTCTTCTCCATTAGTATGAAGAGTGATGGATATTTTGGCTTTTATCTCACGAGTTTAGTTTTTTTTCTTCTGATGCTGCAATTCATATTAAACAATAACAATCTGGGTGATGAAGCGAATGCTGAAGTATAACATTCTGATACTTCAGATCTTTAATGAATGTATGGTCTCATCAATATGGTTATCACCCATCACTGCCATGACTCATTCATAGCTTCTCATCCTGTGATTCTTATACATGCCTTCCCATGAATGCGCTCTGAAGTATCTAGCCAATGTTGTACAGGCTTTCTTCTAAGTCCTTTCATATTTTGTGGTCACCAGTGAGGTTGTCAGGCTGTCCATCAGACCAGGGGTGGGGAAACTGTGGCCTCAGGTCCTCATATGGCCTTCTAGGTCCTCAAGTGCTGCCTTTCAACTGAATCTAAACTTCACAGAACAAATCCCCGCAACAAAAAAAGTTTGTTCTGTAAAAGGCGGACTGAGTCCAAGTTTTACAGAACAAATTCTTTTATTGAGAGGATTTGTTCTGTGAAGTTTGGATTCAAACAAAGGGCTGCACTTGAGGACCTAGAGGGCCACATATGGCCTTCAGGCCAGCAGGTTCCTAATTGCTGTATCCCATACTTTCACAACAAGTCCAACCCAGCTCCTTTTACAATCACAAATTTCTTGCATGTTATTTCTTATGCTGCTTCTTAGAGGCAAGTCATCAATGGTAATAATATATAGTTGTGTATCCTACTTACACCTATTATATCGCTCTCCATTGCACTTGAGGTCATCTGTAATGTCAACCACTTGAGGGTCATGGTGTTCTAGAATTTGAAGTATCACTAAGAGACTAAGAGGGTTAAAAATATAGTTGTATCAGGGGAAGCTTGATATAAATGAAAGCAATCTGAATATCTCATTCCTCTCTTCATGGGAGTGGGCAGGGAGTGGCTATGGATGTAGTATTGCACATATTGTTAGACACTTTGGATGCAGTTTTGTTGAACTGCTTCTTTATAAATCATTGCTACAGGGGATGTTTCAAGGGGTAAGGGGAAGATAAAAAAAGAACAGTAAAAATAAGATTTTGAAAGCACTGAACAGTTGGTGAATGAAAAAGTTATTTATGCATGTAAGAGAATATTATTGTGTTATATAATGATGAATATCAAGAATCCAGACACATGGGAAAACTTGTTTCTGAGAAGAATGTGGCCTAGTGGACAGAAGTTAGTGGGACTCAGAGTCATGAAGAGTTGAGTTCAAATCCTGCATCTAACCTCTAATAACTGTGACTTATCAACTAAGTAAAACATAGGTTGTACTGGTGGAGGGAGTTTCCATAACAAAATCATTGATACTTGATGTAGAAAAGAGAAGTGCCACAGAATGAAGAAAGCAGAGCCTGAAGAACAAAAACCAAAATGACTACAATGAGGTCAATAAAGAACAAAAAAACCAAACCAAAACAAACATTAGTACTCTCCTGTGCAAATTAGAAAACAGCTCTCCTGTTAATAACTGACTAATTTGGGGGAAATGTACTTTGTAAGTGAGGTCATTTAGGGTGTTGGGAAGTGGTGTCAAAATGTAGTAATAAACTTAAAAATACAAAATACTAATTTCCTAAATATAGCCTACTCTTTTCATCCATACTTAATTCTGGATCCAGCTCAGTCTGTGTCTGCAGTGTTTGTCCTAGACACTGACTAACTCAATGGATTGCCTCTCCAATTATATGTCATTATCTGGACAATAAGCATTTTCCTTCCATTTGTTTTTCTTGTATGTAATGTTAGTCTAATCTCTCTTGACTAGTTGTGAATCTCTGAGAAGCCTCTGTGTGCAATCAGCCAGCACAATGTCATTTCCAAATAAGAGAACCTGAAGAACTTCCTCATCTATAGGGAATCCCACTCCCTTTGTACAGAGTATCTTCCACGATAAAGAACAAACTTCTGTTGAACATATATTGCCATATTCTATTTTCTTCGTTTTGTTGCTATTTGACAAAAGAAAAAAAGATGCATGAATAGATGAAAAAGCATTTATTAAGCACTTAGTATGTGCCAAACACTGAACTAAGTGCTAGGGAGACATATACAAAAGCAAAGACAACCCTGCCCTTAAGAACTTTTCATTGTAGTAGAAGATACATGTGTGGGATGGTGACCAGGGAGGGGTAGTTTGATTTGGAAAATTACAAGAATTGTGAGTGGAGTTACAGGACAGTAGATGAACACAGCATATCTAGGGACAATGAGAGTTGATTTGATCGTGTTTATTTGGGTGAGGGGTGGGAAAGGTACAGTAGGAAGTGGTTGCCAGGTAATTGGAGAGATGTATTTTTAACTCAACTGCCTTTCTGAGACTTCCCTCGGTGCCGAGGCCTTCTTACCCCAGAATGTTCTTCTGCCATGCTAACTCTAAATGCACGCAGAATGCACAAATTTGAGGTATCCACTCCCAAATGTTCACATGGACTATTTGTGCCTGACCCATGGTAAAACATTCTGAGCTCATATTGGTCTGATCAGCCATAGTCGGACATGATGAAACTTGACTCTAGCAGAGTGATGTCATTTGGTCCTCTTCAAGAATGAAGGACAACCAACCCTTTCTAACTCAGTTACCTCTTTGGGACTTCCCTCAGTGCCTAGGTCTTCTTATACCATAATGTCTTTCTGCCATGCTGGCCCCTTCTCCCATTGGTGAGTTGGTGCTGGGGTTGCCATTCTGGGGATGTCTGGGTCAAATTTCATTCCCCTATGAATATGAATGGGTATCCCCCAATGTTTCAGCTCCTTTTTCGTATGTGGTCTTTCACCCTTTGAATGTTAACTCCTTGAGGGTAGTGACTAGTTTTCTTTATTTATATGTGTATCCCCAGCATTTAGTGCCTGGCACTTAATAATTCCTCATCGCCTGCCTGAGCAGTGAAGCATGAACCTCCCCAATGCTCACTCTGGGATGGCCTCCTCTCTCCCCCAGGAGACTCTTTGAGGCTGTATTTTACTCTAAGTCAATTGGATATGAGGTTCTATGGGAGATACAAAGCATAACACAAAATGTTGATGAAAACAAAACATAAAAGAGTAAAAAAAAAAACATAATAGCAAAATAAATACAAAAACATCACATTTGTCATGAGATGACTTCAGCTTATCCTATGAGTTTCATACACAATGAATGCTAAGTTTAATGGAAAAGGAGATAACTTATTTGGAGTAAAAGCTTCAAGCAGGAAGGATGTGAACTTGGGTCTTAAAGGATGGTAGCATTGAACTAGGTAGACAAGAAGGGAAAAGACACTGTTGGAAATAATGGAAAATGGCCAAGTACAGTGAATGTCCAGGGGTCAGTGAGATGAGAAACAGGGAGAGGAAATTAGAACAGTAAACTTGGGACACAATGGGGATAACAAAGCACTGAGGGAAAGTCAAAAGTAGCCTCTTAGGAAAAGTTTGAGGATTTCTTCCACAAGTAATGGGGAATCACTGAGGGATTTGGAGCAGGAGAGAGTGATGAGATCTTCACGAAGAATTAATATGCCAGCAATGTTCAAGCTGGATCAGAGGGAAGAGACCCTGAGGCAAGGATCTCCTTAGTTGGGAGACTATGGAAATAGTCTAAGCATGATAATTAAGACCCTGAATTAAGAGAGCTAACAGTTAGAACTGAAAGAAATGAGCCATTGTAAAACAAACTGCAAAGGGAAGGTGTGATAGGGAATGGTAACTGATGACATGAAGAACAAAGGTGAAATCCAAGAAAATTGAGGTTCTGTGACTCACTGCTGCCACTGATATCAAGAGGCAGGCAGGAGGGGGAATTCCTTTTGAAAGTGTTTTGAGGAGGGGATGGAAAAAATGATAAATTTGGCAGACACCTTGGGTTTGTGGTGAGGGGTGACTACCCAAGTGAACGATATGACAGCTGGAGATACAAAAATGGAGCCTGAAGGAGAGACTAAGGCTAGATTTGTAAATCATCTGTATAGAAATAACTGAAACCATGGAAAGAAAAAAGGGATAAGGTTGAGGACAAATTCCACATTCCACATTTATTAGTATCAGAAAGAAGTGGTGGTCAGAGAGAAAGAATGAGAAGGGAGTTCAGAAAATTAGGCAAATGTCAAAAGTTGCAGAGAACCAAACAAAAAAGAATTAAGAAGGAGAAAAGAACACTGAATTTGGTAATTTGGTTGTTAATGACTTTCAAGAGAGTACTTTTAATAACGTGGTGGAGTGGAAGCCAGACTGAAGTGGTGTGAAATGAGGCAAGTGTGACAAAGTAGATGCAGCAAGTACTATATACTTGTTGCCTCTAGAAGTCTGTTAGCAAAAAGAAGGAAAGATACAATAGTGGACAGAAGGTGGACACCAGGGACAAGTTTCTCTCAACACAGGGGAGAACTGTTCATGTCTTTGGGCAATGGAGTGGATGAAAATGCCATAAAGAATGAGGGCTAATTTAATAAAGTCTCTGAGGAGGTGGGAGGGGACAGGTTTTCAGAAATGGAAGGAAAGAAGGCGGCCCTAGAAAGGCAGAGGTGGGGAAACATCTTTGAGACTGCAGGGAAAAAGAAGCAGATTTCAGCATTCTCTCTCTCTCTAAACTTCCTAAAGAGAACAGTACAAAATGAAACAGAATATGTTGGTAGGTAATGTGTTCACTGATGAACTTGAATTACAGACTAGATGACCTCTCTTCAGGAATACTGTAGTGGGAAAATTCCTGCTTAGTGCAAGCTGCACTAGCTGCCCTATGAAGTTTCTACTAAATGAAATTCTATGACCCTATGGAGCTATGATTCTAGGAATTCATGACTTGTACCTTCTCAAGAAAAAAGTGGAAGGCAAGTTCTGATTTAAATAGGGAGTGGAGACAGAATTGGTAGTTTGAGCAGAAAAGATGTTTTGGAACACCCATCAATAAAAAAACAAAGGCTAGTTAAACAGTAGTGAGGGCCCAGTTAAACCTACATAACATTAATATTTCCTGGGCTTAGTCAGAACATTTCTGTAACTTTTTCCAGAAATACTATTACGGTCCAGGAAAAAGAGCAAAGAAAGGACAGGGAAATGATCTAGGGCAGGAGATTGGTACAAAGAACACAGCAGAACAAGGCATAAAGTCTTAGGCACAAAAAAGCAACCATTTAATTAAATACTGAAATATAACCAGTATTCCAGAAAAAAAATGGCACCATATACCCAGTTACTTTGCTAGTGCACATTACTTTATTTGGTTAACTTTTCATAAAAAAGAATTCATGTCCACATCTAAGACACTTTCCTGAAAGTCATGATCATACATGTTTTTCTTCTTTATCTTCAAGAGAAATCTTACGTCTTATAGATGGAACAATCACTTTCTACATCCCATCCCATCCTTTGGAAGAAGCAGACCACACTGCTCTCTAACACTAATCCACTCAGGATGGCCAACAAAGAAAGCTTGCGACTGATGTTTAGGGTCACTGCAAAAGAAATGAAAATCACTCAGTATTTACGAAGTTAATAAACTGGCGAGATATAAATTATTTACAGGGTTACAGAAAATGTAGGCTTAGAGTTATTTTTTAATGTATTTGTTCTATGGAACCTGCACTGAACTACATTTACTACTGCTGCTATCTTCTCCCATACCTTTGCACCTGTATACCTTTCTACTGTCACCAGTATCACATGATTGAGCACAAAAATTTGCTTACAGTGACAATACTGTCTCTTCACCTCCTATGACAAGAACCAAACTATAGGAAATGCAAAATAAAGAGGGGATACCAGTAAGGAGGTGTTAATATTAGAAATAATATAAAAGCAAAAGGTAACGCAAATAGTACTAAAGGCAACACAAAGATTGAGAAGAGTTTTCATATGAATAAACAAGTACCAAGTTCAAATAAGAACTTTGTAAAAGAGTAACTTTTGATTTCCACTACTTGATTTGGATTTGTGTAAGAAAAAAATTAAGAAATGCAAAAGGGGTTTATCCTAACTCCTCCACTTACCAGCTGAGTGGCCAAGAGCAAGTCATTTAGTGTTTCTGAATCTTTGTTTCTTCATTAATAAAATGGGGATAATACCATTTACCTTGCCTAGCTAATAATGTCACTGTACTGTGCATGCAGATAGGTAGAAATGCTTTGGAAACCGTACATGCGCTATACAAATATATGGTGGAGTATTAGTCTATGAAGAACCCCAGCATTTATTATGATCTTAAAGTTATGTGCCCTAGATACATGGGATTAAATTATTTCTTTGCCAAATACATAATGGAAATTGACAAACAGGAATTAAAATATATACCTCTGATTGCCTGAGAATTTGATGTAAGGACAAATAATTTTATAAGTCTGAGACACAGAGGAGTGTAGTCATGTTCCCAAATGACAGCTGGAATCAGCAGGAGTTTCCCATAGCTGGACAATAGTAGTGCTTTCAGAAGCAAAATGAAGTTGGACTTTCTTCTCAGTGTTGTGGGTTGGATTAGCCACAAACCAGCAAAAATTCCAATAAAGAAAGCCATTTGTTCTATAGAGGAAATGAAAATGGAAAGTCTGAATCATCACATCAAAACCAAACCCCACCTAAAAACAAATAAACCCTAATTCTAAAAACTGATCAGCAGATTTCATGAGAAATGTTTTACCAGGATTTCTCTCTTTTTCTGGACCTCTCGCTTTTGTTAGTCAAACAGTGCTAATGTGATTAATGAAACACAGTTAAACCCAACTTGATTCATGTGTTTCCCTACTTATAGTTATGAGATAATTCAACAAGACAGACAGATTCAACGAGCACTTGAAATTTTTTCTTAGATTTTCAGTTCCTATTTCTTCAGTATCTAGAGGCAATGTGCCAAATTTCCAAAAGACTATGATTTCTCATGTGTAGCTTAAAAGGGAAGAAAGGATAGAACAGGGAACAAGAGGTCTAAATTCAGATCTAGAGGACTTATTCCCAAGAGAGCAAATGGAAGGGACTGACTGTACATGTTATCTAAATGATTATTTTTCTTTCTTTAAGTTACCTTTTTATTATGAAGTTCCTGGCCTAGACAATTTCAATGAAAAAACTAGTTGACTATCTGCAAAGAAGGCTATCTGAATGTATTCTTGGATAGGAGGACTCCTCGGGACCCTTTTAACAAGACTTCAGATTTGGAAACTGGTTCTAACATACATTTGGAGACATGGCTAATGGGGGAAATTGTTTTGTGAGATTCTGTAGCTATGTATAGAGGGCTTCATTCATTTCTCAGTGGGAATGGAGGGACAGGGGAAAGGATATATTAATTTAAAAAAAAAAAAACAGAAGTTGGCTTTAGATCCACTTCTCAATTAGGGAAAATTTGAGCCTCCACTGTCTTTATTTATAAAGTATGTAAAAAAAAGGTTGTCTCAGTTTTCTCAATTATAAAAAGAAAAGGTTGGACTAGAAGGATCCTAGGACCCCCTCCAACTCTAAAGTTCTATAAAATCTATGATCTTTTTCACAAGAAAGAGGAGACATAGTATTGATACTCTACTTGGAATTCCTTGAAAATGAGGAATAAATACATATCTAATGTGGTATTGGTAGAACTGAAAAGCTTTGCTTTTTCCTCTTGTTTAACAGAAGTCAAGGTCTCCAACAGTTTTCTATAGAAAATTTGTGAATTGATGCTTCAGTCATATAGATTAGATCATTTTAAGTTTTCCAGTGGTAAGCACAAAGGACTTTAAGGAAAGAAAATATAGTATCTGAAATTTATAAGAAGTTCTCCCCTTATTTTAAAGAGTAGACGGATAGTCTTTGATAGGTTTCCTTTGGAATAAAAATATAGATGAGTGTCTGTGTATTAATCAACACTTACAGAGCATCCACTGCAGGTTTGTATTGCAGCTTTTCTTGAATTGAATGGGACACTTTATTCCTAAATTCAATTAATGAACCTGGTTGCTACTGCATGCACAGTACTATGCTAAGTGTTGTGGGGGACACAAAATGAGGGTATTCTTTTGGCCACTAAAAGCTCACAACCTAATGGTGAAGATGTCATACACACATTAAACAATTCAACAACTAGAAAACAATATATTTAACTCCCTGCATGAATAAATCAGAATAAGTGATCCTACAGGAATTTAAGGTTTCCCACTCAAGAAGTAGTTTAGTTTACTCTGCTTAGTTTTTGATACTGGAGAAAAGAAATTACTGGAAGCTAGGATGTTTGTTGCTAGAAAGTCTGTCATCAGTTATTTTAAAATAATGGTAGTTATACCCAAGTAAAGCACAAGACAATTATTGGAAGTGATATCACTGATAAGTTGTTTTAAGTCTCATCTGTAAGATAAGACTAATAGTAGCATCTGTCTCACAGGGTTGTAAAATGAGAAAATATATATATATATATATATATATATATATATATATATATATAAAATGCTGAGCAAACCTTGAAGCACTATATAAATATGTTATCTGTTGTTATTAACATCAACAGCTAGTCTCAGTAAACAAGGGGCCTGGATAGTCTTGGTTTGTAAACACTTGTTTAGGTTTCAAATGTTGAGATAAATAAGCAGACTTTTCTTCAAATCCCAAAAGCATTTATGAGAAACTCAGAAAGATATATCTTATCCCTATTTATAAATACATTTATTGTTTAGTCATTTCATGACCCCATTTAGCGTTTTCTTCCCAAAAATAGTACAGAAGTTTGACATTTCACAGATGAGGAACTGAGGCAAACAGTGCTGTATCACCCAGGATCACCCCGCTGATAAGTATCTGAGGCCAAATTTGAACTCAAGAAGATGAGTCTTTCTGACTCCAGGTCAGATACTCCATCCTCTGTGCTACGTAGCCACTTAGCTGCCCGAACTACATTTATACACACCTACATTTTACTCAAGAGGTACAATAGAAGGTATAGTCTATCATCTGTGGGGTGATGGATCAGTCAGTTCTCAGATGGGATTTCTGTATATCTTTCCTCTGTAATTCAGATTGCTTGGCTCTTTAGGTGCCTTTAGCTTTGGAATGGTCAGGATTCATGGTCAAAGGTCAGAAAGGCTATTGATCATTGGGCAAACTAGGCCACTGTGGAGATGAGTTTTTATATATCTTCAGGAGATAGCAATTATCCTTTTAAATATTACGCTTTATTCATCTGTCCACATAATTCATGTCCAACTGGTAAAATATCCCTACTTTGGTGTGGTGACAGTATTCTGAACTTGGAATAAGCAACAGTTGAGTTCAAATCCTGTTCCACACATTAACTAAGTTTGTGACTCTAGGAAAGTTATTTAACTTCTTTCTACATGTCTGTTTTCTCATCTGCAAAACAGAGGTAATATCACCCATAAAACATCTTTTATAGGGCTCAAATTGAGATGGTGTGAAATGATTTGCACATCTTAAAGGAAGTGGTATATAAATACCATTTATTAAGACAGCAGCATTCAAAGAGAAGAATGTCTGGAAGAATCCTCCCACTGGCCAAATCGAGTATTTGAATGTTATAAACACAGCAGATGTAGGACAAATGTGATAAGTATATATCTGCATATACTGCAAACCTGCTTAGCTTATTTATCCAGTTCTTTTAAGTTGAATAATTGGTCACTAAATTAATAAAATATATTGAATTAATGAGATATATTATTACAATGGCATTTATATGGTACTCCAAAACATTTTCTAAAAGCTATTGGATGAAGAATGATTTTTCTCATTTCATGTGAAAAAGCAAAGAAAACCAAACCAAACCAAACCAAAACCCAAAAAACTCAAGTTTAATCTCACAGAGCAGGTTAATGGCAGACTTTATAATTTAATCTCAACCTCTCCATTCCAGTTCATCTGACCCCTTCATTCTGAACTCAGCAGCCCATCTCCCATCTCTGTGCCTTTGTCCTGGTCATTTGTCATGCATGACACACATCTTTTTCTCACCTTTGCCCTTCCAGATCTTTAACTTTATTCAAGGGGCAGCTAGGATGCTACATCCCACTAAAAGTCCTCTTGGTGCTAGCATTTTGTCCCTCCTTAAATTCCCCTGTATTACTTACTTTGTGTACAGATAGTATCCACCCCGAGAATGTAAACTCCTTTGGGGGCAGACAGTTTTGTTTTTAACTCCTTAGTGTCTGGCATAGTAAACAGAGTAGACATTTTTGGTTGAATATAACTGATCAAGCCTCTCTGAGGTTTTAATGAAGATTAATACTTCAGTAGGAATATAAAGAATGACTTCTTACCTAAAGAAGCTATTGTAAACATTCTATAGAAATCCCATTCTTTGGCGTATCTTATTAAGTCATCAGGGTCAGTGTGCTGGCTTGAATCTTGCAGCTGCAACCACCTCAGATATGCTTCACAAAGCAAACAAAATATGCAGAGCTTCCCATGGATCTGACAACCAAAAACACCTGGCACTGAAGGCAGGTAGAGAAACAGCCCAAACATACTTAATATCAATAAGGCAAAAATCCTGTAAAGTATTTATTTTTGCTAAGGAAGTTCCCATTTAATAGCTTTTTAAACTTAGGACTGTCAAATTAACAATACATTTGCATTCATTCTTCACACCACTTCACTAATTAATTATATGATCTGCAAGCTCTTCTTTAGTTCCTTTTGAACAGAAGAAAGCACCCAAAAGTGATGTGTAGTGATGAGAGGAGAAGCAAGAAAACAAGGGCAACATTAACTTAACCTGTATCTCACTAAAGCCATTTGGACTGACTGTAACATTCCTAACAACACTGACTCCAGTCCTAATCTAGACCGTGTGCTATAAAGTGATAAAGACAAATACAAACCAACTGAAAATTCCAAAGATTAAAGTTGCTGCAAAAACAGAAAACACTAGGAAACTTGAGCTGATCCTTTCAAACTTGACATGTGCCTTGTCTATAAATTAAAATCTTTCTGACCTCCAAGATTTCTACAAGCAGAAAGGATCAGGCCTAAGCTTGCTGAGGAGATATAGACAGACAGCACACAAAGCATCAACTCTCTCTGTTATCCTTTTAAAGCACTAAGACTTACTAATGGTGGACAAACAAATCTGTTACTGCCTTACCGTTTATGCAGTATTTGCTGATCTAAATCATTAAACAGATTTCAATTCAATAAATTAAATGGACCTCTGAAAGCCTGCTTCTTTCATGAAGACTTCCAAGATTAAATGGTAGGAAGGGCTTTTCTATACCCAGATTCCCTCGAAAGGAATTACAGCAAAATAGCATAGCATAGCAAAATCTGTAAACAGTGTAAATAGTGCTATTGATTTATCAGTTTCCTAGACATTTAAAATAGTTTTCAAACGATGTAAAAATGAGAAAAATATACAACTTACATTTATCTTGGTATTGAAAAGAATATGCCTATAGGCCTGCGCTTTGCATAAAATGGCATTGATCAGGATGATAACAGGATCATACTCAATGTACTTGTCCACAGGCTTCTGGCAAGACTTCTGAAATATTTCAAGATAAGATTATGTGAGGACAAGTAAATCTACATTATGAAATCTTACAGATTTAAAAATACCTGTGCTATTCTGGTGCTGGAAAATAAGGTTACACTGATAGTTTCACTAATTGTGATTAAATACAGATGTGGTCCCAAAGTTTGTTCTAAATTACATAATCTTCCAGGCTAGAACTATTAATATTTTAACCTCAAATTCAAAGAACTATATGTAAAATTGTATTTAAAGGCTGAATTGGGCATAGTTTCATGAGTTGTCAGAATAAAGAATTGCCAAGCACCTAGTGTACCAAGGATGACTTTATCTTTAGGTAGGCTGGTCCTCAGAAATCAGACATTGTTCAGATTGTACTTAAATTCTTCTCATCTTGGTAGAACCTGAAAGAGTTTGAACTCTGCTGACATAAAGCCTCTGGGGATCCAAATCAACTCCACACCAAAATGAGAACCACACTGTAACCCTCAAGGCTTAACCTTCTGCTTTGTCAGCAATGGTGGAAGAGTGGCAGAAAGAAGACGGCAGGAATAAATTTTTAGTGTCTCAAAACATTAATTTAGCTGTAGATCTTCTAATGCTGAGGTCCTTGTTCAATTTACAGCTAGCATTTATATAGTGCCTTAAAGTTTGCAAAGCTACACATATATGTGTATATGTACGTGTATGTGTGTGTCTATACTCACACACATATATATGTATAAATTCATTTAGTAATAATAATAGGTGAGGTTTTAAAGCTAGCATTGATATAATGCCTATTATGTGACAGGCACTGCACTAAGTGTTTTACAACTATGATCACATTTGATCCTCACAACAGCCCTGGGAAGTAGGAGTTATTATTATTCCCATTTTAAAGATGAAGAAACTGAGATCAAGGGAGGTTAACTGATTTGCCCAGGATCACATAGCTAAATGTCTAGAGTAGGAATGGAATTCAGGTCTGATTCCAAATCTAGCACTCTGACCACTCTGCCACCTCACTGTAGTTACTGTCTATAGATTACTGGAGGAACTAAATAATTATCAGTTTGAAAATTCTTGTTATAAATGAAACCAGAAGACAAAAGGAAGTCGCTGTTGCTCAATGGGGTGATCCCTCATGAATTCTCTTTGTAGAAGCAAATAATAGTTTGTGGAGTTGACTTTATCATGATTCCAAAAGCAACAAAAAGCATCCTTTCCAAGGATCCATGGAATACCTGGTCATTGTATATTACAGTATTCATATTAACTTCTGCGAAAAAGACCACTATTGAAGCCAAATGCTGTAGAGGATGAGGAAGTGAGGAAATCCTATCAAAAAAACTCGATAAGGCTCTCTGTATTACTCAGTATATACTGTAATACTCAGTGGCTTCAATGTTAATATGGGTTTGCGGGAAGATGGTAAAACATGTTTTGGAAAACATGGTTCAAGGAGTAAGAAATGAAGGGAGGCTACAGGTTTGCAGAGTGTACATAAGCTTCACTAATATATCATGATTTTCTTCAAGGAAAGAGTTGGTAGATGTTAGATGTGAACACCAAGAAATATCAGAAAACTCAAAATGTACTGTTTTTCAACAGATAAGAACACTGGTTAATAACGTGAGAATCAACTACATATGTATGATTAAGCCCATTGAGTCAGTGGAGGAAAGAACAATTTTAGTATCAAATTAGAAGAAAGGCATGGTTTTCAACTGAGGTAAGCCCAACCTATTCAAATGAAACATGTAACTAAGGCTATTAAATGGGAAATGGATAAAAGAACAGACTGAGACATAGACTATCACTATCTCCTAAGGAAGTAAATCAGTAGCTATAAAACCAAAAGAATCTAGAAACTTTCAGCCATTTAAATTTATGCTTCATTAAGAGAGGCACAGAACACTAAGGAAGTTGTAGTCCTACTGTCCTCTTCACTAGTCAGAAAACATTTGCAATACTGTGTTTAGTTCATTTCAGGAAGGACATTGATAGGCTAAGTATCTGGAGAAGAATAACCATGATGGTGAAGGGTCTCAAGTTCATGCTCTACGAGAACTAGTTGAAAGAACTAGGGAAATAAAACTTGGACAAGATGCGGAGATAGGAGGACAGGATGGCCATCTTCAAGTATCTGAAGGCCTATTCTTTGGAAGAAGGATTATACTTATTTATTCTTTCAAGGCAGAACTCTAGGAGTGATGTGTAAAAGCTGAAAAGAATCAAATTTAGATATGATGCAAGAAATACTTTCCTAACAATCACAACTATTCGTAAACATAATGGATCACTCAGAAGGTGGAAGTCTTCAAGTAAAAGTCAAATGACCATTTTTCTGGGATGTGGAAGAGAGTACTCTTGTTCAGGTATGTTTGGCATGGATGGCCCTTGAGATCATTCCAGTGCTCAGATCAAATGATTCTATCACTGTTGCCAAGGAGAAAGATAACACAGAGCCTTTGTAGAATCTTACAGAGGAACACAACGGAAGACTGAGGAGTAGCACTTTGTAACATAAAAAACAATGAAAGGAAAATAAATTCATAGGCTATTTTAGGACAGACACAATTAAGCTAATCATTCCTAGGTTTTTTAAAAACATTACTGAAAGGATGACAATAAAGAGAGAAAAGGGAAAAGATTTGTTGAGATTTCTATGACAAAACACTAACCCCCACCAGCATGAGGTAGAATGGGACTGAAAAAAACAAACACAGGAAAAAGGACTAGATCAAGTATACACAGAGTTGGTGTAAGCTGGAGGTAACACAATTTTAAGGGTGTTAAGGTCTGGATTCTCAAGACAGATGAAAGAAGGATACCAAAAGTTTGGGGAAAAAAAGATGGACCTTATTACCACTAAATAAAAAGACAACTAAGAAAATGTTAACCACTAGCCCATATACCTTTTACCATCTTTACAAAATAAGAATAATTTAGACAAACATGAAGGACATCCTTACGGAAAACAGGAAAAATAATAAATAAGCATTTATTATGCACTTACTATGTGTCAGGTACTGTGCTAGATACTGGAGATACAGAGACAAAAATCAGGAGGTCCCTGAGCTCAAAAAACTTACGCTGTATTGAAGAGCACATACAAATTTATGTATACACAAAACAAACACAAAGTGGTTTGGGGGGAGGAGCACTAACAGGCAGAGGGTATCAAGAAAAGTTTTGGGGTAGAAGGTGGCATTGAGCTAAGCTTTGAAGGAAACTAGGGATTCTATGGACAGTAGAGAGGAGATGAATTCCTGGCATGGTGGACAAGTAAAGGCACAGAGTTGAGTGTGAGGAAGTCAGTACGATTAGACCAGAAGGTGCACGAAGGGGAATAATGGCTGATAAACCTAGAGAAGCAGGGTGGACCCAGGCTATGAAGGGTATTAAGTGCTTATATGTGATCCTAGAGGTCACAGACATCACCGAGTTTACAGAATAGAGTAGTGACATGTCAGTTTGCTATTTAGGCCCATCCGTTTACCAGCTAAGCACACAATGAATTAGAGAGGGGAGAGACTTGAGGCACAGGCACTCATTAAAAGGCTACCACAATAATTTTCCAGGTGAGAAATAATGAATACCTGAACTAATCTGAGCAGACAGAAAGAGAGAAATATGAGAAAAGTTGCTGAGGAAAAATTGATAACATTTAGCAACTGACTGGAGTGAGCAGTTGAGGTGACTGGAATGATGGTGTTACTTTCAAAAGAAATTCAGGAAAGGAGTGGGTTTTAGTGGAAAGACAATGAGTTCTGTTTTGAAGTTTGAGGCACCTGAGCTATGTCCAGTTTAAAATGTCCAACAGGTAGCTGGCAATGTTGAATTTTAGCTCAGGAGGAATTCAGGCTGATTATAAAGATCTGGGAGTCTTCTACAAAAAGATGATAATTAAACCCATGAAAACTGATACAGTCACAAAAATAGAGCACAGAAAGAGGAGAGAAGGGAGCAGACTTTCACTGATGATACTCTAAGCAGGCCACACCTGTGACATCATGCAACTGATTGAAAAGAATAGAGATTCAAAGTAACACTGCACTTTTTGTAAGTGTTAAGAGAAAAAACTTGATTTGGGAGTGTAAAAGCTGCCTTAAAAGACCTCCTTGTGTCTGCTATGCATATTTTTAAATTATACAAGATTTCTTTAAACTCTAACAAAAAATATTTTTTTGGGACAACCCTCTGATTAATAATATCAAATCAAGCATAAAACAGACACATACATGTTTAAAGGTATTTCCTTCTATCCTGTGGGAGCTACAGAGCAGGGTCAAGGTTAAATAGGACTCCTATAGATTCTGAGGTCTGGGAGCCAAGATGGTGGAGTAGAAAGATGCACCTATTCTAGCTCTCCCTCCATGGCCCATAAAATACCTGTAAAAAATGACCCTAAATAAATTCTAGAGCACCAGACATTACAAAATGACAGAGTGAAGGAGACACCCAGTCCAAAACAGCCTGGAGGGTCAACAGGAAAGGTCTATTGCACGGGACACGGAGCGGAGCACAGCCCATGAAACACAGCCCAGCTCTGGCCATGTAGTACAGCAGGGACAGGACAGGAGCAGGCCTCAGGAGGCAGAATCCCTGGCAGCAGCTGCAGTTCTCAGATTACTCAATCTACAAACACCAAAGGCAGCTTCAAAAGTCAGTGAGAAAGCTCTTTCACCTGGATAAGAAGGGAGCAGGGTCCTCCTGACCTAGCCCTGGCCCCAGGTTGCCCCAGGCAGCAGCAGCTTCCATTTTTGGAGCCCTTGACCTAAAGCCCCTGGGGAAATCAAGCTGCTGATCTGCGTGTCAGCTCTTAGCGGTGGTCTTGGAGTGAGGAAGAGTGCTGGCGGGTGTGGAGCTGGTGGAGGCTCTGGGGAGGGAATTTTACTCATAGATCCAGGGCAGAAAAGCTTGTAGTTGCTCCCAGATCAGAGTGCAGGCCAGGAGAGAAGAAAACTCCTCTCCCTTGATTGTGCCACCTTGGAGGAACTGAGAATTTACAGGTCCCCAGCGTATACCCTCCTCTTGACAAAGGACTCAAAAGTCAAGTAACTGGCTGAGAAAATGCCCAAAAAGGGGGAAAAAATAAGACTATAGAAGGTTACTTTCTTGGTGAACAGGTATCTTCTTCCATCCTTTTGGATGGGAAAGAACAAAGGATACCATCAGAGGAAAACATAAAAGTCAAGGCTTCTGCATCCACAACCTCCAAAATAAATATGCAATGGTCTCAGGCCATGAAAGAGCTCAAAAAGAATTTTGAAAATCAAGTAAGAGAGGTGGAGGAAAAATTAGGAAGAGAAATGAGAGCAATGCAAGAAAATCAAGAAAAGCAAGTCAACAGCCTGCTAAAGGAGACCCCCAAAAAATGCTGAAGCAAATAACACCTTTAAAAATAGACTAAACTAATTGGCAAAAGACGTCCAAAAAGTCAATGAGGAGAAGGATGCTTTAAAAAGCAGAATTAGCCAAATGGAAAAGAAGATTCAAAAACTCACTGAAGAAAATAGTTCTTTAAAAATTAGAATAGAGCAGATAGAAGCTAATGACTTTATGAGAAATCAAGAAATTATAAAACAAAACCAAAAGAATGAAAAAATAGAAGACAATGTGAAATATCTCATTGGAAAAACAACTGACCTGGAAAATAGATGCAGGAGAGACAATTTTAAAATTGTGGGGCTACCTGAAAGCCGTGATCAAAAAAAGAGCCTAGACATCATCTTTCATGAAATTATCAAGGAAAACTGCCCTGAGATTCTAGAACCAGAGGGTAAAATAAATATTGAAAGAATCCACTGATCACCTCCTGAAAGAGATCCAATAAGAAAAACTCCTAGGAATATTGTAGCCAAATTCCAGAGTTCCCAGGTTAAGGAGAAAATATTGCAAGCAGCCAGAAAGAAACAATTCATGTACTGTGGAAATACAATCAGGATAACACAAGATCTAGCAACTTCTACGTTAAGGTATTGAAGGGCTTGGAATATGATATTCCAGAAGTCAAAGGAACCAGGATTAAAACCAAGAATCACCTACCCAGCAAAACTGAATATAATACTTCAGGGGAAAAAATGGTCATTCAATTAAATAGAGGACTTTCAAGCATTCTTGATGAAAAGACCAAAGCTGAAGAGAAAATCTGATTTTCAAACACAAGAATGAAGAGAAGCATGAAAAGGTAAACAGGAAAGAGAAATCATAAGGGACCTACTAAAGTTGAACTGTTTACATTCCTACATGGAAAGATAATATTTGTAACTCAAGACTTTTCTCAGTATTTGGTCAGTTGGAGGGATTATATACATGTAGACAGAGGGCACAGGATGAGTTGAATAGGAAGGGATGATATCTAAAAAAACAAAATTAAGGAGTGAGAGAGGAATATATTGGGAAGAGAAAGGGCGAAATGGAATGGGGCAAATTATCTCTCATAAAAGAGGCAAGAAAAAGTTTTTTCAATGGAGGGGAAAAGAAGGGAGGTTAGAGGGAAAAAGGAAGCTTACTCTCATCACATTTGGCTTACAGAAGGAATAACATGCACACTCAATTTGGTATGAAAATCTATCTTACTGGATACTACTGGAAAGTAGGGAAGAAGGGGATAAGTGGGATGTGGGGGGATGACAGAAGGGAGGGCAAATGGGAGGAGGGAATAATTAGAAGTAAACACTTTTGGGGAGGGACAAGGTCAAAAGAGAGAACAGAATAAATGGGGGGCAGGATAGGAAGGAGGGAAATATAGTTAGTCTATTACAACATAACTATTATGAAAGTCTTTTGCATAACTACACATGTATAGCCCATATTGAATGGCTTACCTTCTCAGTGGGGATGGGTAGGGAGGGAAGAAGGTAGAGAAGCTGGAACTCAAAGTTTTAGGAATGAATGCTGAGAATTGTTTTTCCATGCAACTGGGAAATAAAATTACAGTTAATGGGGTATAGAAATCTATCTTGCCCTATAAGAAAAGAGAGAAGAGGGGGATAAGGGAAGGGAGGGATGTCATAGAAAGGAGGGCAGATTGGGGGAGGGGGTAATCAGAATGCATGGTGTCTTGGAGTAGGGTGAAGGGAGAGATGGGGAGAAAATTTGGAACTCAAAATCTTGTGGAATGAATGCTGAAAACTAAAAATAAATAAAATTTAAAGAAAAAATTAAAAAAATTAGATTCTGAGGTCTTCCATTTGCTGTTTGTCCTGATTGTATCAAGTCCTAGAACATTTCAGAGCTTCCTAAATGACATTTATAATTACTCAAAAGAGTTTGGCACCATTATCCATTCACACAGGAAAAACCAAAAGAATGAAGACCTATTATCCACATCTATAGTAGATGAACAAATTCACAGAACTGATACATTAGTACACATATATTGGGCAGACAATGTGGATAATAAACTGGGTCCAGAATTGCACATAAAGAGAATAGGCAGCATTTCCTTTGGGAAATTTTGCAATGCTTTAAACAGCCTCAAATTTCTTCTTGAAATAAATGTCAATCTTTTTAACAATGATATTCTTCTGGTGAAACTATATGACTGAGTTAAAGAATGCTTGCCTCTGAAGCACTAACACTGTGGGTCACCCAAAGGGCAATGGAAAATGTGAAGATGTCAACACACTATCAATGAAAAATTTCACAAGAGAAGCAGTTTAAGATGGTAAAAGGTGGGTCATTTTTGTAGGAGAATGAGAGATAAGAAAGGAGTTAGTTATCTATGCAAGTCAACAGGCCTAAAGGAATATCCTCAGCAAGTTGGGTGGACCCCCTGGGGAGGAACAACAGGATGAGAGGTGAACAGGTTGAGGAGGACTGGATGGGATGAACTACATCTTTGAAGGGAGTACCTATGTCAGTGAGATTACAGATCCATTGAAATACTGAAGTGCTGGGCAGGAGTTTGGAGCCAAGTCATTGTCAATTGACTATTTTTGCAGCAAATGAAGTGAAGATATTATGATTTACTGGTTTCATCAACAAAGTGTTTCCTGAAAGCTACTAGGAACCCATGTAAAGTAGCTGTTACTTGATTTAGGGATTTCTGAATCCCAGTCCTGTGTTAAGAGATTTTCATACCTACAGTTTGATGGGCAAAGAAGTCCCTGGTATAGTCCCAACAGTCATGGGCCTGTCAGGATAAGGTGAGAGGAAGGGAAAACCTTGTTCTCTCTCAAGCAATATGGGACTTTGGAAAGATGCCTATGAGTTTGGGGCCAGGGTGGGGATTCTTGGCTACTCTAGAAGGCTTTGAGGAATTATGTGTAATAGAAGAGAGAACTTGGCTTTTTCAGGACAGACTCCAGGCTTCTAGGACTAAATTAATGAGTTTGGGGGCCTCCTATAAAAGGGAGACAGAATTTAGAACAGGAATTTAGAGAGAATCCTAGTTTGTTGAAGTGACCAGATTCACTGGGAAATTTATATTTTGCTCATTTCAACAGTAATGAAATCACACAGTTAATGAACAACTCTAAGTTGTTGAAGCAACAACTTGAAAATCTCAAGAGAATGCTAATGAAGCTTTGGAAAAATGTATTGACAGGTGAAAAGGTGATGAATTTGCAAATAGATTGGAACTACGAGTAATTTAATGGAATTTTTAATTAAAAATCATAGAGTGAGAAGAATAAAATTAATTGAAGCATTTAATATCTGACCCTCTAAGTCTAAAAACATCAGAACAGACTAACAAAAAGTTATTTTACTGGAGAAAAAAAGTGAAAGGTATCAAGAAGCTAAAGTTCCCAACTGAATAAATGAAGGTGGATGTAGTTTCACTTTAATTTTACCTCTGTAGTAACCAAGTTATAAAGGCAGCATGGTATGATAGCTAAAACACTACACTAGAATCAGGAGGAAAGGTAGTCTTAAGAGGCAGGGTAGCATAGCTGATAAAATCAGAGTAAGGGAAAAAAATGTTCAAATCTTTCAAGTTACTTTCCTCTTTTTACTAATTCCAGCTTCCTTGGTCTCATCATCCTAAATCTTTCACTTCAGCTCTATAAGAAGCCAAACCTCACCTTATTTATCAAATTGATAATGTCAAGGACTTTCTTCTAAATATACAAGTCAGGCTACATGTAGCTAGGGAAGGAAATCAGGAAAACATGTAAAAAGATAAGCTGGTGCAGCAGCAGCCAGGCTCCTTAGTTAAGAGAGACAAGATGGATATACTAAGAGGTGATTTGGATGAGTAAAAGGTGGTGCAGAGGGAATGAAATAAAGGTGGGGCATATATGTACCATTTATTTGCTGTAATTACTAGGCTGCTTCTCACCCTATTTTATTTAGACCAACCTCATTCTAAAGCATGAGTTCCACTGACTCCCCCACATCTGCCCACTCCAATTTAATGAGCACTTTGGGAGAAGCAAGATAAGGAATAGCATTCCATGTTGGAATTTAAACAAATCTAATTGGCCAGGTACTCCTTATAAACTAATTTAACGTAACTAAAATGTGTTTCCTAAGTAATGGTATTTCCACCGGATAGTAAATATTAGTCAATAGTAAGTCAAGAAGCATTAGTATTTATTATGTGCCAAGCACTGTGCTAAATAATGAGGACACAAAGAAAGACAAAAACATGGTCCCTGACCTCGAGGAACTCACCATTCAACATGCAAAAATTTTACATACTTGATACATACAGTGGAAGTGGAAGATAATGTCAGGGAAGACACTTGGGGAGTGGGGGAAGGGAGGAAGGAGACCAGTCTTTCACTGGTGGTTTAGGGTTTGAACTGAATCCTCAAGGAAATCAGGGAAGCCAGGAGGTAGATACAAAAAGGGAGAGCAGGCATGGGGACAGCTAGTGAAATGGCATGGCATGTCTGAGAAGTAGCAAAAAGGCCAGAGCACCAAAGAGTATGTGGAAGAGGATAAAGTGTAAGAAGACTGGAAAGGTGGGAAGGAGCCAGAGCGCAAAAGGCTTTAAAAATCAAATAGAATTTTATATTTTTCCTGGAGCTAATAGGGAGCTACTAGAATTTAGTGAGTAAAGAAATCACTTTGACAGCTGAATGGAGGGTGAATTAATGTGGTGAAACACTTGAATCAGAGAGACCAATCAAAAAGCCACTGTATTAGTCCAGGAGAGAAGTGATGACAGCCTGTGTCATGGTGGTGGCTATGTGAGTGGAGAGAAGGGGACATAAAGGAGAGATGTTGTGAAGCTAGAAATGACAAGACTTGGCAATGGATTAGATATGCAGGATGAGAGGAGGTGTGGAGTTGAAGATGAACCTGATACTGAACCTGGGTAACTGGAAGGATGGTGGTGTCTTTGACAGTAATAGAGACTTCTAAAGAGCAAAGAATTTTGCAAGAAAGATATTGAGTTTTGTTTGAACATGTTAAGTGTGAGATGTCAATGGGACATCCAGTTAGAGTAGTGCAAAGTGAGGGAAGAAAGAGCTCAGGAAAGACTAAGTCAGGATATGTAATATGGGAATCATCTGATTAAGATGATTATTGAATCCATGGGGGCTGATGACATCACCAAGTGAGATAATAATAACTAGCATTATAAAATGCTTTAAGTTTCGCAAAGTGCTGTATACATGTTATTTTATTTGAGTATCTGAGATAGAATAGAACAGCAGTTCTCAAATTTTTTGGTCTTAGGAGCCCTTTACATTCTTAAAAATTATGGTGATCTCTCCCAAAAGCTGGTATTTTATTTACACACACATTACACATTTAAATGTCTTAATATTATCTTGAAAATAGCTTTTACCTCACAGACCCTCTGAAAGGTCTTAGGGCCCCCAGGGTCCTCAGATCACACTCTGAGAACTTTTGGTACAGAGAGAGGGCCAAGAAAGACCCTAAGGAAATATCCCTGAGTAATGGCTGTGATCAAAGTCCAGTAAAAGAAGGATCAGACAGGTAGGAGAAGACATATGAAGTATCACAAAAACCAGAGGAGAGAGTGAAAATAAGAGCAGAAAATAAGAATAATTGCTAGTGTTAAAGGACACAGAGAAATCACGAATGAGGATTAAGAAAAGGCTATTACATTTAGCAATTAAGAAATTACTGGTAATTTCAGAGAGCAGTTTCAGGTGAATGACAAGGTCGCCTAGGGTTTATAAGTAAGTGAGAGGAGAGAAAAGTGGAAGCATTAATTATTAGTGTCTTCTCAAAGAGAAACAGGAGATATATAGGATAAGAGATAGTGGAACATCTCCAAAATGTCTTAAATTTTGCTACACTCTGCATTAGCATGGTGAAATGAGTTCATTATATGCTCTACATCATGGGGGAATAACCCTACACATAAATTAGACCCATATTATATTATGACAGGATTTATTACATTATAAACTGCTTAAAAGTGTGCTCTCTGCAGAGCTCAAAAAGTTAGAACAGTTTCTGAAGGATGTAAAAAGATTTCCATCACAAGTTAACACCAAAAATCTATAAGCACAGTACTAACAGTAGTAATTAATTGCAAATAACAAACGCACTAGATTTTTTCCCCCACAAAGTCTTCTTGTTTGTGCTCATTTTTCAAATTATTTGGTTAAGGCAGCTGAACTCATTCAGTTAGGAACAGAATTTATTTACAGTATTTCTTTCCCAATCAAATCAACCAATAAGCATTTATTAAATGCCCATTATGTGTTAGGCACTTTGTTAGGAATTAAGGATAAATAAAATGAAATAATCACTACTCTAAAAAATCAGGATGACAAAAAATTGGTAGTTAAAAATCTGCTTATGTGAACTTTAAGGATACTTTCACCTCAATTCTCTCTCTTAAATGAAGAGAAAGGTTGTGTCTGGGGAATAAATGTGAGTCCAAATGTGGACTCAACTTAGGCACCTCCTTAAATTTGCCCCAGCTAGCTAGCCCTCCTTAACACTCAATTATGTACTTATTATACAAGCCTAACTTGTATATAACATGGTACACTGGATACAGGGGGCCAGTCTGGAAGTCAGAATCACTGAAGTTCAAACTGCCCCTTTGACACATACTGCCTTTATGCGTCACACCCTTGGCAAGTCACTTAACCAGGCAACTCTCCAAAGCTGTAAGCTGTCTAATAACTGATCTGCCTTGGTAAAGAGTTTTCTGACCAGACCTATAAAATCACAGGCCCAGACCAAAAACAAACAAAAACTCTATTAAACCTTTGGAGAACAAGGACAAGTTTTCCCAAGAACTACAGAGTGTTCTACATAACATGGATATTATATGCCTACTTGATGGAGTTTTTGTAACCAAAGCAACTTCCATGTCATAGTTTATACCGGGTGTCCCAAAAGTCAGTGTAGAGTTTTAGGTAAAGCCTAATTGCAAGTAACAATTGAAAAGCACTAGGATTTTTTTCCTTCTCCCCGCTACAAAGTCTTTTTTTTTTTTAAGTAAAGCTTTTAAGCTAATTTGGGACACCCTGTATAACTTCAGCAGTATCTCAATCTTTCCAATGGGAGATGGTCATGGACTTGTGGAGACTATGTAGGGTAAAATTTGGGCATAAAAGGATGGAGAGCTGAAAGTTACGATCTAAAGAGAGCTTTACAAGTTAAAAGAAAAACATATAAACGCACACACACATAGGTACATAAATACATTGATATATACACACATATATGGCTGAAGGTTTCAGCCCCCCGCTTGATTGTAAACTCCTTTGAGTGTCTTCTGCCTCTGTTTACACCCTCAGTGTTCAGCAAAGCGCCTGGCACCTAGCAGGAGTTTAATAAATGTTTACTGATGGATTAAGGGGGGAAAAATGAGAGGCAACTGATTTCCCTGGGGTGTAATCACATCAGAAGCCCACGATAACCCAAAGAGTTTGGTACCTACAAGCATTCCCACACCCACTGTACTTGTGGCCAAACCGAGGTGAAGGGTCACAGGGCTACTAAAAGGCAAAAGGCAAAAATCCAGGTCTAAGTGGATACTTTAGATACTTTGCAGTGATACCTCCAAAAAAGAGAGAAGAGAGGGCAAAAGAAAAACCAGAATAGAAAACGTAGCTCTTCCACACGGTTCTGCACGGCTCGTTAGGCTGGGGGTGGCGGAGGAGGGTCTGAATGCCCGGTCCTCCCAGCCACCTGACCAGAACACACAAAAGGTGCCCCTCTTGCCATCCTTCTTACCTGGGCCACCAAGCTCCCCTTTATTTCACCTACCCTGTAGTCTTCTCTTCCTCCCTCCCCCCAACGGAGCGCCTTACCTCCCGAGGAATTCCTCGAGCGTCCCGCCCCGCCCCGCCCCGCCCCCTTCCGCGGGCCTCCCGGCCCCCCGGTCCCCATCTCCAGCACCCCGCAGAGCCCGGCACTCACGCAGATGGTTATCTTCAGCACCCCGTGGTTATAGTCCCTGTACAGTTCCGTCGCCTCGTGGTTACACTCGATGCACCTGTAGCGGCATGAGGCCGAGGGGGGGTTGTTCGTTGCCGCTTTTTCCGCGCTTCCCTTCGCGGACCGTGGCCCGCTCCGCCCGCCGGTCCCCATCTCCACCGTCCGCGAACACCGCCTCCTTCTCGGCGGCCCAAGTTAGCCTCTGACTTCCTGGTTTGGGGATAAGGGGGCGGGAGAATTTGTAGAGAGAGAACGGCTACGTAGCGCAATCCCTCTCGGGAGTCGTAGTTCTGTCTCCCCGCTCCGAGGGTCCGTGCAGGCTGAGCCATGGACTACAACTCCCAGGAATCAGCGCTCTTTCCCTTATCTCTAGTCCCGCCTCCTCACGCCTCCCACCTGCCGGGGCAGCAGGCTAAAGGCGGGGAAGCTCGAGTGGCGAGGAGAGGAGTCGGTCGCACATGCGCCTTGGAGGAAGATGGCACCTGCCGGCTGCTGTTGCTGCGGCTGGGGCGGCGCTGTGTCCGCAGCCGGCGCTGCCGGGCGCCTCCTGGCGCTGCTGCTCCTGGGGGCCCTGTCCGCCGAGCTGCACCCGGGAGCCCTGGGCACCGAGTACTACTCGCCGCTGTCCCTGCTCAAGCAGGAGCTGCAGCACCGGCAGCAGGCGGCGCCCGGGGCCGGTGGAGGCGGAGGCTGCGACCCGCATTCTGGGGACTGGGGGGACCAGCCTTCGGCGGAGTGCAGCGGTGAGTAGGCAGCAGCAAGCAGCGCTGGGGGCCCGGCCCGAGTCCGAGGCGCGGTGCCCGGCCCGAGCTGGGGCAGGGGGAGCTGCCGAGGGCCGGCGGCGGAGGACAGGATCGGACCGAGGGTCCCGGGGGAGTGACACGGGCCGGTGCCCCCAGGACCGCGGCCGCGGGTCCCAGAGGCGCCCCAGCCTCCGCCGTCTTTTCCCGGGGAACATAGCCTCGGGCCGCCCGCGGAGAATCGCGCCCGGTGCCGCTTTCCCGCCTCTGCCGCCCTCCCCGGGACTTGCCGTAGCTCTTCTCCGCTGCAGCTCCCTATCCTTCACATGGCGGGAGGGAGGGCACCCGAGGAAAGCGAGGGAAACGTCCTCAAATTAAAGGCTCCCCTCGTCGACCTTTCCCCAGCTCGGCCAGCCGGGGTGCAGTGCGGTGCGGCAAGGCGGGGCGGTCGGGGTGGGGAGCGTCCTCGGGAGGAGGGCCGGGCAGCCCGGGGCGTTCTGGGGTCGGGGGGAGGTGTGAGGGACACCTGCCCTGTTCGGGGCTAGCCTGAGGAGCGAAGCCCTGGAGACACCCACCCCTCGGTGCCTCCTTGTGCTCCTAGAAGGACGCCAGCGATGTCCTTTTCCACGCAGAACCCGGAGAAGGGGAAAGCACGCTTTGTAAGGGCAGAGGAAAGGAGGCTTCCCCGGCCCCTGCCCGCATCCCCTGGATCGGACACAGTTTTTGAAATCCACCTCCTCAGAGGGGGAAAGAAGAAGAAGGGTGGGGGGCAGGCCAGGAGAAACTTTTTTTCATGTTCTGTAGTTTCAGTCATTAAGGCTGACTTGTGATCTTCTTGTAGCTTCAGAGAGGGTAAAAAAAGAACTCTGGATAGTGTGTATCAGAAGTTATGTGAATGTTGGAGATGGGCCAACTCATTCATTAAGCCTGAACATTACTGGCCTCAGTTTAATAAGTAGTGGGAGATGTTTCATAGAGCAAATGTTGCCAGTGGCTCAGGTGTTAAGTGTGTGAGAGAAACTTTTTGGTATTTAGTTGTTAGTTACAAGTTCCTTTTGAAAAGCATTGTTGGGGAGGAAAGTGAAGGGATTTCCCCTCCCCCCCTTTTTCCCCTAGGTTTATCTGAGTTAGTGACTTTGCAGGGATTACAGTTAGCTGGGGTTTAGGTACCTGGTAGCGGTATTATTTTGCATTGCCTGTATCGGTGAGTAAAATTAAGATTTGTAAGCGAGAAAAATCCGGCTAAGATTAGCACAGCCTAATTTGCATGAGGTAGACCAAATCTGGGGGGTTATGTCACTTCTTTATTCTGTTGATAAGTCCTTTTTTGAAAGAATGACTTGTGCAAGGAGCATACAACAGAAGTAGTAGAACCACTTGCACTAGAAATTTAAGGCTAGGGAGAATGTAGTTGGTGGGGAAGTCAAAAATGGGAAATGTGAAATTACACAGGGGAACTCCACATCATTCGGTAACATTAAGGCCTCTGAACTGTCATTTGAGCTGACTTGGTGACCCATGTAACACTTGCCCCAACTTTTGATACATTTTCTTCTACTAAAGCTCTGTTCTGCTGCTTAGTCCTGGCATGGAGATGACCCTGGATTTCTGAAAGCTGTCAGTGGGATTCAGGCTCCGCCTGGTCCCTTCTGGGTGACGAACCTAGGTCCTAGGCCAGGGGTGGGGAATCTTCAGCTTTGAGGCCACATGTGGCCTTCAAGGTCCTTAGGTGCGTTGCCTTTTGACTGAGTCCAAGTTTTACAGAACAAATCCTTTTATTAAGGGGGTTTGTTCTGTAAAGTTTGAATTCAGCGAAAGGGCCACACTTGAGGACCTAGAGGGCCACATACGGCCTTGAGGCTACAGGTTCCCCACCCCTGTCTGGCAGTTATCTGAGGACTCCTTTATTTAAATTCATTGATACTTATCACCAGAGGGTTGGCCACCTGGTGACTTTTTTTTTTTTGGTCCTGTGAGTTCATGGGATACGTGTAAATAGGAGAGTACCTACACCAGTTATATCCCTGGTCCCTGAAATATTAAAATTGGTGAAATGTCCATGTATGTTAAAAGATAGAAAGAAAAGGGAGCAGAGTTCTTATTCTATACAGATATTCTTTGAGAATCTACTATGGTGTCATTCTTAAATTCAGCTTTGTAGATACTTTACAAAAAATTCTCACTCACAATTTGTTTGACCCCTTCTGTTCTTACTTTGATGGTCTCTCACCTCTTACCATCTTTATCTCCTTTCCACTTCGACTTTAGTCTGAGAGAGCTCCATTATCTTTATGTATTCCATCTTCTATTCAAAAACAAAACAAACCAAAAAACCTCTACCCTTTGTGTGTCTTCTGCTTAACTTCGTATCTTCTTGCACTCATCTGCTAATTCGGCTTAGAAGACACTGCATTCCTAACTACATTCTCTAGTTCCAATTGTATCTTCTTTCATGTTTCCCAACACACTAGGCTAGGAGAAGGACTAACCATATTCCTTTTTCCTCATTACCACTGGTTTAGAAACCCTCCTACAGTTTGAATCACCGGGTAACTTTTTCTCTTAAAGTTCATTCTCTTTATAAAATCCTGTCCAGATCCTAGTTGCAGTTATTTACCATTCTCAAGGTCATTCTTCTTTCAAAAAGGTTTTAGAATATGGCTTACCACTTCAACCCTTATCTTCATACTTACGGGCCTGATGATGTAATACTTTAAGGTTAGCAATACAGTTGACGAATTATTTCATTTGAACCTCACAAGAAGCTTGTGCACTAGGTTTTTTTATTGTCGCCATTTTACAGATGAGGAAACTGTTGCTGAGTGAGGTTGTAACTGACTTAACCAGGGTCGCAAAACTAATAAGTCTTTGTACAAATACAAATAAGTCTGTGTACTAAATACAAACATTTCCATATAGGGATGAGAATATTTTAAAAAAGGATTGTATATATTAGACCATGAATCTCATTCTGTGCAGCTGTTTTTTTTTTTTTAAGTATATGTTCTATTCACCATATTAGTTCCAGAGTTTTATTGCTTGGAAGACCATAAATTCCTGCCTTTCGTCTTCCTTCCTTCTTCACTTCTAAACATATTCTTCCTCTTTCCACTCTATCCCTTCATCCTCTGCTCTTGATGATATAGTGAGCCTGATCAAATAAGAGCTATCCTTAGCTCTTAGCCCCCCTTGTCCTGTTGTCTCAGACATTTAATAGCTGTGTGTCCCTACATAAGTCACCCAAACCTCTCTGGGCCTCCATTTCTTTATCCATGAGATGAGAGGGTTGACCCTCTAAGGTTCCTTCTGGCTCTGAATCAGTGATCCTTTGAACTTTGTGCTAGATATCTGTCTAGAATTCAGGGGTGGGAAGCCTTTGGCTCTGAAGCCATGTTTAGATCCTCACATGTGGCCTTTTGACTAAATACAAACTTCACACAAAAAATTGATTTCTCCTACATGTAACCTTGGGGCCACAGGTTCCCTACCCCTGGTAGATGTTCCATAGGTATCTCAAACTTGACATATCCAAAAGAGAACTTACTGTATTTTCCCATTAACGTACCCTTACTCCTCGTTTCCCTTTTCTATCAAAAGCATTACCATCTTTCCAGTTTTGCAGTTTCACAACCCCAGAGTCATACTTAACTCTTGAATTTTCTTTCCCTCCTGCCTCCTTTCCCAGCCCTTGAAGGAGATGGTAGAGTCAAATGGACAAATCTTGTTTCTTCCTCCACAGCACCTAATTCAGTGTCTGGTGTACAGTAAGCTGTTAATAAGAGATTTTTTTTCATTCATAAATTCACTGTATCACTGTATCTGTTTTTTTCTATTCAGAAAGCTATCACCCTAATTCAGGCCCTCATCACCTTTCATCTAGAATATTGCAGTAATCTTTTAAATATTGTCCCTGCTTCTCTTCCTTCCAGTCTGTCCTCCACACAGCTGCTAAATTGATATTTCTAAACCATAGGTCTGATCATGTCACTTCCCTGCTCAAGGAGGTTAATAGGCTCCCAGTCAGCTTCTAGGATAAAAATATAAACTCATCTGTTTGACATTTAGTTATTCACAATGTAACTAGAGCCTACTTTCCAGATTTTCACATTTCTAATCCTCACATATGCTACCTTCCAGCCTAACTTGTCTCTTTGCTGTTTTATGTGTATGACAAGGCATCTGGCCACTCACTGCTTTTACGCAAGCTTCCCTAATGCCTGTTGTGCTCTCCATCCTTACCAATACCTTTAGTTCCTTTCAAGCCCAACCCACTTGTCACCTATTACATAAGATATTTCCTGGTCTTCTCCTTAAAATTACTTTCTATTCACTTTGTATAAATTCTGTATTTGCTTATCTGTGTAATGTTGTATGTTTCCCAATAGGATGTAAACTCGTTGTAGGCAAGAAGTTTTGCTTTTATCTTTATTCCCAGTGCCTATCACAATGCCTTTGAAGCCTTGTTGAACTGAATCAAATTCATTCAGACTGACCTTCAGACTTTTTCAGGGAGATCAAAGAAAGAGGAGATATAAAATACTTTTATGGCCGATGCCTTCTTTTTTTTATTAGGTCAATCTTCTGATTTTAGTCTTCCCCTAATTTCTTTGAGTTTTTAGGATTTTAGAATAAAAAAATTTAGAGCTGGAAGAAATTTCAGAAGCCCTTGCATCTAACATTTGCATTTTTCAAATGAGGAATCTGAATCACTGAAATACAAAGTGACTTAAGACAAGGTTAGGAAGTGTCCCTAGCAAAATGTGAACCAGGATTTACTTTCAGTCCAGTAACCTATCCTGCATCCCATTTTGCCTCTCCTGAACACATTTCTTTTGACTGTTATGCAGTGCTCAAAAAATATGAAAAATGGGATAGTGTCTGAAGGAAGTAAGTGATTGCCTGGAAGTTGGGAGTTAAGCTTTGTTTTTAACTTTCCTGCATCCCTGTGTTGTCTGGTGGAATCTATTATTTTAAATGCCTAGGTATACTGATGTTTTATACTGTGGCAGATAATTTTTGTGACATATATTGAGATCTACAAATAAAAAAAGATGAAAACATCAAGTTGGAGTTGGGAAATTAGATTCTAGTTCCTGCTATACTCTTAATTAAATGTGTGATGTGGGGTAAGTTATTTAATCCCTCTGAGTCAGTTTCTTATTTGTAAAAAGGAAGGAATGATAATAGCAGGTAGCACGTTGCTTTGCAAAGATCTTCATATTTGATATTTCTTTTTAAAAGAATTATTTTAAACATTCTTTTCTTTTTAAATTTTGAGTTCCAAATTCTCTCCGTGTCGCCCATCTCTCCTCCACCTACTGAGAGGGCAAGCAAAATCATATCAGTTATACATGCGAAATCATGCAAAGCATTTCCGTATTAACCAAATTACCCGAAGAAAGAAAAAATAAAGCGAGAAAGTTGTACTTCAGTTTGTACTCAGAGTTCATCCATTCTCTCTGGAGGCAGATAACAGTTTTTCATCATGAGTCCTTTGGCATTGTCTTGGATCATTGTATTAATCAGAATAATCAAGTCTCTCACAGTTGATCACTGCAACATTACTCTTACTGTGCACAATTGACAGATTCTTCTCATTTCACTTTAAGTTCATTTAGGTCTTTCCATCTTTTTTTTTTTTTTTTTGGTGAAATGACCCCTCTCATCATATGCCACCTTTTGTTCATCCAGTCCCTAATTGATGATTGTCCCCTCAATTTCCAATTCTTTATCACCACAAAAAGAGCTGCTATAAATATTTTTGTACATTTAGCTACTTTTTCTTTGATCTCTTTGGGATACAGACTTCCTAGTGATTTTGTTGGGTCAAAGGTTATATACACAGTTTTATAGCCCTTTGGACATAGTTTCAAATTGTTCTCCAGAATGACTGGACTTATTCATAACTATACCACCAGTTTATTAGTCTATTTATTTCCCTCTACCCCTTCAGAATTTGTCATTTCTGATAGGTGTGAGGTGGTATCCTAGAGTTATTTTAATTTGTATTTTTCTAATCAATAGTGATTTAGAACATTTTTTAATATGACTATAGGTAGTTTTTATTCTTTCTTCTGAAAACTGCCTGTTCTTATCCTTTGACCATTTATCAATTGGGAAATGGCTCTCATTTTTATAAATTTGACTGAGTTCTATACTCAGTGTATATTTGAGAAGTGAGGCTTCTGTCAGAAAAACTTGCTGTAGAAATTTTTTATATTCATTGTCTGTGGTACCTTTTAGTAAAATATAGTTTCCCTGATTATATCTTTTAATTAGGTCTATTTTGCTTAATTAGCATTTTTCTTTGAGCCTTTGCTTGTTGCTGTCTTCCTGGTGTTGTCTTCTGAGTTTTAACCTTATTTGTACTACAATAATTTTTTGTGATCAAGTTTTTTTGTTTTTTTATTTTTTTGGAGGGAGTGTTGTTGTTTTAAATTTTTCCAGTTTATTTCTTGACTTTGAACTTTATGTTAAAGTTGGTCTGCTCATCTTTGGTTGGAGAAGCACTTTTGCAGACTTCAGGTTTCGTTTGCTGCTGTTTTCAGAGTTGGTTCTGGGGGTCTGCAAGTTTTTGGTGCTTTCAGGGTGCTGTGATGTGTGGGAAGAGGTGTGGTCACTGCTCTCCTGTTCTGTGCTCTAGTCTTTACTCAGGAAGGGCCCCTGTCCCTTGTGATCGACCACAAGTTCTCTCCACTCTAAAACCCAGAACTGTATGTGGGCAATAGAGTTGCCAATCAGCTCCAGTTGCACCCAGTGCCAGCAAAAGGTCCCCTGTAAACTCCTTCTGCCAGTTGTCTGGTGGCCTTACCTCCTGGGATGAAAGCTTTGGAAGCTGTTCTTGCTGTTGTTTTTGAAGACCTGGTACTGGTACTGTTGCTGTTGCACTCTGGACAGGCTTCCATCCTGTGTCACAGACCGTACCTGCCAACCTTCTAAGTTGTCTTAGGCTGAGAAAAGGTCTGTTTCTCACTTTTTGTTAGCTTTGCTGCTGTAAAATTTGATTTGAGGCATTTTTTAAAGTTGTTTGGAGGGGAATGTTGGGAGAGTTCAGCTGGGCTGCTACCTGTACTCTACCATCCTGGGTCCACCCACATTTGATCTTCACAGAAACATTGGGAAGTTGGTACTATTATTATCCCCATTTTACTGATGAGGAAACAAGCAGGCAAAGGTGAAGTGACTTGCCCCAAATTATATGGCCAGTAAGTGTCAGAAGCCAGGTTTGAACAGTCTTCCTGACCCCAGATCAAATACTCTAGCTACCTAGCTACCTCTATTGGTCATGTGGTCTTAATCTCTTTTTGTGTTATGAACTTCTTTAGTAGTCTGGTGAAGGCTATGGAATCCTTAGGAAAATTATTTTTTTGAATGCTTAAAAGAAAATACATAGGATTACAGAGGATAGCAATTATATTAAAATATAGTTGTCAAAAAATAAAAAAAATAAGTTCATGGACCTCAGGTTTAGAACAGCCTGAACTAGATGGTCTCTAAGGTCTCTATTTATATCAATTAAAAATTGATTCTTAAATAAATTCAATGGGAATCCTATTCCTGACCATGCTTTTATAGTCAGAAGTATTTTATTTTCAAAAGTATTTCTTTGCATCATAGAATTCTGTATCTGTAAGTGAGATTATCTAGTCCTCTTTTCATAGATCATTCTACTGAACCCTAGAAAGTTCAGGCAACTTGCCCAGTATTTAATGGTGGTAAAGCCAGAACTGGAACCCAGATCTCCTGCATCTTGTGTGGTCTGTTATTTCTATTCTGCTTCACTGTACACTGGGGTTCATTTGAATCAGTGACTTCTGTCTGCCATGAACCGTTTAATACGTTTTGCATGTTCTTTGGAAGAAAACCGATAGGATGAAACCACTTTTTTTTTCTTTTGAACTTAATCAGCACTAAGCAAGATGATGAGCATTTTCATATATAAATCCAAAAAGAGGACTATACATGCAATGGTAAATCTGTATTATGAACAACTAGCTATTCACTTTAATCATATAACAGATTCTCCAAAGCTGTCCTTCTTGTCTTTGTTTTCCACTGACCTTCATTCTGTTGTCTTGTATGCATTTTAAAAAATGCTTCAGTGACCTTTTTCAAACTTAAAAAAAAAGTTGTAAACCCATTGCTAGCCTCCTTCCTCCTCAGTGAACTCCCCATCCCTATGAAAGACATAGTACCTTTGTATCAGCCGTGCACAGTGAAGCTAAGCAATTCCCCATGTTGGCCATGTCCATAAATGCGTGTCTCATTCTGGACCTTCAGGTCCTCACTTCCGTGTCAGGAGGTCGGTAAAGCATTTCTGCACTGATTCTTTGGAGTCTGGATGGTTGTTTTGTGGGTCAGCGCTCTTAAGTCTTTCAAAGTTGTTTTTCTTCACAGTATTATTGCTATTATTATCAAACATTCTCTGTGTTCTCACTTCACTCTGCATCAGTTCATACAAGACTTTCCAGGTTTCTCTGAAACCATCCATTTCTTATGGCACACATGACATTGATGTACCATAGTTTGTTCAGCTGTTCCCTAACTCCCCTTTCCCCCTCTCTCACCCCCCCCCCCCCCCCGCTTTGACACTATAGAAAGAAGTGGTTTTAATATTTTTGTTTATACATGTCCCACTCTTCTTTCTTTTGGAAATCTTTAGGGTATGGGCCTAGTAGTAGTATGGTTGGGTTAAAGGTTATACACAGTTTACATACAGTTTTGAGTATAGTTCCTAGTTGCTTTCTAAAATGGCTAGACCACTTCACACCACCACTGATAATATATTACTGTACATGTTTTCCCATATCACCTCCAGCAGTAGCCATATTTGTCAATCTTATGAGTGTGAGATGGAGCTTTTGAGTTAATTTAACTTGCATTTCTCTTATTAGTGCTTTGAATGATTTTTTTCATATGATTGAAAACTTGGATTTCTCCCTTTGAGAACTACCTGTTCATATATTTTTATCATTTATCTGAACAAAGCAATTTTAAAAATGTTTTCTATCTCTGTATTTTTGTTATTACTTTAGATAAGTCTTTTCTTTTCCTTCTTGTCTTGATTTTGTAGCGTGACTTTTATATAAAGTTAAGTCCCTGTGAATTTTATTTCAGTCACCTCAGACACTTTTTCCTAGCTTCTGAACAGTGAAATCCCTGTTTCTTTATGCGTTCTGGACTTTTTTCATACCTGATTGCTAACATCAACCTCCATCCTGCTTGTATTATTTTTAATTACACCTTGTCTAACTTCTTAATTAGGTACACTGGCTAATTTACTATTTCAAGTACAGTATTAATAATCATTAAAATCAATGACTTAGGAACTCATTTTCCCCTCCCATTTTTCTTAATATGCAAAAGTAGTTTCTTAAATTTTTTTTCCACCTTGAAATGATAGGTAACAGTTTGATTTCAGTTCTTTGTCTTTTAACCTCCTCACTGCTTAAGACAGTGATGGCTGTCCTCATGCATAATACATCCAGAAACCAGTCATTTAAACTGATGGAGTAGAATGCTTTTGGAAAAGATTACAATTTTAATAGATTTATAGTTCTAAATGTTTTCTTTCACACTGTTCAGAGTAACTAAATATCAAACCTTCATAATGCTTAAATAAAATTAATTAGGTACTCTTTGTAGGCAGGACAGGAAGCATTTATTGTTTAGTATGTACCAGAATAGGACAGGTAGGTGGTACAGTGGATAGAGCCCTGGGCCTGGAGTGAGAAAGACCTGAGTTTAAATTTGGCTTTTAGATACTTAACTAGCTGTGTGACCTGGGCAAGTTATTTAACCCTGTTTGTCCCAGTTTCCCCATCCGTAAAATGAGCTGGAGGAGGCATGGTAAATCACTTTACTACCTTTGCCAAGAAAACTCCAAATAGGGTCACAAAGAGTCAGACATGACTGAGCAACAACGAAATGCACCAGGATTTATGGTAAGCTCTAAGGATACAAATACAGGCAAAAAGAGAGTCCCTACCCTCAATGAGTTTGTGTTCTAATCAGGCAAGACATAATACAAAAGGGAGCTGGAAAGAGGAGTAAGAGTGGTAATGGTGTTCAGGTCTGAGTAGTTGGAAGCACAGCTTATGTGTATTGTGACTTTGCCCTTCTCTTGGAGGTGTGCCATAGTATATTTGTGTGAAAGAAAGCTTTCTCAGTTCTCCAGGTGATTTTAGAAGGAGCATTCTGTAACATTAATACGAAGATGATGGATCCCATGACCTATGGTATTTGCATTCTGATTAACTCTCCTGTACCCCTCACAAATTCCTGCCCTTAAGAGGATTATCTTTGTCTTTCAAAGCAAAACTGTTGTTTTTGTATCTTCAGTTAAACATTCACCTTTTCTTTAGACTTACAAATCAAGTTTTTGAACTTTGAAACCATTAGGACAGCTGATATACTAGGTGGAGATCACCTAGTTCAGTTTTACCGAAGAGGAAGCTGAGAACCTGAGAGGTTAATTTGCCCAAATTCATTTAGTGAGTTTGTTTTTTTAAGGAGCAGTTCGGGATTAACACCCCAGGCCTAACTTTCTAATTTTCCCATTATACTGTAGTCCTAAAATGTCATTTAAAAAAGAAGAAAAGAAAAATGGACATGACTATTGTGAAGTCAGAATGATACACTGGTTAAACAGTTATTATTATTATTGTCTTACATTTAATTTGTAGCTTTTCTCAATTACATGTAAATGCAGATTTTTAACATTTACTTTTTAAAAAATTTTGAGTTCCATTTTCTCTCCCTTCCTCCCTCATTTTCCCCTCTCCTTTAGAAGGCAGTTTGATATAGATTATGCTTGTGCACTCATGCAAAAACATTTCCATATTAGCTGTGTTGCAGAAGAAAATGAAGACCAGAAACTCCCAAGAATAATAAAGTTGTTTTTTTTTTTTAAAATCCTTCCGTCTACATTCATAGACCCTCAGTTCTTTGGAGGTGGACAGCATTTTTCATCTCGAGTCCTTTGGAATTGCCTTGGATCATTATATTCATTAGAATAACTAAATCATTCACAGCTGATCATCTTGCTATTTCTGTGTACAATGTTCTTCTGGTTCTGCTCACTTCATTTTGTATTAGTTCATAGGAGTTTTCTCAGGTCTTTCGAAAACCATCCTGCTTGTTTTATAGCAAAATAGTATTTCATCACAATGGCTTGTTCAGCCATTCCTCAACTGATGGGCATCCCCTCAATTTCCAATTCTTTGCCATCAGAAAAAGAGCTACTGTAAATATTTTTGAACATATAGATCCTTTTCCTTTTTCTTTGATCTCTTTGGGGGACAGACCCAGTAGTGGTGTTGCTGGGTCAAAGGATATGCACAATTTTATAGTCCTTTGGGTGTAGTTTCAAATTGATCTCTGGAATGGAGAGCACCAACAATGATTTGTTGTTTCCCTATCCCCTTCTACATTTGTCGTTTCCCTTTTCTGTCAATTAGGTAATCTAATAGTTGTGAGGTGGTACCTCAGAATTGTTTTAATTTGCATTTCTCTAATCAATGGTGATTTAGAACATTTTTTCATATGACTATAGATTTGATTTTTTTGTTCTCAAAACTGCCTGTTTATATCTTTTTATCAGTGATCAAATGGAGAATGCCTCATATTCTTATAAATTCAGCAAAAGTTATTCCAAAAAAAATTTTAAGCGTATTTTTAAAATAAACGTATCCAGCAAAGCATAAAAATAGATTGGCTTACTTAAAAGCTTTGCCCTTTCATAATACACAACTTTCAACAGATCTGTTTCTTTGTGTATCCAACTAGATCTGGGGTTTTTAACTTTTTTCATATCATAGACCCCTTTAGTGACCTGGTGAAACCTATGAACCCTATTCTCAGAATGATGTTTTTAAATTATTGAAAGAAATGCTAAATTTTACTTAGAGGTTAGTGAAAATAAAAATGTAATTTTTTCTCTTCCAAATTCATGGACCCATTGAAATTTATCCATGGACCCCAGGTTAAGAACTTCTATCCCAGATAATCTTGCAAACTCATAAAATATTTTGGAATTATAAATGCAGTTTTCAAGGAAGCAGGGTCTTTTCACCTTTGTGTACTTTGCACATCTAGTTATTTATGTGTTTGATATTCATTTTGGGGACTTGGTTTATCATAATCTTTTGCTGTTTCCTACATCGTCCCTGTGAAGTACAAAGGGCATTAGTGCCTTTGCCAGGGAGCAATTCAGTCAGGGTGATGATGACAGATCTGGGATCAGAAATAAGTTGTTCAAATGTTTCCCTTGTTGCTAGATCCACTGAGTCATAATGTTTCCTATTTTGATCCCAGATTGCAAAAGACCCAGAAAAAGAAACTGTTTGTGGTTGGCTAGATGTCAGAAACATCTGATCTCTTACAGAAGAGCAAAGTATGAAAACTGATAAGGAGAGTTTCAAGGCCTTTTCAGATTTTTATCCTTATGATTTGCAAGGTAGAACAGAACCCTTTTTCTCCAAGTAATCCAAGGTGTTCTACAGATCTTAAATTGTCTAAGAGGTATCAACTCTCATGCCATATATTTCCCACAAAGGTGGTAAAGTGGATTTATTAAATCTTTTCCTTCACTCAGAGTATTAGAAATAAAATAACACGTAGATAGCTGCTGGGGATTGGAATGGTTGTTTGTTTAGCTGGTGTAGCAAAAAGGGGTCGCTTATCAGGGTCCTTTATTTCTTTGATGCTTCATGGGGAAAAAGCACTGAAAAAAGAAAGAGAAGATAGATTAAAAAATAAATAACATACAGTAACCTGATGCTGGATAGCTACCAATATGAGTATGTCATGTGAATTACAGAATTCGGGATGGAGGCAACTTCAGCAACCATCTGTTCCAACCCATACTTAACTATGAGCCTGGGTAAGTTAGGTAATCTTTTGGACCCTCAGTTAATTCATCTGGAAAATGGGGATAATTGTAGTAGCTCCCAGAGTTGTTGTGAGGATCAGATGAGATAATGTCTTTAAAGTTTTAAAGTCTTGTAAACCTTAAAGCACTCTGAGTACAACTTAGATGAATACCAGCTTATCAAAAGCTAATACTTTGCATGACAGAATCAGGCTTTCAAATTATCCTCAGTACTAGAATAATAAGCCAAAACCCAGAAGATGACATTTGCACAATTATAACATAGGGAACCTGTTTTGCCAGTTTAATGAGCAAAAACCTTGGGATTCTTAGTTCACTGTGAGATAAGCTAATATATTGTTAGTCTGAGTTAATAATATGTTTATAGTGTCCAGATCCAGGGAACTAATACTTCACTTGTGTTCTACAGTAGTCAGATTGCATATGAAGTAGTGGTTATCCCACATCTGAAGTGGTGTGCCCATTTTTGGCACCATGTGTTGAGGAACTTTGCTAGATTCTGCTACTTATCATCAACTAGGTCATTTTGACCCTGGAACAGTTTCATGGAGAGACAAACCTACAAATGCATTTACTTCATCCATCTATCCAATTGTTCATTGGATAGGCATTTATGGATTGACTAGTCTATACAGGGGGTGGCTAGGTGGTGCAGTGGATAGAGCACCAGTGCAGGAGTCAGAAGGACCTGAGTTCAAATGTCACCTCAGACACTTGACACTCACTAGCTGTGTGACCTTGCGCAAGTCACTTAACCCCAGTTGCCTCATCCTGGGTTATCTCCAGTCATCCTGATGAATATCTGGTCACTGGATTCAGATGGCTCTGGAGGAGAAGTGAGACTGGTGACCGGCACAGCCCCCCCTCACTCAAAACAAAGTCAAGTGCAAGTCATATCATTATTTCTTTGATGGCATGGTCTTCTTTGGCAACGAAGGAAGAACATACACCTGTGTGATCTTATAAGCAAGTCACTTAACCTCTTTGGGCCCTTGTTAATCTGTAATATGAGGGGGTTGCATTTGTTATCTCTAAGCCCCCTTCTAGCCCTATATCTGTGATCCTGTACAGCTCAGGGAACAACATCTGAAATCTAAGAATTAAAGCAATAGCTGTTGTAGGTAGAGTGAGAAAAGTTGACTTTCAACACTCCAGGAGTGTCTTTTCATTTAGAGATAGCTACCTAGAATCCATGTTGTATTTGAAATGATTGAAGGAAATGGCACATGATGGCTGTCTTCAGACATTTTGAGCTGTCATAAACAACAGAAAGTAATTTTTTTTTTTGCTTTAAAGGGGAGAACTTAGATCAACGGGTGAAAGTTACAAAGACAAATTTTGATGGAATATAAGGAAGGACTTTCTAATAGTTTATAGTAATAAATTCCTTATCATTGTAAATTTTCAAGATAGAGGTTTAAAATCTGTTTTGAATCTTTGTTTAAAGCAGAATTGATAAACAGGTAGCCAGTGTTGCCAAAATCAGATGAAAATGTAATTGGAAAATATTTAACAAAATAAATAAAAGTATACCAAAACATAGATAACATGGCATTTTAAAACTAAGTTAATATACGGCCTGCAAGGATCTTTATGTATAGAATAGTCCCCCACTGCTTTGTGTTTGTATTTGAGTTTGGTAATACTGATTTAGAGGAGATCCTAGCATTTAAGGGGAGATTAAGGTCCCTGATAGCTCTGAGTCCTTGATCTACATTTAGCTGTTCTATCATTATTTCAAACTCATATACTTAAGATCAAACTAATTTTCTTTGAATAAAGGTATCTTCCTTTTGAATTCTTGTTTCCTACCAATGGTATAACAATCCTAGTCACTCAGACACACACACACACACACACACACACACACACGCACCGCACGACCTTTGTATCCTTGGCTCTTCATTCACCTTTCCCTACCTTCTCTCCCTTACCCCTCCATCCCCTTTGGCGGTCAGGAGTAAAGTCCTATTAATTTTTCATTTTAGTCTTTTCTCATTTTTCCCTTTCTACTAAGCCCTATCATGCATGCTTCATTGTAATCCGCAGGTGACCTTAACTTCTCAAAGGATATGCCAGCAGAGGACAAGCTCCGGTGGGTTTTGTTATGTTAGAAGGGCTTCAAGTATGGTCCCCGTACTACGTTTTGAGGACCAGTGTTATGGAAAAGCTCATCAGCCTCAGAAAAGCTCATTGTCAGACTAGCCACTCGGGGATAAATTATTTGGCCATTGCAACTCATGGAAAAAAAGAAAATGTGTACGTAGTGATTTGCATTGGTAAAGTAAGTCCTCACATTCAAGGAGATCTTACAAACACAGTGACTGGTACATACTAAGTGCTTAGTAAATGTTTCTCCTTATAAGCAAAATAGATTGATCCCAGATCCATTGAAGTAAATTTCCTTTTCCATTCTTGCTGCTATCACTCTGTTTCTGGCTCCTATTATTAGTCTTTTGCTTGTATTGTTACTGTGGCCTCTTAATTAGTCTTCCCATCAAATTGGTTTTTTCACATTCCAGCCTGTCTCACACACTGACTGCTACCCAGTTGGCCTCCCTGAAACATTGCTTTGATTCTGTCACTTCCCTGCTTAAAAACCTTAAATGTCCCCTCATTTGAGAAAAGATAAAAATCCTAACCCCTGACTTTCTGTGACTTCCATTATCTGGTTCCATTTTGAGGCCTTCTTATCTCCCTAACAGGAGGCTTTCCCTCCCAGTGTCCTTGTCTTGTACTTTCTTTCCCCCATGTCTTCATCTATGCTACCCTGTCTGCCAAAAATGCCCTTTTTCTTTCTTTCTGCCAATATGGGTTCTGCCCAACCTTCAAGATCCAGTTCAGATCCTCCCTCCTTTATGAAGCCTTCCCTGACCTCTAGCCCCCAAGGAACTCTTTCTTTGAACTTTTAAGTTGTTAAATAAGACATACATGACTGGAAAGTTCTCTTTCCCAAACAAAATGTCAAGTCTTTGACAGTACAGGCCAAGTTTACACTGCTTTGTTTCCCTGACAATGCCTTCCTAACACACTGTGCTTGGTACATGGGAGTTGCTTGACAAATATTTGCTGGTTGGTTAATGTGGAGTTTTTCATTAGTTCCTGAGAGAACTTTTTCCTCATGATCTTGAATTTCCCTCTTGTGGATTATTTTTCTGTTCTCTCATTTTTACCTCTTGAATGTACTTATCTGTGCAGGTGGAATATGCTCTCTTGATAATGAGGTAAAAGATGTTACCATGCATCTGTACTTATATAATTATCACCAACAAGATTGCTGATTACACTAAGTGAGTTACATGTGAGGCAGTCCTGAATTTTTTATAACTTTAAGACAGGCTTAAATACTTGATTAAATGCCATGAATTCAGTGGGAGAGAAATAATCAGAAAAGTTTCTGTTTTGCAGAGGCATCTTTTTTGAACTTTCACGATTCTTCAGACTGTGAGCCAAAAGGATCACCACCCTGTGACTCCTTGCTTTCCCTGAATGCTGAAAAGATTCTGGTATGTCTCTACTATCCATGCTTTCTGTTTCTTGCGGCCCAATTAAAGGGTGAAATTCTAGATACTCTAAGTTGGTTGTGTGCATTGACCAAAATTTCGTTCTAATTGTCCGTATGGATACAATCTAGTATCATAATCAGTAGTCATCTGAAATTGGATCTAGATTGAATCATTGGGTATGAATTAGGTAAGTTGGTCCTCCTAGGTCATATGACTTTTCATTGAGTATCATAGGTGAGAGGCTGAACATCCATGATTCTTAGGGGGGAAGACCTTATAATTTAGAGGGAAAGCATAATCTAATTTTTTTCCAGCTCTGATTTACTTAGGTCTCTTGATTGTATATATTCAGTTGTGCAAGAGGGTTCCCTCTTCTACTCCAAGGTTGAATAGCAGTGCAGCTTTCATAAGGTTCAACTCACACATTGGAATGTATCCCATATCCTACACAGGGAAAAGTTACTAAACAACTTTCTAGATAATTACATATCCAGAATGTTCTTATTCACAATTCAGATTTCTACCTGGGCAAACTTAAATCTACATGGGTTTGATGTGATTCTTTTAAGATTCTTCTAAATGTGCCTAGTATTTTAGACAGTCATTCTCTTGACCTTTAAAAAAGGTTTTGTCTCAGTGCCAGTATCATTGAAAATAATTGGACTTGACAAACCAGAAAATGATCAACTATCTCAACCCACTTTATAGTTTTCATATAATATCTGTGAACACTAACCCATTTCAGTAATCTTTAGGAGAATCAATCTCATTGATTTCCATCATTTATTTTCTGTAAGTTAAAAGTTTGATTGTTCTGCCAGTCATCATTATATGCACATTTATATGTTGTTGACTTAATATTTACAAAGTCCTTAGTGCCTATTCCCCAATATTATAACTAATATAAGTTTTTAGTCTCTCATTTTACACGGAAGGAAAAGTTAGACTTGAAGAGGAATAAGTTACTTGTTTGGAGTCATGCAAGCTCTGAGTGTCATGGCTGCTGTTTAGACTGAGGTCTCCTCTCCCAAGTCCAGTGCTCTTTAGTTATGCTGTATGCTTCAGCGTAATGCTAGGTGAACAATAATAAGTTCACATATAGCTTACAATCAAGGATGTTTTTGTGTACACTTAATATTGAAACTGTCATAGTAAATGTTCTTTGCCATAATTTTCCTTTCTTCTTCTTCCTCTCTCTTTCTCTTTTTTCTTTCCTTTTCATCTACTTTATTTCATATTCCCACCACATCACAACAATGATGACTTCCTAATTTAAACTGAAAACTTTTGGGATTCTAAAAAGGTATGTGTCTTTGGGGATAGGGGAGGAGATTGTGTCACAACCTGAGAAGTTGGGAGGATGAGGAGGAGACATGTCAGTGGATAGTCTTGATAGGGCTCTTGAAGTTGCCTACTGCTTGAATCTATAGTTGATAGGCCATGGGATAAATCTTGAAGGCATATAGCTTGGGTAAGTGTTGTTTGGCATGTCACTTGTATTCAGGCTGCACCTTGAAGAGCATATGGAGAAAGTCAGTTCCAAAGTAAGCACTACCTGTGTGCCAGTGCCAGGACAACTTGGGTGTGTAAACATCCATGCACTTGGGATAGTAAAGCTTTACCATTGCCTCACTAGTATTTTTGACAGTCCAATGGGGAACATGGGATGGTTTTCACAATATACACAGGGACAGTCTCCCTGCTGGTATTTTTCCAACATCTGGATGGTACCCTACTTTGTGAGCATGTAGTGGGCATGGATCAGTCTATATAGGATCTTACCTGTCTGCTCAATTAGGTTACTCTGGTTGGAGTTGTTCTCCAACCCCTCAACAGGTTCCAAATCAAGGATCATGTCTGGTAGCTGCCTATAGTGGGGCTCCTATTAGTTGAGCCTTATGAGATTGAACTTGTTCTGGATATAGGCTTCATCCACTACATAGAAGAATTCATTGCTATGGATACTACAGAGCCACAAGATCCATGGTACATCAGTGAACTGGGACTGGGGAGGGAGAGGGAGTTGTTCCCAGAGGTGGCCATGGCAGCAGCCTTTGCCATCATTTTCAAAGTCTCTTTGGAACACTTTCTTAACCAAATTTTCTATGATATCCCCCAATGAAATTATGATTATTTGATTTGGAAGTTATTGGAGTTCAAAAAAACCAAATTCATTATGGCCGTTCCAAAGCTAGGCCATGTTGGTAGATGAATGGCAATCAGAACCTGAATGGATGTATGTGTATTGATTTAAAATGAGGAAGTCAAAGTGATTTTGTGGCAATGAAGATGTTACTTGCGGCCCGTAAGTGTTCTGATGCTGTAAGACATGTACCCAAAACTCATGGAAGGGACCTTAGAGATTATGTAGTTAAATTGTCTCATTTTACAGAAGAGGAAACAGATTTAGAGAGGTAGTGACTTGCTCAAAATTACACAGGTAATAAGAAATAGCTGGGATTTGAGTCTGGGTTCTCTTTTTTTAAAAAATAAATTTATGTTGATCTTCCTCCCTTCCTTCCTTCCTTCGTTCCTTTACACTATCATAATTTCCCTCAGTATATTTCCCTGCCCTTCCCTCCTAGAGGGCCATTCCTTACAATAAAATAATATTTTTAAAGACAAAAAAAGAGAAAGAAATGAAAAGAAGAAAAAATCAGCATGATTGATCAGTACATTGAAAAAGTTTGAAAATATGTGTTTTAATAACACTTGTTGGCCTCCCACCTCTGCAGAGGGTTGGGGTGGGAGTGTCTTCTCATGTCTCTTTTTTTTGCAACATTTATTTTTTTGAGTGTGGTTCTTTCATTTACTTTGACATAGTCACTGTGTATATTGTTTTCTTGGCTCTGCTTACTTTAGTCTGCATCCAATCATGTGGATCTTGCCAGGATTCTCTGCAAACATCACATTCATCATTTCTCACAGTACAATAATATTCCTTTCCATCCATGTACCACAGTTTGTTTATCCATTTCCCAATCAATGGAGCCCAGGTTCTCTTAACTCCAAATCCATCGTTATTTCCATTACACTACAATTGTATTGTCATTTGCTATCATGATCTTCTTGTAGATTTTGAGTGATGCCATATGGTTTTTTAAGTTATATGGTGGGGGTAGAAACCAAGATAGACAATTGTTTTATATCCATACCCTTAAGAGAACTCAATTATTTAAAATATATTGTAAGTCAGTATTCTTAAATTGTCAGTTAATTTCAAGTTTGCTTAATAAGAAGGCAACATCGTTGAAACATTTAAGTGCTTTATATATTGATTAATAGAGATGTGTATATTTGTGGCACATTTCCATCATCATTTATTATCTCTGTGTACAGAAGGTGTTATATTTTTAGTGTAAAAGATAGAAAGCTAGTTTTCTGCGTCATGATTTCTACCTAAGGTCATCTATTTAGAACTAGAAGGGACCTAGGTCAGCTAGGGTCCACCCTTTTGTTTTGCAGATACAGAAACTGAAGCCCAGGGACACTGAATGACTTGCACAAGGTTATTCAGTTAGTAAGGGCAGCTAGGTGGTGTGGTGGATAGAGCACTGGCCCTGAAGTCAGGAGGATCTGAGGTCAACTCCAGCCTCAGGCACTTGACGCTTACTAGCTGTGTGACATTGAGCAAGTCACTTAACCCTGATTGCCTTGCTTTCACCCCCCAAAATAAGATAAACAGTTAGTAAATCACAGAACCAGGTTCTGAGCCTTACTTCCTCTAGCTTCGTGTTCACTAATTTGTTCTCCATTAATTTGTTCATTCTTGACTTTGGACTTACATTATTTTACTGCTTGCTTTTGTTTTTCCTAACACAGCTAATTTAAATTATCCGTATAGCCTGTTTGGTCATTTTTAATGTCATTTGGCAATTCTCTTTTGTGTTATTTTTTTTTTAAACACATATATTTGTAAATTCACCTAGATTTACATTTACTCCTTAAGCAGGAATATATTCTATATAATATCTGTACAGCGTAAATTTTGCACTTTACCCATTGCTGTTAGAACAGCTTTGATTCAGGGCTCTACCTTAAGCGTCTGCCTACTTCCTAGCCCATCACCAGGCGCTTATTAAGTATTCGCCACATGGCGCAGGCACTGCTCATTGTGGAGAGTCTGGGTCTGCCAAGGAGACAGCCACTACCTCCTTTTCTCTTCTGTGTCATGGTGCAGAGGAAAGACTGCTGGATTTGAACTCAAGATTTTGCTGCTAAGCTCTATCTCTGAGATCCAAAGAGCAGCAAAAAAGGCCATAGCAGATGTGTTTAGACATACCAGTAACCTGCTTGGCATGAACACTTCAGGTTCTGTATTTGCAACTGCTCCACAAAGAGGAAGGAAAAGTATTCTGGTCACACCCAGCCACACAGGACATGACACGTCCCTTCGATTTTCTTAAATCTGTTAAGTTTTTAAGTGTACTTGGATGCAGTCAATCAACAAACATTTATTAAGGACCTACTATGTGCCAGGCATGAAGAGTAAAGTAATCCCTTCTCATAAAGAGCTTATATTCTAATGGGGGGAGAGTATGTAGATATGTGCAGAATAAATATAAAGAGAATATACACAAGTAAATTCAAAGTAGTTAAATACAACATTGTTAGGAAAAGCTTCATGTAGAAAGTGGTCCTTGAGCTGTAGAAGAGAGGGATTCTCTGAGGCAAAGGTGAAGAGGGAATGCATTCCAGGCATGGGGAATGACCAGTGCAAAGGCAGAGAGGGACAACAGATAGAGTGTCATGTGTGAAAATTAGGGAGGCTGGTTTGCCTGAAGCCCAGAGTTTAGGACGGAGAATAATGTCCCTCGAGGTTGGAGAAATAGATTGGGGTCAGTTCATGAAGGATTTTAAAAGCTGAACAGTGGAGTTCTTGTTTTATCATAGAGGCAGTAGTGGACTCCTTTAGTTTCAGAAGTACCCCATTTCTGAGGCAGAAATAGAATGGAAATGATGTCACTTCTCTTTTAAATTATCAAAGTCTCTCATGAAAAAGCAAAGCATGAATATTTCAGTGACAGAGGAAAGTGAGAGCAGATAGGGGAGGGAGAGAGAGAGACAACTTGAGTCCTTGGCCAATTTGAGTTCCTCTTCCAAAGGATCTCTGTCATTTAATAAGACAATCCAAAATGGAGGTGCCATATGAAAATTTCTCCAATAGATTCCTGCAGTATAAAGGCCAGTCTGGTATGAGGTTACTGCAAAGTTTTTCTAACATACCTTATGCAAATAAAGTAGCTGCTTGTATGAGCCCTTAATATGTGTGACTTCCCAAATTATATATTTAGGGTCTATTGTAAATCAAACTCTTAGTGTACGTAGAGGCCAAGGCCTCTCTCAGGGTTGGGGAACCTGTGGCCTCGAGGCCTTCAAGTGCAATCCTTTGACAGAATCCAAACTTCACAGAACAAATCTTTTTATTAAGTACAAATTCTTTTATTAAGAACAAATCCCCTTAGGATTTGTTCTATGTAGTTTGGATTCAAAGGCCTCACTTGAGGACTTAGAGGGCCACATGGGGCCTCGAGGCCACAGGTTCCCCACCCCTGCCCTTTCCACCAAGAGTCTAGACTCATGGTTTAGATCAGTGCTTCTTAGACTGTGGATTGTGAAAATGGATGGTATGTGGAAAAAGTTTAAGAAGTCCTGCTTTAGATCTTATCATGGGAGCTAATTCATAAGAGTCAGTTTCTTTGGCCCATTTCCCTCACCTGTTGTTGCTCAAGGAAATTTCTCAGAATAAATCTTAAGCATAGCTCATACTTGGGCAGTTCCCTTTCCACTGGATCTACCCTGCCTGAGTAACTGAATTTGTTCACCCAATAGGACTCTGTTTGAGAATCATGTACAAGGTGAAGGAGTCCAGAAGAAAAATAAAAACTTAATCTTTCTTAAGTACTTTTCTCATTTCTGTCTTTTCCTTTGAGCCTTTCTTTTGGAGTGCAACAAAGGAAAAAGAACCAGATTTCTTTATATCAGTCTTTTCCCTCTTCTCATCTTGAGTTAGCAACACAAGAGATTACATGTGTTCACCTAAAACTTCTCTATCTCAGAGACTAGAGTTTTTGATATTGGAACTTACGAATCTGAAAGTTGGTAGCAGCCAGGGCTCTGAGAGACTTCTAGAAAAGTATATGGCAGAGGCAGACAGTTGAGTCCTCATTTGACCTAAGGTCACGTATTCCCAAGTTTGAGAGATTGCAAATTTAAAGGCTCAGGGATTGAATTTTCTAGAGGAAGAGCGGGATTTCCTGATGCAGCATTGTTCCTTGAAGACAGAAGAGATTAGTCCATAGTTCCTAAGCTATATCCTACTTGGAAAGCAAACCCAGTGTGTAAATTAGACCTTGGAGGTCTGATGTGAAGTAAATTGCTTGTTTAGCTATTCCTAAAGTATATTTATCTGGTAGGAGTTTAAACCCACAGGGTAGTGCTATGAATCTTGTGGGGACTATACAGGACTCTGGGAAAGAGGCATTCCCTGGAATGTCAAAGGGTCACCTTAATAGCAACCCCAAATTCACTTCCTTTTAGAGTTAGGGAGAATTGATGGCACTGTTCAAGTGTTTTATGTGTTTCTGAATCTGTTTATGTATTCCTGGGAGTCCTTTGAGTCTTTCACATTTTGGGTAGAATAAAGACTACACAATTTGCATGTGCTTCTGTGAGTGTTTGGGAGCTGGAGATACCTTAGATACCTTTTACTGGTGGAGTCTGGATATGAGCTTTATTTGAGCTTTGTCTCAAGAGATTTCCTAGAGTAATTCAAAGTGAGGACAGCATGCCAAAGTGAGAAACTAACCTTCATGGAACAGAACCCCCAAGATTGCACTGGGTCCATATGAACCTAGAGTCTTAGGGAGACCTTGGACCATGGGTTATAGCTGTATTTCCAAAGGTGGCTTTTGTCTAGACCTCAGAGTAGCGATGGCGAATCAGTGAAGCTTTTCTGACAAGGTATCTTTGTAGGTTGCATCAGACGGATTTTAAGCAGTGACTTGTATTTTAACCAGCCGCTTTTTTCTTTACCTGTTAGACTGTCACCATATAATCTGAATATTAACAAGGATTTGGGGGCATCTATGGTAAGATTACCAATGGAAATCACTTTCTCAATAATTTAATTGAACTAAATGATTTACAGGATCTCTCCTAGCTGATGTACATCAGCTGTTATCTTAAAAGCACAAAAGTCTATTAGAAGAGTGTTAAAAATGTTTAAGATAAGTGGTCCTATGGGTAGAGTTCTGGGCCTGGAGTTAGGAAGCCCTGAGTTCTAATGCAGTCTCAGACACTTGCTTGCTGTATAACCACGGACAAGTCACTCTGTTTGCTTCAGGTTTCTTCATCTGTAAATAGAGGTAATAATAGCACCTACTTTACAAAGTTGGTTTTTTTTTAAATAAAAGCTAGCTATCATCATTATTATTAAAGTCTATAAATTATAAGACTAGCTTTCTGATGAACCTGATGTATGACTTTGTCAGATCATCTAGACTTTCTCACAGGAAGAACATGAAAAATGCCTCTTAAAATGATCATAAAGTGCTAATTAAATATTCTTAATAGTCGTGATATGGGTAAAGGTAACTTGGTTTCCCCATGCACATGAGTTAGAGCAATAAATGGCTCAGATGCACTAAGCAGTTAAATTTTGGTAACCAAAAGAATTGCATGTAAATAATGTCAGAGGAATTGTAGAGATCACTTTACTGATCTGCCTAGCCTCATGACTTACTCATAAAAAAATAAAATAATATAGTTGTCCAGCGTAATATCCTACATAAAGTAGGCACTGGCATTTTTATTAGATTGGTAACATATTTACAAGAGAAATGCTAGTGGTGATATAGACTAAAAACATTTTTTAAGAAAATTGCTTAATCTCATTCTTAAAACGTGGGAGTGTCACTAAATCCTTGTAGCTGGAGGCAGAACTTCTTATCCTCGTATGCCTTAGTTTTCCTGATCTATATTATATATTGCAATGTTATATTCCTCAGATGAATTTTATTATGGATCCAGTTGGTCTAGCCCATTACAAATGCTTGTTGGTATAAAAAATTTCTATTGGTCTGGAAAGTATGTAAAAGTGATGCCTTTTTACTCAGAGTAATGCTTTCCATATCCAGAGAAAGAACTATGAAGTCTGAATACAGATTGAAGCATACTATTTTCTCTTCTTTTTATTTCTTGTGGTTTTCTCCTTTTGTTCTAATTCTTCTTTTACAACATGACTGATGTGGAAACATGTTTAATATGATTGTACATGTATAGCCTATATCAAATTGCTTGCCATTTTAGGGAGGGCAGAGGGAGGGAGGAAGGGAGAAAAAAATTTAGAACTCGAAAATCTTATAAAAGTGAATGTTGAAAACTATCTTTACATGTAATTGGAAAAAAATAAAATGGTATTTAGTGGGGAAAAAATTTAAAAAGACAAAAAAGAAAAAAGTGATGTCTTTTTGAATTGTCATAATATAATAGCTATAGTTAATTGTGTTAATTTTGTTGTTTCCTTCTTCTGAATAACTTTTTATGATGCCTAACAAATGTGAATTGAATTGAAAGAACTATTATATTAGTTACCAGATAAAGAGAAAAATAACCAAGTTAAAGCTTTTGCAGAGTTTACAGTTCAATAAATGGGTGGGGTAAATAAGACAAATAAAATACAAATTAGACTGTAAATCCATAGGGGTCTCAAAGTGGTGTTAGAGATTAAAGAGGGGAAAAAAATTTTCCCTTTCCTTCTTTGGTGTGATTGGGGAAAGCTTCATGGTCAAACATGGTTAAACAGAATTAGTTGGTAGTGAGAGGGGTGGTGACAAGGTGAACAAAGAAAGGCACAAAGGAAGAAGGGTAGGATGAATTTGGATTACAGTGATTTATTGAGTTTGTCTTTAAAGCTCAATGTAGGAACATCAGATAAATGAAATAGTATGAAATAAGGTTGGATAGTAATGTGTTGTAGTTTGATGGGGAGAGCTTCCAATGTTAGTCTAAGGAGTTTGGAATTTTTTGAGGTTTGAAGTATGGAGAGAATATGTCACTCATTTTAAAGCAGGGAAATAGCATGATCAAAGCTGTACATTATGAAAATTACCCTGGCAATATGGAGACTAGATTGGAGCAGAGAGAGGCTGCAGTATGAGAGACGATTAAAAGACTTTTGTTATAGTCCAGTTGAGAGGTAACAAAAGTCTAGGATAGGGCCTCTCAGCTTTTTCTCTGATATAGACCCTTCTGGTGGTCTGTTGAAGCCTTTAGATCCTTTCTCAGAATAATGATTTTTAAGTGCATAAAATAAAATACTCAAAGTTACAAAGTAAATCAAAGAATAGTGAAAATAACAATGTCATTTTATCCCCATCCAAGTTCACTGATTTCCTAAAATTTACCCACACAACAGACTCCTTGTTAAGGACCCTAGAAGGTGATGAGAATAGAAAGGAAGGGGTGGATCCAAGAGATTTTGTGGAGGTAGAATTGACAAGATTTGACAACTGTTATACACGACAGGTGAGGGAGAGAACAGTTAAAAAGACTGCAGAAAGGTTATGAGTTTAAAATACTGTGAGATTGTCAGTATGCTTAACAGAAATGGAGAAGTTAGGATGAGGGTAGGGCAAAGATAAATTTTGTTTTTAACATGTTGTGTTTCAGGCTTTGCTGTGGGATATTCAGATAGAAATGTCCAACAAGCATTTGGTGGGAAGTTGTGATGGGGAGTCAGAACTAGAGATAGAAATGTAAGAATTGTTTATATAGATGTAATAACTGAAATCAGAGGAGCTAAAGACAAAAGACCTACATTTAAAAAGTGGAAGAGGAAGAAAAGGTATAAAAGAGAACAGAGGAAATTCAGGAAGGTCGAAGAACCTTAACATTACATCACCAAGCTAAGGAAGATGCTATCAAGAAGGAATGGGTAGCCCTCTGTTGTCCTATAGAGAGGACAAGGTGAAGAAGGACTGAGAAAAGGTAATTAGATTCAATAATTAGGTCATTAGTGACCTTTGAAAACAAAACTTCAGTTGAGTGGTGGGGCAAGAGTCAGACTGCAAGAGGTTTCCACAAATCTAAGTAGGAATGATTATACAAATAAGCCCATTTGTGTATTCATTTCTATATGATTGCAGTACTCTTGGAGTCTTGGTCAGGATTTGTTTCTCTCTGTTCTACAGCTCTGTACCAATAGATGCCATAACAGTTTTTTCTAAAGTATCAAAGTTCACATTTATAATGCCTTATTCCATCATTACTCATGTTTAGGGAGTGATTCCTTGTATAATTGTGTCATTGCTGCCAGAAACCTTTAAAGTCATGGCACCAACTTTTATGCAGCTAGCCAGAACTATTTCCAATTTAAAAATTTATAGGACTGATTTACTTCCAATCCCATCAATTCTCACTTCGTAGACAAATGCATTATAGTATTTACTACAATTTTGTAATTACCTTTAATGATTTTTCTGTTAGATTTTTCTAGTTTTATGTTAAATGTACCTTTTAAAAATGGACCTTTCCTACATCTCTGCAATTACTAAAAGTGATTATTTGATGTTTTACAGAACCAGGCAAAGTCTCTTGCAGAACAAAAGCGATTACCCTTTGCTACTGATAATGACAACACAAATGAAGAATTAGGTAAGATATTCTGGAATTATCAGTGCTTCATTTATGCTGCTCTTAAAGGCAGATTCAGAACAGTATGGCAGTGGTTGTGTATTGCAAATACAGGCTTGGGATTTGGGTCCTATGCCAGCTTCATAGGTCAGCCAGCCTCTCTGACCCTCAGCTTCATTGCTGTAAAAGGAAGGGGCTGGACAGTATATGTAATTTGTAAGGTTATATGAACTTAGTGTCGTGATTCTAAGAAAACTGATTGGTAGGATAATGGGTATTTGTATTTTTAGTCTTTCCTTCTCTGCTAGTTCCTTTTTCTGTTTAGGGATGTTGGGAGAGTTGAGCCTTGGAGGTGGTGCTACCATCTCTCACTACATCTTTCTATGTTGTTCCTAGTGGAGCTAGGTTCAAGATTCTGTCATCTTCAACTTTTTATTCTTATCCACCCCTTTGTCCCCACTCACATGTGCTAAAGCTCTCATCACCTCTGACCTTACACTATTAAAAAGCCTTCTAACTGATCTCCCTGCATTTAGCTTCTCTCCTTATCAATATATTCAGCACTGAGTTGCCATGTTACTATTTTTGAGGCACATATTTGAGTCGCTCTCCTTCTCAAGAAGGTTCAATGATTCCTTATTGGTTTTAGGATAAAAGATAGCTTCTTTTGACATTTAAAACTCTTCATAATCTTCTTTGAAGCTGTCTTTCCAGATTGATTATAAATCCCTACCTCTGTCACAGATGCCCCCAGACTTCCACTCCACTCTGACCCTTGAATCCACCATATTTTTGGTAGGAGACTAACCATCTGCCTTGAGATTCACAGCCTAAGATCCTCTGGACCTTATCACTGCTCTACTAATTTCTTTTCCCAAGTCCTGTCTATCTTGTCCATCTGCCATGAATTAAACATAAACTGGAATCCTCTCCCACCTAGAATATGAGCTCCTTAAGAGTAGAGACTGTCTTGATTTTCTGTTTGTATCCTTAATACTTAGCACCTAATAAGAGTTAAAAGTGCTCTCCCATTCCATTCCTCACTCATGCTCCGTTCCAGACAAACTCATCTACTTGGTGTTCATATGTGACACTCTGACTTCTGTCTTCATGCTTTTGCATGAGCTGTAGAGCCCCTTGTTTCTAATGTTCTTCCTCTTTCCCTCTGAGGTCCAGGACCTTTTGGAAGCTCAGCTCAGATGTCACCTTCAGTAAGTCTTTTTGGATCCCCCTAGATGTTAATCCTAATCCCTCTTCCGTTATTTCACATTTAGTTTGTGTATTTGTATTTGTGGACAGTCATCCCTTGACATTCAGGAAGGATTAGGGGTCAGGATCTCTGCAAACGTAAAAAAAAAACACAAATAACTTTAGACCCCATTCCAAACCTTTATTTTTAACAATTCTGATGATATTTATTTAACACATGAAGCAAGTAAAACAGCACACAGCACCATAAAAAAATTGCAGGTTGTACATGACAAACTAATATTTTCCATGCTATGCAGAGTCTTTGAATCCGCAGTTGGTATGGCTGCAGCAATTGCTTCACAAATTTCCTTCTCCTAAGAAAGCACAAGATACAACCATGACTGTGGGAAAAGGGGAGCCACATGACTGAGGAGAAAGGGGAGCCACATGACTGAGTCTGGGTGGTTGAGAGACAGGGGAGGGGTCTCCAAAGAGAATGCATAATGCATAGTTTTTTAGCGCACTGAAGTGTTTAACAAAATTTTAACTGTTTAGAATAAATTCATGTGTGTATACTTAAGGTAACAAATGATAAAATAGATTAATGATATGTAGTATTTATGCATTTATGACATTAAATTTTAAAATTTTTCTTTACATTTGTGCATTGTCCATGGTTTTCTGCAATATATTGCAAATTCCAAAAATTCCCATTTAATTATTGATGGCCAACTTGCAAATAATAGAATTGGGGATCTGAAACCATGAATGTTGAGGGATGATTGTATGTATTTTTTCCCTTCGGTAGGATATAAGCACCTTACTTGACTTTGTGTCTTTTGTGCCTAGTCTAGTTACTAGCACCCATGAAGCAGCTAATTAATAAATGCTAGTTGAATTAAATAGAAATGTGATATTTTTCCCTCCTGACTACCAAAAAAAAATTCTGGTGTCTGTTACTTGATCTTAGTGATTTGGGGGAAATTTTTTTTTTTAGCAATTTCCTGAAAATTTGTGATTAGAATTTCATTTTCTTTGCATTTTTTGAATGATCTTGTCATTCTTAGGTTATCTTTTTGATTTGTCTTCCACTTCTGTCATCTTTACTTATAAGGTTTCCAACTCCTTTCCTCAATCGAGTCTTTTTTAAAAACATTTTCCCCATCTCTTGCTTCTTCTAACTAAATTGACCTTCTAATCAGAGAATTTATTCTATTCCTTCTAATTTTTTAAAATTAATTTTATTTATTTTCAGTGTTCTACAGTCACTACCATATAACTTAGATTATTTTTTTCCCTCCCTCCCCCCTGCTTTTCTCCTCCCTCCCCAAGATGGCATACAATTTTATATGGGTTCTATACATACATTCCTATTAAATACATTTTTACTATAGTCATGTTGTGTAAAAGAATTAAAATGAATGGGAGAAATAACAAACCAAAACATGAAACAGAAGAAATTCATCTGCTACATTCTGTGACTGATGTCCAAAGTTCTTTCTCTGGATGTGGAAGGCATTTTGCCTTAAAAGACCACTGGGAATTTTTTTAAGTCCTTGCATTTCAATGAAGTTCCAAGTCTACCAGAAGAAACTCACACCCTGTGGTCGTTGCTGTGCACAAAGTTCTGGTTCTGCTCCTTTCCCTCAGCATCACATCATATAAGTCTTTCCAGGCCTCTTTGAAGTCTTCCTGTTCATCATTTCTTATAGCGCAGTAGTATTCCATTACCTTCAATGTACCATAATTTATTCAGCCAATCCCCAATCCCCTTGATTTCCAGTTTTTGGCCTCCTTCTAATTTTTTAAACCAATTCTAATGCTAATCTTACTGATATTAAAGTTCCCTTCATTTCCTTTAATTTGTTTATTACTTGGTAGATTTATGTCATTGCATCAGGGCCATCTCCCTTTTTTAGTCCAATGTTGAAGTTAACGTTTCATTTTTTTCTGTCTGTTGATTTCAGGATCTTTTAGTCTGCTGTATTTGCTCATTATCTGGGAAACTTTTTACAGCTGGTTTCTCTTTTCCTTTTCCAAGGGGCTATTTCCTTTGAGACTTGTCAGTTAATTTCCCTTTTCCTCCTTTTTTATTTGTTAATCTAACCATTTAAAGGCATTTTTATCTCTTTGAGGGGGAGGGAGATGAGTAGCTGGTCCTGTTTGCCACCTCTTACTCCAATACCTTGCCAGAATGTTTATGTTGTGACTTTTCAGAGAACCATATTATAGAAAGTATACTAAGTATGCAACATAATATATAAATATATAGTATAAACAGCACTAAAACTAGGCTTGATGTAACTTCTCTTTCTTGGTTTCATACCACACTTTGAAGTGAATTAGGATTTTTATCATGAGTGTTGTACAGATGAAACTGAGGGTTGCCATTTAATAGAGATTTCTCTTGTTGGATAAAACCAGCCTGACTTTATTTTTTTTAGAGCACCATAGTAAAATTAGATACTACTGTAGTTTATTTTGTTAGTGAAAGATTTGGACTGAAATGACAGTTTTTTAATGGGCACATTCAGTTATTCCCTTCAGAAAGTTAATTACCAGTAAAAAAGTGATAAGAATATATTTAGTTGCCTGAATGGAAATTAAATGGTTTGGATCAGTGGTGTCAAACCTAAATAGCAAAGGGGACCACTAATCTATACATAAAGATCCTTGTGGGCTGAATGTTGACTTTGTTTTAATATGTGTTGTTATCTGTGTTTTATTATGGCAGGTGACAGCTAGGTGGCCCAGTAAATTGAGTAATGGACCTGGAGTCTGGAAGTCCTGAGGTCAAATCCAGCCTCAGACGCTTACTAGCTTTGTAACCCTAGACAAGTCACTTAACCTCTACCTCAGTTTCTTTATCTGTATAATGAGGATAATAGTAGCATTTACCTCCCGTGGTTATTATGAGGATCAGATGAGATAACATTTATAAAATGTTTACCATAGTGCCTGGCATATAGTAAGCACTATATATTTATTAGTTATTATTAATGTTTTTATCATATTATTTTATTCTGTTAAATATTTTCCAGTTACTTTTTTTAATTCAGTTTTCCTGCCCATTTGGCTGCATGTTTGACTCTTCTGGTTTAGATGTAATGTAAAGTGTACGTCCTGAAAATATCCAGTTCATTCTGAAAAGCAGCATTTGACTTTAGAGTACTTCTTCAGTTCCTCTATTGATGGAATGAACTGGCACAGAAGGGGCAGCTCGTATTATATTCTGTGTAATTATTTTGTTGTTATTGTTCAGTCTTTTTCATTGATGTCTGAGTTTTCATGACCCCATTTGGGGTTTTCTTGGCAAAGACACTGAAGTGGTTTGCCAATTCCTTCTCCTGCTCATTTTACAGATGAGTCTAGCCAGGTTAAGTGATTTGCCCAGGGTCACACAGCTAGTAAGAGTTTGAGGCTAGATCTGAACTCATAAAGATGAGTTTTCCTGACTACAGACCTGACAATCTGTCCACTGCACCACATAGCTGCCCTTAATTATCTTATACTTTAATTTCATGTCTTAACTTATTTCCATTTTATTCTGTAGCTATTGCTTATGTGTTGATTGGCAGTGGTCTTTATGATGAAGCAATAAGACATTTTTCATCCATGCTCCAGGTAATTTTTCATCTTCTATGTAATATAATTCTAAAATTTATGATCTTAACCAAGTTAAAGATTATTCCACTCAGGGCAAAATGTTTTCTACAGAATGTTGTTCAAGGCTCTTTCAGATTTAGGTGGCTGGAGTAATTGTTGGTCTTATTGTTTTTCTTCCCTTTTTTTGCTGTGAAATTAATTTATGTTTTATTAATCACAGTAACATCTATATACATGTGAAAAATAGTATTGTTTTTACGTGCAAAACATATTAGTCTACAGAAGATATGTTTGCTGGACCCAAACAATCGTTTGTGATAATAATACCTAATTTACAGGCAGAGAATCATTGAATTAAGATCAAGTAATGGTAGTCTTGACTTTGTTCACAGAAATTGATTAGTTAAGGTCCACTTATGGCTTTGTTTCTGGGCAATGACATGATTTCTTCTGATGGAAATACATAGACCAACATAGAGATTACTGACTGAATTAAAGCATACATTAAGAGAGATTATTTAAATTCACGAATATAAGGAAATCAAAAATAACTTTAATTCAGGTTCTTTGGCTATTTTCTTCTTTTACCAATTGTTTTCTTATGTTCACCGTAGATACTCATTAACATTTTTGTTGGTTAATACCCTCTCTTAGGTGTTCTTCATTATCTGCCTCAGCAGTGCTCAGAGATTTTGTTTCTGTGATTATTGTGCATGAGTATCAAAGGTATAACCAACTTAAGGGTTTATTAAACTAAAAGCAGTTGATAGGACATTTATTTATACTCTAGCTTGGAGCATAATTTTAAAAGCACCAATTTTTATTTTTTTGGTTAATTGCAGCATAGCCATCATCCTTCTGCTTTGGTTTATTTCATATCCGCATCTTAGAACAGAAGTTGTTATGGGTTGTCTTCATTCGTTCACTGGTCTTTGGATTACGTTATGAACGATTTTTTAAATGTACTGGTTGCTTGCCGTTGAAACATTTATAAAATTGAAGCCCATCACATCAAGCGAATCTACCTGCATTGAGTGAGGAAGGACTTGCTTACAGTGGGACAATTGTAAGAGCAAACAGTAGTTTATTCTTGACGACTATTTAAAACAAGCAGTTACAGAAATCAATAACTGTCTAATTTACTCATTATTCAAGAACTCTTTCTCTTGGCAACATTCCCAGTACATGTGTTCAGGGAGAGCAATCTGTGGTTATGATTTGACAAGCAGAAAAACCACTTAGAACTTTGCAAATGCAACCTACCTTATTTACTAGTAGAACAAACTTGAGAAAAATATTGCATTGAGTAGGATTATAACCAATTTGTAGTGAGATATATTGATGGATACAGTTTTCCTTTGGAAATATGTTCCAGGTTGTGAGATTAGACTGCTTTATTTATTGTCACTCCATTACACTGAATACTCCTGGAAATAATCAAGCGATGATAGAAATAACAGTCAATTTAAAACCTGTAAGTGAAAAGGAAAAGTTATATGATTGTTTATTGTGGAATTGTTACTGTGGAAATTGTTTTTTACTTAACATCTTCTTTGTAGTGAATTTCCAGAGATCCGTAAAAATATTATTTCTACTTTATCCACTGAAGCTGTTACTGCAGCGTTCTTCAAATTTAACTTTATATTTGCAAGGTGATTTATAATCTTTTTTAATTAGCATTTCTTAACAGAAATCTTTGTTTTTGTGAAGTGAAAAATGCTGACTTAGAAATAAGACACAGTATTCTAGTCATGAGCTGTGTTATAATCAAGTTGGTTAGAAAAAGGCTGGCAGGGTGTCAGGAAAAGCCTTATGTCCCTTTGTGTTGTCGTCTTTGTCCTGAGCCTTGAACATCCAAATTGAATGAAATTCAGTTTCATTAGGTCACTGAGGGATGATTAGACTTAAGAGGACTGATTCATGCTAGCCAAGTTCACAGGAAACTAAACTATAAACAAAAATGCAATTTTATTGATTTGCTATGGGTCATCTACATTTTTGTCAACTGTATACATTCTTAATTCACTATTAAGGGCATCTCTGAGTTTCAAGATGCCTAGGAAACTTAGTTAGTAATGAAAAGTGATATATTGGTAAACATGGAATAAGAACCAAGGGAGTTGTATAGTTTTGTTGACTATTTTGTTCAAGCTGTGATAGAGCCTAGAAAACTATCCTAACTTCAGTAGAAAGTTTCCTAAAGTAATCCCTGAGTTGTGAACATCCAACTTTGGAATCAAGAAAAGTGCAGTACTTACAAGTTAATAGAAAAGTGATTAGAATTTTGTGTTTGTATGAGTGTTCTGTAGTGACACCTCATTTATTTTGCAGGGGTAGTCAGGGAATGTATCCATTTGGTGGGACTTTTCCAGTTATCTGGCATTTGCCAGGAATTCTGTGATTTTATTGGAATTCTTGCCATCAGGGCTGGTCTGATTCCCTCAACAAAGTCCTTAATTCCCTGGGGTTTTATGGGGTGTTTAGAAAGACTAGCATTTCTGATGTGAGGGCTTGCCTCTCCATTTTCAGGGATGCTTATTCACCTTGGGTGTCCACCTGCCACCTTGTGGCTCTAAGAAACCACATGTATGTGCAGTGGCCCCACCCTGGTAAAACCATCTCAACAGGCTAAAATAGTTTAACAGTAATTGCCAGTCCTCAAACCCATTGGTGAGTTAGGTGGATATGAAGATATCCCCTCAGTGGAATGGGAGGATGAGAACACTTGTTCAATGGCCATGAAAGTGACTGAAGCAAATCCTGTGGAGTATTTATAGCTTGGTCATCCACTGCCTCCTGGGCCATCACTGGATGTCTTGACTTTTTGTCTTGCCTCTGGACATGGATGACTTAGGAAGAGAGAGTGAGGCTGATGACTTTGTGTAACTTTGCCTCCCTTAAATCCAATTCATGTGCAAGTCAAGACATCACCCTGTGATGTCTGGTCCTTTTCAGAAACAAAGGGTGAACATCAACATTATCCAATCTTGCAGACTCAACTCCCTGGACCATTTAGCTCTAGAAACACTCTTTGCCATTAGGAGTTTGCCCTTCTTACTATACCTCTAAACCTCACTTCCTTGACACTGGCTTAGTGGTTACTCCATTCCAGTAGTCTCAAGGAGCTTGCAGTTCTACTCAGAGGAAGGACCCTGATTCCTTTTTCCATATGCTTTCTAGAGTAGACCTTGTTTGGCTGCCTATCCCTACCCCTGCTGTGGGACCTGCCCCCACCTCACCTAGGGCTTCCTCTCCACCCTCCATTATTAGAGGTGACTCAGTATTACTACCCTTACCTCCATAGCAATCTTACTTACCTTCTTCCCACCCTAGCACCAAACCTACCTTAGCATTGGATCATTTCCAACTGCCTCCATGCCCTTTTACCTCCTTGTTGTCAGAATTGGCTCTTATCATTTGCCTTTCGCCCCCATCCAACCTTCTATCAAAGAACCTGCTTGTGCAGCTCCTCCCTGAGAGTCATTATTACCAGAGGCCCTACCACCATCATCCCCAGGTGCCTTCACAGAAGTCCTTGCAGCTCGTGCCTACTGGTCCACATGGAAACAGGCACTGACTCCTCTGATTTCCTTCTCCTCAATATCCTCAAGCAGAAGCTGTTTAGAATCTCCTACTTGAACTAACTTCTAGGTGGTATTGGCCTATTGAAGAGAAACATTTATCTGAGGCATACACCTGCCCTAATTAGTAAGTATCATTTCTTTTATTTGCTTTCCCATCTAGGAAGAGCCAGAGCTTGTTAGTGCAATTTATGGCCGAGGAATAGCCTATGGAAAGAAGGGACTGCAGGTGAGTATTTGGTAATAGTGGCTTCAGTAGGAATATTGTGTTGATTTGCACCATAAAGGAATATAGTTGGATTCTCCTCAGAAATTTTAAGCTCAGACCTATAAATACTATAATTTATTTTATTTGAGTAATTTTTCTTGAAATCTTTTCTCAAATATATTGTACTAGAGAGAAAATAGAAAAAACTACGAAAAACAGAAATTTAAAAAATAGTAGTCTAGAGCCATTTGGTATAAGAGAAAACAGCTCTATACACTTCAGTAGTCTTTGAGGGCATTCTATATTAAAGCACGGAAAAGGAATTGATCATCATTTTTTTACCCTTGCATCCTTAAAGAAAGGTTAAATTATATTTTATATACTCCATTTAGGTAGATACCTGAGGTGGATGAAATTATACCATATTAAGTCCGCCTGGATCTAGCTAAGAGCTTCTGCTGAAATGGGGTTTGGGCAAAGAAGGGTTGAATAGGACCTGGACTGCTGATGACATGTCCAGAGCTGATGGAGGATCATCAGCAAGATGTAGACTAGGAAAGGGTCAAAGATACTGCTGCCAGCCCTGCAGCCTGCAACACTCTCTAGGACAGCCTAACAAGATTACAGTGTAATTGGGAAATATTTTACAAAATAAATGAAAATACAATTAAACATAAATAACATCTTAAAATGAAGTCGGTATGCAGCCGCAAAGATCCTTATGTAGGAATTGGTGGCCCCCATTTCTGTTTGAGTTTGGTACCACCAATGGAGATGGAGGAACTCTGGATTGAGTCAGAGGACCCAACTGTGTGCATGTGAAGCCCTGTTTGGTGCCAGGGGTATGAAAAAGAGGATGAAAAAGTCTGCCTTTCAGGAGCTTCCAATCTACTAGAATTTGCTTCTCTAGGCCTCAGTTTCTCTGTTTGTAAAATGATGGGTGTTGGACTCAGTGACTCCTAAAGTTCTTCTTTAGGAGTTGCAAATCCACAATTCTATGGGAACTCAAAAGCTCTAGAGGCAAATGATGAGGATTAAAAGCATGTTGAGGGATAGTCACCATTAACTTCTAATTTTGAAAGAACTATTTTCTTCAGTGAGCTTTTGAATCTCCTTTTCCATTTGGCTAATTCTGCTTTTGAAAGCATTCTTTTCCTCATCGGCTTTTTGACCCTCTTTTGCCAGTTGAGTTAGCCTATTTTTCAAGGTGTTATTTTCTTCAGCATTTTTTTGGGTCTCCTTTAGCAGGATGTTTACTTGTTTTTCATGCTTTGCTTGCATGTCTCTCATTGCTCTTCCCAGTTTTTCCTCCACCTCTCTAACTTGATTTTCAAAATCCTTTTTGAGCTCTTCCATGGCCTGAGCCCATTGAGTGGGCTGGGATACAGAAGCCTTGACTTCTGTGTCTTTCCCTGATGGTAAGCATTGTTCTTCCTCATCAGAAAGGAAGGGAGGAAATACCTGTTCACCAAGAAGGTAACCTTCTATAGTCTTATTTTTTTTCCCTTTTCTGGGCATTTTCCCAGCCAGTGACTTGACTTCTGAATATTCTCTTCACACCCACTTGGCCTCCATATCCTCCCAGCCAGCACTTGGGGTCTGAGATTCAGATGCTGCTTCCCAGCCTCAGGGCTTTGGGTGGGGGCAGGGCTGCTATTCAGAGATTAAGTTCAGCTGCTCAGGTTGGGGCAGGGCCACCTCACAGGCTCAGTTCCCTCAGGGGGTTTATGCAGAGACCTTCAACAATGGATCTGGGCTCCTGCCTGCTTGGGGAGCCCAGGTCTGCTCCTGCCTCCGCTTCTGCCTCCCGAGGGGGCCTGAGTTATGGGGGCACCCCACTCCCCTCTCCACCTGCCAAAGAGACCCTCTCACCGACCCTTGTCACCTGTGGGTGGAGGGACCCACACGGCCGCTGGAGATTCCATCCCTGAAGCCCGCTCGGATCCGGATCCGCTCCTCTTGGCGCCACACGGCCAAGGAGGGCTGGGCTCCACTCCGGGTCCACAGTGCGAAGGACCTTTTGCGAGAGGTTTTCAGGCTCTCTGGAACAGAAATCTCGTGTGCTCCGTTCTGTGGCTTCGGCTGCTCCAGAATTTGTTTAGAGTTCTTTTTTACAGATATTTTATGGGCAGTGGGTTCGGAGCTAGCATATGTGTGTCTTTCTACTCCGCCATCTTGGCTCCGCTCCCCAGTCACCATTAACTTCAATGAGAAACTGCTTTTAATTTTCCTGTGGTTTCTAGGCTTCCTTGAATTATGGGGGAGGGGGAGAATGTGTTCTTATGTTCTATAAATATTATCTTGGATATTATTAGCACTCTTCAGAACTCAAACTAATATTCAGGCATTATTTCATTGCCTTCTTCAGTCCCTCTGAGAGGCTAAGAAGAGAGTGATATGAAACAACCATAAGTGGTGATTAGGAGACAGACATGAGACAAGGGGGAAGAGCTGGGCTTGTTCAGGAGGCATGTATTAAAGCACTTAGTCTAAAACTTGCGTAAAAACTTGTTTGTGCCATGAATGCTATACTGTAAATTGCTGAAACTTTAAGGTATACTTTTTGGGGAAAGCAGCCCACCTTTTAGAAGCTTTGATACTTAGAAGTTGCATAGTGTTTGTAAAAATCCCAAACTGTCCAATAGGCTTTTATTAAGCACCTTTTGTGTGCAAGATAAGAGATGGAAGGCTTGAGTTCAGTAAATACTTATATGCCTTAATTTGAGGTATTTGTAGTTTCAGTGAGTCCACCTTAAGGTGGACTTGATTAAGGTCTCATTAATTCAAAATGGTATTGGTGATATGGTAGAAAAGAGTCATTGGTTATATGTAGGAAACTGAGGCATCTAAACATCTGTTCATTAAGAACGGTATTTTGGTAAAGGGTATTGGGTGTAGCTGTCACTACACATTGATTTCTATACTACCATTTGTGGCATTATTAAATAATATTTTTATCAGAAAATCATTTGGAATTGTTTTTGAGCAATGATTTATCTCATATAAAATTCTAATTACTTTTTAAGGACATTAAGAATGCTGAACTTGCTTTGTTTGAACTGAGTCGAGTAATTACCTTGGAGCCAGATCGTCCAGAAGTATTTGAACAGCGAGCCGAGGTGAGTTCCCTTGATGTTCTCCTTATATCTTCAGACATTGGCACATTGGTTGGATTTTAGTGCCTTTGATTTTCTCTTCTTTCTATATCTTAATTTTTCAAATTTTTCCTTCCTAGCACAGTATGTTCTTTTATTGGTAACCAATGTCTTTAAATTTTCTTGATCTAAAAAGAAAATTTTTCATATTTCTAACTCACATAAATGTATACAAGAGAGTAACTTTTGCCCTGATATTTTGAGGGTATATGGCATCATGTTTTGGTTGTTATTGTGAAATTTTAAAGCAAAATATAAGGTGACACTTTGATTATAGGAATGTAATTATTTTATAAGCTATGTCCCACTTAACAGTAAAAACCGTAATAAAATTATATTTTTACCTTTGTGAAAAATAAGTTTATTAATGTTTCATGTTGTATTCATTTTACTACACATTTTATGTGAGAATTTTAACCTTTTATTTAACAATAACATTTAAGTACTTATGTACAGTGTACTCATTATATGCTCTGTGGCCAAAGGGACTTATTTCTATGTATGATTTCTGATAAGTCATTTAATTAGGTAGATCTTAGAATACTGTATTGGCAGTTTTCTCATTTGATTTTTTTTGTACTGCTCAAACAGAGCAAAAGCTAAGAAAAGGGAACAAGTATTGATAATTTTTAACTATGTTTTTAAAAAAATCTTCCTAAATGAAAACATAGCAAAAAAAAAAAAAGGTACCAACAACATTCAGAAAAATCAGATGGCAATTAAATTAAATCTTTCTTAAAGTTAACTATCTGATTATTCAAGTTTTTTATGCTTTTGTTTTAGATAAGCATCTGAAACAAAAATCAAATACCATATTTATTTGTTTTATTACAAATAAGTAATAGAAAGATCATATTGATTTTCCTGTTTACATAGTCTCAAAAAAGGATCATGTACAAGTAGGTGCTTAATATATAATACTCGGTGATTGATTTGGTGCTCTTGGGTCCTTGGTACAAAGTATGTGTATGTTTATATTCCTTTGCCCTTAGTAAAGTGATATAAGGACATGACTACCTTTGACTCTGCTAAAATCTACTAAAGTGCAGATTGAGCATTTCCAAAAATGAGATTTAATTACACAGCAAGGGTTTTGGTAAAAACTTATATTATCCACTTTTTTATTTTGATTTTGATCCTAATGGAAATTTGTTTGCATACAAAACAGATTTTAGTGGTCAGAAAAACATCTGTTGGATACATTTTAATAAAAAGGAAAAATAGTTATACTTCATTTAACATCACTGAGGAATAAGCATTTATAAATGAATTTTCCAGATAATAATGATGCTTACCCTTTCAAGTAGAGGTAGTAGTTTTGGGAAAGAACTTTGAATATGGAGTCAGAAGCTATGATTTCAAATTCTTTTTGTGCCACTGACCACCTGTGCGACCTTGGGCAAATGACTTAATCTTTCTAGGCCTCAGTTTCCCCATAAGGAAACTTCCAAGTCTAACTCTATGATCCCATAAGTTAGTATTCTTTAAAAATTTAACCATTCTGATGGAAATCTTTGCAAGCTGTATTACAGTTCTTAATTGCTTTCTTAAGCAGCATATATTTAAACTTAATTTAACCTTTGCTTGATGACTGAAGCCCATCATTTTGAATATCCATTTTTATGCTGATAGTTAATGATGTTCTGTGGAGATGCTGAGGTACCTAGGGCAGGATATCCATATACCAAATGGTCCACAAACTGCTGTGATCTTTGAGTACTTAATGTCTATTTGTTAAATCACTTTTCTGTCAGTTTTCTTATTACTTGCTGTCATTGTTCCTGACTCTCAACTTCACCCATCTCAGATTTGCAGTGGACTGAGGAATCTGATAATAGAAACTCACATTCATGTAGTGCTTTAGAGTTTATTTACAAAGCACATTCACTGAAATAGGGTTTGGAGAAGTTATGTCTTGTATTCATGTATCCAGTAAATGTCTCAGACCTAGCTCTCCTGGCTCCAGGTCCAGCACTCTTTGCTCTACACCATAATTTTTAGGATTATTTATTATTCAATAAATAGTTGCTGATCAAGACCTGAGAACTCTTACTCTTGAGTACGGTGCTTGGATTTCATAATACCTATTTTGGCTGCTCAGAGACCTTTTTTTTTTGCTTACCTATAGGTTTCCAGCTATGTTCTGGAGAGTTGCTATTGCTGCATAAGTGGTTTGTTGATAATTGAAGTGTTACTACATGCCATATGGTCATCAGCATGTCTTTTCCCTTTAACTTTCAAGATCATAACTTCACCTCCAAGTGATGGCCAGACATAAAAGTATATTTTAGAAGAATGAGGATTCTTTAGAAAGTTAACCCGTGAAAATAGTGTCTACCAAGTTAGACACAAATGAAGCGCTGGAAATTTGCACGCTGCCATTCAACCCTAGCTATATATAGAACTTGCTATCATGGAGTATGTATTTAAAGATTGTGGTAAGCGATGAAATGTGTCCAGAAATGTGACTTAGTTTTATGATTCAGAGATGTCACTCAGATGAATCCTCTTAGCTATATTTTAAACAATGCATATCAAATTCCAATTTTGTACAATTTGAAAGATAAATAATAAGATAAAAAAGTGTACATATTAAGAAAAGCAGCATTTATTATACCTCAAAATTTGAATAATATAAAAGCAATTGCTGTGTACTCAATTCACCAGTTTCTTCACTGTACAAAGAAATATACCACTTTATTTTCTTTAACTATTTGAGCAAAGTACAAGAGTTAAGCGATGTGCTTAGGCTAAGTAAAATTGGTTTTTAAAACAGAAAGATGAAATTAGTATTGAAAGATTAAAAATGTTCATCAGTTTTAAGGTGACCTAGATCTCTTCTAGCTTAATGGAATGTGTTGGTTTTAGATACTGTCGCCTTTGGGACGAATCAGTGAAGCAGTGAGTGATCTCACTAAAGCTATCCAGCTGCAGCCATCAGCACGACTCTACCGACACAGAGGGACCTTGCATTTCATATCAGAGGTGAGTTGGTTTGGCTTTGGGACATTTTCCACCATGGTCAGAAAGATTTCATTTTCCCTTTGCCCCAGAAAACTGATGATGGGGGGGCGTAGATCTGTCTGTTTTGCAGCTTCACAATGGAAAACATTTTTGAAAACATCTTTTTTGCAATATTAATAACCTGTGGAAAAATGCTAAGGGCCTATATTTTACTTCTTTCTTTGGTGGCCAATATTAACTAACTGGTTGGATTAGGATAAGAAAAGTAAGAAGCATAGGAAGAATATGCTGCAGAAGTTGTATTTCTTATTGATATTATTATGAATGCATATTAGCAGCATCAGTATTAAACTTACCTGTGATTCTGAGTCTGGACCAAGTATTATAATGTGACTGTGGCTTCTCTGTGAGAATTATAGTAACAATCGAACAGTTCCTTGGAGTTTATAGCAAGAAGATTTGCCCTCTTAGTGGTTTTTAATGGAGCCAAAACCATGGGTTCATGTTGGGGAAAAATGGAATGTAAGAATTGACTGATGAAGTAGTCACATCCTGAAAGATACTTTGGAATAATATCAGCTTTATAATTGAGATAAAGAGTAGTTGAGCCTTTGTGAGGGATTTTTTTTTCCTTTCCAACATTTCTTAAAAAATCATGAACATCTTGGTGAATGAAATATAAACCTTGAAATGAGTCCTAAAACCAGATGCCTCTGCTTAGTAAGAAAATGAATTAGAATTTTGTTTCAGTGAAGAATATTTTTTATTTCTCAATGATTTCCCTTTCCTTCTTGTAGGACTATGCAACAGCCCATGAAGACTTTCAACAATCTTTAGAACTGAACAAAAATCAACCTATAGCTATGCTGTACAAAGGCTTAACTTTCTTCCACAGAGGCCTTTTGAAGGTAAAAATACTGTAAAACATACCTTAGAGTAAAAGACACTCATTTCATTTGAAAAATGAATTCTTTACAACAGTCCTTTCCAGATGGAACCAGAACTGATGATTCATGTTGTGATCCAGTATAGGGAGGGTTCACACCTCCCCCACCACATTTAGCCCTATTTATAAGAAAGGAAAACAGTTAAGCAAAGCCAGTGAACATTGACTGTGTCATAACTGTACATGCAACATTCCTCACCTGTGGTCTCCTAGTTTGCAGCCAATAGGAGGGAGATGTGTTCAATCATCTGTTCTATAGAACCAAACCAGAAGTCAACTTCCCACAGTGTTTTTATTGATTATTATTTTAGTCATTGTATGTAAATTGTTCTCCTAGTTCAACTTCATTCTGCATCAGTTCATAGAAATCTTCCTGTATTTCTTTGGATTCCTAGTAGTCATCATTTCTTATTACCAAATAATAGTCGATTATATTTACACTCTACAATTTGTTCAACCATTCCTCAGCTTCTCTGCATATCTCTTAATTTCCAGATTTTTTGCTACCAGAAAAATTGTTACTTTGATTACAGAGTATGGGAATGGTTGTTGAAAACTTTATTTCCAAAGGACACTAATTCTTTTTATTATTGTATGGGTGTAAATAAATGAGATAGGTCAGTGACTTCTTTTAAGATATAATGAACTTTAAAAATTTGTTATAAAAAGTTTCCTTTAGTTCAGCAGTCATAAAATTGTTTAAAAACTATCCCTAGCTTGTAGGCAGTATCAGAAGAGTCCGATTCCCAGATCTGACCTGCAAGCTCTAGTTTACTGACTCCTGCTGTAGTTAGTGCATTGGCTGTCATTAATGTTTCTATATTATGTTTGGACTGTTTAAAAATAACAACAAAACTCTTTAAAGCCAGTTAGTAGATTAAAGGTAATTTTAACATGGAAAACTTGGTTTCAGATAGAGTAATTATACATTGTACATGAAGCCCTGGAAAAAAGTTCTACTCTGATACCATTGTGGTGTGAGGACGATCCTTGGGTCTGGAAGAATGTGACAGCAAGGCTTACGCTCTGGCCTGATTTATTCTGCTATAAAGACTTCATGCCTGGTCCTGGCAGCACACTATCTCTGCTTTCTGAGGACCATTCTAGTGCAGAAGAATAGAGGAGCACTTCACCAGCAGGCTCGCCAATAGTGATGGATTCTTTGACCATGACCACCTTTGATATAAGGAAAATAAAAAGGCCGTCAGTCCTATGTACATTCTTGTACTTTGTTGGCATTGTAGGAAAGTAAGAGAGGAGGAATGGCAGAACGTGCTAAAGCATGACACAATTTTTAAGTAGTCTATAAAAATAATCTTAATTATTGATTCTCAGAATGTAAGATACTTGTCCAGTAACTAACAAATTGATGTTACTCGTTGATCCAAATTGTATCTTCATTGATGTTCTTATTATAAACAAAATCAGAAGGTTCATATCTTATGTAGTTGTGGCTTAAATGGAAGAATGTTTCCATAGACCCTTCTTGGAGTATAGCAGTAAAAGGAGTTAATAGAGTTGGGTTTTTTTCTTTGTCCAGACATAACAAGAAACATTTCTTGAAACACTTGATTATATTATGTTGCATTGTTTATGATAGACACCTGCCAAAAAGACTACTCTGAAGAAGGTTGCAGTTCATGTTCTAAAATCTGTTGCAAAAGATAAAGACAAATTATATCAATAAGACCTAAGACATCCAAATCAATATACTTTAGCGTGCAGTGACTTGAATGTAAAAGTGAGCTTAGGGAAAGACTGAAAAATTTTGGAAACTTGGAGTTAAGAGACTAGAACTTCAAGGCTCATAAACTTTGTAGAAATCTCCCTTTTTTTTTTTAGCATCATAGTATACTTTTACCAAGTCCTGAATAACGCCATAAAATATGAAACTATCTGAATGGGTAGGAAACAAGTGGTTATAAATCATAGGATCATAGATTATTGTCCGCCTAGCCCTGGTACTTCATAGAGGAGGACATAGAGACCCAGAGACATTAAAGAAATGAACCCAAGTTCACATATGTCATGACAGGAATTGAAACCACATTCTCTGATTCCAAATCCAGTGTTCCTTTCATTGCATAGTGACATGAGTCATTTCAAAATCAGCTGTCCAAACCTTTAAAATCAAAATCAAATCAGAAAAGAGGATAAAAATGAGAGTATTTGGTGAACAATTAAAACTGCTATAGCCCAGTCTTCTAAAATTATTGACATCTAGGAAAATGCTATCCACATCCAGAGAAAGAACTATGGAGTCTGAATGCAGATCGAGGCTTACTATTTTCTCTTATTTTTGTTTGTTTTTTCTTTCTTGTGGTTTTTCCCCTTTTGTTCTGATTCTTCTTTGACAGCATGACTAATGTGGAAATATATTTCATATGATTATACATATATAGCCTGTATCAGATTGCATGCTGTTTTGAGGAGGGAAGGGGGGAATATTTTAGAACTCAAAATTTTATAAAAGTGAATGTTGAAAACTAAAAATAAATGAATAATCAAGAAAGACTATTGACATCTAAAAATGAGAAATATACAAACAATAGAAATTGACTCAGACTTTCAACATTGTTTAAGGAAATGGAATCAGTGTCTAGTGATAACAGCAACTATGGAGGTAAACATACATAGAAAATACATTACTCAGTAAACACTTGCTCTCCTTTCCAAAAAAAAGAGATGGAAGCCAAAATCAGTACTAATTTGGAATATTCACTCATTTTTACAATCTTAGAGAAGACTGGTGGAAGAATTTGAGGCCCATTTGTATGTCCAAATGGATCTATAATTTCTTTGAAAGGGATATTTCTTCCTGTGAGGCAAATAGCCACCTCTTCATGCCTCCTCAACCTGTGTGACGCTTGTCTTCCCATAAAGTAGAGACAGGGAGTCCATTCTATATTCTGGAGGCCTTCCTCAGTTTATACTGATATCATAATAACCAGGAAAGTCCTTTAACTGTCCACTATGAACTAGCACTATGAACAGTATCATTTCATAAAGAGACAGAAACGATAGAAGAAAAAAATAATTTTACTGAAAGCTTGGTGAGAGACCCAGTTAAGCCAGATTATCCTAAGAGCATTTAAAGGTCAAGCTGGGACAACAAACAAACAAAAAGTGGAAAAGATTTCTCAGATTTCTATCGCAGTCTTTTCTTCTTCATTGACAGTGGAACTCGCCACATTTGAACTCTACCATCAAGGTCCTGATTTGTTACATGAATATGTAGAAATGATACTTAAAAAAAAACAGAGATAGAGCAGCCAAACCAGGGCAGGGGTACATAGACAAAAGAGATCTGTTTGAGACCATATCATTTAAACATGTCACAGTATCAGTTTTCAAGATATCTGGCAAAAAGGTAGAATGTTAAAAGCTTGGAAAAATTACAGATGTTATTAGTATTGGAAACAGGCAGCTAAAAAAATATTAACAACCAACCCATATATCTGCTTTCCCAACACTACAAAATATTTGAAAAAAACAAACCTACATTGAGGGCATTCCAACTGGCCTCAGTTTCCTCATCTGTGACCTCCAAGTTCCCTCCCAGCTCTAAATTCATATTCCTTTATGTATTAAAAAGGAGCTTCCAGGCTTTTACAAATGATCTTTAATGTCATACTTGACTAAAAGGTAAGATTGCAAAATACTACTGTGATCATTGTTAATATGTTAAAAAGCTTTTGATTCAGCAGAGCAAAGTATAGCATGAAAGACTTTATTCTAACAAAGTTTCTTCCTTGTACAATCTAAGATGATAAAAAAAATCATTTGCTTGATGTTGTAACAGAGATGACTTTCTGTGATCTTCTGGTTATTAATATAAAATTAGGTTTCAACAGGGAGATACATGCATGCTGAAGGTATTTGGCAGCAGTGTCATGGATGGTGTCCAATGCAGGGTCCATTCTTAAGAAGGATTCCATCTAAACGGTGAATTTCTTCAGATATTCCTTTTGCAGATGACATTGTATTGTATCAAGCTCCAGATCTGATTTATTAAGCTATGCAAAATGTCCTAGGTCTTAATACACTCAGCACAATGTTATTCACAAATAAGAGCATCTGAAGGATCTTGCCAGCTGTAGGGAATACCTATTCTGTTTGGGCTCTGTATTTGGACATGATCCAGTGGTGAGCATATGGTTGCCTGTCTATTGCCTTGCTTTTTATTAATTATAAGGCCATCCAATAATGTTATCATTGTTATTACACCTTTCAAGGAGTTTTATATAACTTTAAAAGGTAAGAATAATAGCTAATACTTACATAGCGTTTTAAGGGTAACATAGCACTTTCCATATTATCTAAAATATTCATGGGAACCTCCTTGTTAGAAGAGAGCCATTAAGTTGACTTTTTGTTTTATTGAATTAAATGTCAACCAGCAGTAAGCACAATGGAATCTTGTCTTCTTAATACCATTTTAAAAGTCAGTTGTGGAATCATAAAAATGTGATCTTCCATAGAATATAATATGTGAATAAAATTTGTCTTTTGTTCTCACCTGAAATTTTGTTAGTTTAAGGAATTCCTGATATAGAAACTCCCTTTACCTTTACAAATTTGCAACTAATCTGTAATAAAGTTTTAGGTCATTATTTAGGGGCACTGGAAAGTTAAATGATAGTCCTTGGTTATACATATTGCAAGTTTCAGAGATTGCCATCCTAACTCTAGTTTTTCTTTGTATTCATTTTGCCATTCTGCTTCTTGCGTGTACATTATTCACTCTTGTTTTTTTTTTTTAAGAGATGGGAAAGTAGATATTTGGCGGAGTAATTTTTGATATTTTTTCCAGTCACTTTGTTTTGATGATACTAAGGTACAAGACTTTTTCCAAGCCTTGATTATCTCCTACATCAGATACCTAGATCAGACTGAGAATCATGTCACTTCCAACACTTTGGGTAATCTCCATCTACTCCACTTGTCCTTCACATCTGTTTCTTTTATGCTGTTCTCCAGCATCATGGAACATCAGGGACTGTGATGTTACAATCTAAATGTGTCTGTTATTGATGGAGAAAAGCTTTTGTTATAGCACTCTTGACAGATCTTTTGTATTTATTGTTTGTGATCCGCCTTCTAGTTTCAACTTTAAATGTCCTCAGGGTTATTTTAATTAGCCAGTTTCCCATAAAATTTTCTGAAAATTTCTTCTGCCCTTCAACACACTGAATTCTATTTACCCTCTTTATGTCATATTACCATGGTCTCATTCCTAAGAATATTCTTCTTGCCTTCATGCCATGTTTTGTGAAGCACTACATTTGTACATCATCTTCTACCATCCTCCTCCGTGAGATCTCACAAATGAATTTTTTCTGAGTAAAGTTGCCTGTGGCTTCCATATTTTTTTCAGTTGACAAGAAGGGCAGATGTTTGTAAACTGTGGTTGTTCCCAGGCTCTTTTGATTATCTTATTGTGGTGATGACTTTCCATTAGATAAACTTCATTAAGAAATAATAATTGTAGCTGTTGATTTATCCACTTCCCATTTTTCAGCATCAGTAACTTGATTAAATTGGACAAGTGTTTGCCACTGTTTGTGTGCCATATTGTTTCATTTTCATTTCTTCTTCTGATTTGATTTTAATTTTGCATGAGACCTCTTTCACAAAGCCCTATTTGTGTAGCTCATCATGCAGTGGAAGTCAGCATGAACTCTTGAAGCTTATACTAATGGAGAAGAAACTCTAGTGGGTTCATTGATGCTAAAAAGACTTCGAATGTGACACTGTAAACACCATGTTTACTTTCTGAGGACCATGCTGAGAGACCTGTTACCAATAGGCTGATCACTTGGTGTTGACTTCTTTTTGCCCATGGCAACTTATGAGACAAAGGAAGTACTTCTACCAATATAAGTTAAGATTGCATTAACTTTTGTAACCATGTCATTCTGTTTACTCATCTTGTAGTCAACTAAAATCCTTTAACTCTCTCCCTCTGTCTAGGTACATTTCTTCTATCCTGTAATTGCGTTGTTGCCTTGAGAGATTGATTTGTAGGGGGGAAGGGGGAGGTGTTAACCATGTTTGTGTGAGATCAGTATAAATTTTTTAAAAAATCCAACTTGTATATTAACAGATTCAAGAATACAACTCAACTTTTTACATGTATATCCATCTGTTCCTATCTCCCACTATAATTATCAATTTACAACATCCTCTGAAGTCAAATTTTACTTGTCTTTATTTTCCCCATATTACACATGTGCATTCTCTTCCCAATAGGAAAATATACAAGAGTTTCCGTTTATTCTTAATCTAATATTAATTGTTTCATTTGGACTTTTAACACACTGAATTCTAGTTTTCTTTCTATTATATTACTATGCTCTTATTCCTAAGGATTCAAACTTTCAAAGAGAAGGAAACCAAGTATTTTTTAAGTATCCAATGTATGCCAGGCACTGTGTTAAGTACTCTACAAATATTATCCCATTTGAGCCCTAATCCCTTAGATACTCTAAGTTTAGTAGCTCTCAAGTAAGTTTATGTAACTTGTCCTATGCCACCCTGTTCCTTAAGAAAAACTTTTAAAGCAATTTATTGAAAAGCAAGTGTCTTACATATAGCCTCCCCACCCACTTCTCAGTAAAAAATTTTCTTAAATTCCAAATACTAAGATTTTATTAAAAGCTTAGAAATATTTTTAAAAATCTGAGCAAGCAAACAATTCTACTTGGTTTTTTTGTCACAGTAAAATGATTGACAAGGAATGAGAAGAATTAAGACCTCTGCCTCCTCAAATCTGACAGATACAGAATGGGAGTTGGTGCAGGTATTGCAGATGAGTATAGTTTGCAATCAAAGTGTACCTTATAGTAGTGGATTGCTTAATTAAATTCATTTTGGAATTAAGTGACCTAGACCTGGAAATACTATATTAATGGTTTATTTAAAATTTAAGTAACCTGAAATGAAGCAGGCTGTCAGAATTTTTAGGTTCTCAGTTCATGAATATGTGCCAAGAAACGTGACATAACTGTTAATATAAGCCATTGCATTTTTACAGCAGTTCTTTCAGAGAAGGTTATAGCTCTGTGTAAAATAGCTCATCTTTTTAGTGTGCCTGCAAAATATGGAATGAGAGAGACTGAGTCATTAGCAAAGTAAAAAGCTACACAAATTAATTCAGATTCTCTATCTAATTGGGTATATTGTCTCACTTGTGAATTTAGAGTCTGTGTATTACATGAACCAATGAGTTTATTACCTTCATATTCTCTTGATAGTTCCTTTAGGTCCAAATTGAATTAAAAATGAATTCAAACAGATGACTTGTAAAACAGTAACAACAAAAACGCACTAAAACTTTGGGTATGGTATTAAGTGGAATTGAGGTAATGTGTTATATTTAAAACTTCACATATGTCAAAAGTAACAGGACCAAATAATGTCAGAAAATGCCTAGTTTATACTGAGAAAAAGGTCACAAATTAACATTCCTATTGCACCCTACCAGGCTTAGCTTTTATTTAGAACAGTTCAAAACTACATGTTCTAAGCTGTCCCTGAAATGTTCCCATTAGTTAACTGGAATTGACTGTAATTGTATAATCCACTTCTGTCTCATTTCTTGGTAATATTAACCTCAGAATGAAATGGGCAGGATCCTGTTCGCCTGTCACTTAGGACTGATGATAATTTTTTTTTATAATGAATAGATTTGGTGTTCTCTGATTGTTGCTCAACTCTAGTTGCCTTTTTGTTTCTACTAGGTTTCCAACCTTGCCTCTCAAGTGTCCCCTCCTGTTTTGGCAAAGGGAAATAGAGAAAAATACAACTTGGTCAAGCAGTGACTTGAAAGAAAAAACAAAACCCCTACTCTTTTAAAAGTAAAAGGGAACTCTGACATGAATATTTTAGAAAGTCAAAGAATGACTTAACTAGCATGGGTGGCAGATAGGAAAGAGGAAATGGATGGAACAAAGCAGAATATAGATAACTTTCAGGCTTAAAAAGTTGGTAATCTTTCAAGGCAATAAGCAGAACATGTTCTTATCAAGGAAAGAAATCTAATTATGGTGGGGGATTTTTAAAAAAAAATTGTTTAACTTTAATTTTTATGTCCTCTCTGAACTATAAATCTAAATTCATTTGCATTAGCAAATAAGTAGGCATATTTTCCCCCTATTAATTTGCCTTCTAAAAAGTGGGTTTTTTTTTTTTTTTAACAAACTCTTGCTTGCTCTATCCAATAAAAATGATTTCCATAAGAAAGTAGAGAGGGAACATGAAGAAAGAACTTTTAAAAAAGTAAATTGTGTGGTTTGGGGAAAATACTTGGCAGGTCTATTTAAAATTGCTAGAGTGCCTGTCATGTACAAGAAACAAGGTCCTGAGTAATTTCCTCTTAAATATATTCACTAGGTGTGATCTTATACGTTTAGGATTTTTTTGAAATGAAATCCTTTTAATTGAAAGTACTGAAGATTATATAATACAAGAACAGATGTTCTGGTCAAATCTTATTTTTCCTTTGATGTGGGTGCAAGTGTAAACATGTGTAAAATGCCTCTTTTTTCTGTCTTCCATGTAGCATTTAATAACGTAACAGGATAGGTTGCTTATTATTAACTTTTACAATATGCCATAAATATAATGGCACATGTTACTAATAGGTTATATATAGCCAGATAATATTTGCATAATGATCCTCGAGCACAGTGTGTGCTTCCAAAAATAGTATGCCAAAGAGTGGATGCCCTCTGCCTTTTGACACACTGAAGTCATTCCAGGAGAAATGGATCAGTTTGTTTTACTGAAAGCAGTTTTGCAAGCTTTTCCAAACTTAGATGAATTAACATTTAATTTTGCTGTTCCTTTGTCTTTTTAGCACATGTAAGGTCTCTGGGATTCAGAGCCGGGGGTTAGTTTTCCTTCATTTATGAAGGCTTTCATTTAGACTTAATTTTTTTTCTCTTGTAACTTAGTTGATTGGGGTAACTAGATGATGCATAGGATAGAATGCTGGCCCTAGAGTCAGGAAGACCTGAGTTCAAATTTATCCTCAGATAATTTAGTAGTTATGTGTCCTATGCAAGCCACTTAACCTCTGCTTGCCTTAGTTTCCTCATTGGTAAAATGGTAGTGATAATAGTAGCACCTACCTTCCAGAGTTGTTATAAGAATCAAATGAGATTGTGATTGTAAAGGGCTTGTTAGCGCAGTACCTGAAACATAGTAACTGCTATACAAATGTTAGCTGTTGTTGTTACTAGCTGTTATTATTGATTCTTCCCATTCTTAGTGTGTTGAACAAATTCAGTGTCTTAATGGCTGTTATACATAGTCTACAGGATGTAATGTCAAGTTAAGAAGACTGGATTTGAATTTTTCCCCAGATGTTTGCTGGCTCTGTGACGCTGGTTAACCTTTCTTAGTCTCAGTAATCCTCATCTGTAGAACAGAGATTATGATAGCAACTACCTGACAAGGTTGTTTCAAGGACAAAATGAGATAATGGATATAAAGTTCTTTGCACACCATAAAGGTTTATATAAATGGCAGCTGCTATACTCTTATCATTTGTAGTGTGTACTTGTGATACCATCATTGTGGGGGGCTCGCAGATTAAGAAGCTCCCTCTACCAAGGAAGCTTGGCAGTCGTACAACTTAAAGCATTTATAGAGTTGTCCCAGGTATTGGGAGGTTCAATGGCCAGCATATATCAGAATTGGGATTTGAATTCAGCATATGCTTATTTTGGGCCAGTTCTCCACGTATGGTGTCACTAATTGTACTTCACTAGACTTTTATTCAAGGAGTAGCATTACCATAGGAATTTTGTTGCCATTCATCACAGAATTTAAGATTCTGTGATCTATGAACCCTGTAAATTAAGTAGTAGGTGACAGTATTTTTCCCCACTTTGCAGAATAAAGTAAGAAATTTAGAAAATTTTTTATTCTTTTCATTGAGTTAATGGGAAAACTACTTCCTTTTAATTCATAAAGGTGCCCTTCCTCTTGACTTATTGCATCCTTTCCCCCTACTTTATTAGGTAGTATTTTCTAAAAGATATAAAAAGTCATGTGTAATATATATGTACCTATATATTTTTAAAGTCTTCATCAGTAAAACACAAAATAGAATTATACAGAAATTTTTAAAAATTTTTCTTATAGGAAGCTATTGAGTCTTTCAAAGAAGCCTTGAAACAGAAAGCAGATTTTATTGATGCGTACAAAAGTCTTGGTCAGGCCTACAGGTGAGTGAAAGTAATTGGGTATTTTTTGAGTGGGGCTGATTTGAATGCCCATACAAAATGATAATAATATTTTAAAGAAGCTTTTAATATTTGATTGGGGTAAGAAGCCCTGGTTGGTGGGATGTACCATCTTTTCCCATTTGTTGTCATTGTGTTCATCCTTCATTGCCAAAGAAGACCATGCCATCAGAGAAATGATGACGACTTGCCCTTGACTTTGTTTTGAATGAGGGAGAGCTGTGCAGGTCAGCAGCCTCACTTCTCTGGAGCTGTCTGGATCCAGTGACCAGATACTCATCAGGATGACTGGAGATGGCCCAGGATCCAATGGGAGACCTTGGCCCATTTAGGCCAAGGCGTAAGAGTGATTATCGATAGTAATTCTTGCTGTTTCCCTCCCAGCCTGATTTAGTTATTTTTCTTTGCCTCATTAAAGGGGCCATCCCCTGACTACTTCTTAAGCAGCCCTATTCACTGAATGGGCATTACCTCACCCTAAGTGAGTACTGAATTTTCCCATTTATAAGAACTCCAAAGATTTTCCTGAGTCTGGTGCTGTTGCCTGCAAAGGGAACCTAAAAAGCAAAATGAGTTACAAAAACCAAGTTTTAGACACTTTACTGTGGAGTCTGTTTAGTACTGTGAATATATGCCTGATGTTGCAAAATATAAACAGTGGTTAAGGATTTTTAGATGAGTTTGCATACCATGCTATAGAACATGCACCTAAACCAGATCCTGGAATCAGGAGAAATCAAGGAACAGGAAAAAAAAAGGAGAATTTTTTTTAAAGGTAGAGGGCAAAGTGTCAAACCAAACAAACGAAAAGAAAACATTATTACAAAAGGTTATGATAGCAGAAATTCCTAGAACAAAGAAAAATATGCAGAAAGAATGTGTGACCTTGTCCATTTAAAATTAGCCTTAAGGAAGCAGCAAAGTTTCTTTTGTCCTAAATTCTCCTTCAGTAGTAATAGTAAAATAGTAGACTGTCCTTCTTCATGGTATTTCACTGTACTCTACAAAACTTCTCATTCTTTTGTTTTTATAGATTGCTAGATTAATTTAGATTCTAGATTAATAAGTGGGGGGGGAATCTGTCAGCTAATGTGTGAAACAAATTTAGTTACATAAAAAAATTAGATTGGTCATGCTAAATTGCATAGATATATGAATGTGTTAAAGAAAGGTAACACAATCTAATCTTTTTTGCATATAACCACTTTTTTTTATTAAACTAAATCTCTGTTTCATTCATTATTAGCATGACAGATTCTGCTATTTATTAGACTCTGACAAAAATCTTTAAAAAAACAAAACCCAAGCAGTTTTGTATGGAATTGTGAAATACGTGGGATAAAAGCAGCCTACTATTTTACTGACCACCCTTCCTAGAGAGTTATTCCTTAAAGTATGAAGAAAAGAAAGAAAACAAAATTTCACAACACTAAACATGTCAAAAAAGTCTGTGATATACCATACCCATAGTCCCCGACTTGTGCAAAAAAGTTTGAAGGAGGTATTATCTCATACCTCTTTTGGGGAGCCATACTTGGTCATCATAATTGCACAGCCTCTGCTAGCCAAAAGAACACCACTCTCTGCTTCCCCTTGAAGAGTAGCAGAAAGAGCCATAGGTCAAGGCTGGCCCCATGGCCTGACTGACCATTGCCCTTTGCCAGCTTGGGAACCACTATCCTATACCTCTTGATAGCTACTGTAGAGGAGGAACGGGAACAGTTGTACTCCAGTGCCCCAATTCAGCATCATCTGTACTAACCCTTGGAGACTCTAAGCTGTTAGCTGGAAAAGAATCACTTTTATTTACTATGTTCACTTCCTTGTCTCACATTCATTTCTCAATTCTTTTCCATCTTCTCGTCTCCTCTTTACATATTGTGCGAGGTATGAGAGGCAGCGGTGAATTTATAGCCAGAATGCCCGAGCTCAGACTACTTTCTAGCCTTTCCACTTTGGTCACTTTATACCTCTGACCTTTGGGTCCTTTGCCTGTAAAATAGGATCAGTAATTCGAGTCTTCTCTACCTATAGAAATAAAAATCTGTAAGTTCTGTAATTCTACAAAGAATGTTTTTTTAAAAAGAAGGAAAATGCTGTCTTTTCCAGGTCAGGGGATTCTTAGCCTAGGATAAGTGAACTTGCATGTTTGTTTTTTAATATTTTGGTAATTATTTCAATATATTTATGATGTACACTATATATGTGTGTGTATATGTTTATGTATATGCATACAAACACACATATGAAACTGTGTGTTCGTCCTTCCTTGCCAAAGAAGACCATGCCATCAGAGAAAGAACGACATGACTTGCACTTGACTTTGTTGTGAGGGAGGGAGGGCTGTGCAGGTCACCAGCCTCACTTCTCCTCCAGAGCCATCTGAATCCAGTGACCAGATATTCATCAGGATGATTGGAGATGACCCAGGATGAGGCAGTTGGGGTTAAGTGACTTGCCCAAAGTCACATAGCTAGTGAGTGTCAAGTGTCTGAGGTGAGATTTGAACTCAGGTCCTCCTGACTCCTGCACTGGTGCTCTATCCACTGCACCACCTACCTGCCCTAATATGAAACTATCTATAAGAAACTATCTATAGGTAGTTTCATTTGTATTCTACTATAATTGGTTTCCCTTGAAATCTTACATATTTTATTTTATTTTTCTGAGAAAGAATCTATAGCTTTCTCCAGATTGTCAAAGGAGTCCATGTCACAAAAAAGATTAAGAATTTAGATGCAAATTTGTTGTCTAGGAGCAGAATCACTTTATGAATCAAGGTGATACTATTACTCACATTATTTGTAAGGTAAAATTTATCTCTAGAGTTCAATCTACCTCAGATATTTTTTATTTTGTTATTATAACATTTGGGTAAGGTTTGGTGGTAGATGTAAGAAGATGATAAGTCACAATTCATACTGGTAGTCAGTAGTATAGCCTGGGCTAGAATACAGGCATCAAAACTATTAAGCACACTATAAATTTGATTAGAATTCAACTAAAGCAGATTTTGCATGTCAACTAATTATATCTGTATCGTGTTCTTAAACTATTGTGTGACACACCTAGAGAACTGGGCAACTTTGAAGCAGCCACTGAAAGCTTTCAAAGGGCTCTACTGCTCAACCAGAATCATGTACAGACCTTACAGCTCCGAGGGATGATGCTTTATCACCATGGCAGCTTACAGGAAGCCCTAAAGAATTTCAAGGTAAGTATTGTGGATAGAATTCTTACAATGTAGGGTGGTTGTTTTTTTACATGCCTCCAATAAAGTGAGTGTAGTGGGCACCGCATGGTTCAATGGAAAAGAATGGTAGATTTGGAGTCAAGATCGGGGTTTGAATCCTGCCTCTGTCACATACTACCTGTATGGTTAGGGACAAGTTATCTAACCTCTCTGGACCTCAGTTTCCTCATCGGTAAAATGAAGATTGCACATCCTCTAAGGTCCTTTCATGCTCTAAATCTATGATCCTAAAATCCTATGATTTTTACTACAGAAGCTAATTTACAAAGCATTTGATGTGGTTTAGCCTGGAATGGAAATTTGGCAACTAAATTAAAGGTATCTTCTGAATAAAGAACTTGGATGTTGTTTTAACCAAAACAGATTATAAGATTGCATTTTCGTTTTTAATTTCCCAGAGGTGCCTGCAGCTAGAACCATACAATGAAGTGTGCCAGTATATGAAAGGACTCAGCCACGTGGCAATGGGGCACTTTTATGAAGGAATCAAAGCACAAACTAAAGTCATGCTGAACGATCCTCTTCCAGGCCAGAAGGCTAGCCCCGAGTATCTGAAAGTGAAATACCTCCGAGGTGAGGCCAAGATGACCAAAACCTACTTCTTCTCCCTTACTGCTTTGAAGTTCTGTTAATAGTAATTATCATACATTATGTGCAAGGCACTGGAGATAGACAAAAATGAAACAATCCCTATCCTGAAGGAACGTACTTGGGTAGTTCTATCGTGTCTTCATTTCATTTGAGAGCTGTGTCACCCTCTAAAGATGCGTTAGATGTAAAGGTCCCTTGGGCCAGTCTTTTGTGAATTATTGGTCCTTCTCACAGAAGCCATTGTGTGACTTTAAAAGAATAAGTACTGAATATTTTGCTTTGGTGGAAGAAGAAAACAAAGTTCAGTGAGCTATCCCCAACCATTTTTCTTTTTCTATTTATGGAATAAAATAATCATTTTCCATAACATAGTACAACAAAAACGACAATTGTACATGAAACTGCAAACCTACTATGCACAGCTTGCTATTCCTTTCAAATATACAATGAAATTATCGTGTTAATTTTTTCTTTCTCTCTCCTTCACCCTTCCCTGGAGATAGTTCTATTAGATACATACATATATGTATAATTATTCTATACATACTTCTATTTATCAGTTCTTTCTCTGGATGCAGATAGCATTTTTCTTCACATACCCCTTATAGTTAATTTGAGTATTTATAATAGACAATATAACTTATTTATTCAAAGTTGTTCCTAAAACAACATTGCTATTACTGTATACAATATCTCTTGTTCTGCTCATTTTGCTCTTCATTATTTTGTGCAAGTCTTTCCAAAAGTCATCGAGCTTATGGGATGAGAACTCACTATTTAACAAAAACTGCTTGGAAAACTGCAGGCGTATGGCAGAAACTAGGCATAGATCAACATCTTATTCTGTATAGCAAGATAAAGTCAAAATGGGTACACGATTTAGATATATACTATAAGCAAGTCAGGAGAGCAAGGAATAGTTAACCTGTCAGATTTATGGAGAACAAAAGAATTTATGAACATTATGAAATGCAAAATGAATCATTTTGATTCCTTTAAATTGAAAAGGTTTTGCACAAAAAAAAGTCAATGCAACCAAGTTTAGAAGAAAAGCAGAACATTGGGAAGCAATTTTTACAACTAGTGTCTGGATAAAGGCCTCATTTCTAATATATATAGAGAGCTGAGTCAAATTTATAAGACTACAAGTCATTCCCCAATTGATAAACGATCAAAGGATATGAAGAGGCAGTTTTCAATGGAGAAATTAAAGCTATCTATGGTCACACACACAAAATGCTCCAAATCACTATTGATTAGAAAAATGCAAATCAAAACAACTCTGAGGTACCACATCACACCTATCAGATTGACTAACATGACAAAACAGGAAGATAAATGTTGGAGATGTGGGAAAATTGGAACACTAATGCATTGTTGGTGGAGTTGTGAACTGATGCAACCATTTTGGAGAGCAATTTGGAACTATACCAAAAGGGCAAATGTGCATACCCTCTGACCCAGCAATGCCACTTCTAGTGCCGCATCCCAAAGAGATGATAAAAAAAGGGAAGAGGATCCACATGTACAAAAATATTTATAGCAGCTCTTTCTGTGGTGGCCAAGAATTGGAAATTAAGGGGATGCCCATCAATTGGAGAATGGCTGAACAAATTGTGACATATGAATGTAAAGGAATACTGTTGTTCCATAAGAAATGATGAACAGGGAGACTTCAGAAAAACTTACATGAACTGATGCTGAGTGAAGCAAACAGAACCGGAAGAACATTGTACACAGTAGCACAGCAACACTGTGTGATGACTAACTTTATAGACTTAGCTCTTCTCAGCAATACAGCGATCTGAGACAACTCCAGAAGACTCCTGATGGAACATGCTATCCACATCCAGAAAAAGAACTTTGGAGTCTGAATGCAGATAGAGCATACTATTTGTGTTCTCTCTTTTTTCTGTTCTTTCTCATGATTTCTCCCACTGGTTCTAATTCTTCTTTACAACATGACTGATGTGAACCTATGTTCATATGAATGTATATGCATAGCCTATATCAGATTACACACCATCGGGGGTGGGGGGAATTTAGAACTCAACATCTAATGGAAGTGAATGTTGAAAACTAAAAATAAATAAATAATAGAAGCATATTCTAAAAAATAAAGTGTATGCTTAAGAAAAAGTAAAAAATAAATTTCTTTAAAATGCATAGTAGAATTTTCCTATAGAGGTGAACTCATGTCTTCCATTGTTTCACCTCATTTTTATTCCTCTGCCTGACGATAGTTTCCATGTTTGTCTGACTTGGGGGTTGAGTTGACATTTTCAGTCTGTAACCTTTCATATGAGGCAGTTAGGTGACGCAGTAGAGCACTCTAGCTTGGAGTCAGATGAGCCTGAGTTCATATTCTGCCTCAGATGCTATTTAGCGATGTGATTCTGGACAAATTATTTAATAACCTCCATTTCCTTATCTGCAGTATAGGGATAATAGTAACCTCTGCTCCACAGGGTTGTCGTGCTGACCAAGTGAGATTACATAGGTCAAGAGCTTTGGAGACTTCAGAGCTCTATGGAAATGCTAGCTGTGATGATGATGATGATGATGATGATGATAAGCTCAGAACTCTGGTTCCATGATGTCAGCTTCCCCAGGATTAACGCGCACCTTCTGTGGTCATCTAACACCTTTCTGGCACTGGGATTGAGGAAATCAGATCTTTGCTATTGTGCGTGGAAGATTAGGTGAATTTAATCTAAAATGGCCTGGATTCGTTTGACCTTTTTTAGCTTAGCATCTGAAGTCAGTGTTGTTTCATGCTTTATAATCATTTAATCACAGTGATTTATTAAATTTAGAATGCACATTTTAAATTCCTGAATAGACTAAATAACAGTCGGCTGACAAGACAGTCATATGGCACTTAAGCCATGGAGGAAAAGCACTGTTGGCACTGTGTTTGAATGGGTCAAACATTTCTTCTTTTCTACAGAGTACTCTCGATATCTTCACGCACACTTGGATACCCCGCTTACAGAGTATAATATTGATGTAGATTTACCTGGAAGCTTTAAAGATCACTGGGCTAAAAACTTGCCCTTTCTCATAGAGGATTATGAAGAACAGCCAGGACTACAGCCCCATATCAAGTAAGTGATCGAACTGAAGGTGTTTTTTGGGCCCCCAGTTCACTGCCCTGTACATGCACAACAACAGTTTCTATACACGTTCCTTCAAGTTAATTTCGCTTAAAGTTAATAGTACTGAAAATATTTTTAGCACAGCGAGTTGAAACTTGTTTAAGGATCGCTTTTCTCCCTCTTGTTCATATGCTGTATGCCATTTGCTACAGCCCCAAACTGAAATCCAAACTAAAAGTACTCTTTTGTGGATGTGTGGGACCCTTAGAGACTTTAATTCTTTCAGAACAACTTTTTTAAAGTGTTACCATTCAAAACTCATTCACTCAGAGAAAGCTTACATACTGTCCTCCCCTATCTCTTCTACCAACTGGAGTAGTAGCTAAAACAGGTGACATGGGGTCATAGGGTTTTTTTTATGTTATATATTCATTTAATCATACCTATTGGTAAAAGCATATGTATCCATCTTCAATATCACAAATGGGTTCTATTGTGGTCAGGGATTGTTTATTTTGTCTTTGTTTCCTCAGCACCTAGTACAGTTGTGTGTATGTGTGTGCACGCACGCAGAGTACCAAGTTTCAGTACAGTGTTAAAGCTTTAAAAACTTAAAACTATACTAAGACTTTTAGGACACCATTTATTAAAAAAAAGACTCATACAGATATGACCTCCGCTGTTCCTTCCTGCTGTATATGTCTATGACTCTATATAACTTCCCTTTTTAATTGAATATGGTTAAGTGCAGAGAGATCAAAGTAGAGATTGTGTTGTACTATATTTCCTAGCATAGGCTCAGCTGTAGGCTCGACTTAGTTATTTTCCCAGAGGAGGAAGTGATCACTCCTTTGGTGGAATCAGATTTCCAAATGGCTCTTGTAAAAGCCCTAATCGCATGTGTAATGTTTCTCCTAGAGATGTGTTGCCTCAGAATTTTGAGAGCTACAAGCCTGATGTACAGGAGCTAATTTGTGTAGCAGATCGTTTGGGATCGCTGATGCAATATGAAACACCTGGTTTCTTGCCAAATAAGAGAATACACAGAGGTATGTTGGAAATTAGATCTGAAAATAGAAATAATTTTTACCTGTTCTTTGTTGTGGTTAACATTTTTGCTTTAATGGTAGCTCTTTACTAGATTGTAAGAGAATGGAGGATTGTCTTTTAAAAAGTAGTTTTACAGTTTACTGTTCCAAATTATGAATAATTTATGCATGAAATGTTATACCATCTTGTGCATGTGGAAGACCCAGTGCTAAGCTTTATTGAATTCCTGTACCAGAGAACTTGTATTCAAAGTAGATTATCAGATTTGCATTTGATCAGAACAGAACTTTGTACAGATATCGTCACTAAGTTGGGAATAGGAATTGTCGGGGGAGTCCAATACTTGTGCATTTTTCTATAATTACTACCATTAGTTTGGATTATAGATCTAAGTAATTAATACTCCTTAGGGAGCTGTGTTGAGACCACTGTTGAAAGGAAGAGGAATCTGGCTTTCTTGAAGCTTTAGTAATGAGCATAGAAAGGAGGAGGTCACTTGGGAGAAACCTCTTATTTCCATTTATGGATTTAAGTAGGGTTAGAATATAATGAGATATTTTTGAGTCTTTTTATTCTTTTTAAAAATATCTTAGAAACTCTTTTCTTACTGGGAAAAATTACAGTAAGTCTGAAAATTGGTTCTTTCCCACTTGAACTCACAATACATATCTTCTTGAATATTCTTTGCCCTTTAGCGATGGGTTTGGCTGCATTAGAAGTCATGCAAGCTGTGCAGAGAACATGGGCCAACTCAAAAGTGCGAATGAATGGAAAAACTCGACTGATGCAGTGGAGAGACATGTTTGATATCGCAGTAAAATGGCGAAGGTAATGATCCAGGGCAGAACTCTGAGCTTCATTTTGAAATGATGTTAGTTATCATGAACTAAAAAATTACTTGACCAAAACAAGGCATTAAATATCGTTTGTCTTAGTGCACACTACTTCAGGTCTCGTCTCCCTGCTCTCCAAAATGATCACAAACCCTGTATTAATATAGGTTCTGAATCTCTCCCCCGCTTGCCAATTAAGAATGTCAGAGATTGCTGCTACCATCGTCTTGAAGTGATTCTGTCCATGTCTTTGGAAAACATTTTCAAATGAAGTCTTTTACTGAGTTACATCAGAATCCCCTTTGAAAAAAGAACACCTCTTATGTTGCTTAGGGTACTTGAGAATGAACTTCAGTTCATAGGTTCCTTGTGTTCAAAATTTACCTGATTATACCAGCTGTAGACAATTTTGGATTCATTTTTATGAGAAGTGACCCATTTGTTAAATTTCTGTTTTAGTACCCCAAGTTCAAGATCCATATTTTGAGATACAAATAAACTTCCAGTTTTTCTTTTTAATTCATTATATCTTGAACACTTTGCATATCTTAAAAAAAAAACTTTTGATCATTTCTAGTCCTTATAAATTTTTTGATTTTAATAGGCTCTGTTTTGTAGGATTGCTGATCCAGACCAGCCTGTACTATGGTTAGATCAAATGCCAGCTCGAAGTCTTAGTAGGGGCTTTAATAACCACATCAATCTGATCAGGTATGAAATTTTTGCTGATTCTTCTATTCTCAAAGGAGTTTTACCCTAGTGAATAGATTAGGGTAGATCAGGGGTTACCTACTATTCATTTCCTTGTAGGTAGGGAAACTTACCCTAACTGCTACAGAAGGTACTCCATAACACTTATCCTTTCCAACATAAACTTTTTTATTTCTCTGTTGTTGCCTAGACCTGTAGAAAAGAGCCTCTGATTCTATGCAAGGTCCCATTTAATTTTTGGTAAAAATTTGAAATGTCATTATTTCACGTCTTACATGTTTTCTGATTCCAGAAATGAGACTATTAATTTACAAAACTACTTGACATTTGCATTTGTTTATATTTAATAAAACGATGTTTTTTATGCTCGAATATTTTCCATTCTTGGGAGATAAATTAGTTGCCTCACCTCATGGTCTCTTGAATTCTTTTTTGAAATAATTTATGACCTTTACAGAGAATTTTTATGGTTTAAAGACTAAATATGCTTGAAGACTAAAAGGAATTGATATTGAAGTTTGAGTTTAATCTTGTACCTGTTTAAGGCATCTGATACCTTGAAAGTAGGCCAAGGGGTTTGATGTATGAATAGTGTTTCCAAAAAGTGTTCCTTTTGACTCCTGTGTCCTCAAACTTTGGCTCACCTTATGTTTTCACATTTAGGCAGGCCTTTGATAAGCCATGAAATCTGCTGAGAACCTTGCTTACCATCTTGATTCTCCCATTTGTTTAATGAGAAATGAGTCCATTTCCACAAACTTATTTAAGTTGGTTCTCATTAGAGCTCTTATGGCATTTTCATCTATGTCAGCTTTGAACCCTGTTGTTTTTCTAAATATTTCTTATTTAATAACTAGCACATTTTATTTGAATCTTACAGGGGTCAAGTGATTAACATGAGATACCTGGAATATTTTGAGAAAATACTTCATTTTATCAAAGACAGGATTCTTGTCTATCATGGGTAATCCTTTTCTTTTCTATGTTACTGAATTGCTTCTAATCTATCTTATATTTGGTAGTCAGATTTCCCCTGAGAAAAAAATGACATACACTGTGAGGCCAGGAAGGCTTGTTATTAATCATATTTGTAAAGTTTTTTTCATTATCCCTTCCTCACAACAGGTTTGCAATATATACTAAAAATTTCCCTGCTCCTTCATGGAACTCTGCAGATTATTCATTGCTAGGCTCCAGTCCTTTATTAACTTCCAGAAAGCAGTTGTGACCTCTCTAACCCTAGCATTTTCTTTGAATCTGTACTGTACCCTGGAGATTTAAGCCCTAGTCTTCTGTGTATCCAAATTCCTCCCCTCTCTTCCTCCTTCCTTTTCTTCCTTCCTCCCTTCCTCTCTCCTTTCTTTCCTTTCTTCTTCCCTTCCATTCTTCTAAGTATTTATTAAGTACCTGTAATTTGCCAGTCATTACATTAGTTTCTGGGGAGACAAAGACAAAAATGTAACATTTCTGCTTTCAAGGAGTTTACGTCCTATTTGGAGGAAATAACTTGTGCCCACCAAAATAACAACAAAATACATGTGTGTACATGTGTGTGCTCACACTTGTATAGATAGATTGATAGAGAATAATTTTTGATGAGGAGGACACTGGCATTTGTAGGAGACTCAGAAATTGCTTCTTGTGTTGGAAGAATTTGAGCTGAGCTTTGAAGGAATCAAAGATGTTGGGTACCCAAAGTTCAGCAGGAATACATTCCACATGTGGCCTTTACAAAGATGTGGACATTGAAGGTAGAATGTTGTGTGAAGGAAATAAAGTCAAGGAGAGGGGTTTGTAACTTGTCCTAGAGGCAATAGGGCATAACTGGAGATTCTTGTGCCAAGAGAATGTCATCATTAGAACCAGGCTTTAGGAATATCAACTTGGCAGCTATCTGGTTGAATTGAAAAGAGGAAACATAGAGGGGTGGGAAGCCTGTTAGGAAGAAGGCTATTGCTACAGTTCAAGTGAGAGATGATGAGGTTCTGAATGAAGGTGAATGGTGAGACAGTGATTGTGGCAGTAGAGTGGACAAGACTTGGTGGCTGAGTGTATGTGTGGGGTGAAGGGGAATGAGGGATTTGGATGACACTAGGCTTGTGAACATGTCTGACCAAAAGAATGGTGGTACTGCCAGCAGAAATAGGGAAGTTATGAATTAAGAAGTGGGTTTGAGAGGAAAGAGTATGAATCCTGTTTTGAACATATTGAATTTGAGATGCCTGTGGGACATCTAGTATGGAATGTCCATGTAGTTGGTCGTGTGGTGAGAGGAGAGATTAGGGTCTTGATATATTGATATTGATCTGATATATTGATCTGGGAATCATCTGCCTAGAGATGATGGTTGAAACCCATGAGACCTGATGAAATCACCAAGAAGAAGAGTGTAGGAAAAAAAAAGACAGCCCAGGATGGGATTCTGACATATATCCACACAGGGAATTAAGACATACATGGTTAATCCAGGAACCTGAAAAAGAAGTGCCTAAACGGGGGACTGAGGGAAACCATGAGAGAGCAGTGTGACAAAACCCAGGGAGGCGACTATCAAGGAGGAGGATGAATTGCAAAGCCATATTGCTTATGCAGCAGCTAGATGGCACTAGAGTGCCGAGCATGGAGTCAAGAAGACTCATCTTCCTTAGTTCAAGTCCAGCCTCAGACACTTATCAGCGGTGTGACCCTAGGCAAGTCATTTAATCCTGTCTGCCTTTGTTTCCCCATCTGTAAAATGATCTAGAGAAGGAAGTAACAAACCATTCCACTATCTTTGCCAAGAAAACCCAAGTGAGATCTCAAAGAGTTGCATGGAACTGAAAAAAATGACTGAACTGAACTGATAGCTTATATAGGGTAAACACAAGACTGGGAATAAGGACTTCTAAGTTCTGTTTTTCAGCTCATCTACTTGCTCAAGGACCTCATTCAACCCTTCTATAAAAGTGATTGTAAATTGCTGTGCAAATATGAAATGTCATAGAAACACCCAAGAAAATAGACACTTTTGTTCTATAACTGAACTTAAAATATAGTTTGTGAAAGAAAAAAATAGAAACAAAAACCTATATCCAGTTTTTATTTTTAGCATAGGAGAAACAAAGATTTATGCTAGTTCACAAATGGAAACTGTACACACTGACTTACTTTCAAGGCTATCATTTCAGTGGGAATAACTCATCCATTTTCTCCCTCTTTTCTTACCTAGCCTTAATTACTGAATGGGTATTGCTTCAGTCAAACTGAGACCAATTAAAGACCTTAGTTTAAAAAGGCCTAGGTCTCCCACTGCATCCAGGGCCATCTCCAGTTGTCCTGATCGATATCTGGCTGCTGGACCCAGATGGCTCTGGAGGTGAAAGTGAAGCTGGTGACTTTGCACAGCCCTGCCTCACTTAAATCTAGTTCACTTGCATGTCATGGCTGCACCTCCCTGGTGTCATTGGTCCTCTGCGAAGGAAAGGCAAACAGCAACAACAGCCTGATTGATCCACCTAAGTTCTTATCTGTTTCTCAAAGCCCATTAGCATCATCTGTTTCATGGTTCAGAAAATTCCTGTGTAGTTTATCGCTAACTTTTCACATTCTGAATAACTCATGACTAAGAAAAAGTTTCTCAAGTTGAAAATGGAAAATTACTTTAAAATAGCTTGACTAATTATTATATTTCTGCATTAACCTTAACTGCCACCTCTCTGTATTTTTTTAGTGCTAATAATCCCAAAGGACTGTTAGAAGTTCGAGAAGCTCTTGAAAAAGTACACAAAGTAGAAGATCTTCTTCCAATTATGAAGGTAAATTTGTCATAAATCTGATGCTTTTGGAAATAAAACTACTGACTAAAGAAGGAGATGCTAAATTCATAGTTTTCTTTAATAAGTATAATTGTGAAATCATTTAATTATGACCAGATCTTTTCCTTGGATCAAATGACATGTGCCATGAATTTAAGATTATGTCCTTAATTTGTTTTATTTTCAGTATTGGAGTGGTGTGTGTGTGTGTGTCTGTGTCTGTGTCTGTGTTTGTGTCTGTGTTTATAGTTTTAGAGGGAGTGGGGTGATATTATCACCTATTTTATCTAATCAAATAAGCCATAATTTAGAGACAGCTGAGTGGTTCAGTGGATAGAGTGCTGGACTTGGAGTCAGCAAGACCTGAATTCAAATCCTGGCTCAGACACTGACTAACTAGCTGTGTGACTTCAGACAAGTTATTTTACCTCACCTGGCCTTATTTCCCTCATCTGCAAAATGGGGATAATAAAAGAACCTATCTCACAAGTTTGTGATAAGGACCAGATGGTATAGTCTGTATTAAACAATTTGCAATCTTAAAAAGTACTAGCTGTTAGTATTAATTTAAGAACAAAATGTATTAATTCATTGTCCCTCTAATATATGACATGAATATTCCTTCTGTGTTGTATAAGTGTAAATAACTTACTCTTAGAGTATTAGTTGAATGAGTAAGTTGAAGAGTATAGCGAAAAAACTGCTGGACTAAGTGTGTAGAGGCTAGAGTTCTAGTCTTGGTTTGGTTAATTAATTGGTTGATAAGCCACTTAACTTTGAAAAAAGTCATATTAACCTCTCTGAGCTTCTTTCTTTATCTGTTAAATTATACCTACCTCAAGTGGTTGTTGATGAGTATTTGATGATTAATGTATATAAAAATTATTTTGAAAGTGCAAGTTTTTGAATAAAAGATTCTGTTTAGTTTTTCAAGTTATTTAATGTGATGAAACTCCTGAATTCCTTATAGTTAATTGTGATCATTAGAGTTATTTCAGGTGAAACATTTTAGTCATTAGAGTTATTTCAGATGAAACATTTAGACCTGCTATAGAATTATGGCAGCAAATTCTTTGCCTCTGAGATATCAGATACCTTCACTATAAGAAAGAGCATCTTTAAGTAGGAATAGACTTTAAAAGGAAGTAGATATTTTGTGAACATCTTTATTTTAAAAGCAAAAGAGAAGTTCGATAAAGAACGTAGAGCTCATAAGCCAGTCTGGTTACTGTTCAAGACTAGGTTACCCATGGCTGCTTATTTTGTTCATATCTATTTGTTAATGTTGTTATCAGTTGGACTACGGGTTGGTGGTGTCCTGTGGGAAGGGAACAGTTGTCAACATTTTGTGGCTGATCAGTACAAAGAGATCACAAATATGTGTCTGTTTTAAAAAGCACTTAAAAATTTTAATTTTTTTTAATTTTCAAGAGTGAAATAAAGTGTTTAGATAATAGAACATTAGAAATGTAACTATATGCTTCTTTTAGAAGGCTTAGTACAACAAAAGAATTGGATATAAAATGCCTAATGTGTGCAAGAGAGAGATACCAAAGATAGATAAAACACATACTTTCAAGGCATCCACAGTTAAATGATCCAAAAATGACATTTAAGCACATACATGTGAAACCAGAGAGGGTGAAACACAGAGGAAGAGGTCTCGGCATCGTTCTCTGAGAAATTTATTAAGGGAAGTTTCCACATTCAGTTCAGGACAGAGGGTATCGGGGAAAGTTCTGTGGAGGCAGCAGCTCCTGATTTGCCTTTGAAGGAATCATACGGGGTGGGGAGAAGGGAAGAAAGACATCTATTGTAAAACATGGCGGATAGCATGAGCAGAAGCACAGAAAATCAGAGAGGCCAGAGTGAGAATGAGAAGTGGAGAGTAGTATGAGTTGTTCATCTTGACTGTAACAAAAAATATGTGAAAAGGAGTAGTCTGAGCTAAGACCAGAAAGAGGTTGGAAGAAGGTTTCAGAGAGCCTTGAATTCAGGGATCAGGGGTTGTGATACTTTATTGGGAAAGGTCATGGGGAGCTACTGAAGGTTTTAAATAATTTTTTTAAAAGAACCTGATGTGATCAGAGGAGTGTTGCTGGGAAGATTACTTGGTCAGCGGTGAGAAGAATGGATTTAGAGAAGGATTAGACGGGAGACTGGAAGACCAGTTAAGAGGCTTCTACAGTAGTCCAGGCAAGAGGTAATAAAGGACTAATATAACTAAGGAGGTTACAGTGGGAGCCTAAGTTAAGGATACACTTGAGATCATTTTTTTTTTTTTTACTTCATTTCATTTTACATTTTGTTCTGGATAACCATGGTGAGATGTTTGTCTCTGCCTCGGTGCCTAACTTTTACTTTTGTTATTTTTGTTACCCATCTTGAGACTTTCCTATTATCCTTCCAGTGCCTTCAGTGGTCCTGATTTGTGTGCAAAGATTATATTCTGTTACTCTCTTTATCCAAATTCCACAAGGAGATTGTAGCAAGCAAGTTCTTAATTTGCTCTTGTTAGTTTCATTTCATGCCCTGTCTTCCCCAGAAAGACAACAATTTGGAACAACTAAGGTTGGATCTGCTTTCTCTTTTGTGAGAAATAAAAACAAATGCAGTATCTTCATTTTTCAATTCTTTTGTGAATGATGAATGTTTGTTACATTAATTGTTTTTGTAAAAATGGATATCTGAAGTAATCATTTGTCACTGAACATTTGTTAAGATTTGCTTTCGTATCTGTAAAATCTCCTTGTCTCTGTGAGATCTCCTTGTCTCATTTATAGATGACCATTTATTTATTGTTTTATTGCCATCTGTTGAACTCTCTCAGGCAAATTCTGTGCCTTTTAGCATTTTAAAATGCTATTGAGCATTATAGAAGAAAAGAAAATTGAAGTCGTCTGTGTCCACAAGAGGCATTAATGGGATTATAAGCTAGGTTACTAACTTGGCAGGTTTTTATTTTATAGTTATGTCTAGTGCTTTGTGAGATATAACGCTATAGTCAAAATAACAAAAAATTAAATCATTTTAGAAAGCCCTTCATATATTTGTTTAAATTGAAGGCCAGCGAATACCTGTGGTAGACAAACAACAACATTTTCATCTTTAATTTGCAAAATAACCACTAAAAAATCAAATAATGCTTCTCCTTCAGCATTATTACTCTCAGCGATCAGCAAGTATGAAGTAGTTGTGGCATTTATTCTTTGACACAAGTTAGGGTAGCTTACTTAATAGCCCAGATTACAGTTACTAAGTTGTTAATAATTTGTGCTCTGTCTGTTGTTCAGTGAATACAAAAGTACTCAAAGTAACGGTGTGCATGTCCCAACCTAAATACTGAAGTCCCATTTATTGGCATTCTGGTTAAAATACCCCCGTTACAAAGATGGCGGGACATTGGTTAGACATGGTATATGTGTAAGCCATCAGGATGTCTTCTGTTTTGAAACAGGGTGATTGCATGCCAGTCAGCGAGTCAGCAAGCATTATTAAGCACCTCCTATATGCTAGGATCATAGGTTTAGAGCTAGACAGGACTTTCAGACTAGTCATTTTCTTCCTCTCATTTTTATAGATGATGAGTCTGAATCCTAGAGAGGTTAAGTGACTTACCTAAGGTGACATAAGTAATAAATGACAGAGCTTGGAATTTACTTTGAATGCTCTGACTCTGAATCCATTGCTCTTTTCTCCTGTACAACACTGACTTTATCTTAGGAATGACTGTTATTGCCCCTCAAGGCACATGGATGGCCATAAATAGAAACCCAGATGCATAGGAGAAAAATGAGAACTTACTCTAGTGATTACGGTAGCTTCCCAACCCCCAACCCCCAATCCACCCAGGCCATGTGTAGGGATAAGCTAAAAGTTGGATTTATAGAATCTAGGATCATTAGAATGAATCTGTTTTGTTACATGGAATGAGCTAAAATTACCTGATACTGTAGCTGGAAGGATCTTTAGTTCAGGCTCCTAATTTAACATAGGAGATTGGGGGGAGGGGAAAAGCATCCAGTAAGTGCTTTGGATATGCCAGGTACTGGGCTAAGCATTTTATAAACATTTTCTCATTTGATCTTCACAGCAACCCTTCAAGGAAGGTGCTTGTCATGATCTCCATTTCACAGTTGAGGAAGCTGAGGCAGACAGAGAAGTGAGTTGCCCAGGGTCATTCAGCTAGTAAGTGTCTGAGGCTGGATTTGAATTCAAGTCTTTCTGACTCCAGACCTAGTAGTTTCTCTACACCGTGCCACTTAGCTGCTCTTAGAAGACTGAGACCTAGATAAGTTTTAAATGTTTTCCCATATCCCACAACTTCTGAATACTAGAGCAGACACTATAGCCCACTTTCCTGAGCCCTTTGCACTACACCAAGCAAGAGATACTATTCCCCAGTAATTGATTGGTATTGGTAGATAGCAATTCATTTATTCCATCAGATTGACCTTGTTTAAAATAGCCAAGTAAAAAAAATATGTATTACTAAGCAATGGCTAGGGCTAGCTGTGAGGTTGCAGACTAGTAATATTGCTCTTCTTTCTTCCCGAAAGCAGTTTAACAGTAAAACAAGAGATGGGTTCACTGTGAATACAAAAGTTCCCAGCCTCAAAGATCAAGGGAAGGAATACGATGGATTCACAATTACTATAACAGGAGACAAGTATGTATGCTTTTAAAAGTGTGAATATAAAATGTGGCTATGTATAGTGTATGTGGGGGTGTGTGCACATGCATGTGTGCGCATGTGTACACACATGTTATCTAATTGGTTTATCATGAGGGGTGGTATACAGAAATAATCTGGTTAATTTTCATTTTCCTATTAGAATGAAAGACATCAAGACATGGTACATAGCCAGAACCCTTTACTTTTGTGGGAGGCTGCTGACTTGGGATGTCTGAAGGTTTAATTTGGTGTAGTCACTAGCAGCATATTTTTAGTTTGAATTTTCTGATGAACCCCAAATCTAGCATATTTTCATATTTTAAGTACAGTATTCTAATAGCCTTTCTAGAAAGCACTATTTTTTCCTTATCTTTGGAAACTCATATTGGATCATTGATCCTGTATGATCCTCTCAAAAACTGGATTTTTTGTGATTATGAATGTTGAAAATAATTGTGTCTGCATGTGAGCAAAGGGAGGAGGAGATTAGAGCTTCTCAGGAGTTGACCAGCAGAACTGTGAAATCAAATCTTACTTGAAATGGGGATAAGAACTTAGGATGCAAAATCAAGTGCAATCAAGTTTGGGCCAGAAGAAGTAATTGGCAAATGATTGGGAATGGAACATGGGGATTGAGAGGGCAAAATAAAGGGTGGGGAAGTCCAAGGGAAGTCAAGTATAGCATTTCTGTGCTTACTGTTTTTTATTTAATCATTATGTTTTAGGCAACTCCAAAGCCAGTTTTGTTCAGTTGTCAGTTAAACAACAGTCACAGTTGGTCCCATTTAGTAATTCTGATCTTAATTTGTATGCCATGAGGGAGGGAGGGAGACAAACACATACCAAGTGTTTATTATGTGCCAAATGCTGGGGATACAAATGCAAGTAAAAAGAAAGACAGCCCCTGCCCTCTAAGAGCTTACAATAGGGAGAATATGACACACAACAATGAGGGAGGCTGGTTAATGAAGACATGGCCTGCGTCAGGATTTTGAAGTCCTGGAGCCAGGATTAGAGCTGGGAAAGGGAATGAAGGCAGCCAGCCAGTATTCTAAAGCTTGGAACTCACTATTGGGAGAAGAGGTCTGGTCTTATAGAAGGATATTCCAAGTTGAGAAGGCCCTGGGGTGGTTGGATGTGACAGGTCAAAGAGACCCCAGGCTCTGTAGAAAAGATAGCCACATGGGCATGGTTTTGAAGTTCCAAAGTCAGGGCTGGGCCCAAGAGGGAAACAAAGCATTGTGTAATCTTGAACTAGTCACTTTATCTTTGCTTCCCTAGTGTAACGTGGATAATTTATACCACTTTATGAAATGTTTTGACCTGCATGCATAGGATCCCTAAATAAATACAGTGATAACCCAATAAATGAATCTTTTGTGGGTGAAGCTCCTTTATGATGAAGTCCAAAGTATATTAGAAAAAAAAAAGTCTTCATAAATCAGATGAGGGAAGCAGCGTTGGTATGCGCTACATAGCTCACCCACAGCCTTACTAAGCTGCATAAACAAATGTTATTGTCACCCATCAGCATTTATTAAGCATCTGTTATGGTAGACACTGCAGATTCAGGGATACGTAAAAAAGTAAGAATCCCTCTTCTTGAGCTCTTAGAGTCTAGTTGGGGAGGTAGGACACATACATAAAAAATGTTGACATGAGAATTTGATAAGCATGAATGAGGTTTTTTGAACGTAATGGTGAAGGCCAGATTTCTGCCACGGCTTACATAATTACTTTAGCCGATACTTTTTATCCATACAACTGGGTACAGTTTGGTAGAACTACCATCGTCCAGTCCCCATCTGTCCATCTTGTCCACAAAGTCAATCGTTAGAGATTTTGTCCTTGCTGAGGTTCAGATAAACTATCTCTTTGGCAAAATTCCCCTACCAACGTAGTAACGATGTCAGAAAATGGAACGTCACGCTAGTTTGACCTGACTTATATTTAGTTGCTTGTAATAGGTGTTCTAGATCCTCACAAGCCATCAGCTTATTAATCCATTCTAGAATTATACCAGGGATAATTTTTTAAAAGGCACTTGTATATAATTTGTATTTTCTTTTTTCTCTCTGATCCTGCCTCTTTGGGAATTTTCATGTGCTTTACTTAGCACCATAACAACTCTGTGAGATAGGTACTTTGTACTACCCCTATCTTACAGATGGCAGCACTGAAACTCAGAGCAATGATTAATTCCTTCTCTATCAGTTGCTCCAACCAATATCTTTGATTGTCTCTTCATGTATATTCATGTGGCAATATGAACAATATTATTCCAGGTAGTTTGTTTTTCTTTTTTGTCTTTTCGTTATTTTGTGTCTGATCTAATTTCTTACTGTTCTCTTGACTTGTACTTTGGGGGAAGGCACATAAAATTACATTGGTAATTACCAGTTACATATAGGGAACTCACCATGAGAAATTCTCTCCACTTATTCAGAACAGTATGTGCTCTACATACAGTAGCTACAGAGTTTTCTAGGGCATTGAGAAGTTAAGTGACTTCCCCAGGTTGTCACAGCCGTATAAGCCAGAGATCAAACATGATAATGTATGTAAAGTGCATTGTAAGTCTTAAATTACTGTGCATAGAAATATTAGCTATTATTATTTATTATTATTCCTGATTTGATTCTAGCTTTTCAAGCTCTCATCTGTCATTAATAGCAAATTTACTCCATTGCATTGATCGTTGTTTGTTCAACCTGTTGTCCATTCTCTAACTATTGGATATGTAGGGTGTTTCATTTTTTTAGGTCAGCTACTAATAAGAGGTGGTATGGTATACAAGAAAGAACACTGCACTTATTAATACATTGTGGTATGATGGAAAGAATCCTAGATTTGGAGCCAGAAAACCTGGGTTCAAATCCTCACTTGGCTATTTGAGTAACTTGGAGCAATTCATTTTCTGCCCCCTCATTTCCCTCTCTAAAAACTGAGACATTTGGGTGATCTCTGAGGTCCCTTTCAGCTACATCTTTATAAGGATAGCACTCTTCTGTTTAATTTTGTCCTTGGTATGTATTTCCAGTAATGGGATTAGTGGGTGTGATCCGTTTTATAACTCTTCTTTGGAAAAAGGCTATACCAATTTGTTATTTTACCAGTAATGTATGAGTGTGTTTATTTCCTAACAGGCCCTCTATCATTGAGTTTGTCATTTTGATTTATTTTTGCTAATTTCATGCATATGAGATGGTGCCTCTCAAAGTTGTTTTCATTTACATCTTTTATTATTAGTAAAGTTAACATTTTTAATTTTATTTTTAATATTTATTTAGCTTTAGTTTTCAACGTTCACTTTCATAAGATCTTGAGTTTTAAGTTTTTCCCCCTCCCCAGGATGGCATGCAGTCTAATAAAGGCTTATATACATGTACAGTCATAATAAACATATTTCCACATTAGTCATATTATAAAGAAGAATTAGAACCAAAGGGAAAAACTATAAAGAAAAAAAAAACCAAATTTTTTTAAAAAGATAGAAAATAGTATGCTTCAATCTACATTCAGACTCCATAGTTCTTTATCTCAATGTGGATAGCATTTTCTATCATGAGTCTTTTAGAATTGTTTTAGTTCATTGCATTGCTGAGAAGAGATAAGTCTGTCAGCACTGGTCATTGCACAATGTTGCTGTTACCATGTACAATGTTTTCCTGGTTCTGCTCACTTCACTTAGCATCAATTCATGCAAGGTTTTTTTGAGTTCACCTGCTCATCATTTCTTATGGAACAGTAAGTACTGTTTTCCTTTGTGTTTATTTTGTATTTAATCATTATAAGGGCTCAGGATATGGGGTCTTATCTTTTTCTAAGGTTTAAAAAGAATTTTCCTCCCCAAAAGTCTAATGTGCATGTCAGATTTTGCCCTGTATTCAACCTCCTCATCTCTTGTACCTTGTTGAAAGAATATATTTGCTTGGTCCATTGATTGAGTCAGTCTGCTTATTCCCCTTTAAGTAAAATTACTCCTAATATGTAAACTATCTATCTAAGACTACCGTATATGATACTATCAGAGTACTCAAAAGATTTTAGTACATAATACTTACATAGCTTAAAACTATAATTGGGCAAACTATCAGAGATTTCCAGGGTTAGTTCTCCTTACATTGGGATCAGATATTCCAAATGGGCAAGACTCCGAACAAGATCTAAGTGCATAAATTCTAGTTTGTAATTTCCTCTAAGATCTAGGGACTGTTGGTTTCACTGTTGGGTAAATGGTAAGTGACTTTATGCCTGTTAACTGTTGATCGGCTAATTTTTCAGAACCTATAACTCAGCCATAACAGTGGTAGCTCTCGGTCAAAGAGTGGTTCCAGAATTATATTCTTTGGCAGTTCTAAGTCAGCCTTTAAGATGTAGAGCTGTGTTCTCCTTTGTTAACCTACGCTAAGAGACAACTAGTCAAAGCAGGTTGGCTTTCATGTTGCATTTTATGAAAGCAGCATCCTTGGAAATTATATGTAGGAACTAAATGCAGTGAAAGAGAAGATAGGCCAATATTTAGCTATTTGTCTTCCTGCCACATCAAGAAAAGTTTCTGGGTTTTGCTTCCGTTCTTATCCTCAGTATTTGAGTCTCTGAACACGTTGTGTAACCCATATTATTTCTGTTCATTCTTGTGCTTGCAGAGTTGGCAATATATTATTTTCTGTGGAAACTCAAACCACAGAAGAAAGAACACAGTTGTATCATGCTGAAATAGATGCACTGTATAAAGATCTCACAACTAAAGGAAAAGTATTAATTCTCTCATCAGAACTTGGGGTAGGTTATAATTTTCACTTTCTCCCAAAGGGTTTAAACTCTTAATATAAATCTTTTTTTTAAATGTCTCTGCTAACATTATTTTTCCACTATGAAAACATATACTATCCATGTAATAATCTTGGATTACTCTGTATAATATCTACATTCTTTTTCTGACACTATTTTTTAAACATAAACATAACAACCACAAAACTATAAAAACCCAGAACTTAGTAACTTTGGTTAAAGGAAACAAAATGATTGATTTCCATTTTTAGGAGCAGAATGATTCAGCTAAAGCAAGGTATTGCAATACGATATACTTTTGGTTTGGCTAGAACTGCTCTGCGTGGGCATGTAGGTGGTGCAGAGGATAGAGCACTGGCCCTGGAGTCAGGAGAACCAGTATTCAAATCCAACCTCAGACACTTGACCCTTACTAACTTGTGTGACCTTGGGCAAGTCACTTAACCCCAATTGCCTTGCCTTCCCCCCCCTCCAAAAAAGAAAAGAGAAACTGCTCTATAATGAAAATGGTACGAGCTCTTCCCCTGTCATTTTTCTTCTCTCATTATGATTTCTGTGAATAATTATCATAAATTGATTCATGTTGATTATTTATATAAAATCCCACTTTTTAAATTAACGATGATGTATTTGTTTTTGACTTGCTTACAGTAATGAGAGTTCTCTTCAGGTTGCCTGTGCTTTGTGTTTTTCAGATCTTTCCTATTTTAAATAAAGTTAAGCCTTGATTGTTTTGCCTACTCTAGATTCTAATTCAGTCTCATCACTGATTTACTTTGTGACCCTAGGAAAATTACTTCCTCTCTCTGACATCAGTTTTTCAGTTTGAAGATGTCATAATGAGGATTTATGAGGTAATGGTAGCAAAAGATTTAAAACTTACCAGCGTTTCACATTAAACTAAATTTCTTGAACCATTTAGTTATAGGTTTGCATGTGTACCTTGTCTTTTATGAAAAGGGAAAACATTCAAGATGGAAATCATTCAGTATCTCTAGGAGAAAGAAAGATAATGTGTGGCCTACACATTAGGATTTACTAGGGATGTGATAAGATGAAAAGTTGGACAGTTTCATTCCTTGTAGGGAGGAATAAGTCAACATTTTTCTTGATGGAAATAATTCATGTGTGTCTTGTCACCTTATGGATAATTATTTTACAGCTTAGTATTTGATATTCGTGGGTTTCTGTTTCCCTCCCCAGGAGGCCGATGCTGTCTGCAACCTAATTTTATCCTTAGTTTACTACTTCTATAACTTAATGCCACTCTCCAGAGGATCCAGGTCAGTGGGATTCTGTAATTATAAAAACTGTGCCCTTTGGATGAACTGCCTTAGAGTACAAGTAGAAAATTAAATATTAGCCAACAGTATTCCTTTACTGTCCCACAAAGTACAACTAAATTGGTACCCAAAAAACACCATATCATCAGAAAATGTCCAGTTTTTAAAAAATGGGACTTATACAAATTTGCTTGAAGATTAGTAAACCTAGAGATCTGCTAAAATCAAAGAAGGAATTCTAAAGATGAACTGCCTACCTTCAGTTCTCTGAAAAGCAAATTTGTGAATTATTATTATTCATGAGAAATTTGAATCATTAGTGCTCGAGGCCATATGTGGTCTTCTAGGTCCTTGGGTGTGGCTTTTTGGCTGAGTCCAAGTTTTACACAAGAAATCCTTTTATTAAGGGGATTTGTTCTGTGAGGTTTGGATTCAAAGAACCGCACTTAAGGACCTAGAGCCTTGTGGCCTGGAAGCTGCAGGTTCTCCATCCTCAGGTAGGTAATAAAGCTAATTTCCTTAGCAATATAAACAGCCCCACATTTTCCCTTCTTTTCTTCGTAATTGGACCCTTAGGGATATTTGGTTTTTAGCCTTGACATAGTTTATTTATTAATAACTAATGTTTCTGTTGTACTAGCTGTGCATATTTCACATGCATATCTTATTTGCTTAAAGCCTGGAAAAATGACTGTTTGTTGTTTATTTAATGAACCTCATCAGTGTATGGAGAAAGTACAGACGTAAAGCATCCAGATACCTTATATCAAGAAGGAAGCTTTTGCTCCACATATATCTCATGCCTATAATCCCAGCTGAGCTGGGTTGTCGGATCTCTTGAGCTTGAGAGTTCTGAGCTGGGCTGTTCTGATTAATATCTCCACTAAGTTCAGCATTAAATCAGTGAGCTCCTGAGGAGAAAAGCTGGACCAAATTGTCTAACCAGTGAGGTCAGAAACAGAAAAAGCAGGTTGTTTTGGCTCCTGAGTCAGTTAATTAGTAGAGGAGTCAGGCCTGTGAGTAGGAGTAGCCTCTGAACTTCTAGCCTGGGCAAAAGATAGGGAAACCCAGTCTTTAAAAAAATAAAATAATAAGCTTTTCTAATGGTCAGTTTTCACAACTAGTCTGGTTATCACATGCTGTGACTGAGTTCAGCTTTTAACTCCCATGGGATGTTGTGGCCAAAGTTTTAAAGCTGGATTTTTTTTTCTATATAATTTATAGATAAGTCTATAGACACATATTAAAATCTTTGGGAACCCACGGTCTATAATGAAGTGTTGGAGTAGCACTTTGTAGAGGACATAGACATAGGAACAGGATCTGTGATTTCACTGGGTAGTCTCTGGTATGGAAACTCCTACTAAACTCCTTCTACTAAGCAGATTGGCACCTTCTCTGCAATCTTGCCTAGATCACCAAGATGTTAAGTGATTGTATTACACTTGGGGGTCACACAGTCAGTCTCTGTCAGACTTGAGACTAGGAATTGAGAGTTCTGGATTCAAATGCCAGCTTTGATATTCCCAGCTGCGTGAACTGGGGAAAGCCATGTAACCTTTCAGAGTTTCAAGTTTCCTCATCTACAAGGGAAAATAATATTTACACTTGGCTCCAATATGGTTATAAATGTTTTTCATAAATCTAAAAGGGACAAATGCATTTGAGTTGTTAATGCAGAGGACTAGAAAACATGGATGGGTTTTGATCTGGATAGTTGGGGAGGCATCCATACTGATGCTATCGTAGATCCATTGGACTATTAATAACACTGTATTAATACTATTAACATTAGATATAGTGACTAAAACTTTGGTTTTTCTTATTTCATTATAAGTAAAGTTGGAGTAGGACTAAGACTAAAGAAATAATTAAGCATTATTCCTTAATGTTTAGTGCCATCTGTTTGATTTTGATTACTCTTGATTATTCAGGTTTGAAACAAACCGATTGGATTGTACAGGGATTAGATGATCTTTCAAGGGCCTATCTAGCTCTAAAATTCTCTATCTTTCTGTGAATGTCATTCTTAAGATTCAAAACATTGTTTAAAATAGCTATGGAAGTTAGCTCTTTAAGTCAGGGTAGCTGCATGGTGAACTTTGGAATGGAACTTGATCACTCATACTTTTTGTCCATATAGTGTAATAGCTTATTCTGTGATTGTGGGCGCGTTGATGGCAAGTGGGAAGGAAGTAGCCGGAAAAATTCCCAAAGGAAAGGTATGTTGGAATTTGGGATTGAAAGTTGGCCAATTGTATGTTAAATTTCAGTTTGTGAATTCTTCCTATTTCAAGGTTCATCGATTGATTTCAAGCTGTTTTCTTTAGTACTTAACCCCACAAGCTAAAATTCCATTTTTTTCCCACTCTAGTTAGTTGACTTTGAAGCCATGACAGCTCCTGGATCAGAGGCCTTTAGCAAAATAGCCAAAAGCTGGATGAGCTTACAAAGGTAAATAAATGTTTTGGGGAAAGCTGGAAATTGCTACAGAATGGGCATAGCAAGTGTCTTTTTAACACTCCTAGAGCTTTAAAGAAGCAATTTTTATGATATGAGTCATTATTGACCAGTGAGCTTCATTCATGTTTTAAATTTTTAGGGTTTGGTTTTTTTTGGTAGCCATACTGGGCCATTAAAAGAGTAGGCATATTGAAATAGAATGGATAAAAAAAATAAATATGGAACTAACTGTTGGAAGCAAAATTTGTTTACAAAACAAAAACAGATCTTTCTTTTTTCCAACCTATTTTCAAAATAATCATGTTTATTTCTATGTCATTAGAAAAGTCACTCAATACCTGAAATCCTTGATGCCATTATCCTGTAAGTTGTTGAAAGTATAAACAATAAATTTAATTTAAATTCCTCTTTTTCATGTTTCAGTTTTGAGAAGTCTATATTGTAATACAGCCAGAAGTACACATATCTCAGTAACTATTATTCATTAATGAATTACAAATAGTCAGCAGTAGGCGAGGAACTCTGCCATTGAAAGTGGGGGGAGGGGATTTGCAACTTCTCTGATGTTTCTTGACTCTTGTTTTCAGAAACATCAGAGGGTTAAATCAGTCCCAGATTAAGTCAAATGGAGACCTGCTTTAGCTGCAGAGATATAAGCAGATTATGCTGTCTGAACTCCCTATTCTTTTTCTTCTACTTCCCTACCCTTGAGATTCCATCTGTCTACACATTTTGCTTTCACATCTATTTGACAAAGCAGCCACCCTCATAATTGCTCAGTAATTTGTATTCTCTTTTAAAAGCCAGTTCAAAAGTGAGCTGTTTACTCAGGTTGTTAGTGTTGGTTGTTAGTATTCCAGGACCTGGATTCAAATCCCACTTTGGATGATTATTACCTGTGTGACGTTGGCAAGTCCCTTAACGTCGATGGGTCTCATTTTCCTCATTTGAAAAATGAAAGGGTTGTACAAGATAGCCTTCCAGACGTGTATTCCTCTAAATATATATAACTCAGCAGTCAACACTTAGTATTTGAAATGATTATGCTTTGTCCTGTCAGGTGCCTTCTCTTATTCTAGGTTCACTCAGTCAGTTGACTCTACCTTTTGTAAATTTTGTTATTTCTCAAAAATATGCCTTGGAAGTTATATTTCCTTGTGTCACACAATTTTGAACCACCTCTCTTACCTCAGAATTACATTTTAAAGAAGAGCTACTCAATTTATAAAGGAGGAAAATTAGGTTCATTTATTTGTTGGCAAAAACTCCTAACCCAACTAGTTATTTGAACCTTGCAAGGTTCATTTCAAGTACTACCCTCCTTACAGGAAGCTTCTTGATCCCCTTCACCCTACTCGATAAATTACTTTGTATACATATTTAATTATTTATATGTTATTCTCCACCTCCTTCCTACCCCATAGAATGGAAGCTCTTTGAGGGCAGGTACTGTTTGATTTTGTCTGTGTATTTTCAGTATTTGACATTAGCACAATGCCTCACACATAGTAGGTGCTTAATAAATGCCTGCTGAATAAATGAATCCTGATTATTTTTCTACCTATTGAACAAGATTATTTTCTCATAATTTCTGTCCTTACCCAGTTGATTGATATGTATATGTTAGGGAATGAATGATTACATATGTAGTGAGAATAAAAGTTGTATTCTTTTAGGTAAATTGTGTTGTCTTCATGTTTTCTTTTTCTCTTTCAGTATTTCTCCTTCATACAAGAGTCTTCCATCAGTATCAGAGACATTTCCAACATTAAGAACCATGATTGAGGTGCTAAACACAGACTCTTCTCCACGGTGTTTTAAGAAACTATAGTTGTTCTATAGTATTTATTATAAAGTAAAGGGCTGGGACCTCTTGCTTCTCTTAAGTTATTTTTTTGAAAAGTAAAATTATGAAGAAATTAGGTCCTTTATTACTTTTGATACCAGTTTTTTGATAGGAACTGAATACTTGAAAGCATTTTCTTTACTTTTCCAGACTTAAACAAAATCATGAGAGTTTTGTGGGTGGGCCTAAAAGTCTGGGAGGGAAAAAAATGTATTGGCCAATGGCCTATTGCTTTTCATTAATAATAGCCATACACTGCTTCCCTGTAGCAAAACAGTATATACATTTACTTTTAGAGACCAAAAATTAGTAATTAAATAGCCATGAATAAACAGGTGATTTTATTCCTTATATAACTGTGGGGGTTTTTCCTCCTCCAAGGAATATTTCCCTTTATCAACTTTCTGATAGGATTGTCTTTTTCAACTCATATAAAATCCTACTTCATATTCAAGGTCTCAAATGTTTTTGATTGGTGAAAGCGTTATGAGTCCATTGATGGATGCCACAGCACACACAGAAGATTTTGGTGATACAGTTGTCAGCTAGTGTTCTAGAACACTGAACTGCTGAACTGTGCTTTTTTTTTTTCTTTTGTTGAAAAACCTACCATACATCACCAATTTTGGGTACTGGATTGTGTGTGTTGTGTGTTGTATTAACTGGTTGCTATTTCAGGTAGCAGTGTATGAAAATTCAAAACTTAAAACTACCACTGATTTTACAAAATCTGCTTTCCATTTTCGGGTTGGGGAGGATGACATGAAAACAATGAAACTCTGGTTAATTAAAAGGTTACCATTTGAAATTCATTTTCTTTGACTTTTGTGACCGTGTTTTAGAACCTTGACTATTTTCTCAAATGCTTAACATACACCAAAAACACACATAGGAATGACTTGCATTTGTATAGCACACAGGTGATTCAAATGAGAGGTGTTTATAAAAAAACACTATCCTTCTTGGTGGAAAGCCAACCTTGGAGACTGACTATTATGTAATGGAAAAAAGGAATCGTGGTGAAAGCTTTTATTCCATGTGACTAGTTTGTTAAAGGGGGCAAACAATTTAAAACATCAGCAAAACAACATACAAGGGGAATGTATGCTTTTTTGTATACACAAGTGAATATAAATTAACATCCTTCAAAGAAGCCATCTTTTCTGAAGGGACTCGGGATGAAGGAATGATCAGAGTGGGCTAGTTTTTTTTCTGGAAAAAGTTCTCAAAGGAAGTGAGTTTGGGAGATGGTCAAAGACAAGTGGAGCAGACTGGAAGACAACATTCCAGAGGAGGAAAACAGCATTCACAAAGGCTTTAGAAAGCTGGCAAAGAGTGAGTTTGTGTGGGGAGGAGAGAGAAAAGGGCATGCTGTGTGTAAGGGAATCATTGGAAATTAGGTTCTGATGATGCTACGTTGAGGGTACATTTGGAAGTTAGTGGAAGACTGAATGCCAAGCAGAGAAGTTTAAAGGAGGTCAGGGCAACTAAGGCAACTTTTATTTTTGAACATGTAAGGAATTTCCCAAATGGCAAATTTTTATTCTTTTGAAAAACTGAGAAAGTTTCATATGGAGGAGGTAAGTAAATCTAACTTATATTACTATATTAGAGAAAGGGCCTGAAGTGTGTTGTGTGTGTGTGTGTGTGTGTAAAATGTATGTGCTGTGCATGTGTAATGTATGTATATATACACATATGTATATAGAGGTATGTATGTGTGTACACACATATACACACATATTTATAGATCTAGATATATAGGCTAGGTAAACCACTGTGGTTTCTTCCAACTCTCAAATTATGCACTTCTGTGAAATGTGGGATTAAATCCAGCAATTTAAAAGTTTTAACTACCATATGAAGAATGGCTTTTAATTTTACCCTATTTTCCTGTGCTATCAAGAGACTATGAATGTTGCAGCACTTCTTCAGGAGACCTTGGAATGAAAGGTTTTAGTCAGTCAGTAATCATCTATTAAGCACCTACTATATGCTAGATGCTGTACTAAGCATTAAGGGATGCAGAGAAAGTCAAAACATAGTCCCAGTCCTCAAGGAGCCCACAGTCTAATGGGAGAAGACAACACATAAAAAGAAAGTGAAGAGAGAAGTGGGAAAGGTATGGTACTTTAGACTTGTAACCAAGTGGAAGATGAGGGGGCTGCCTTAGACCCCTTCCTTAAATGAAAAATCTGGGAGGAGCTCTCCAATGTCCACCCTCTACAGTCAAAGGGAGGAAAGGGTCTCAGGGCTACAGTGTATGGAGTAGTGAGTTTCAGATTTGGTTCAGTCTTGCAAAAAAAAAAAAAATTTACTGGAGACATAAGACCAGGACAATAAAGTTGGTACATATCTTCCAAATATGGATGGTACCTAGTATAGAAATTTTATATCCGAATTGATCATAATTAAGGAATATGAGTAGGCTCTTACAACCAATGCCATGCCAGAAGACAAGAGGTAGTAGATTCTGGCACACTTAGCAATCCACGTTGAAATGTGTTGTGTGGCATTGATGCCTTGGCTTTCTAGTTATTAATTCAGGTGTGTGCTAGGCTGTGTCTCACCTATTCTTGTACCTGTGCCTTCCCCAAATGGTAATTCACTCATTCTGTAGCATACTCTCCCCCATGTGAGCCCCACATTTCTCCCAGTTCAAACTTTTGTTTATTACCTCAAATAAAAATGTTTTTACTTTGCTTTGGATGCCCAATGTAGCAAAAAGAAAGGTTGCAGGGGTCATTAATATGCAATATTAGCTGCCGAAAGACTGAATTCCTTCAGCAGTTTCTGGCAGAAGGTGCTTCTAACTTGGATCTTCATTTTTTAAAAATCAAAACAGAACAAAACAATACCATCCAAACTAAAGGAAACTTAAAGCTTTCTTATGTTTGTTCACTTTGGTGTTTTGCCTTGTATATATTGCTTGAAAGTCATTCCTTAGGGCATGAAATAGCTACAAAGGTGACATGAAAACATAACTGTCCACAACATCATGACAGGCATACTTCTAGGGATAGATTAAAGTAGATGACTTGTGGATCACCATTTGTACCACTGGCTGCCTTTCAGACCACAGATTCCGAAACAAGAAATAAAAATTCAAATACCAGAAATGTTTTTGTAACATTTTTTTTCTATTTTGAAAAAATAGAAATATATCATTTATTCCCCCATTCTGTTTACACAGTGGTTGTGCATCATTGCTGGAGACCCTTCTGAACATGTTCAGAATATGCTGGGTATTCAACTCATGGAACTAACTCTGATTTCAACCCAGTTGCAGGAATATTCCTGGAAAAGTTTGTCCTACAGTTCCCATTGGCATATCAAATTTGGCATATTCGCCACCCAAGATCAAAACGATCTTAACTTGAAGGGAAAAAATGGGAGAATACCCTTGTGTTCAAATACAATCTTTTAAATAAGGGCCCCAAGCATCCCCTAGTTGCCAGTAAACTCTTGTAAAGGGGGCAAAGTTTTGCACAGCAAACATCTAAACAGAATGTTCCAGCTAATAGCTGGTTCCTGATGCATTGGAGGAAGGCGAAAAACCTCCATCACACATTAGGCCAATTTTGTGTGGATGGTGGGAAAAATTCCTTCCTGACCCCCGAAGGCAATCAGCTTCTGCCCCAAGCATGAGGTTTGCAAACCACCATATATACCCCCCAGTAGGCGCTAAACTATGGGATGGCAGAGTCAGGATCAAAAATAGAAAAGGTAATTAGAACAGTTTGGGCAAGCATTCAGGGAAAGGGAAGAATGAGAAGGTGGGAGTTAAAGCAGGGACAGGTGTGCTCTTTGAACCTGGACCAGGTCAAGGGAAGTGGTCTGCCTGGACTCTACCATCAACCTATTGAGAACAGTGGATATATCTACGTTATGTTACCCCCTGGGGACAATTACCCTTTGCTTAGCCTGCACAAACACTTGGTTCTTTCGGATAGAGCAGAAAAGCAGAATATGGTTCCTTCATCTTAGATGATCCTGGTTCTGGGTGGTCTCCTGTAGTATTTTCTTCTCTAGAAATCCATCTTCTACAAATGAAAAGATTTAGTGAAGAATAAGGAATCTCGTACAGAAAGAGGTAAGTGTCATCATCATCTGTCAGTCTACTTAGACTGGTTTACTTGGGTGTTTCAAAACAAAATCAGGCACCCAGAATAAACAGTATGAGAAACTCTTTGGCCCTTCTGTACAATCTAATATTATGAAGGAAAAATAATTTAGTAGGGGAAAAAAGCTAATCAAAGCCTTGAATTCTGGTTAGATTCTCTTGCAGAAGATTAGCTAATACAGTTGGCATGTAGGAAAACATCTATTATTACAATCCCTGAAGATTAAATTGAAAAAGTAGTTACTGGTCATCCTACTACCCTGCTTCTGAGTAGAAATAACTCACCTCAGCTCTTCCTGCACTCACAGGTCTGGCCTCTAGGGTCATTCTGACGAGCAGGCCGTAGCCTAGAGAAATAACCCATGAAATCAAGTCAAGAAATACATGTATCCCCAACACCTAGTATAGAGGTACTTAATTAGTTCTTGTTGATTGATTGATTAGCCTTAGTTTTGCAAAGGCATAATAAGGTCCTTTAGGGAGCCTTGGGATTCTGGATCTAGTTGATCCCCTTGTAACTTGTCAGTCTAACCATTCAATTTGTGTCAGCTATACTTACTCTCTACAGCCAATTCAACCAAACCTTGTTAAGCTCTTCCCCTGCCCTTGGGGAACTTAGCCTATTCAAGGTATGTGGCATACACAGATAAGACAAAATTTAAGACAGTGGCACATGAGAAGCAAAAGAAAGCCTAAGGTAGACATAAGCCACTAAAGTCAGGTAATAGTCTGAACTCCAGATTTACTAGGCAGTTCACTTGTTGACTGGAGATAAGTTGGCAAATGTGGGTACGTTAATACCAAATACTCTCATGGGTGGAATATCTACACCCATGCTGAACACATTTCCCCTTTGAACATTAAATGATGCAGTTTAATTGCCTAAAAACCCAATTTCTTCCTGTTTTGTTATGAAAATGAAAAAAAGCAGGATACTAGAGTTGTCTCCTTTCGGGAAGTCACTGATCACCTCTATCAGAAGGTAAAAGTACTCACCTGAGGGGTAGGCCCCTTGACCCCCTGTCTAGAGCCAGTTTGCGAGCTGTAAGTGGTGGTTGTGGAGACTGAAACAAATAGGAAAGCATCATGGTTTAAACCCTCTGGGCCCTCCTCTGTCACAATTAGTCTTCAGAGTATCTATGACCACTGACTTCACAATGATCAGAGGGATGAGCTGGGATACACTATTGAGGAGAAAACTTGCAAGTGGGTAATAAGTAATTTCTATTACTAATGAATCAAATTCATCTTGCTCATTCTGAGGAACATTTCTAAATGGAATAAATTCTTAGACTGTAATACAATAGTAGGCAAATTGTTAAGATAAGTTAACAGGAATAAATAAGATTTTACCACCATTTTTCAGAAAACAAAGTGTTCACGTCTTTCCCCCTCAAAGTTCAACACAGGAGTAATAAATTGGCCCAGCTCTGTACCTTGGCAATGAAGCTGAATTACAGAGCAATCCCTAGGAATGACATGGACTTTTAGAGATCATTCAAAATTCTGACTGGGTTCCTTGAGCTTGAATCAAGCAAGCTTTGCCATAATTGGATCATACTTATTTAGTAACAGAATTTATTAATAATTGGATCATACTTATTTAGTAACAGAATTTATTAGAAATGGTGGGAGTGAAAGATGTGACTATAGCCTAAAGAAAGGTAAAATAAAAATTGGGTGACTTACCTAAAGTAGGTCATTTATGCTTCCCCTAAATTTCTGGCTTTTTGCTAATCAGGAAGGAATCCAGTAATTGATAATACATCAATTGATAATTGATAATACACTATCTCCTCAAAAAGGGAGATGGTGGCTAATACATCAGTCTGCTTCTGGGTCAAATGTTAACTGATTTCTTAGAAAAGGTTCCTGATTGAAACTGAAGGCAATATTTGAGGGCTGTTGAGTATCAAAGCCAGCAAATAAAGGACCATTTATAGAGGAATCTTTGTTAAAGTTTTCCAGGATTGTTTCCGCTAGACTCTTCTATTTGACTCTTGAAAACCACTGGGACCTTATATTCAAATCTGTTGATCTTGCTAGAAGTATAGGAGGAAGGGAAAGTTCCATACAATAAGGTAAAAAGTAAAAGCTTACCAGAGGTTAAGCCTCAGAAACTAGCTATGTGACCTGGGCATACTTATGTCTCAATTTCCTTAATAGTAAAATGGAGATGATAGTATCCCTCACAAGATTGTTGTGAGAAGCAAATAAAATTGTTAAAGTGCTTAGAACAAGTGTCTGGTATGTAATAGGTGCTTAATAAATGGTTCTTCCCTTCCCCCTAAACCATCTAGTTGAAAACATAAAATACATTTTCCCCTTAGTCCCCACACAGTCTTAAAGATATGATCAGGTAGAGAGAAAGTCTTTTTAATTTGTGCCTTCATGGGAACTCCCACCTTAAAGAGTTTAAATAGCTGGGGATACAGAGAATTCCATCCCATCCACTCTCCATGCAAAGATAAAATAGCTCGTGTTTATATAACATTTGAGACCGGTAGGTGGCACAGTGGGCAGAGTACTGGGCCCAGTGTCAAGAAGACTCATCTTCCTGAGTTCAAATCTGGCCTCAGACATTTACTATCTGTGTAAGTCACTTCTTTGCCTCATCTGTCAAATGAGCTGGAGAAGGAAATGGCAAAGTACTCCAGGGTCTTTTCCAAGAAAACCCCAAATGCGGTCAGGAAGAGTCTGAAACGACTGAATGACAGCATGTAACATTTCAAAGCTTACAAGACACTTTCGTCACAATAACCTTAGGAGGCAGGCAGTATTAGAATTATCTTTCCTGTCTTATAGATAAGGGAAGTAAATGAGGTTCACTGAAAGAGTGGTCAGGCAAAAGAGGACTGACTTGAACCCCAAGCTTCCTCTCTAAATGATTTATCTAATGTCTGACAATAGATCTCTAACACACCTCGAACTAGAAGCTCTGTTCTGAGACACTGTTTACCAACACCAAATGACCTCATTTCAGTTCAGATAAAAATAATTCAATTAGTTTTCAAACCAAGAAGGTAAGTGCCATTGCAGCTGGTAATAAGATAAGAACATGGTTAGAAAAGATCCTAGATAAGGTCATAAGTAAAACATTTATAAGGTTGTCTAGTGATCATGAAACAAACAAGATAGTTGCTGCCCCTGAAGGGCTTACTTTCTAATGAGAGAAGATAAATAAAGGTGAGTTAGAATGGTACCGATGGTATTCTTGTGGGAAGTGGACCCCTTCCCCCCCAGCCCTTAAGGATCAGAGCCAAAGAACCTAGGGATCTTGGCTGGGGTCTTGGTAGCTGGAGGTGATGGTTTAAGTAAAGCTGGCATGGGACTGGTCGGGAAGAGAACATATCTTTGCTGCTGGAAGGTGTTCTGGGAAACTACCCAAATATTTAGGCCCAGTTCAATATATAATGAAGTAGAGTGTGTGAGAAGTTCTATTTCCTGTACCAGCAACTTGAAGAAAATTCCATGTCTTGAGACTATATTCCAACTCACTTCTCTGAGGGCTCCTTGGTAATGTGGAATGTGTTTATTATGTTAAAGTTCCCTTATCTCATCTCCAGATAAATAGTTTAGACTGAAGAATTACACTTCCACATTATTGAGAGCTATATTGCTCAAGATGTCCTGGATTTGGATTCTCCTTAGCCCCATGCTTTATATTGTTTTATTAGCATTCAAAATTGATATTCCAGAGGCCTTGGATCTGATTTATCTGTTCAGCTTGAGCACCCAGATTATTGTGAAGAGAATGAAAGCTATTTTTGAGACTTGGAAAACTTTTGCCCCATTACCCCTTTGTCCTCCATTTTGATGGAAAAATCAGGAAGCCCTGCTACTGAAAGCCCTGGGGCTCGTTTTCGTAAAAGCTTTATGGGGATAAATTAAGAATAGCATTTTAGTCTTTGCTTCTGCCCCTTGTTGAGACAAGAATGTAAAGGAGAAGCCTAACTCTTAATGTTTTGCTTGTAGATTTAATTATATACACTTCCCTTGGATTGTCTGAGACCACAAATGCCTAAGAAGTTGCCAGCAAAGTTTTCCAGAAAGCATGCATCTATTCTGGTTGTCAGACGTGAATATTTACTCATCCTTGGAGAATTTGGATCACACATTGGGAAATAAAAGGTAGATCAATTAACAAGCATTTATTAATCACTTTTTATATGTGAGGACAAAGAAAGATTAGAACTGAACCTTGTCTTTAAGGAACATAATGGGAAGGCAACATAAATAAACTGGTACATGTGACATATATAAGCAGTGGACAGAAGGCAATCTGAGAAAGGAAAGGCCTCATGCAGAAGGTGAGTCCAGTTCACTCAGACTATGATCCTCATTTTCCCCCAAGGCACACACAAAAGTATAAAATTAGATGATATGGTGGGTTTCCTCAGCCAACTAAACTAGAAAATGGGATCAGTGATGGGAATGAAGTGAAAAGTCTGGACAGGTTGGTTGAAAATTTACAGTATTGGCATTTAAATGTCAAGCTGAGAAGTTTTAATTCTATCCTGGGGGCAATAGGGAGCAAATAAAAATGGCAGCAATCTAGAGATGGAGTGTCTCATATGAGGAACAGGCAGGAGGCCATGTCATTGAATCACACAGTATAAACTTGGGGAGCTCAAGGGTTGATGAAAGAAGGAGGGAAACTTGTAAAGTGTAAGCTTTGTGGAAAAAGAATTAGAGAAGGAAGATGAACTGGAAGAAAGGCAACCAATTAGAAGGTTATTGAAATAGTCCAGACAAGCAGTAAGAGCGCCTTAACAAGGGTGGTGGCCATTTTATTGAAGCTGAAGGGATGGATATCTGTCCTTTCCTTCTTGGAAACTAGAGACACTTAGAATGGTGAGCAAAGCCTAAGCCTACGTATTGTTAATGTATTTTTGCTTAATTTGGAGATTGTTCCCACTCATTAATAGGCCCATATGACCTGCCTAAATCATGTGGAAGCCTAAGTCATATGTGGTGAGAGGAGCTTGCTGAACAGGTGTAACAGAAAGGGTGAAGCAGATCTGGGAAGAAGTTGATGAGAGCAGTTAAGGTGGAGGAGAGAGAGGACACAGGCAGGCACAGCTAGTCTTGTGAGTGTTTGCTTGTGAGAAGGCCCCAGCCCAAGGGGGAAAGGCTTGGGAATGGTGTTGTCCCCTGCAGTGCTAATATGTATTGACTTCTTGGTTACTATGATAGATTTGGCTTTCTGGTGTCTGAATAAATGTTTTTCTTCTGCCTTCTATATAGAGAGTCTGTTATACTTTGTTATACAGAACTACCCCAACATATTCATAGTTGCCCTCTGTGCTATGAATATTGCCTTGATGATATACATTTGGCATCATGAATGGGATTCAGATGGCATCCATGCTATCCACTCATCTCTGAGGCACTCGCTATCCCATCACTGGTAAAAGAGTCCTTATACAAAGTGGTCTATTTTTGGCTGCCACTTTAGAGATCTTCCTCAGCCTTCTTCTTTTGGGATTTTTCCTATTGGATCACAGAAGGATTTGTAGCTTCTCTTTGAAGGATTTAAAAAGTCACTAACTTCATGGCCACTTTCATATTTCCATGGATTTTGCTTACTATTGGCTGAAGAAAAGTAGATGGTAGGAAAGCCTTTCATATGGAGAAGACACATCATTGGCTATAGCATCCATCTTTGCTATGGCAATATTGGGATCTTTGCTGAGCTTTTCTCCCAACTCTTTGTACTTGGGCTCCAGGTTTTTACAGTGACCACACCAAGGGGCATAGAATTCTATCAGAATATCTTTATCAGTATTCACAATTTCATGAAAGTTCTCAGCTACTACTACCTTCACAGGTCCATCAATTATTCTGTGGGATAGGTTCAGACTTTAAGTATCTTCTCAGGTTGCCATCAAAGTAATTCTGGAGGAATTGCCCAAGGGCCTTTCCATCACAAGAGAACTTCTCTTCCATAACATATTTCTCTCCTTTTGCAGTTTTGATAGCAACAACAGGCACCTCTGCAAAGGTTCTTTCCAAGTGAAAGTCAGAGTTGGTGGCTAAAAGATTTGTGACTAGCAACAGCAAAGTTGAGTTTCTGTCCAGGGAATTTTCGTGCCACCATCATTTCTCTGTTTCTCCAGTAGTTGGATCCTTTAGCATTCATCTCACAGTCCACATCATAGTAAGCCACAAGTAAGTCCTTGCCCTGAAATAAGTCTTTGTTGTCTTCTGTCATGTGAGGGCAAATACCAAAAACATTCCCCTGGTTAAATTTTTAAATTTTGCCACTGGCTATCTTTTCCTCTGTGTACTGTATACTATTTTCCTCAAATTTGTTAGCCAGATGTGGAGGTCGGAATAAAGTGAAACCCTCTATATCAGCATCATATCTCACCAGAACATCAACATTGGTGTGTGCAAAGTGGTAGTTTTCTCTCAAGTTTGTAGCTGCTTTTAGGAACTCTGAGTGATTCACTGATTAGGTCTCTGAAGAAACCCACCACAGAAGCAGCTTTGTCACTAATGAACTTCTCAGAATCTTCTGCACTCATGAGAGGGACTGAGGCAGGTCCTTGTCTGCTCCTTCAGATCACTCACAATTCCATCACCTGTCTGAGGGCCATCATAGCTATCTGATTCTTCACTGTTTCTAAATATTTTTAGGGTGGGATAGCCACCGATTCCATATTAAGTCAACCTTTGCCAAAGGAACTATTCCTTTTAGTCTGGTTGCTGCAGCTTCATATTCTGGGACAAGCCTCTTACAGTGTCCACACCAGGGCATGAAGAACTCCACCAGCAATGAGGCCAGCAGCTTGGGAATGGTGTTATTGCCTGCAATGCTAATGTGTATTGACTTCTTGGTTATTATGATGGATTTGACTTTCTGGTATTGAGATTTGGCTTTCTGTTGTTGGAATAAATGTTTTTCTTCTGCTTTCTATATGGAGAGTCTGTTATACTTTGAGAGCAAAACTATGCTAGCATATTCATAGTCGCTGTCGTGCAGTGAATATTTCCTTGGCGATACAGCCTAGCTATCGCCTCCTCTGTGTACACTTTTCTGATTTCCCTAGCTAAAAATTATCTTTCTTCTAAAACACTGAGGAGTACTTTGTCTAGGTCCTTCCTTTCCCCCATTATTCCACACACACTCTATTGTACTTATTTTGCATATCTCATGTCCACTGCCCTCCATGTCCCCTTCCCAATCCCCATCATGTAAGTTTTTTGAGGACAGTATTGTCACTTTTATCTTTTTATTTCCAACCCCTGGCAGTAACAGTGTCCTGTGCGTAATGGAAGTTCAATATATACTTGCTGAATTTAATTAAACAATATGCCATAGGGGAAAGGGTTTTATATAGTAAATAATTTATTTCTAGCATGGAGATATCATTTGGCCAAGATAGTGTATCTATTGTGAGGACATGTCATGCTCTTATATGGACAAATTGGGACCATGTATTTATGAATGAGGGAGTTAAACTAGTGAGCAAGATATATGAGGGTGGATCTAAGATTCTAAATGTGACTGGAAGGTCTAGCTTGCACTGATGGGAGGGATGAAAGGGGTGATTCTATAAAAAGACAAATCTAGGAAGCAGGGTTCTTTTGGGAAAATAGAAACCTAGGGCAAAGCCAACTGTCTCTGGAATAAAAAGTTGTCTGCTCCTCCATGTGCCTTGGAGAAGATGAGAATTACAAAACATGAGTGAACTGTCTCTACCTTCTGCAGGAGGCTCTTCTTTCAGACTGGCTTCCATTAGGAGGCAAGAATACATTAGATGCAATGAGGAAAGGTAGAATCAAGGTTATATTATAATTATAGTCTGTATATATCATTCTCTGGATTCCATTTTCTTTCCTCAAATCAGTTTGAGTAAATCTTCTTATGTTTATTTGAATTCTTCACATTCATAAATTATGCTTCCATACCAGGCTTGTGTGTATGATCTTTTCCCAAATTCTTCATCCATTGTAATTCCAAGTGGCTTGTGGTATATACATCTACAACGTTATTGTTTCTCCACCTCATTCCCCACCCTTGTTTTTAAATTTCCTCACATAAATGTATATTCTTAGCATGCAATGCTATATCTATTCCATCACTTTTTAAAAATTAAATTTTTTCAATGAACAAAAATCAATTTTCTGTCCTTCCTATTTCCAACCCCCATTGGGAAAAAAGGAAAACAAAACAAAAACAAAGCCCTTGTAACAAATATGCCTAGTCAGACAAGATAAATTCCTGCACTGGCTGTGTAACATATGTATGTGGATCTATATATCTAATGATCGATATCTGTATTATGGCTGGTCATTACATTGATCAGCATTCCTGTGTCTTTCAAAGTTGTTCATCTTTATAGGGTTGTTGTTACAGTATAAATTGTTCTGGTTCTGCTTACTTCATTCTATAGTTTTCTTCACATGTTTCTCTGAAACTATACTTTTGGTCATTTCTAACAACAAAATATTATTCCATTACATTCCATGTATCCTTTTTTGAAGCTCTTCTTTGATCTTTTCAAAGAATACTTCCTTCTTCCTAATATTTTAGAGAATAGAAATAATACTCCTCAATAATTTTATTTTCTCTTTTGAATGTAGATCTACTTATACTCCATATGTAGACAGATATTACTGGCCGAAACCTATAATGCGCATTTTTCAGGTTACTGAGCCATTGGGTGCACTACAAATTATGTTAAATAGATTCAAGTGGGCCCTCACTGCAGCAAGGCAATCCTTTTACACCTTCTTAATTAAGTCACAGTCCCATTTACATTCTATTCCAGATCTTTTCATCCTCAAACCTCCCAAAGCTCTTCTGCCCCAAACCTTCTCAGCTGAGAACTTTGCCTCATGTTTCATTGAAAAATATTAAGGTTATTCCCTGAGAGTTTCCTCTTCTCCTTTCCTCCTCATTTCATATTACTTGGATAAAGGCTCCCTTTTCTTCTCTGACACTGTTGCCTCCTTGGTGCAGGCCTTTATCATCTCATGCCTGGGCTATTGCAGTAAGGTTCTTTTTGGTCTTTCTACCTCAGGTCTCACTCCACTCCAGTCCATCACCCTCTCAGCTCTCAAAGTGATGTTCCTAAAGAGCAGGTCTTACCATATCATTCCTCTATCCAAGAAACTCCAGTGATTCCCTGTTACTTACAGAACCAAATATAAAATCTTCTTTGGATCTTAAAGCCCTTCAAAATCTGATCTCTTTCTACCTTTCCAGTCTTACACTTTACTTTGTCATCCAATGACATTGGCTTCCTTGCTTTTCCTCACACAAGAAGCTCCATCTCCCAACTTTGTACATTTTTACTGACTGTGCTCCATGCCTGGAATTCTCTCCCTCCTCACCTTCTCTACCTCCTGGTTTACTTAGCATCCCTCACGGCTCCGTTGAAATCTCACCTTCTACAAGAAGGCTTTCTCAGTCCCCCTCAATGCTAGTACCGTTCCTCTGTTATTCCCTCCAAGTTATCTTGTATAGTTTGTACATAATTGTTTGCATGTTATTTCCCTCATTAGATTTTTAATTTTTTATTTGTTTTACTTATAATTTCTGGAATAAAACAAGCATTTCCATGCCATTGTATAATAAAAAATGTTTACATATGAAATTGCAAATCTATTATGTACAATTTGCTATTCCTTGAAATATATAATAAAGTTATCATGTAAATTTTTTCCCTTTTTCTCCCTTCCCTCCTCCCACCCTACAGATAGCTATCATTAGATACAAATAAATACGCACACATACATGGGTGTATATATATATATGCATATATATATGAATAAATTCTATACATACTTCTTTTTATCATTTCTTTCTCTGGATGTAGATAGCATCTTCCCTGACAAGTCCTTTGTAGTTAATTTGTGTATTTATAACAGTCAAAATGACTTAGTCGCTCAAAGTCATTCTTAAAACAACGTTGCTGTTACTGTATGTGACATTCTCTTTGTTCTGCTCATTTCACTCTTCGTAATTTCATGCAAATCTTTCCATGCTTTTCTAAAATCATTAAGCTCATCATTTCTTATGGCATCGTGAGGGTAGGGACTGTCTTTGCCTCTCTTTGTATCCCCCAGGATGTAGCAAAGTGCCTGGAACGTAGTAGAGGAGCTTAACAAATGCTTGTTGACTTGTCAATTTTTGCGTTAAAATTCTCCTCACTATCCATACTTGCTTTAAAGCAAGTTCCAGAGTTGGGTTTTTGTTTTGCTTGGATTTGGGGTTTTTTTGGGGGGGGGTGCTAACCTTTGTGGCTAACTACTACAGCAAACATCATGCATGTTGAAACAGCTAGATGACTCAGTAGATAGAGCACTGGGTCTGGGGTCAGAAAGACTTGAATTCAAATCCTGCCCCAGATGCTAGCTATATGACTTTGGGCAAGTCACTTAACCTTAGTCCATTGAAGGAGGAAATGGCAAACCACTTCAGCATTTTTGCTAAGAAAACCTCATGAGTAGTATTGGCCTGCTATGGTCCATGGGATCACAAAAAGTTGGAAACTTTTAATACTTAATAACTTAAAATACTTAATAAACTCTTGCCAGCCTTAGGAGAAAAATTCTGTAAGTCAGCTCTTTTAGATGCTGGAAATCTGACCTTTAGATGCCCTGTACAGATCTGATGCTTTTTAGAACTAAACTGTACAGCCATTGACTGTCAACCAGCCAGACACTATATTGCCATGTTATCAGGTCAGTTCTTTATAGAAATTAGCTCTTAGCCTTACCTGTTAAGATGAAGTGACCTGTATCAGGGTTTAGACAAAAGATATGTACAAGCTATGGTAAAATGTTCACCAAGGGAACAACTGTTAACTTGAATACAAGGTCAAGTTAGTAATGATTCAACAATCTACAAAGTTCTGATATTTATCTCATAGCAGATACAAACTTCCCTAAGGATAAGTTTCTTTTCAAAGAAAGCTTTTATTTCTGTTTCAAAAGACTAGCATGAGGTGTGCATTTGTCAGGCCAAGTCTTTATTTTGTGAATACTCATGCAGCAAAATGCCATGTGTCTGCTAGCAGTCTGTTTAGAAGCATTTGTGATGGACGGTGGATGGGCCAGATTCGTCATATTCCTGCTAGCTGATCTGCTGGGAGGTAGAGAGAGAAGCCAGAATATAGCCACCAATCTGGACAGAATACTTACATTCAGGGGAGCAATGATCTTAATTTTCATTGTACTAGGTCCTAGGGCTGAGTTTTCTCTGCATTCTGTCAGCAATACCAGGCTACGTGGTAGTACCACCAGACAATACTGTGTTGGCATATAGATCCTTTCAGATATCAACATCATACTTCATGATAGAATTGAAAGTAGTCTCAGGAATGCCACAGGATTCCATATCCAGGAAGGATGGCTGGAAGAGGGACTCTGGACACCTGAACTTCTCATTGCCAATGGTGATCACTTGGCCATTGGGAAGCTCATAGCTCTTCTCCAGGAAAGAGGATGAAGCAGGAGTGGCCATCTCTTGCTTAAAGTCCACAGCAAGGTAGCACAGGTTTTTGATGTCACAATTTCCCTTTCACTTGTGGTAATGAACCTGTACCCTCTTTCTGTTGGTATCTTCATGAAGTAGTTTGTCAGGTCACATACAGCCAAATCTAGATAAAGGATGGCATGGGGAAGGGTACAGTGTGGGTGACACCTTCACCAGTGTCCATTAACAATACCAGTGGTGTGACCAGAGGCATACAAAGACAATACAACCTGGACAGCAACATACATACATAGCTGGGGTATTGAAGGTCTCAGACATGATCTGTGTCATCTCTCTGTTGGCCTTAGGATTTAAGCGAGCTTCTGGAAGGAGAACATGGTGGTCCTTAGGGGCTGCACGAAGTTTGTTGTAAAAGGTATGATGACAGTTTTTCTCCAGGTCATCCCAATTGGTAACAAAGCCATGTTCAATATGATCTTTCAGAGTCAGGATATCTCTCTTGCTCTGGGCCTCATCACCACCATAGCTGTCTTTCTGCCTCACTCCCACCATGACACCCTGGTGTCTTGGGTATCCAACAATGAAGGGGAACATAGCCCGAGGAGCATCGTCCCCAGCAAAGTCAGCTTTGCACATGCCAGACCCATTGTCAGTGACAAGAGCAGCATTTTCTTCTTCCATTTTTGCTCAATCTGAGGCTGTGCACCGTGCTAGCCTTAGAACTTAAAGGAGTGGAGGCATAAATAAAGGGGTATGTTCAAAGTATCCTACAAGTGCTGCCAGCTACCACTGAGTGAGCGACATTTATTTTTTTATACCTATAAAGTTAAACTCATGCTGGGAGGAAAATCTCTTCTACAAGACTAGGTTTCTATGTGTTTCATAGGAATGTATGTGTAGAGCCCATATCAGACTGCATGCCATCTTGGGGAGGGAGGAAGGAGGGAAGGGGAGCAAATTTAAAACTTATGAAAGTGATTGTTGAAAACTAAAAATAGATTTTTTTAAAATGAGAAAAACAAACTAAATTTCTCCTTGGAAGACATCTCAATTCCAGAGGAAACATCCACAATACTGGGCACTCAAAGTGCCTTTACCTGGTAGTAAAACCTTGAATTTTACCACTCAAAGATATTCAGAACTCCAAATTATTTGAATGATGACTGAATGTCTGAAATAAGTTTATGACTTCCAGGGGTGACTCCACTAAGGAGTCATAATGCAACATTTAGTTGCATGTACAAATTATGTTGCTTTTTTTTTAACAACTGCATTACTTTCTATTTTTGTTGTTTAGTCATTTTTCTCATGTTTAGTTGTGTCCAACTCTTCATGATCCCTTTTGGGGTTTTCTTGTTAAAGATGGTTTGCCATTTCTTTCTTCAGCTCATTTTACTGATGAGGAAACTGAGGTAAACAGGGTTAAGTGACTCTCCCGGGTCACATAGTAAGTGTCTGAGGCCAGATTTGAATTCAGGAAGATGAGTTTTTCTGACTCCAGGTCTGACCTGGAGTACCTAGCTACTCCATTGCTTTGCAGTAATACTTCATATTTCTCCAACCATAACCACCTGGCCATGTTAAGGTACTGTAATTTGCCCAGGAAGAAAAATATTTGGCTTCTTCCCTGTGGTTGTGCCTGCCAGCATGGCTATTACTAATACCCAGCTCTCTGTAGTTTTTTGATTCTATAAATCTGCTTAGTGGCTAGAACCTCAGGTGTGCTACTGAATTCAGGCAGGACTCCAAGCCTAGGCATGCTGCCAACCCTAGGATGCTACTGACTTTACCCTATTTATTTGTGTGGGCTCATTTATTCACTGTCAGGACATATTTCAAATTTCCCAGCAAAGGTATAAGGAATAAAGCAATTGAGTCTAGAATTTGACCTTCTCAACCAGATTAATTTCACTTTAGAGGTATTTTCTACATATTAGACTAGACATGCGTCTTATGCCTGGACTGAAGATGGGAAAATTATATCTGACTCTTTTCTGTTAAAGAAACAGCCATTTTCAAAACCAAATTAATCAGCTAGGTGGCAGAGTGGATAAGTACCAGACCTGGAGTCAGGAGGACTTGAGTTCAAATGTGACCTCAGACACAAAATGTATGCCTCTGGGCAAGTCACTTAACTCTGTTTGCCTCAGTTTCCCCATCTGTAAAATGAGCTGGAGAAGGAAATGGCAAACTGCTCCAGTGTCTTTGCCAAGAAAATCCCAAATGGGGTCACGAAGAGTCAGACACAACTGAACAACAACAGTTAACAAACACAAAATTCTCTTTTATATTTCAGTTTTCTCATTACATCTCTGCAAATTCTTGGTTCATAGATTTCTGAGGTCTGCCTGAGAAAAATTTGTTCCAACTTAGCATCATCATGATCAATCACTGGATGCTTGAGCAGTTGCCTCATCAGCATCTGGAACATCAAGTGCTGAGTCTCATGGTCTTGTCTTAATTTTGCTTATATCCTGTGCACTGATGCATTCTATATGTCATTCCAGGAGCTCAGGAATCTAAGTGGAGAATTTCCAAGTTGCTTTAAAAAAGTGCCTTCTTGTGGATGATTATTAGAGGATACTGTTCAAAAGTTCCTCCTTTTCTGGTTCCTATAGAATGTACTTGAACCTCTTTACTTCTTTTTTACTTTCACATCCCTTGGAACCTATTTGTAAAATATCTCTTCTTCCTTCTGTGTTTCCTTTTTTCCCTGAGCTTCTCCTCTTTTTGTCATGTTTATTTGACTTTAGCAAAGCTCCTAACGCTCCCATTTGTTTATCAGATTTTCCTATTATTCTCTTCTTGTTCTCTTTTTATCAATTTGGATGTTCTTATATTTGATGTAATATTCTCTTTACTATCTTTTTTCTATTGACTGGCGTTGTGAATGCTGGACTTGGAGTCAGGAAGACCTAGGTTTGAATTCTGTCTCAGACATCTTAGCATTGTGACCTTGGGGAAATAACTTAATCCTTTGAGTCTCAGTTTCCTTGTCTGTAAATTTGAGACAGTAATAACACCTACCTTACAGAGTTGTGGTGAGGAGTATCAAATAATATATGTAATGCTCTTTTCAAGCTTTAAAACACTATATGAAATGTGAGCTGCTATTATTATTTCTTAGGGGGCAGGACAGGACAACTCCCTTCAAGTATTTTGATGTCAAAGACGGGATAGAATTGTTCTGCTTGGTCCCAGAAGACAGAAGTATGTGGAAGTTGAAGTAAATTAAGGCTTGGTGTAGAACTTCTTAACAATTAGAACTCTTCAAAAATGAATCCAGCTCCCACAATAAGATAGTGAGTTCCCCAAAATGAGAGAATTTCTAGCAAAAACTAGATCTGTTTCTCAGGAATGTAGAGACAGTAGAAAGAAAGCTTACTTTAGAATGCTGAATTTGATCACAGAGCCTGAGTTCAAATCCCAGCTCTGCTACTTAGTGGACAAAGCACTTGAGTTTGCTGTGCCTCAGCTTCCTCTTCTGTAAAATGAGGTGGTTGCACTAGATGGGTTTACAAGGTCTCTTACATTTCTAGATCAATGACTTTGTGTCTATAAATATTGTGGTGGGAGGAATTCCTGTTCTACTAGAAGGGATTTGAGGTCCCTTCTAACTCAGAAATTCTGTGATTCACCCACTTCAATATAAAGGAAATTGTTTTTTTTTCTCAGACCCTTTGCGTCTCTTCCTCTAAGAGTGCGAGGTTTGGTTTTTTTTGTCTTATCTTAATTTGTTTATTTCTTGCAGATATGAAAATTTCTTTTAACATTCATTTTCCTACTGAATATCTTCCAACATGCTTTGTCTTTCCTTTCCATTGCTGCTTTCCATACTCACTTTCCAGAATTAAAGCCCTCCAGGGCCCAGATCTTTTGAGCTTTTAGCATTGTTTCAGGATTAGCAGTGATTCATTAGATTTACGTTAGCCCAGATGGTCTCTTCACTTAACTTTCCATCTTAAACTTGTGTGTTGATCAAATCTCCCATTTCCTTTATGGAGATCTATAACTGTGTCTGAGAAGTTAATCATGCTCAGGGCTTATTAAAGATCATGGGGAGAATCTATAGTTATACCAGATGGCTCTCTAATTCTAGTCATTGAATATTTATCCCAAAGTCATGTAAAAAGAAAGGCAAGATAGAGGAAAACTAGAGCTTGTTTAGACCAATAGCCAGTACCCATCAGAAGTTCTGCAGACAAATAATTACACAAAACTCTCAAGGTCAGGCACCAGTAGATGGTAGAGTAAAAGTTTACCTATTTAAGAGACAAGTTGCAGTTCTTCCATTATCTAGTTAAGTGATCTGGAATAAGTCACTTAATCGCTCTAGAGCCTTATTTCTTTGTAAAACAGCAGAGTTGTATTGGATCATCTCTAAGGTCCCCTCCAATCTTTAAATTTTAGTATTCTGTGAAATATACACCTATATCACACTGATTCCATTATCAGCCAGCTTTTCAAAAAGTCCTATGGATTTCTGATCATTTATCATCCATCAATAAACATTTATTAAGCATCTGTGCTCCAGGCGGGGAAGCTAGGTGGCACAGTGGGTAGAGTCTGCGCTTACAGTAGGGAAGGAATCATCTTCCAAAGTTCAAATTTGGCAAAAGACACTTTCTCTGTGACCCTGGGCAAGTCACTTAACGCTGTTTGCCTCAGTTTCCCCATCTGTAAAATGAGCTGGAGAAGGAAATGCCAAACCACTCCAGTATTTTTACCAAGAAAACCCCAAATGGGGTTACGAAGTCAGACACAACTGAAATGACAAAAACAAATGTTCCATGCACAAGTGTTCTAAGGGTCAGGGATACTAAGAAAGATGAAAGACAGTTCCTGTTCTCAAGCAACTCCTGTGTAAGTAACTATGTACAAACAATCTATATATAGGTGGTGTATGGGTATGTGTGTGTGTGTGTATGTGCAGATATTTGCAAATAGCTATGTATAAACAAGCTATATACGATATATACTATGTAATTACTTAGTATATTTTATGTAGATATATACCCTATTATAGCTGTAAAATACGTACCTATATCAACATGCAGATAACAGTATGCAAGCAAGCTATATACCTATATAATATATATGAGCTATATGTGTACACATATGTATATATAGCTTGTTTGTACATAGATATTTGCATGTTATCTGTGTATTTGCATGTGTGTATAAGCACACATTATATACAATGTATGTATACACACATATACATATAATACATTGGAAATAATCAACAGAAGAAAGGCACAAGAATTAATAGGGTTTGGGAAAGGCTTCCTGTAGCAGGGGAGATTTTTGCTGGGACTTGAAGGAAGCCAGAAGGCAAAGATGTCAAAGGAAATCATTTCTGCATGGGAGATAGACAGTGAAAATGACTAGAGATAGGAGATGTAGTTCCTTCTTCAAGCAATAGCAAGGAGGCCAAAGTTCCTGGATCTAAGAGTACTTCTGGGGGTGTACAGAGTATGAAGACTGGAAAAATGCAGGGGCAAATTATGAAGGGCTTTGAATGCCAGACTGAGAAAGTTCTGTTTTATCCTGGAGGCGATGGGGAGTCTCTAGAGTTTATTGAGCAGGGGAGGTAACATGGTCAGACCAGCACTCAAGGAAGATCACTGGGACTAGTAAAGAGATACTTTATAGAAGGAAAATCAGAACCATTCTAATGGAACTCTTTTTTAAAGACACTGATGTACACATGAGTTACTGCAGTAGAAGCTGTATCCGTAGACATTCCTCCATCGGCTCTTGCTCTTTTTAAGTCAGACGTGCCAGGCTTAGGTGATAATGAGAACAGTACCAATTTATAAATAAATAAATACGTACATACATATATATATCTCTGATTCCCAGGTCTTGTTCTGTGCAAACTATACTCTGGTGAGGAAGAGTCTTGCCAGAGTGAAAAAGGATACGTCAGAGGTATCATCAAGAGAGCTTGCACCCATCTCCTCATCTCCTCCCCTGGCTTTTAATTTTATCTCTGCAGGACCAGCTCTTTGCCTGGCTCCTAGCAAACCTATGGACTCTGGCCTTGTGGCTCACCATGCCACCTTCTAGAGATGAAGGGTAGTTTTGAATCAGTTCATTACAACACCCTGTCATCTTCCCTTCTACAAGTTACACACAAGAGAATAAGTAACTCATTTATATCATGCGTTCAAGCTTACAAAGTATTTTCTGTCTACCATGGAAGTGATTATTATTGTGGTAGAACCTGTCCTTTCTGTTGGTCCTGAGATTCTGCTCCACCCCAGTTTTTTCTCTATAGCAGATAGCTAGCGAGCTCCACTGCCAGAACAATTTAAAACCATGCTTAGGACAGGAGAGTGTGAACCTTCTACATCTCACTCCCTAGCTTAACCCTGTTAGATATAAATATATGTGGTTACAATTGGCCCAGAGCAAAGCACAATGTATACCCAGTATAGATAACACAGTTTTAAAAGGCCACATGACAGAAAAGGGGTATGACATCCACATACCAGAGATAAAGAAATGGTTTATAGTATGAGAGCCTTGTTATCTGTTCTCCTTTGTTCAATGTTGCAAGTGTATCTCTAGTTCTCTGGAGACCAGGGACAAAGGCAAAGAGGTCAGATCCTAAGCATGTCCTATACTTGCTTAGACCATTTTGTCTCTAGATTCCTACTATGGGAGATACATATTTCTCTAATGGTAACATGCTCACAAAAGAAAAGCACAAGCTAAAAGTCTCCTACCCAGGTCTTCTTCCTATTGACTGTATGGTCTTAAGAGCAAATTCTCCAACTGGTTTCTGGGTACTGGATACCAGTTCTTCTAGTGAAAGAGCTATCTTCCAGAATGTCCTCAGTAAAAACAGAAATTTGTAATGCCTGCTAATTTACTTTTATAACCAAGTCTAACATTTAGGAAGGAAATGTCCCATTTACACCAGTCAGTCTGAACGTTTTTGAAAGAATGGACAGAGTATCCAGGTCCCTGTTTTTGCCACCAGTTTACTACTATCTGTGGGCCAGCCATATAAACTCAACAGATGTGTATTAAGAATCTAATGTATGTATGATACGATGTCTCTTCTCTTTGCCTGATCCCCTTTGTAAAATGGGGTTGGGAGGTTGCAATGAGGAATCTTTGTCTGTGGTAAAGAGCTTTATGTGAGATTCTAATTTTAAAAGGTTTATACGAGAAGGAAAACTAATACAAAGTGAAATAAACAGAGACAGGAAAACAATATACACAATTACAACAACGTAAATTTAAAGATAACAAAAAAAGCAATAAAAAAAATGTTACAAGAAAATAATCCAGCATTCAATAAACTTGGAAATATAAACTATTTAGGAAAGAACTCCCTTTTAGACAAGAACTAGTGGGAAAACTGGAAAGCACTATGTGGCACAAAAGCAAGGCAACACATATTTATAAAGTATTTCCTATGTGCCAGGCATTGTGTTAAATGCTGGGGATACAAATACAAGTAAAAAGAAACATAATTCCTGCCCTCAAGAAGCTTACATTCTAAGGAGAGAAAACAACACACAAAGGAGAAATGAAACATGGGGGAAGGAGAATAGAAGGGTCTGAGATGGAAGAGGAAGGATCCGAGCATGGTGTTGAAGTCTGAAAAGTCAGAAGCACAGCAAGGAAGGGAATTAGGCTTAGACCAATATCTTACCCCATGTTACATAATAAATTAAAAATGAAGGCATAACCTGATTAATAAAGATCATACCATAAAAAAGGTAAAGAAAAACAGATCCTATACCTTTCACAGCTATGGGTGAGATGTCTTCCTAACCAACCAAGAGATAGTGGCAATTGCAAAAGATAAGTAGATAATTTTGTTTACATGAGGTTCAACAGCTTTCTGCACAAGCAAAAATAGCGCATAAACAAAGTGAAGTGAGCAGAACCAGGAGAATGCTGTACATAGTTGTAACAATCTTGAATCAACTGTGGAAGATAGCTGCTCTGATCAAAATGATCCAAGACAGTTCCAAAGAACCCATAATGAAAAATGCCATCCACTTCCAGAGAGAGACTTGATGAACTCGAAGTGCAGACTGAAGCATACTTTTCACTTTCTTTATACTTCTTGCTTTTTAATTTTTTTTGCAACATGACTAACATGGAAATAAGTTTTACATGATCTTACATGTATAATTGATATGTTGCTTGCCTTCTTAACTGGTGGGGGAGAAAGAGATTTGGATCTCAAAATTTAAAAAAATGTTAAAAACAATTTTTAAAAATTTAATGTATTTAGGATAAAGAGGCAAGCAGTCAAATGGTGGGGCAAGGGTGGGGGGTGGTAGTGGAGTGATGGCAGAAATCTTTGTATGAAATTTCTACAATGAGTATTTGGTATCCAAAATATAAAGTATTGACAATCATCAGAAATTCTTAAGAGCAAAAGTCATTACCCAGTAGTGAAGTGGTCAAAATTTATGAACGGAGATTTCTCAAAAAAAAATAAAAAACTTAACAACTTCTCGCTGTTTCACAGACTTCTACGTATAGTGATTTTTATGTAAAGTGAATTTTCTGTCTGACATGGGGAAGGAGGGAGGCAGGCAGGAAGGCAAGAAGGGGGCTGCTCCTGTCAAGTGGGGACCAGGAATAGAGAAGGGAGAGGAGGAGGAGGAGGAATGCTTGGGGCTGGGGTCAGCAGTGTTGGGGCCTAGTGGGAACCCCCAGGTAAAGCACACTGGGAGGTAAACACATGGGGGCCAGATACAGACACAGACCAGAGAGGACTGGGACCTTGGACAGCCACATGGTACTCAAGCTGTGAATGATGAAAGGCAGATAAGCTGGACACATAGGCCAGTGGGTGGTGCTGGGGCAAAGGTCTCCTGTCTTTGTACTGGAGTTCTCAAATAAAGCCCCCATTCCATGGAGGCAGTGATGGTGGTGGTAATGGTAGTGGGTTCTTCTGCTTTCACTTGGAGGGTTTCTGGGAATGGGGTGGGGCAAGGAGACCAAGGAGTACATAGCTGAGGGGCAAGAGAGAGAGAGTACAGTATTGTACAATAAAGTTAGCACAGTTTTTTTAAAATCTGGATTTCTTTCAGAATTCTTCACATAAAAGAAAGTCTAATTTGCATATTGTATAAATTCATAAAACAAGAATGGTCTGTATATGAAATAATGCTCCAAATCATTAATAAGCAAAATTCAATAAAACATCCTTGAGGAATCAACTCATACTCAGCCAATTAGTAAAACACCAAAGATGGGAATAGTCAGTGTTGGAGGGATTGTGGTAAAATAGGCACACTAATACATTGTTGATAGATGTGTGAATTAGTTTGTTTTTTTAATTTTGGAAAACAACTTGGATCTGTGCAAATAAAGTGATTCAAATGACCATGCCCTTTGACTAAGATATTCCACTATATAGACCTCAAAGAGGTCATTGATAAAAAGAAAGCCCTTGCACCAAAATATTTAAAGCAAGACTTTTTGCAGTAGCAAAGAAGTAGAAACAAGATAGATGCTTATTGATTAGGGACTGGCTAAACAAATTATGGCATATGAATATAATGAATTATTATTAATGTATAGTAAGAAATGATGAATATGATGGATATAACGCACAGAATGATTTAAATGAATTGAATTAGAATGAAATAAGCATAGACAAGAAAACAAGATACGCAATAACTATAACGTAAGCTGAAAGAACAACCACAAAATAATCAAAAGTGAACGGTGCAAAATTACAAAGTACAAGCATAGTCCGGAAGAAGACTATGAAAAGATACCACCCTCCTACTCGTTTGCAGAGGTTGTGGGAGGGGAGGTGGTCCATAGATGTGGAACATTAAATATAATGTCAGATTTTATTGACATTTTCATTGGTTATTTTGAATTTTTTTCCTCTTTCTTATAAAAATAATCATATAAAGGATGGGTCTAGGTGAAATCTAGGTAATGCTAAAAAAGATATCAATAAACATCTTAAAATTTATAAAGAAAAAACAAACTGGCCTTTTTTAAAACCCAATCTCTAATGAAATAATTAAGTTTTTCTTTGCAGATATGTTTACTTTTACCTTTGGTTGTAGAACTTACATACCAGCGATTACAAACAAATACTTATATAGAAGTGGAAAAGTGACAAATGAACAAAAATGATGGATTTTTAATGGATTGAGTGTGACTCTAGTATTCAAGACAGAGGCAGTTATGGTTGGTGGGGTCTGCCTCCAGTTCACTGTCACTTTGCTTTATTTTTTTACTGATACTTTTACTTTTGTATTGTCATCATTTCCAAGTATATCCCTACCCAGTATGCCATCCCTTGTAGCAAAAAGTTTTTTTTTTAATCAGCAAAACTAATCATTACATCACCTGAATCTGATTCACTATTATTTTTCAATGCTTACAATTCACAATTACAATTCACAGGAATGATTTTCCGTTTCAAATTAGCCAGGAAAATTGCCACAGCATCAGTCCCTCTGTAGGAAAATTCCACTTCTCCTCACCATCTCTGGTGCCTACGCTGTCAGCTCTGATCACAGCATATATCACTGTAAATACAGGTTGAGATTTTCTTGATTTTTACAAATATATGTGAGGGTTTTTCTTTTTCTCTTTGGCAGCACTTTCCCACTATGAACAATGGAATAGGTCCCTACTGGCAAGAGCTATTATCGTCCCCCACTCCACCCTACTCCGCCCCACCACTTCTTTGAATAATGATTCAAGAAGTTGGAATGCACACACACACACACATATGTACATGTATATATACATGTACATATGTGTGTGTGTGTGTGTGTGTGTGTGTGTATATATATATATACATACACATCCTGAAATATCCATACTCAATGTTACCAAAATTTTAAAAGTATATCAACCTGAAACATCATGCAATCTTGTATGACTAAAGTGTAAGTAGCTATTTTGGGGAACTCAGGGAAGGAAAAGATCATGAAATCCCTACATCTGTAAGAAGAAAAGCTTTGCTGTGTTTTGTGTAAATGAGTTTTTTAAGCTAACAGTCCAGGAAAGCATCACCTTTAAAAACCTATGGCAGAAGTCACTTTGTAAATAAAATCTGTATGGGGAGCTTCATCTTATTTAGGTCTAATGGCTAAAAGAGCTTTAATCCTTCCACCGATGTGACTTAGTTGTGTGACAATGGGCAAGTCTCTGTAATCTCTGTAAGTCTGTTTTCTCATGTATAAAATGGGAATAATACTTGTAGTGACCTCACAGAGTTATTTTAATGATCACATTGAATGTGTGCAAAAAATGTAAAGTACTATATCCGTTATTATTGACTTTATCATTAATCAAAAAGCATGTGCATCATATGGAAATTGGAATAATCAAGTATTGCAGATAAAGTAGAAAACTAGAGTGGATATCTTAACAAGATATCTTATTTGGGGTTGTGGTGCCCCTTAAATCCAGTATGCAACTGACTGATGCCCCAACTTAGTTTAAATGGCTGACTGACCCCTCATTTCAATCATTCCCAAAATGGTCTTGTGCTGGTGGTAGAAGGATAAAATATGTCCTGTAGTCTCTTGGCAGTCTGCAGTACTCTAAAGTTAGACATTTTACATATATACCGGGCATTTCTAAACAGGAAGTTCAGTCTGGTGCTGCTACACCTGGTGTTCTGTCCTTAGGGCACAGGAAACAAACAGACTAAAGTGACAACCAATATGGTACTTTCAAAAAGAAAGAGCCATTTAGACCATACAATTTTAGATCTGGAAAGAACTTTACGGATCACTTAGTCCAATCCCCCCTTTTAAATAAATGTTTTTTTATTGACTTTTTCTTTTTAGCAATCTTAACAAATACAAGTAACATAAGGGCTAAGACTATACATTCTGAACTGTGTACTTTAAAAAAGTATAAACTTTTACAAGCGTATTCATTCTATGTATTTTCTTCTGTGTAAATAGAAAGTTATTTTTATATAGTGATGGTCATTATTGTATCGTTCCTGTGTTTTCTTCACTTTGTAATAGTTGGTATATCTTTCCACTTTTATTTAAACTGCCTATCATTTTGAAAAATATAGTAATCTAGGACATTGTCATATCATTTGTGAAGGCATTTCTCTGATTGTTAGACATCCAGGTTATTTCCAGTTTTATGCTGTTGAAGAATATTTATGTCATTTACCCTGATAACATTCTTGGGCAACATAGTCTTATTACATCCAGGTCAAAAGGCATGATTAATTTCAAAACTTTAATTTTGCAAATGCAGATTTCTTTCCAAAAATATTATATGTATTTAAATTCCAGCAGCAAAACAGTTTACCTTTATGTAGCACTTTAAAGTTTACAAAGTTCTTTCTTCACAACTCCCTAAAGTAGAAACTATAAGTATTTTTATTCAGAGATGAAGAAAACACCCTTATTTTGTAAATGGGGAAATTAAGACTCAGAAAAGTTAAGTGGTTTGCCCAAGATCATACAACTAATTAGTGTCAGAGATGGGATTCAAACTCATATTTCTCCCTAGTCCAATGTCATACCTCTTTCCATTAGACCATGCTGCTACCAACAATATATTAGAATACCTGTTTCTTCCACAGCCAACCTTTAATTTTAGAATTTTATTTACATTTTTTAATTTTAATTTTGAAAATTTAGCCATTTTTGACAATTTAATGGGTGTAAGGTAAAGCTCCCTATGTTTTCATTTGCATTGTTCTGGTTAATAGTATCAAGTGATTATTTATGAGTTGTGCTTCCTCTTTCAAAACTTGCCTTTTCATCTTCTTTTGTCATTTATTCCAAGATAAGCATAGGCACAGGGATATAGCATGCTTTCAGGACAGTGAATTTTATAGGAATGGAATGCAATCTTTTTATTTTATAGATGAAGAAAGTTACTTGCACAAGATCACACAGCTTGTTCATAGCACAGTTGGAACTAACCCCAGGTCTCTTACTTCTCAGTTCAGTGCATTTTTACCATACCATTGTCTTTCTGTCCTCCTAAGAGCAAGGTGCTTCAGGTAGAAAATCTAGTGGCTGTTTGTCTTTTGTAAAGGAGTTAATATAATTGGCCAAGTAAATCTGGACACAGGTCAGATATGAGTGGTGCATCTTCTGGTTGTGAACGAAAGCTAGGCTTGGAGTCTTTGTTGGCAAAAGACTTGATTCAAAGTAGGGAAAGTAGAAGCATACTCTTCTAATTAAGCCTTTCAGACTGCATATAATTTGTTATTTTCTTTTTCTCCACAGAAGTCTCATATGAAGAAATTTCACACTAGTTAAAACATTTTCCCTATTTCCTTCTTGGCTACATCATCCAATTATATCATCTATTTGAGCACATCTTACAGCTGTAGAGCAGGACTGAATTATAGAATGACTGGTACACTTAAAGGTTAAGTAACTGAAAAAGAAGCAATGTAAAATAATGAGTATATTAGTTTGGGACCAAAAGACCCTGAGATGACTTACCAGTTCTTTTTTTCTTTCATTTATTTATTTATTTAGTTTTAGTTTTCAACATTCATTTCCACAAGATTTTGAATTTAAATTTTCTCCCCATCTCTCCCACCCCACTCCAAGACACTGTGCATTCTGATTACCCCTTCCCCCAATCTGCCCTCCCTTCTGTTACATCCCTCCCTTCCCTTATCCTCATCTTCTCTTTTTTCTTGTAGGGCAAGATAGATTTCTATACCCTATTACCTGTATTTCTTATTTCCCAGCTGCATGCAAAAACAAGTCTCAACATTTGTTCTTAAAACTTTGAGTTCCAACTTCTCTCTCTTCTTCCCTCCCCGCCCATCCCCACTGGGAAGGTAAGCCATTCAATATAGGCTATACATGTGTAGTTATGCATAAGACTTTCATAATAGTCATGTTGTAAAAGACTAACTAAATTTCCCTCCATCCTATCCTGCTCCCCATTTATTCTGTTCTCTCTTTTAACCTTGTCCCTCCCCAAAAGTGTTTGCTTCTAATTACTCTCTCCTCTCATTTGCCCTCTTTTCTATCATCCTCCCACACTCCACTTATCCCTTCTCTCCTACTTTCCTGTAGTGTAAGAGAGATTTTCATACCAAATTGAGTGTGCATGTTATTCCCTCCTTGAGCTAAATGTGATGAGAGTTAGCTTCACTTTTTCTCTCTAACCTCTCCTCTTTTCCCCTCTATTGAAAACGTTTTTTCTTGACTCTTTTATGAGATAATTTTCCCCATTCCATTTCTCCTTCTCTCCTCCCAATATATTCCTCTCTTACCCTTAATTTTATTTTTTAGATGTCATTCCTTCTATTCAACTCTGTCTGTGCTCTCTGTCTATATATATGTATGTATGTATGTATGTATGTATGTATGTATGTATGTGTGTGTGTGTGTGTGTGTGTGTGTGTGTGTAAAACCTCCAGTTACCCAAATACTGAGAAAAGTTTCAAGAGTTACAAATATTATCATTCCATGTAGGAATGTAAACAGTTCAACTTTAGTAGTTCCTTTATGATTTTTCTTTCCTGTTTACCTTTTCATGCTTCTCTGGATTCTTGTGTTTGAAAGTCAAATTTCCTATTCAGCACTGGTCTTTTCATCAGGAATGCTTGAAAGTCCTCTATTTCACTGAATGACCATTTTTTCCCCTGAAGTATTATACTCAATTTTGCTGGGTAGGTGATTCTTGGTTTTAATCCTAGTTCCTTTGACTTCTGGAATATCATATTCCAAGTCCTTCAGTCCCTTAACATAGAAGCTGCTAGATCTTGTGTTACTCTGATTGTATTTCCAAAATACTTGAATTGTTTCTTTCTGGCTGCTTGCAATTTTTTCTCCTTAACCTGGGAACTCTGGAATTTGGCTAAAATACTCCTAGGAGTTTTTCTTTTGGGATCTCTTTTAGAAGGTGATTGGTAGATTCTTTCAATATTTATTTTGCCCTCTGGTTCTAGAATATCAGGGCAGTTTTCCTTGATAATTTCGTGAAAGATGATGTCTAGGCTCTTTTTCTGATCATGGCTTTCAGGCAGCCCCACAATTTTAAAATTGTCTCTCCTGCATCTATTTTCCAGGTCAGTTGTTTTTCCAGTGAGATATTTCACATTGTCTTCTATTTTTTCATTCTTTTGTTTTTGTTTTGTAATTTCTTCGTTTTTTATAAAGTCATTAGCTTCCATGTGCTCCATTCTAATTTTTAAAGAACTATTTTCTTCAGTGAGCTTTTGAACCTCCTTTTCCATTTGGCTAATTCTGCTTTTTAAAGCATTCTTCTCCTCATTGGCTTTTTGGACCTCTTTTGCCAATTGGTTTAGTCTATTTTTAAAGGTGTTATTTTCTTCAACATTTTTTTTGGGTCTTCTTTAGCAAGCTGTTGACTCACTTTTCATGATTCTCTTGCATTGCTCTCATTTCTCTTCCCAATTTTTCCTCCACCTCTCTGACTTGATTTTAAAAATCCTTTTTGAGCTCTTCCATGGCCTGGGATCATTGCATATTTATTTGAGGTTTTAGATCCAGAAATCTTGACTTTTATGTCTTCCTCTGATGGTAAACGTTGTTCTTCTTCATCCAAAAGAATGGAAGAGAATACCTGTTCACTAAGAAAGTAACCTTCTGTAGTATTATTTTCCCAAGCATTTTCCAAGTCAATTACTTGACTTTTGCGTTCTTTGTCGAGAGGACTGTATATTCTAGGGACCTGTAAGTTCTCAATTCCTCCAAAGTGACACAATCAAGGGAGAGCAGTTTACTCCTCTTCTGGCCTGTGCTCTAGTCTGGGAGCAACCACAAGCTTTTCTGCCCAGGATCTATGAGTGGAATTCCCTCTCCAAAGCCTCCACCAGCTCCACCACACCAGCCAGTGCTCCTCTTCATCCCAGGATGGTCAGGGCTGACACCAGATCAGCCCTATGATTTCCCCAGTGTGTTTAGACTGAGGGCTCCTAAAATGGATGCTGTGCTGTAGCAACTGTTGCCATCCTGGGGCCACTGGGGCCAGACTGAGTTCCTTTCTCAGCCAGGTGAAAGTGCTTTCTCATTGACCTTTGAAGCTTCCTTTGGCATTTGAGAGTTGAGTAATCTGGGAACTGCAGCTGCTGCCAAGGATTCTGCCCCCTGAGGCCTGCTCTGGTCCTGTCCCTGCCAGAGGCATGTGGCCGAGGATGGGCTGCATTTCATGGGCTGTGCTCTGCTCTGTGCCCAGTGCAATAGACCTTTCATGTTGGCCTTCCAGGCTATCTTGGGCTAAAAATCTCTCTCACTCTGTTGTTTTGTGGCTTCTGCTGCTCTGAAATTTGTTTAGGGTCTTTTTTTTACAGGTATTTTATGGGCTATGGGGGGAGAGCTAGAGTAGGTGGGTCTTTCTACTCCACCATCTTGGCTCCTGACTTACCAGTTCTAACACTGATTCGTTATGTGACCTTGTAAAAATCATTTACCACTTCCCTGCTTCAGTTCTGTCCTGACCCTGCTTGTTTTCTCCCTCTATACAAGTTACTTGGTGATCTCATCAGCTCCTATTGATTTAATTATCATCTCTCTACTGATAATTTTCAAATCTACCTATCCCACCCCAAGCTTTCTCTCTGCTCACCTGCAGTCTCACATCTCAAACTGACTATCCCTTAGGCATCTTAAACCCACTATGTCCAAAATGTACCTCATTAAGTTTCCTCCTAAACCTTCTTTTTCCCCTCCTACCTACATTCTTAACTGCAGAAGGCAACACCTTTTTCCTCATCTCTCAGGTTCACAACCTAGGAGTCATCCTGGATTCCTCACTATCTCTCACTTCCTATATCCAAGCCAAGGTCTGCCTGAATATGCCTCCTCTTCTCCTCTGTCACTGCCACCACTCTAATGCACACCTTCATCTCATACTCAATTATTGCAGTAGGCTGCTGGCAGATCTGCCTGCCTCAAATCTCTCTTATCTGGATGAAGATCCAGCCACTAAAGTGATTTTCCTAAAGCACAGGCCCAGTCATGTCATTCCTCTATTCAATAAACTCTTGTGACTTCCTATTGCCTCTGGGTTCAAACACAAAATACTCTGCTATTCAAAGTGTTTTATAACCTAGCCCTCTCCTATCTTTCCAGTCTTCTCATACCTTACTCCCTGGCACATGCTATTCAGTCAGTGAAACTGGTCTCCTGCCTATTCCGTGAACAAGACAATTCATCTCTCCATTCCAGGAATTTTCCCTGGTTGTCCCCCATGCCTGGAATACTCTCCCTCCTGTGCTCCAACTACTGACTTCCCTGGCTTCCTTTAAGACCCAACTAAAACCCCACCTTCCACAAGAAACCTTCCCCAACCATTCTTAATTCCAGTGCCATCCCTCTGTTAATTATCTCCTATTTATCCTGTATGTAATTTGCTTTATATATGTTTATTTGTATGTTGTCTCCCCCATTAGATTGTAAACTCCTTGAGAGCAAAGATTGTCTTTTGCTTCTTTTTTTTATCCCTAAGATCTAGCAGTGCTTGGCACATAGTGTACACTTAATCAATGTTTATTGATTGATGGGTGGAAGAAAAGATTGACTTCCTACTTGACAAGGAAGACGTCAACACAAACTAACATTTCTGAAAAATTTAGTGCTTCTGGACAAAGGAACAATCTGAACAGAAAGGATTATCAGATACAGGACATTTCTCTGGTTTGTTTGTTTCAAGGACATAGGAAAAACTTGCCTTTAAAAAAAGTTATGGATTATATGGAGGACCATGTCATATAGAGACAATTAGGAGCCTCAGTTCAACCTGAGTTTAAATCCAGCCTCAGACGCTTACAAACTGTGTGAGGCTAGGCAAGTCAATTCTATTTGCCTTAATCCACTGAAAAAGGAAATGGCATTTAGTATCTTTCAGTATCCTTCTCTAGAAAATCTCATGGGCAGTATTGGCATGCTATAGTCCATAAGGTCAAGAAGAGTCAGAAATGACTGAACAGCAACATATGGAGAACCAAAGGATTCTATATAGGCTGATTTCTTCTGGATTTAAGATATGGAAATTCCCTTCTAGTACTTTTATTTTTTAATTGTATTTTATTTTTCCCCCAAAATTATATATCAAGACAATTTTTAGTATTGATTTTTATAAGATTTTGAGTTCCAAATTTTTCTCCCTCTCCTTTTCTGAAAATGGCAGGCAGTTTGATATAGTTTATACATATGCTATCACGTAAAACATATTTCCATATTCATTACAGTTGTGGAAAAAGAAACAGATCAAAGGGAAATAAAACCATGAGAAAGAATAAAGTGAAAAAAATATGTTTTAATCTACATTCTGAGTCCATCAGTTCTTTATCTGGTGTTGGCGTATGCCTGCTCCACCACCCTAGGGCTCACAATCTCCCTCTGGTTTGCTAAGATGAGGCTTGCTGCTGGCTAGCACTTCTGGGCTGCACTCACCTTTCACTGGAGTGAGACAGACCTTTTCTGCTGATCCTCCAAGTTTCTTGGGCTAAAAGATTGTTTCACTACATCTTTTTGCTCATTCTGCTGTTCCAGGATTTGTTTGGGGGCTTTATTTTATGGTTATTTGGAGGCTGGCTCCCAGAAGTCCCAAATTCTCGTATTCTTAAAGCAATACAGTCTTGGTTTTTCACTTTTTTGTGCACTCTGTACACAAGATTATGCATACAACATGCTTTATGTACTTTTATAGTCATAAGAATAAATAGGAGTGCTATACATCTTTGGACATAACCACATTCTAATGTGGCAGCCATTACTAATGGATAGGAATAGATGCACCAAGTGCTAGATTAATAGATGGAAAAAGGAGATTCCATGAGGAAGATTTCCTCATAGGATATGAAAACAAATTTTCTCCTTTTATTATGATATTCAATGGCCTGCCCTTCTAGTGATTGAAACTGAAATAAAATGTAATGATCAACCAATAAGGTTATTATTAAATAGTGATTAAGCTCATAGTGTGCATTTAGGACTGTGACAGGCACTGAGGGCTTTTTAGGTAAAAAAATATAAATTGTTTCCTTCCTGCAAGTAGCTTACAACATGATTGGGGAAGCAAAGTAAATATATAAAATAATGAATAATACATAAGAATGTAACAAATCAATAAATTGTGTGCAACCAGCTCTAAATGCTGCAAATATTGAGAAGCAAGGGAGTTGGTGAGAAATAGGTTCAAAGAGCTAGGCATTGAAAGATGGGGAGGATTTGAGAAGGCAGATTAGAGAAGGAAAGGCTTTCTACATAACAGGAAGAATGAGCAAAGGTATAAAGGTGGGAACAGAGATGACATGCTGATAGGACAATGGGGAGGTCAGCTGAAATAAATATGTTGGGAAGGAAATCAGGGTAGAGGATGTGATGGAAGGTCTTGAAAACCAGTTAGAGGAATATTTAGCTGATATGCTAATATAAAGAGAACCACTCAAAGTTTTGTTTAGGGCAAGATTAATCTGAGCATTAGAAAATAGAATGGATTGAGCCATTCTACTGATGAGAAAAGCCATCTAAGAGAATGTTGCACTACTCCAGTCATGAGATGGTGATGACCTGAAATGTAGTGGAAATGAAAATGAAAGAACAAAGGAACAAGAGATGCTTAGAAGAAAAATAATTGATTACTAGATAATGATGATGGAAATTACTCATGAGATAGAAATTGGAGGTTGGGAGATGAATGGGTTCTACCTCACAACCCTAACCCCTTCAAACTTGACTACACACCCAAAGTACCATTTGTTTTATGAGGAAAGAGCCTTGGAGTGAGTTGCATCTATTCATATATCTAGAAACAGAATTTAGACATACTAGCATTAGAATTAATGTTTTAATTCACCATTAACCAAAATGTCCTATGTTCCTTTTAATGTTTATAACAGTCTGCATATTCTCTGTAGTATTGTAACTACTCACTTTAACATTTTCAGCTGTTAGAGACTGAACATGATTCAAAGATGCCAGAAAACTAAAAGCAGTTTCAACAGATTAGAAATACACAGATCCCCATAAACCAGCCCTTTGGATTGCCTAAAGTTTTCACTTAGTCCCTGAAATTTGGCTTAGGAAGAAAGGGATGAAGGATAGAAACAGATTCAAGTATCTATTCCAAGCAGAGTGGCTGGGATGAGTCCATGAAACTCCCAGAGGGAGCTTGGGGGATGACCATTTATGGATCTTAAAACTGTGACATTCAGCAAACAGTGGGTCAATAACCCATTTAGCAAATGTCAGTGCAGCCTGAAGAGAGGAATAGAAAAGAGAAAAATACATTCCACAGCTGGGACTGTTTAGAACTAGGGAACAGATAGTTTAGAGGATGAGGGGGAAGAATTCCCTTGACTTCTTTCCTATGAATAAATCATTGCTACACATGTTTCCCCCCTCTCCCTCCTTCAGCTATCTTTTATATCCCTTGTTTTGTGTCCCCCTTTTGATCCCATTTCCATCTTTTCTTCATAATATTTATACCACCCCATTAAACCTACGATTCACATTAATTTTGGGGAGAAATCTAGGTTTGATCTTGCCTACTGCACTTACTGGTTGTATAATAATGGGCGATTAATCTCTTTGGGTCTCATGTTCCTCATCTATTAAAAGGGAATAATACTAGTAGGATTTAACTCACAGAGGTGTTTTGAATCAGAAATGAGATTATATAATTGCTTTGCAAACTTTAAAATGCTATATAAATATGAACTAATAATAATGATTTTAGGCCATTTATATACATAGTTTACAGTTATATACATAGTACAGTTTCTCAGAGTCTACTTTAGGCAAAATTGAAATGGGCAAAGTTTATATTCCAGTTCTCTCACTGCCCCTTTTACAGTGTTACCCTTTTTAGGGACTCAGTTTCCTCATTTGTAAAGTGAGGATAATGATACATACACTATCTCATAGGTTTGTTATGAGGAAAGTAATTTGTTATTAAAAAGCTGATATTTAGTAATTAAACTTTGCAAAGTATTTTTAAAAACACAATTTTGCTTGAGTCTTGCAACTCTGTAAGCTATGTTGCAGACCAGAAAATTGAGGTATGGATGGATCGAGAGACTTCCCTCCAGGCATAAAATTCCAGTATGCTTACCAGGCAGGATTTGTAACTAAATTTCTCCTCACTCCGGGTCTTTCCTGACACTCTCTCCACTCCAGCATGTTGGCGAATAGCCATAGAAGATGTTATGAACTTTAAAGTGTCACGTAATTTTGATACACCATTTTAAAAAGACACAAATGCAAAGTTACATTTTAACTGAGGACTCCTGAAATTTTTTTAAATCGATTTTAGGTGGACAGGAAGACCTTATTTTGAGAGGTAAAAGAGTATCTCAGATTATAAGGGAGAGCACAATTGTCTGTATTTCTCCCAGGTGAGTTGTTTCAATGAGCTCTGTTGGATAAAGCATGGGGCTGATGGGGCTCAAGTTGTTGATTTAATTGTCTTGTGATCCAGTGTCATGAGACATGAATGTTTGCCTCTGTGTTTGCCAGTCTCACAGAGTTTGTCCTATGAGGAGAAGGATTCTTTGGCAAGGGAGAGATCCTACAAATGCTCTTCTTCACAAATGATTTTGTATTAATTTCATCAAACCCCATAATACTATCAAACTTAATTGATGAAATCTATAATTATTTAAAAGAGCTCAGCCAAACCAGAAAGGTTTATCAAAATAGATGAAAAATGCCTAAATGACATACAGCAGTATGGACAATGCATTGATTCAATCTGGCTATTGAAACATTTTTGCCAGATATCACAGATCTGGCTAGTAGAATATTACATTTTGGGAAATTGTGTGGTACTTTCAATGATTCTATGCTACTTGTGCAAAAGTTCATCTCTTTACCACTACTATTGAATAAGAACAATATTCAGCAACAATATTTCACAATATATGGCCCCTTACTGATTCTGTTTATTTAATACATACCTATAGCTGTACATGCTGCTTTTCCCTATAAAATGCAAACTCCTTAAGGATAGGGGTTATTTCTTTTTTTGTCTTTGCATTCCTGTCACCTAGTACAATACCTGGTACATAGTAGGCATTTAACAAATGTTTGTTGATGAGTGGAAGAGCCCTCTATATGGAAGGCTCTAAACCATCCTAAACATCACAGCTGTATTAATATTGCAAGACTCAGATCTGACCATATCACTCCCCTACTCAAAAAACATTTGAGGAATAATTATTCCTCACTGTCTTTTACAAGAAATTCAAAACAAAATCCTTCTTCCTTTCCTTTCTTTCTTTCTTTCTTCCTTCCTTCCTTCCTTCCTTCCTTCCTTCCTTCCTTCCTTCCTTCCTTCCTTTCTTCCTTCCTTCCTTCCTTCCTTTCTTTCTCTTTCTTTCTTTCCTTTCTCTGTCTCTGTCTCTGTCTCTCTCTCTTCCTTCCTTCCTTCCTTTCTCATATGGATAATGCAAGAATTTTTTTTGCTTTACTACACAAATTTGTAAGGTTTTACTTTTCTTGCCTTCTTGCCTTATTTTCTTGGCTGCTTTTCTTACCTTGTCTTTTCTTTGGACAAAAACTAATTTGCCTTTCTTGCCTCAATGGATGGGGGAGGGCAAAGTTGAAGGGAAAGAATTCAGAACTAAAAATTAAAATAAATTAAATCCTAAAAAAAAATACTAGCTGTGTGACCATGAGCAAGTCATTTAACCTCTCTAAGTTTCAATTTTTTCAGCTGCAGAATTCAAAATGACAACTCTTATATGACCTGCTTCAGAGTTGTTGTGAGGATGGCACTATAAGAATATGAACTATTGTTGAAAGTGAGACATTAAGCAATTTTTAATTCAGACCACACTGTCCATTAGCCTTCCCACACTATGATTAATAACCGTAGTTTATATAGTGATTTCGGGTTGCAAAAGTATTTACACCTGTTATATCTCTTGACCATCAAAACATCCATGAGAGGAAGGTAGTATAAGCCTCTCTATTCCCATGATCTAATTTTGCAACAAACCTGGACATCAGTATCTATCAGATGTTTTTTTATCAGTCTCAGAGGCTAAAAGTGATTTATAAATTGCACCTGTCCCTGAGCCTGCAGCCATTAGAACAGGTTCACTTAATATTTGAATACCTTGAATTATATTTACTGTATACCATCTCACATGGTCAGGCAAATCCTAGAATTCCACTATCAGCTATGCAGATGACTCCCAGATCTACATATCTAGGCTTCATCTTTCTGGATATCACTTGATATCACTTGAATGTCCAAAGCAACTCATTAAGAAAAACTATTTTTCTGATTGAACTTGAAGTGGGAGAAGTGAAGCAATGCCTTTGTTTGGACTGTCTGGGCCAGGGGTCAGCAGTGTAGGAAAAACCTAATCCATGAAATGGAATTGTTCTTAGGTAGGAAGGAGAGGATTTCTCTCTTCATTCCATTATTTCTTTTAAGCCATATTTCTTTTAAGTGGAGCTATTTGACCAGTAGGAGGCACTGCATCCATCAGGAAGCAGACTTACATTCTTCAGATATGTCTTATTCAAGGAGCTTCAAGAAGTGGTACTTCTGGCAGCAAAGAAGAGAGCCTGTTATGGGCACAAGAGAACTGACAGTAAAAAATATTGCTATGAAGAAAAGCAATTGCTGGGATTCCAGAATCTTCATGAAATTCCCTGAGAAAGGCGCACATGGGGGAACTCTCTGATGAGCTCTGAAATTTGCTGCCTCTGTAGAATTCTGAAGCTGCCCTTTGCATTGACATCAAGTTCCTTTGTCTATAGATACTGGAATAAACCCTGCCTCTCACCCTTTTTATTTTTCTTAAGTTGGGTTCCCATTCATCAACTTCCTTGAAAATTGACCATCACTGATCTTCTATCATTTTGTTTATCCTCCTTAAGGATAATTAAGGACAAATCCTTGAGCATTATTAATGATGATTTGGCAAATGAACCTATATATTCTTTCCAAAATCTGAAATAATCTGCATATCATGAGAGCAGAGATTTTTATATTCTGGAGTACATTAAACTGTTTTTAAAAAATATTTTGATAACTATATTTCAACAAAATTGGTATTATTTGTAAAAACAAAACAAAACAAAACCCACAAAATTCATTATCTTTCCTCTTAAACCCAATCCTCCTTCAAACTTCCTTAATGATATCTAGCAAATGACTATCCTTCCAGTCATCCAGTTTTGCAACCTAGAAGTCATACTCAATTTCCCACCAATGTCAATCAGTTGCCAGGTCTTGTTAATTCTTCTTCCTACTTCTCCCCTTCTCTCTACTCACACAGATAGCTGCTTCATTCAGGTTCTTTCACCTCTTGCCTGGACTATTGAAAGAGCTTTCTGATGGGTTTCTTTGCTATCAGTCTCTTCACCTCTCCAATCCATTCTCCACCCAGATGCCAAATTGATATTCCTGTGGTAGAGATCTCACCACATTACCCAAGAAACTTCAGTGGCCTCTATAATAAAATGCCAGTTTCTTTGGCATTCACAATCTGACTCCATTTCATCTTTCCAGATTGATCACACGTTACTCTGCTCCCTCCATACCCCAGCCAAATTGGCCAGCTTGCTCCTATATATCCCTCTCATAATATTGGAGTGTATGTGACTTCCTACTTCCTGTCTCTGTGCCTGAAATATTCTTCCTCATCACATTGAGCCCTCTCTCTTGGAATGCTAGATCCCTTCACAGCTCAATGTAAGTGTTACCTTTCAACTGGCCTTTCAGTATTCTTCCATTTGTTACTACCTGGAAATAGCTTTGGAGGTTGTGGGGTATAGATAGATAGATAGATAGATAGATAGATAGATAGATAGATAGATAGATAGATAGATACATACATACATACATACATACATACATACATACATACATACATACATACTTAGATATAAATAGATATATCCCAAATATACTTATCTCTGAAGATACTTACACCCTTCCTCATAAACTACCAGGTCCTTGAGTGCAGGCATGTTCTTAATTTTATCTTTATATGTTTAGTCTCTGGCACAGTGTCAGGCACATAGTAGATGCTAAATAAATTTTTATTGATTAATTGACAGAAGTTCAGAATGTTGAAGTTGGAAGACAGAGTGAGAGGTCATATGGTCCAAACCACAATAGTTGTTTGGGCTCCACCCCATCCTGCAAATACTAGAAACTGGGAATTTGTTAACCTATGAAACAAGATCCCTGATGTTCCAACCTGAGAACTCAAAATTCTGAAAACCATTCTGAGCCAAGTAAGGTTCCCATTATTTGGGAATCTCCTTTTGTTATCTCAAATACCATTCCCTCCATAAAGCCTCTAATCATTTGAGTTGGAAATGCTTTTTTCTTCTTTGGACCATACATAGTACTCTTTTTTTAAATGTACATTCTTGAAGGATCCATGATTTCTGTGGTGTGAACATACCTTCCACCAGTAGGGATCACAAACCCTTCAATACCATATAAAAAATCTTGAGTTGTTATGATCAAAAGTATCATTCCCTGAGGATAAACCCTAGAGGGAGAGGTTTATGTAACTTATATGACTTGTCATTTATAGCCTTTCTACGTGGTATAGTAACAATGTGGTATAATGAAATTAGTGCTAGACTTGGAGCAAAAAAAAAAAATCTGAATCCAAATTTGGCCTCTGATGTTAATTAGCTGTGTGACCATGGACAATTTCCTTACTTTCTCTTGGATCCTTAGCTTCCTCATCTGTAAAATGGGTATAATGTTATCTCTAGTACTTACTTTATAGGACTGTTGTGAAGCTCAAATGAGATCATATACATAAAGTGACTTGTGTACCTTAAAGTTCATGTCAGCACTTACTATGATTAGAGCTTATACTCTACTAATGGCCTTTGAGAACCTACTGCCATCTTTACTGGATGATAATTGTGGACACACGTGGAAATGTGATGAATTTTAACCTTCAACATATAGCTACTCACCACAAATCATTTCATAGACCTTACTTCCCATCATTTTGGTGGGACTGAGGTGTTGATATTAGAATTTAGGCACTTTAACACAATATGAAAACAGCTTGAATAATTAGTAATAGGAAAAGAAATTATTTCCTATAACACTACCCAGATTTATACAGCCAGCCTGAAGGGCCAAAGTATGTGGTGGCTTATGTGATATAATTGGAGAGCACTATTAAAAGACCCCATTCCCAAAGATATTTCTTTTATCTACCTACCACAGTCCATGAAATTTCATCATTCTGAATTTATTCCTTTGGGTTCAAGTATTTTTGCTAGGAGTCCCCTGTGAAATTAAAGAACCACTAAAACAAATATAATTTCAGGAAGGGTCAGGAACTGCTTTCTATTGCTAATCACCAAAACTCCCCTACAGGGCTTTTTCCTTCTCTCTCTCATTGTTACCAAATTAAATCTGATCCTCCAGGAAAGCCAGATATTCTCCCAGATTATCTATGCTATTAATTCAACAAGCCCATAAAGAATAATAGCTTCTACAGCTGAACTCCAGCTCCTAGGTACATTTCTTTACAAAGCATATTAAGACATTATCATCTAGTACTCCTCAGTGTGCTTTTAAAATAGCAAATTAACAGGAAGTTGTTCATTGGAATGGTAAGGTTGAAGAGGAGTGGGCGGGGCAAGAAGGTACCACAAAGGATGAACCTTGACAACCAGAGGACAGGATATCAATATTGGGAACCTGAGGGGACTTTAGTGATGAAAAGGGGAGAGGGCAAAACAAAAAATAGGAAGCCCTTCAAGACAAAAGTCACTTACTTCATAATTGGACTAACCCTGGTCACTTGTATACTGTTCAATGTTGTGCCAACTGGTAGGGCCTAAGCTTTCCTCTCACTTTTTAACAATAAATACTAATAGAAATAAACTAGTCTTCACCATGAAGCAGTCTGAAAATCAGAGTATCATGCTATTGAAATAAATAAAGATCATTATGTAATTCAAGGATAAAAGGCATTACAAAAATTCAGAGTTGGTATAACTTCAAGGTTAAAGTTTTAGACTTAAAGGCACAGAGATCTGTTTTCATATCCTGCCTTTGCCACTTAACTTGTATAGCCATGGGTGGGGTGTGTGGGGTGAACAGGAAGGGCTAGCACCTGTGGTGGGAGGGTTTGCCAAACCATTTCCAGGGCTGCATATCCACTTGTGGTGTCCACTTTCACCCAACTGTCACCTGTGGCTCCAAGAAAATATAGGTTGCACAGTGGTCATACCTCGGTAAACCATCTCAGCCCATGGGCTAAATCAAGTTGAGGAAAATCAATAGTCCTCAGAAACGTCAGTGAGTTAGTTGCCTACCCCAAGCATGTGAAGACTTTCCTGATGAGGATGGGGAAATGAGAATAGTTTGTTCTAATGGCTATGAAGGTGGCTGAAGCAAATGATATAGAGCAGTTAGAGCATGGTCAGGCATCAAACACACCAAGGTCATCCATTCATTGCATCCCAGGTCATTACCAGTCATCTTGACTTTTGTCCTGCCACTGGACTTTAGTGACTCTGGAGGAGAGAGTAAGGCTGATAACATTGTTCAACTGTGCCTTACTTCAATTCAATTTAGAGTAAGTCTTTGAAAATAAAAGACCAAAATCAACAGCATAACCATGAGCAAATTACTTAACTTTTCCAAGCTTCACTTTCCTCATCTGTAAAGTAAGAAGGTTGAATTAGATGGTCTTTGAGTTCTTTCCAGCTCTAAATCTATGATCTTTCAAAATACAAAATAATCATAACTCTACCATATTGTAAGATCTTTGAAGGCAGGGTCTATTCTTTCCTCAGGATAAAGAACTGAGCCTGGAGTCATGGAGGCCTGAGTCCCAGTCAAACCTCAGACATTAACTTGTTGTGTGACCCTAGGCAAGTCACATAATCATGATCTGCCTCAGTTTTCTCAACTGTAAAATGGGAATAATAATAGAACCTCTTTCCCAGGATTATTGTGGGGATCAAATGGGATAATATTTGTAAAAGCACTCAACACAGTCTCTGGCACATAGTAGGAACTTAATAAATGCTTAATAATTTGTTCCCTCCCTCCTCCCCTCACCAGCCTTATCCTTGGGTCCTAAAGTGTTTGGGCAAAGTGCTGGTACCCATGGCACTAGACCCTTGGATGGCTAAAAATTCACCATATGTAGTCTAATTAGCTTCTTTCTTCCTTCCCTCTCTTGTTTTCTCCCTCCCTTCCTTCTTTACTTTCTTCTTTTCTTCCTTCCTTCCTTTCCCAAAGTTGCATAACCAGTTATTAATAGCTGGACCAGGGTAAGAAGCCGGACCTCCTGACTCACTGCCCAGTGTTCTTTCTACTAAATCACATAAGTAGGGATATTGATAGGTTAGTAATGTGACATTAGGGGGGAAATGGACTGATATATAATTTGTGTGGATTAGTAAATTCACTCAGCATTTATGGAAAGCCTACTATGTACTCATCACCTGCAGAGATAACAAGATGGAAACTCTGCCCTCAGTAGCTTATAATGAAGTGTAAGAAAATAAAAAGTCTCAACTATAAAGAGAACAAGTATAAGTCACAAAGGAAGAGCTTCAAGATTACACTGTAAAAAAGAACAAATCCATATAATTGTTGATTATAGAAATGATTAGAGTAGAGTGGGGTTGGAAAAGGTAGAAAAGTAAGTCCAAAAGCAAGAGATAGGCAGGGATTAATCAGAGAATAAAGAGGAGATCACGTCAGGTTACTGAATGGAGTGCAAGCAGACACAAAGGAGAGACTTAACAAGATGGGAGAGAAGGGAAAGCAGCATGCTGACAACTGAAAGGGATGGATAATGGGGCATACATTTGGAAGGACGGGAGAGCATGATAGACCTTGAATATTAGGCTGAGGAGTTTACATTTTATACAATTGGAATTCACCTTAGTTTCTACATTTTTATCTCAGTAGTAGGATGACATGATGAAAATAGCATTTTAGGTAGAACAATTTTGCAGGAGTGGATAGAGGGGGCCAGAAGCTATACCAGATGGGCAATTTTACCTAATTTAAAATTTTACATGCACTAGATATAAACTGTTTGCTAGTTAGCCAAGATAGAGAAAACCTCCTTCCATAACAATGATAGGACTTTGTGTATGCCTTGCAGAGTCCTCAAGTCAATTGTCCAATAGCCCAATCAATCAGGAGCATGTACTTACTGCCTACTATGACATGTTCAGCAACTTATTAGCCACTTTCAGCAGTATAAGAACAATAGACAGTTAGGCTACTAAATTATTCTATCATAATAAACTATATTCAACCTTAGGATCTTAAGATAGCTTCCTATTGCATGTACAGAGCCCTGCACTAGTAAGAAGTGTAGAGAAAAACCAAAACATTAGTAAAATCCATAAGGAACTGGGACTATGCCTAAACTATATAAATAGAAGTTAGGACAAAAACATGTGAAAAAATAAAGAATCATTGCATCTCTGAATTGGATAAAACCTTAAAGGTTCTCCAGTCCAACCCCCAACTACATTATAAATTTCCTCATATGACATCCCCAGCAAGTGACCATACAACTTCTTAAACATTTTCAGTAATGGATAACACTTCTTCATAGGACACATAAGAATATTTGCAAAAGAAATACAAAGTGGTAAAGTAGAAATTACAATCATGGCACAGACAAAACAAAAGCAAAAATTCATGATATAGAGATAAAAAAAATTTTACTATGCTGAAAGGAATCATAGACAATAAACCAATTTCAGTATTGAACTTATATGTCCAAATATAGCATTTAAGATATAACATCTTATAAATAGGACCACTAAAGTATATACATATGCCTCAGTATCACATGAAAACTACAAAAATTGACCATATTTAGGCACAGAAACCTAGTAAATAAATGTAAAAGGAAATAGTAAATAAATCCTTTACAGACCATAACACAATAAAACAGTAATCAATTCAAAGAGCACAAATAAAATAAAGATACTGAAGTGGAGACTTAATAATGAAATCTTAAATAATGGGAGGGTCAAAGAGTCGATCATAGAAATAATAGTTATATGAAAGATGAGGATAATGACAAAACATACATTAACAAAATAGAAAAGGAGAGGGTTAGTTAACTAAATATGTATATTTAAAAATTAGAAACTCAAGAAATAAAGCCAAAATAAGTACAAAAGGGGAAATGTTGAAAATTACAGAATTAGATAATAAACTGGAAACAAAAAAGACCATTGAAATGAAAAAAAATTAAAATCTGGTTCTTTTAAAAATACTAATGAAATTGATAAATCTTTAGCCAAACTGACTATATGGAAGAAAATAGAAAAACAAGTCAACAAAACAGCAAGTGAACAAGGTGAAATCACAACAACAAAAAACATACATAAAAATATGGAACTGCCATTAGTTATCTGCCAGGCCTAGAGGCCTGAGGGCTACCCGAGTCTTACCTTCCCTGTCCCAGGTCTTCGGTTGGCCAAACCGGATAAACGTATGAGAGAAGAGACTTTCCGGAGTTGAACAAGGGTTAGGCTTTATTCAGGGTCCTGGTTACATGTGCAGGGGGAACTCTTCCTTAGGAGGGAGAGAGAAGTCTCCCAAGGAGGTGAAGATCTTACAGTAAGAGATTGGAAGCAGAAGTGTAAGTGGGGAGAGAGGGGGAAGGGAGAGCGAAGAGAGGAAAAGGGAAGAGTCGCCTTCTGTCCTGTAAGGGCCCCTCCCGCGCTAAGAGTGCCTTCAGGCTTTCCTGACCCTAATTAAGCTCTCCGGCCGTGTAGTTTGCACCTGAATACCGTGCCTGTTAGATAACAATAGGTGTGCCCAGATCCGGGACAGTCTCGAGGGCGGGGATGCTCCTCCCATCACGTTTCTCACGGGAAGAGGCGGAAATACACGAGATAGCTCCGTCTCACTCCTCGATTCCCTGGTGTTTAATGGGGGGCCTCATGAGAACTCTAAGATTTAGAAGTTCCCACCTTTACCCGCCCGAGACTGTCCACATGGAATTGAGCTTCCATCCCCAACAGTTATCGCTTTGGAGGTCACTTCTAATATAGAAGATAGTGGTTTCCCAAGGCAACAGATTCCCTCAATTTCCCCTGTGATAACATTCCAAGTCAGACCTGCAATTCCTTTAAGATGTTGGGAGGGACATGAAAGCAAACCTCATCAATTGGTACACTTTGTAATGGGACAATACTGTCTTCATGGTGACCAACCCCAACTTTCCATCAGGATTTTTTCTTTAATTTCTCATCCTTGACTTCACTGTTTCCTCTCAGTATCACTAAATTGTTGTTTCAACTAAAACTGTGGAATTTGAAGTTTTGGTGACCCTTGTCTTACACACACACACACACACACACACACACACACACACACACACACACACACACACGCACACCTCCTTTATCCCCAACAACTGGGCAAACTTGGTTCCTTTGAGAGTTTAACACCTACCACAGATGATTAGAATGATCGCTTTGGATCCCAACAAATCAATTAAGTATTTCTTAAGCCCCTACCATGTGCTGCCATTGTGCTAGGTGCTAAGAACACAAATACAACGAATGAAACAATTCCTACTTTCAAGTAGCTTATATTTTAGCAGGGGAGTATATTCAGAATAAATTTAAAGAAAATAAATACAGATAAATGCAAAGTACTTAAGTATAAGCTAGGTTGGAAGGGCAGGCACTAGCAGTTGGGAAGATCAAGAAAGGCTCATATAGAAGGTAATTCTTGAGATGCATCTTGAAGGAAGAGAGGAAAACTGCCAAGTAGAGATGAGGCTAGAATGCATTCCATGCATGACAAATGGCCAATATAAAAGCACAGAGAAGGAAGATAGAATGTTATATTTGAGTAACAAAAAGACCATCTATTTGGCTGAATTCTAGAATGTGGTAAGCAAAGTTATGTTCAAAATGAGACTGGAAAGATAGGTTGAGGCCAAGTTGAAAAGAGCTCTAAAAAGATAAATAGAGGAGCTGAGATTTTATCCAAAATGAGAGGGAGCCACTGCAGTTCATTGAGTAAGGGTTGAAATAATCAGGTCTATGCTTAAGGCAACAGTGTGCAGGATAGACTGTGGAGGGAGAGACCTGAGGCAAGGAGACAAGTGAGGGTGCCATTGCAATGATCTACATGACAGATGATGAGGGACTAAACTGACAAGGTGGCTGCGTGAATAGAGAGAACAGGTTCAGTACAAGTGATATGGTGGAGGTATGAAGGGCAAGATTGGATAATTGATTAGATATATTGTGAGAGGGAGAGTGGAGAATCCAGGATAATGCCAAGGTTGTGAACCTGGGAAACTGGAAGAATGGTGATTCTTTCATCAGAAATAGAAAAATTTGGAAGAGAGGAGCATTTGAGGGAAGAGATAATAAGTTCTGCTTTGCATATATTAAGTTTATTATGTCTCTGGAACATCTAGTTTGAAATGTCCAATAGGCAGTTGGTGAACTTCAGCTCAGGGGAGATACTTTGGCTAAATATAGAATTCTGTGAGTTGTCAGCATAGAGATAATAATTAAATTCGTTGGAGGTGATGAGTTTATCAAGTGGGAGGATACAGAACAGGGGTTCTTTATCTGGGGTTCAGATTTCTGGAGGTCCATAAACATGGATGGAAAAAAATCATACCTTTATTTTTTACTAACTTCTAAAGTGATTTTTAGCATTTCTTTCAAATATTTTTAAACATTATTCTGAGAAGGGGTCCATAGACTTTACTAGAGTGCTACAAGGGTCCATGATACAGAAAAGAATAAGAACCCCTGATAAAAAAAGAAAATAGAAGAAGGCCTAGGAAAGAAACTTAGGGAACACTCATAGGGGTGGTGCCAGCTTTGCTGATGAGTCAGTGAAGAAGGCTGAGAAAGAGTAGCTAAACATGTAGGAGGAGAACCAGAAAAGAGTGGGTGTTAACCATTCTTTTCAGTAGTTGCCAACCAGCTCATCCCCTCACTGTTTAACAAGCTCTTGACATCTGACTCAAGGCATCAAATTAATAAAGCAGTTAACATCCAAGTCCTTATTCCAGTTTTCATATCTACTGGAAACTCTTGGAGTAGGCAATACATAAAAGAATTCTGGTGTCACATATTCCATTGTTAGACAAACAAAAGAATGGCTTTCTCCCTGATGATAATTTGGGTTGATCCAGAGTATGGTCCTTTTTGAGGGTTAGTCATCATCTTTGAGTTCTGCTGGTACTGTAATAGTAAGCTTCCCAAATGTCACCTTACTGCTCTTGAACTGTCATCATTCAGATCTTTTTTCATACAGTTGACCTAGATAAATGGGTCAATGTCACCTAGCAGACATATGAGTGTAATGTTGATCATTATCTTGAGTTATTCATCTATTAAACTGAAAGAATTGGTTCTTTCTCTTATTGAATGGGTGACATGGAAGATTTAAAATGTAGATACTTGGATTATTAGCAACATAGTATCTAGTGGGTTTTACCAAATTTGAAGGCTTTACAAAAGCCTCAAGAGTCAGGTGTCCATGATTCCTATCTTTGTCACAAGCTGTGGGTCACACTCACCTTCTCCTTAAGTGCCCTAGTTTCTTCATCATTGGATAATAATTCAACCTATTAGAAGGGAGTCAGAACACAGATGATAATGCCCATAAAAATATCCCGCAACTGAAACATTACAGTTTATTCTCTACTATAATACAAGATACGAGAAAATTCTTATTTCTTTCCCTCATGGGGTTTATTCATGTACTTTTAAAGCCTTTATGAAACTTAAGAGAAGAAAAACCACTGAAGAACTCATTGAACTCACACATGTCTCCTTTGACAGAAATATTAGTTTAAGCCCAAGGTCTTGAAGAGCAGTAGGTAGTTAATAAGTGTGTGTTGAGTGTTCTAATTTATTCTAATAAATAGCACTGGATCTAGAAGTAATGATCCCAAATAATTTCATGCAAGTTCTTTGGGGCTGAGAAATCTCCACTGGCATCCCAGTGAAGCAAACGTCACACATTAGACTCATTTTTTGAATAGGGAAATAGCCACAAAGAAGCTTCATAGTATTGTGAAAGGATCATTGGACTTTGCAAGAGGCTTTAGAGAAAGAGTTCTTAACCTGAGGTCAGTGAATTTATTTTAAAAATATCTTGTAACTGAATTTCAAACATATAATTGGTTTCTTTTGCAAACCTATGCATCTGACTTTATCCATTTAAAGCCATTATTCTGAGGCTCTAGCAGACTGCCAAAAGGGTCTATGACACAAAAAGATTAAGAACTTTACCCTATTTAAGAGTCTAGTGGATTTCAGTCATTGCTCTGACTGTAACTGGAGTTTTTACCTTGGGCAAGTAATTTAATCTTTTCGATCCTCAGTTTATTTATTTATATTTTATACATTTATTTATATATTCTATTTATATTTAATTTATAAAATGGGAACAATATTTGTACAACCTATGCCTGAGTATTATTGTAAGGAGAGTGCTTTGAAAAATATAAAATATCATCTAAGTGTTATTCTCAAGATCCAACAACTTGTCCAAGATCATCAAGTAAGTCAGCATTGTGCTCCAATTAAAATAAAGTCAAAAAACATGTTTAAAGTACCTGCTATATGTAAGGTTCTATGCTAGGAACTAGAAAGGATATAAACATATATAGGATATATATATATAGGATATAAATAAATATAGTATAAGGTAGAGTGAGACATAGAAAAGATCCAAATAAGAAAATTTGAAGAGTGAGAAACATTTTCCAGTGGAAGCAAGGAAGGAGATATAGGTATGCACACATATTCATAAATAGTCTGAAAAGTCTTAAAATTACCCCAAGTCTTTTGGGACACCTCATGCATATGAGCCTTCCATGCAGAGGTGATAATTACACCCTAAGGAATGGACAGACTTAGTAAAAAAAAAAAAAAAAAAAGGACAAGGTACAGAGTCATGAGAAACCCCCATAACAGGCGGAGGAGAAAGACAAAGAACCATCAAAGGAGCATGAGAAGAGATCAAGTAGGTAGAGGAACTAGGAGGGAACCATAAAATACCAGGAAAGAAAGAACATTCAGAAGTGTTCTTGGTGACAGTGAACGCCACTGAAAGTATAAAGGAAAAGGCCATAGGGTATAGCAATTATGAAATTACTGAAACAATTTGAAAGAACAATTTTATTGTAGCAGTGAAATCGGAAGCCAGATTGCAAAGGATTGAAGTTACTTCATATTGAGGAAGTTGAGGGGCTTTGGGCGAGGTAGGTCGGGGGTGGGGGGGTATGTTTGGCAACAAAGAAAGAATTATAGAATAGCAACATGAGGGGTTGACCTTACAACCCATCACTCATTTTTTTTTAAAGGATAGAGGGGATATGAGCATCTTTGTAGGTAGTGGGGGATAGGGACCAATAGAGAGACAAATATTCAAGATGGAGGAGAAAGTGATTTGGACAAGCCTACCCAAGTGGGATGGGAGGGAAAGGGATTATGCACACAACTGGAGAAAATCCATCGTTCAAATGTTGGCTTCCTGACACTTAGTAAAAGGTTCTTCCCACTGGATCCCAGTATTTTATTTCTTGCATATTTGGGATTTGGACAAACCTATTCTTTTCTCTTGGAACATGGATCATTTATGTCTAGCTCTCTGGCAATTTTTCCATCAAAGCATTTCAATCCTTTGAATTTCTTGTAATCTTCTCAAAGAAAACCTTTTCTTTTAATTATTATTTATCATCCAGTTCATGTAATTTGCATACTTTGGCCAGTGTCCTTAGGTAATTTCAAATTTGTATCATTTTGCAAGTCTCCCTCCCTTGCAATAAATTATATTTTGGTGCAAATTATTAGAGGCTTTGGAATTCGTTCACTATGTATCTTTTGGAAAACTAAATGAATTCTTTTTAAAAGTCCTTTGAAAACATAGCATAGGACAATGCTTCTAATAACACTCAAAATGCCTTGCGCATATGAATTTCAAAGCATTCCATCCTGGCTAATTTATTTCCCACAATCCACCTGTGGATATCACTCACATTATAAAATAAAGATGAGGGAGGACTAATATAGAGGGGTGCAGGCCAGCTTCCAGAGATTATACAATGGCATCATTGGTGAAGACAAGAAAAACAATTATAATGGGCCTGGTCAACCCACCATAGCTCTGTAATGCTGCTTTATAATTATAATTGTAGAGTGTTCTTATATACAGTACTTCACATACATTGAAACTAAAGTTGTTGCCTAGCAACTCAGCTTATGCACTCATTTTCCCTGAACTCTGAGACTGCATATTTTAGTACTGATAATAACAGTAATAATACCTTTTATTCATAGAATTTGGCACTAGAAGCTTATAACATTCATTCTATTATGACTATTATCTTAAGGTTTCTGTAAAGAACTAATGTATAGATTTTAAAATAGATTATTTTGTCTTACATTTAAAACAACACTTTACAGGATTTTCCTTCTCATTCTTTATAGAAGTCTCCCTACCCCTCAAAGGGAGAATTATAATGATTAGCTGAAATGCAGAACTTTGTTGACAAGTTGCATTCCTCTCCTGCCTAAATTTCTATCTGTTCTCCACTGTTTGTGCTCTCTTGTTTGCTGAAGTCATTTTGGTTATCAAATGGATAGGAATACACACACACACACACACACACACACACACACACACACGTATATAGATATAGATACAAAATCTTCATTTCTGTAGGCTTTAATACATCCAAGGCATTGCAATTCTGTCCAGGAATACTGAATACTACAATGTATTTTTTCTTCTGTTCTGTTCAGTTACAAAGCTACAAGGATGTAGCTACTGAGACTTTCTCTGATTTCTTAACTCCAGTTGCATTGTTATCATCCTGCATAGTAGCTAAGTAGATAAGATGTCCCCAAACAAAATTTATCATTTGTTGAGGAATGAAACAAAAGTCAGTGCTTTTGCAACTTTAGATAGAGCAAAATCCAACCCTAGGAACAAGTTTATATGTAAGTTTCAAGTCCCTCTTATGGTCTCAAGTTTTCTGGCCTATCCCCTTTTCCAATCATAATCTGCTGGCTTTTCACCTTTCCCTCTGCCTTCCCTTATGAAACGCTACTCTTCTTTTGGACCATGACTTGATCCTTCAATTCTCTCCCAGCCCATCGCCCCTACACTAGCTACTCTCTCCTCTTTTCTTCATCTCGACCACTTGGTGAACCAATTCAACTCCATAATGTCCTGCTTTCTTGAATCCCTAGTTCCCTTATCATTTCAATGTTTATACCCGGCCAAGCTTCTGCCTTGGATCATTCCCACCATTCCCAGTCTTGGCTCCTATAAACATACTGCTGAATGAAGGTGGAGAAAAATCATGCCACCATTCTCCCATGGCTCCCTCTATTCCCATTCTCTCAGCTGAGAACCTTGTTTCATATTTTACAGAAAAACTGAAGCCTTCCACCATAAGCTTCCTCTTCTCTCTGCTTCCTCATCTCATCTCATTCATATACTTTCTACCACAATCTTCTCCTTCACCCCCGCCTCATATGATGAGGTACACTTACCAAGACTAACTCCTCTACCTGCTCAATTTCATTCCTTTCCATCTCCTCCAACAGATTGCCTCTTTTGCCATCCAATCAATCAATCAAGATTTATTAATCACTTAATATGTGCCAAGCACTGTGCTAAGCACTAGAGATACCAAAAAAAAAAAAAGGGCAAAACCAGTCACTTCTTCAAGGGGTTTACAATGGAATGGGGGGGATAATATGCAAACATATATAGAAAGTAATCTAGATACAGGAAAAAGAGGAAATGATTAACAAAAGGAAGGCACTGGAATTAAGAGGGGATGGGGAAGACTTCCAGTACAAGGTGGGATTTTAGTTGGGACTTAAAAAAGAAGCCAAGGAGGTCAGTAGTTGGAGAAGAAGAGGGAGAACATTTCAGGCATGGAGGACAGCCAGAGAAAATGGGAACTAAGAAATGGAATGCCTTATTCATGGAACAGGAAGGAGGCCAGTGTCACTGGATCAAAGAGTACAGGTCACCATGGAGTAAGGTGTAAGAAGACTGGAAAGGTAGGAGGGGACTAGGTTATGAATGTCTTTGAGTGCCGGAGTATTTCGTATTTGTTCCTGGAGGCAATAACAAGACCCTAGAGTTTATTGATTGGGGTTGGGGAGTGATGACATGATCAGACCTTTGATTTAAGAAAATCCCTGTAGTAGTTGAATGGAGGATGGACTGGAGCGTGGAGAGACTTGGGGCAAGCACACCCATCAGCAGGCTATTGCAGTAATCCAGGTATGAGGTGATGTGGACATGCTTTAGAGTTGTGACAATGTCAGATGAAAGAAAAGAGCATGTTTATGAGAGATGTTACAAAGTAAAACTGACAGGCCTTGGCAACAGATTGGATATGTCAAGGATGGCTCCTAAGTTGTGAGCCAGAGGGACTGGGAGGATGGTATTGCCCTTCATAATAACATGGAAGGTAGGAGGAGGGAAAAAATAAGTCTGGTTTTGGACCATAGTTTAAGATTCGAACATCCAGTTTAAGATGTCTATTAGATAACTGTAGATTCCAGACTGGAAGTAAGCAGAGAGATTAGGGCAGAAAAGGTAGACTAGATAATCATCAGGATAGAGATGGCAAGTAAATCCATAGAATATGATGAGGTCAACAAGTGAAGTAATAGAGGAAAAAGAGAAGAGAACCCACAACAAAACCCTGAAGATCACCTAAGGTTGTCATTTATACCCTATCACTTATTTTCAATATCTCCCTATTTATGGGCTTATATCCTACTGCTACAAACATGCCCATGTGTCCTCTATTACCAAAAAACCCCCCAAAAAACAATAACAGCAACAACCCTCACTTGATACTTCTCTCCTGGCTATCTCTCTCATGCTATGTCTCTTTACCTAGCTACTCCCCTTTAGGATCCTATGAACTTCAATATACAAATCAGCTAGGTTGCCCAGTGGGTAGAGCACTAAGCCTGAAGTCAGGAAGAACTCAGATCAAATCTTGCCTCAGATACTTACTAGCTGTCTTCCCCTGGCAAGTCACACACTCTCTGTTTGTCTCAATTTCCTCATCTATAAAATGGTAATGGCACCTGCCTCCCAGGGTTGTTGTGAGGATCAAATGAGAGAACTGTAAGGTGCCTGGCACAATGTGCTATTATGTGATTATTATTATTACCTTAGAGACCATCTGGTTAAATGCCTTCATTTTACAGCTGAGGAAACCAAGGCCCAGATTTCAACGACTTGGCCAAGGTCACACGGGTGGTAATGTGTCAATTAGCATTTATTAAGCTCCTGCCACGTGCTTGGCATGGTGCTAATAGCTGGGGATACAAAGAAAAGAAAAAAGCAGTTCCCTGCTCTCAAGAAACTCTCAGTTTAATGGAAGATGGACATGCAAGGATTTGCATACCTAGACTACAACTCCATCCCTCTTCATCAGCCTACTCATTTCTGTTTGTGTCCTATCCCCCAAGCGGGGTGCGGGGGTGGCGGAGAGCTCCATGAAAACATGTGTTATCTAAACTTTGTTGCCACCGGAGTCTACAGAGTAGCCACTTAATAAATGTTTGTTGGGTTAAATCTAATCCCACAGTAAACAATTCCAACGCAATGTCTATAAGGACAAACCTTTGATTGGGCCTCAACCACACTCACGAACGAGAGGCGGTGGGCTCGGGAGGCTCCCAGGTCAGTGACCTTGGCTGCTGGAGCTTGGCATGGAAAAGATGGGGCGCCACAGCTGGAATGAGGAGCAGACGGGAGAGGAAGGAGGCGTGTCTGCAGCTGGGAGGGGTAGAGAGGTGATTGCAAGGGGGAGGAGCAGTCACGGAGAGGAGGAGACCAGGAAAGAAGGAAGAGGGTGGAGGGAACAGGAGATAAGGAAATTGGGAGAGTCCGGAGGCAACCGAGAAAGGGGGAGAGGGGAGGTCTAGTAAGCGGAGGAGGAAGAAGGAAGGAAGGAAAGGAAGTCCCGCGGAGAGGAGGGACCTGGAGGAGTGGACGGAACTCGGAGTAGAGAGCCAGAGAGGAAGGGAGGCGTTTACCCTGGAAGGGAGGGAAGGAGGAGGGAGGAGAGGAGGTCCTTAGCTCTGCCTGGCATCTTCCCTTCCTGCCTCCTCAGCTCCCCAGCCAGAGAGGGAGAGGCACAGGCAGAGGGCGGCCGGAGCGTGGCGGAGGCGTGGAGGGACAGGGGCTGCCGGGCGGTGGGCGAGCCAAGCCAGGCCAAGGGTCCGTGGCCATGGCCTCTATGGCGGCGGCGATTGCAGCCTCCCGCACGGCGGTCATGAACGGGAACCGGCCGCTGGACGACAAGGAGCGGAAGCGCTTTACCTACTTCTCCTCGCTGAGCCCCATGGCCAGGAAGATCATGCAAGACAAGGAGAAGATCCGCGAGAAGTACGGGCCCGAGTGGGAGCGGCTGCCCCCCAAGCAGCAGGACGAGATCATCGACAAGTGCATGGTGGAGCCCCACATCCAGGCCCGCTACGCCGCACACCGCGCCGCCGGGGCCTCCCGGGACCAGACCCCCTCCTGCTACCCCAACCTGCGGGTGCCCACGGGCCAGAAGATCGTGCACTTCGGAGACGAGGTAACGGGGGAGCTCGCCCCGGGACCAGGAGGGAGGAGGTGGGACTAGGGACACGCCCGGGGGTGGGGATGGGGGGCTGCAGGTGTGCTTGCATTCCGCTGCCTAGAGCCCTATCCCCAAACCCCTAAATCCTCCCCAGTCAGGTCAGAACCCTTACTCTGTGGTGGTCTTTGTTACCTGCCCCAGGTTCACTGGGGACCGGCTAGGAAAAGGCTTCCCAGAATAAGGCAGAAGCTGAAATCTGACCGGCAGGAGAGACTGTACCCAGAGAAAGAGGAGAGAATACATCCACCCAGACTCAGGCTCCGGGGTCCTGGACTGGGAGGGAACCTTTGTAAAGATCGTTCATATATTTTCTCTGCCTCCAGCAGGAGATACCTGAAAAATAATAGATCTGACCATCAGGGGGGTTTCCTTATATACTACCTTAATTGAAAGCATCTTCTCATTCTTGGTAAACTGGGGAAAGGAATTGACAGGGTAGAAATTGTCTACCAGTGTACAAGCTGATGAGAAAAGATTTAAAAAAACAATAAAAGCATTATGTACAAGTTACTGTTTGGGACAAACATCATGTCCCCGGGTTATCAACTGAAACACCAAGGTATGGTTAGTTTAACTCCCCCCTCCCAATTTAAATGCCCTCTTCTAAGATAGCAGAATAAAGCTTTTTGACCTACGATCGATCCTCCAGTCAAATTGTATGCAGTTATCTATGATAAGGGGCAAGTAACCTTTGAAAACAAAAAGAGAAAAATGGGAACTAATAGTCACCAAAGCCCCGAGCACTTAGTACAGAAAACCACCTGCCCTTTTGTGGCTTGGAAATATATGCTGGCCATAGACTCTGACCCAGTAGGCTTGGGTATCAGACAGCGGCAGGAGCATCTGTCCCATGATCACTTAATCACTTAGGCTAAAATCGTCAAAAGTATAATAGAAGAGCAGTACATAAGCTATCAGGTATGGGAGTTGGAGCCAGTATGTGTTGAGCTAGGAAGATGCTGTCTCCTGAAGTCATTCACCTTAAGAGAGAAGTTTAAATCCAATTTATGTGGTTGTGGCATTTATTCCTGTAAAATAGTCTCATTTTAGTGAAAGGAAAGTGTGAAAACATAGGCATTTACTGCCAACACTACCTTATTCTGGAAGAATTAAAAGAAAATTCTCCATTGAGCTTTAAGCTGTCACAGTTTTGCCAGGAAAAAATGGGTGAAGCAAAAAGCAAGCCAAAAGTATAGGGTGGTTTTTTTTTTTTTTATTCCTACTCAGAAAAGTCTTCAGTGTGAAGATAGGTGTCTCTATGCACACATGGTGCTGTACCTGATTGCACAGACTTGGACTATGGAAAAGTAAGCACTAGCATCTTTTGGAAGACTTATGAATACATGAATAAGAGGTGAAATGAATGTTTTTAGAAATGTACATCTTGAAAAATAACTAAATATTTTCCCATTTCAGACTACGTATACTTTGTGTATCTACATGTCAAAATAGACATATACATATACATGGTACATAATCTCTTTCACAAAACCAGCCAAATTATTTTCTTTCTCTCCCTGGAGACTTTTGGTCAGATGCCAAGTTAAACTGCACCTAAACTTATATCTTTAATGAGATTTAAAAGCAAATGGAACTAGAATTAGCCCTGGCTGTCCATATAATTCTGCAGAAGTACACCAGCTTTCTGTTTCAAAGCTTATTCTTGCCTTTTCAAAAATGGCTGCTAATATGGATTCTGTGCTGTGACAAGCATAGGAATATGCCAGAAAAATCTCAGCACAGAAGTTGTGAAGGATACAGGCTAAATTTTACCCTTTAGGGTACTTTGGGGGATTATGTGGTATACTACAGTTTAACAAGTTTAGGATATTTGACACTCATCCCAGTGGGCTGGATAGGCCCCTTCAGGAAGAACCCTAAAAATATAAGTTGGAAATAGACCAACTCCAGTGGAATTGCTTCTGCCTCAGGTGATCTTCTATACACTAGGGCCTATGGCAAATTCTTGGTCATGGCCAAGAAGTTAAAGGGGGGAGGTGTTGGAACAATTAAGAGTTGAGAGTTGAATGCAAGAGGGAACACAGGAACTGGTTTGTCTGCTTTGGGGGAGGGGGTCCCAGGTTTGAAACAATTACAGGTTAGAACATGTTCTGCCATACCTGCTATTGAACTGTAAACCCCCCACCTGCAGCCTGGTCTCAGGAACCCCAGACTATGAGTTAGGTGTTGCCCATTTCACTGACAATGTTTACTGGTGACTTGGCCAACCTGCAACAACCCTGTTTCATCCTGGACTTCTCATTCCCTATAGTAGAAGGTCTTGGCATCCCCTAAGGGTATAACGAATTGTCAGGGATTGAAATTTATGTCAACTTCACAAACTCTTGAAGCCCCAGGTGCATTTTGAATCTTTTTTTTTTTTTTAATACAGCTATCTAGGGACCTGAAAGTTTTCCTGGTTCTGTTTTTAGTTTCACCATTGCCTTGCTGAACGTTTTCTATACATTATGGTAGCTCAGTAAAAAGTGTCCACTAATAACCTTGCCCTTTAGTCTGTAGCAGTTAACTTTTTGTATTACATGGACTCTTACTTTCTTAGTAGCCAATCTAACAAGGATTTCCTGAAGCTTTCATATCATAGCATGGTTTGGTTTTTGTGATTGTGAAGATGCTTTCTTTGGGGCCAACGCTGTAGTGAGAAATTCGAAGTGCATTATCAGAAGAATCTTAACAGAGTGACTCCTCCTATCATGTCTCAATTAGCTTGGTACTCTTGCAGTGTGAACACAAATTGTTAGTGAATCTTCCTTCAAGGAGTCAGGCATTTTTGTTTTGAAAGGTTTCATGGTATACCTCATTTTTCCTTCCCTGCTGTCTATCATGCGATGAGCAATAGAACAAGACCTTTAAAAAGAACACTAGAGCTTGTTGACTCATTCTACTCTGATACCTGATTTGTGGTGACCTTGATAAACTGCTCAGAAATAATACTATTGTAAGATGTGGCAGTTGTCATTCTTGGCTTCTAGCAACACAGGCTTGATGGATGGTTATTTTTCCTACTTGATAGCATAGTGACTCACTCTTTACTTGCCTCTTCCCTTGGTTTCCCATCTTCCCACAAACTCACCCAAACTTAGCAGTTTGGTGCCATTGTGTAAGTTTTTGATGACACTGGCATGGATGTTCTTGTAGGAAATGTTTTTTTTAAGAACTTATGGTCAAATAGTTGCTTTTCACAATATCCCATGAGAAGTAATCTTTGACTTCTAGCTCTTAAGTCCTAGATCCCTGAAATCTGGTGCTATTTCTCATGCTTCTACAGGAAGCCCACTATCTGTGAGTTTTAGCTTGGTGCTGCTCTTAGACTGTCTGTAAAATATCTGAAAACAAAGGGAAATGGCATCCCCATCTCTGCCCTTGATGAGCATCTTGATTTATTTCAATTCAGAAGACATTTATTGAATGCCTCCTATTGGCAAGGCATTGTTCCAGCCACGGGAGATGAAAAACAAAATAGTTCTAACCCTTGAAAAATTTGCATTGTAACAGGCAACATGCCATGTACCCAGATGAGTAAGGACAGGGTAATTTGAGAAAGAACTCTACCAAGTGGGAATGGGAACACGGAGAGGATCAGCAAAGGTCCAGTAAGCCGAGCCTTGAAGGGAGACATAGGAGAATGAAATGTGGAGGAAGAAACAAAAGGTTACAAAAATGTGGAGATGTGAGATGGAATATCAGATTTTGGGGATAGCCAATAAGCCAATTTGTCTAGAAGGTGTGTTGAAAGGTAGTACTAGGAAATAAAGACTGGAAGGGTAGTTTGAAGCCAAATTCGGGAGCAAGCTCTGCCTCTTCCCAACTCCTGAATACATATTAAGCCTTCCCACATGATATTTTAAAGAATGTCAATTTGAGGTCAGTAGGGATGGGAAACCCACCGCAGCCTCAATCATGTATCCTCAACCCATTTCATTTTGGAGTTCTATTCCATATACTATTATTATCGTACCTAATAGGATGCCTTATAGTAGGCCCTCAGTAAATATTTGTGGGTTTTCCTCTCCATTGTAGAGTGAAAAGAGCACCAGCCTTAGAAAACCTGATTTCAGAGCTTGACCCAGACACTTAGTAGTTTTGTAGCTTGGAAAGGTCACCTAATCACTTTTAGCCGCAGGTTTTTCACCTGTCATTTGGGGCCAATAACACTTGCCTTACCTGTCTCACAGGGTGAGTCTGAAGAGCATATGAGATAATTGTATGGAAATTGTTTGTAAACCTTTAAAATACTATATAAATGGCAGGGTTGTGGGGGTTGGTTTGTTTGGGTTTTTTTTGGTAACACTAATTTGAACGTTTTGCTTCTTGAAGTAAGACCCATAATAACATATAATCCCTTCTCAAGTGTCCTTTTAAATATTCCTAATAATCTGAATGTTTAACTCCTGGTAACCAGATCTATAACAACACACAAGTCTTTCACTTTGTCTTGTCTCCAGGTTTTTGCCAAGGGCTTGAAATCATCTGAATTTTGTGCTTTGATGCCATTGTATTTTGGAGATGGAATATATAATTATGATGCCCATCTTCTCTTTGGTGGATTCATTTTCCAGAAAAGATTCCAGGAGAGATGTTAACTTTCCTTCTCTTTGTCTTGGATAGTAGGCTTTGACTGCTGGTACTACCTTGAAAGGTCATCCTGAAAAGATTCCATTGAGTTCCAAGGCTTTTGTGGTATCTCTCCTCATTGTGCCTCAAACAAGAAAAGGTAGAATACTTCTAGATTCACATACTGTCCTCTTTCTTTCCCCTCTCCCTCCTCCCTGAGAAGTCATTTTCATTTGAATTGTTTGTGCAGTCAATGTTGAGTAATAGTGACACCTGAACTGACTGGCATCCTTAAAAAATATACTCTGAGAGCTGAGCACGTATTCAGCAGGTGGGAAGAGGAGATTACTAAAGGCAGACAGGGTGATATCTTCCCTTTTTGTTTGGAGACACTATACAGACAGGCTCATTAATCTGCACAGCTCTCTAGGGGAGAGAGGTGGCTTGTTGACTGCCAAGAGACAGAGGTGCAGACAAATTAAGTGACTTGTTCCCTACCACACAGGGAATGAGTAGCAGGGCTGGAGATAGTGTTAAATCTTATGTTTCTCTCTCCACAAAACCGTAGTGTCTTTCTCAGTACGATTAAAAAGTTTTTGATACATGTATTCAGAAAACTTTCACTAAAGGCCATTCATTGTTCTTCAATACATTAATACATTGCTTTTCTTAAAATATATGTATATGAATAGCACACACACACACACGTACACACACGCACGCACACACACACCAAGCAGACCAATTTGTCATCATAAAAACTTTCCCTTTATCTCCCTTTCTCCCCTCTTTACCCTCCTTTTCCCCTTGCTCTTTATCCCCCTTTTCTTCTTCTCTTTCTCCATTTTCCCTTGTGCAGTGGAGGTGTGGGAAACCTTTCGGTAAAACTGAGGATTTGTATTTGTTATGATCTATAGAGATACAAGATCCTATTTTTTTTTATTCACGGTGTTGTTCCCTTATGGATTAAAATATTAGTGGTACATTTTTGCTGTTGCAGCTATAGGTTTGCTTATCCAGTTATGGAAATTCTCTTACCTCAGCAAGGCTAAATATATTGCAGGCCCAAGGGAAGAACAAAGATGCATTTTTTAAAGTATAGGTAACAATCCCTAAACAGGCATTTGTTGCAGAACACGTTGTAATCATTCCATTTCGTCTTACAGATACACGAACTGTTTTCAAAATGTAAAAACAAATATAGCAGGGGAACTGTGTTTAGTGAATACATTGGTGCTTTGGGAGACCAGGTCATTTTCCTACCATGTTTCTACTTTGGAGTGCTGTGCAATCACTCAGTAATTAAGCCTTGCATTTAGCTGGTCAAACGACTTTACCTCTGAAACACAGGAGCCTGTACTGTAGATAGCACATGGAATTGTGAGCTCCGGTTCCTGCTTTGACCAGAATTTTCCAAGATGCTTATGTCCCTCTCTACCACATTCTAGGTAGACTGGGGTATTTCTCAATATTTTTTCTTATCTCTATAATTAAAATACTATATTTAATAAGTCAGTAATAAAATAGTTACATAGCACTTTAAAGTTTACAAAGCAATCTGCAAAAAAAGCATATAGTGCATGTATGTAGGTATGTACATGTGTATAGTACATGTATGTAAGTATGAGAGTTGTAGTATGAGTATGTAGTCTTGTGATTTTGATGGAGAAGGGAGCTTCTTATGTGGAGCCTACCTCCACCAATGCAGATCTGCCTGTGAATTAGTAGAACATAGGATTATAGACTTAGAAGCCTGGACTCTTGAATCACTTTTATTTTCTTATACATTTAGTATATACAGTAGACCAAAGAGTACAATCTATTTTAATCTTTTTGTTAGTGTTATTGTTAAAGACCATATAACTGATTTAGTCTAGTTCAATTATTTTACAAACAAAGATACTAAAGTCCAGAGAAGTGATTTGAATTTTCTAGCATCTCACAGGGAATAAATAGTAGAGTTCAAATGTGAAACTAGGTCCTTTGACTTCAAATCCAATGCCCTTTTCATTGCACCATGGAGGTTAAGTGACTTGCCCTGGATCGCCCATTTAATGAATGTCTGAGATGGGATTTGAATCCAGGTCTTCTGAGTCCAACACTCCATCTACTACTATCCCACACTACTATAACTGCCACAGTATAGATAAAGAAATTGAGGCCCAGAGATGAAATGACTTGTCCAAGGTTGCCCAGGTAGTACATTTGAAGCTGGATTTGAGTCCAGGACGTCTTGACCTGAAGTCCCAGCACTCCATTCATTGAGCCATCTGCATATAGAGAGCAGGTATACTTTACAGATGAGGAAACTGAATCTTGTAGGAGGTAACATCAGGTTGTTGCTCAGTTGTTTCAGTCACATCTGACTCTTGTGATACCATTTTGGGGGTTTTCTTGGCAAAGATACTGGAGTGGTTTGCCATCTCCTTCTCCAGTGAGATAGTAAATGGTGAGTAGCAGAGCTGGGATTTGGATCCTGATCCTCTGATGCCAAATCCAGGGCCGTTTCCATTGTGCCATGGCTCTTTTGATAACCCACAGTCAGCAGTACAGTCATAGTTGGATACTAGTGCATTCAACTTCAGTCCTTCCAGTAATGACCATAAAACAATACACAGTATTGAAACATCTTCTGATTTATGAAGAAAAGATGAAATTATATACAGAAGAGTGTTTCATTTATTGTATTCAGGCTCTAAAAAGTTGCCAGTTGGCATAGATTTGATGTAAATAGCAACTCTTATACAGAATACTCAACTAGCTTAATCGTTTCAGACCCAGCTCATGCTACATATGAAGTTTATTATATGAAGGTTTGTAATGGGCAGTTGAAAGTGTTGGTTAGGGGGTTGGGTGATCCCAGAATCTATTAAAGTGATTAAATAGATTATCACTGTGAAAGTGAATCAATCAATAAGTATTTATTTATGAAGCATTTACTATATGTTAGGCATTAGGCTAAGCTTTGAGAATACAAAGAAAGCTAAAACAGTCATTTCTCTCAAGGACCTTATATAGCAGTGGGGGAGATGACATGTAAATAACTGGGTATGCATAAAATATACATGTATCTATACATGCATGTATGTCTACATAGAAAACGTGTGTATATCTATATATACATATATTCATATGTGTGTATACACACATGGTGGAAGGTGATGTAAAAGGCGAAAGTAATGGCATCTGAAAACATTCTAGGAGGAAAGGTTACCTGTAGAAGGTGGGATTGAACTATCTTGAAAGAAACTAGAGAAACTCAGAGTCAGAAGTGAGAGTACAGAACAGTCTAGGTATGGGGGCCAAGTTGTGTAAAGATAGTGAGACCAGAGTTGGAGTATGATTCTAGGGAAGACAAGTGGAAGTAGTCCATTTTTGTGGCCCACAGCTGGATAGGCCACTCTTGTGGCCTACAGTTGGATTGTTGAGTGCATATACTCAAGTGTCCATCATAAGCATAAGTGCAACACAGTACAGGAGATACAGCAAACCTCTTGTGTAGTATAAGCAAGATTTGGGATGATATGATTGGGCAGGTGTTCTGATGAAAAGAGTTGCTATTTATTCAATATTGATTCAGAGGGGAGTAAAATGTAAGAAGACTGGAAATGTTGGGAAGGAGCCAAATTATAAGTGTCAAACAAAAGAGTTTAGATTTGATCCTGGAGGTAATAAGGAGTGATTGCAACTTATTAAGGAGAGTGGAGGTAAGGGAATCAGCCACTGTGATGAGTGGGATAGTGAATTGACTTGGGAGATGGAAAAGATTGCCTTGATACAGTGAGGACCCCTTTGAGGCATTTATTAGTAGGTCCAGCTTTTTGGAACTTTTCTTCAACTCTCAACAGCGCAGGAAGCAAAGGAAATGAAAGATGGTAGTCATCTAGGGTTGAACGTTGGCAAGGAATGATTAGCAACAAGAGGGGTCAAGGAATTTCAGAATATCAGATTGTGTAGAGTTGAGTTGAGTTGGTTCACCTAGGGGTCAAGATAAGGCAAGAAGGAGAGTATAACAAGTGCACATGTAGTGGCCATGGGAAAGAACAGAAAAAGAGTGAGGATTAAGGGAATGGAAGTCATGGTGAGGCCTAAGGAGAAAGTTAGGGGTCACAAGGGATAGGGAAAGATGAAATGATAACAGATCATGATCTGATAAAGGAATTTTGGAGGGGAAGTGGAACATGTGTGTGTTGGCAAGATCAAGTGTGTAGCTGAGGTAGAGTAGGTCATGGGAATTAAGTAGATTGATGGGGAATTTTGGGTATTTGAGAGGTATATATATATGTATACATATATATGAGAGATATATATACGTATACATATATATACAATATGTATATATTGGCATCTCTGTGTATGAGGGTAGGAGATGAGGAGGAGAAAGTAAATTAAATAATTCTTAAACCTCTAGAATTTGCTAGATACCTGCCCCCTGAATCTTGTGTTGGTTCATGAGCCAGCTCCTTTGATTAGTTGAACACTTTGAACCATAGGATTATTATTTTCCGTGCCAAAGATGGGAAGGGAAGGTAGGTAAAGCAAGTGTTGGCCAAAAATCCTTTTGTACTGAGTGTTAGAAAAAGATGAACATCAGTCCTTTGTTGAGATTATATATTTTAGGAATAACTTGCAACATCTAAAAGCATTTATTAAACACCTTTTTGTATACTAAGATGCTGCATGGAACATTAGACAGAGTCCTGATAATCCAGGAGCTTATTACTCCATACTAATATACTTGAATGCAGAGAAACTAAATTTGAACAGGGGGCAATGTGGTTAGTGGGAAGTGTCTGAGATTTAATCAGAAGACCTGGGTTTGGATCTTCTACTTACTAATAACATGACCTTTAGTCATTTTTCCTCTGTCTCAATTTCTCATCTGTAATGAGGGGGTTATAGAGGCAGACTAGCATTGTGGATAGGGCTTGGAATCAGGAAGCTTTGGATTCAAATTCCATCTCTGACACTTTGTGACCCTAGTGGGCACTCTGTTCAAGCAACTCTCTCAAATTGATCTAAGTCAGAGTAGTTTTTGATTAAGAAAGTTTTCATAAAAGAACTTCTACAGTAACATAGAGGATAGGTCTTAGGTGATTTCTGAATTCCTTTCTAGATAAAGGTCTTGTGAAGTATATAAAGATAAAAGATTATTTGCTTTGGAGTCAAGTAAAAGGTAAGTCTATCTTTGGAGCAGTGAGTGATGGAGGAGAATCCTAGAATTTCAAGTTTAATTTGGAGTGGTTGCTAGATCATCACTGTCCCCCACCAACCTCCTCAAAAATAGAATAAAAGTTTCTAAGAGTCACTCTAAAAAGTGTTTACAGGGCTCAAAATATTTCTACCTGTCTTTAATGGCTAATTCTGTTCTCTGCTCCTGTCTTGACTGATATGGGAGGCTTGTCTTTCAGCTGTGTCTTGCTTTGATAACCACTTGGTTCTTGGCCCATCTCTTTCTCTCAGGGGGGTTTTTGTTAGAGATTTCTGTGGATGTTCATTATCCACCAGGGAAGAAACTTTGTTGACTATCTTCAGTGTAGGTAGGGGGTGGATATCTTTCCAGTGGCCCTGGCAAAAAATGCTTTATGAATTGAAACAATTGCCCCACTGAGGCTTCATTTGAATTTTTGGAAGAAGATGTTGGTTGGTATTAGGTTCCCAGATAAGAGAGCAGTGTTAAAGGCTGCTGGCATTTCAGAAGAAAAGGTATTTTACGTGAAAGGAAGAGAGAGAGAGGAGAGGAGAGGTAAGAAGAGAAGAATGAGAGAGTGAGCAGCAGCCCATCTGGGTTTCCTGACAATTTCTGTGGGAGAAGCTGGCAGTGCCTCCCCTCTGCATTGATCAGGCACCTCATTGTTAGACACTGTGTGTCTCAAATTCATTTCATTTGCCTCTTTTTCTCATTTTCTACTTCTCTCTCAGGCTCTCCTCCAGACTGATAATGAGTACTGTGTCACCAGTGTGTCAGAACTGTGTGCTCCTGTTCATTTCTACAATGGAGAAGTTATTTTCAGGTTGGCTGAGTTGTCCTCCTTTAGCACCTTTCCATGGTCCATTTATTTTTTCAAGGGAAACTTCAATCTCCTGAGAGTATTTAACAGCACCATAAAAAATGGGACATCAGCCACTCTAGCAGCCAGGGCAAAGTTGTTATTGGATGGGTTTGTTGCAGAAATACAGTTGTATTTTGGTTCAGTGGGAATTTCAGGTCTTGTGTGTGTGTGTGTTTGTGTGTGTTTGTGTGTGGTGCGTGCCACAGAATATGTGTAATTGGCTAGAGAAGAGTGTGCTTGGTGGCACACTGGTGTGCCTCCTGGTTCTGGTGGGATGCAAAAGAAAGATGCTATTGTGTGAGAAAGTATTTGCCACTCTGAAATTCTGATGCCATTTGTATCCAACTGCTGGGAGAGCCTGTTCTCTTGTGAAAGCTTTTTGTTGCTTGGGTCTGCAGCTGATGGCTGACATCAGATCATACTTTGGTTTGGTGTGTGTGGTTTTTAAAGTGCTGTATTATTTTTATGAGCACAGAATTGTAGAAAGCTGAGAAATCCACCCCTTTATTCAGTCTCTTGCAAGAATGAACAAATGACTTGACTCGGTTGGAGAAAGATGATTGTGCAGTGATGGGCCTTTGATGGGCCTGAGACTCTTGGCTAATGGGAATTGATATTACAAGCCCGCTGGCTGCCTCCCCACGTCTTTGTGCGAACTCCACAGGATTTACATCTGCTTTGTGGTATTTGACTGGCTTCAAAAATATCTGAACTAAAAGTCTTGATTTAATCTTTGTAGAACCTGAAGTGTTTCAAAATGTGTAATTTTGATTTTGGAAGAAGTTCATGTTTAAATAGCAGGAGGCTAGGAAGATTGTATTCCACTCTTCTCGTCTTTCTTTTGCCCTCCTTTAACTGATGAATAAATTCACTTGTAACCTTCATTGGTCTATTTACTAAGTCAGTAGAATTTTATTTACCAAGCCAGTGGAATTTTACAGTTCTAAGTAGAAGAAGCAAATTTCTTTTAAAAAAAACAAAACCAAATCCTCCCCCCCTTTAAAAATTGATTTAGTCAAATTGTTATTATAATCCCAGAGCTGGTATGTAATAATAGGTCCCATTTTATAGAGTCCTTTGAAGCATTTCCCTCCCAAGAACCCTGCAAGGCAGATAAGCAGGTAGTATTCTCACCATTTTACAGATGATAATAATAAAAACTAAGATTTAACTAATACTTTAAGGTCTACAAAGCTCTTTGCAAATATCTTGTTTGATCTGTGCAGCACCCTGGAAAGTAGGTGATTATCATTATTCGCATTTTACAGATGAGGAAATTGAGGCAGACAGAGATTAAGTGATGTGCCCAGATTCACATAGCTTGTAAGTGTCTAAAGCTCAAGTCTTCCTGACTGAAGGACTAGCACTCTCACCAGTGCACCACCAGATTAGGAAATGGTAGCTCAGAGCAGTTGGTTTGCTCAGGGTTGCACAGATCTGGAACTTAGACATTGATCTTTGCTTCAGTTTTCCCACCTGGAAAACTCATCCTGCTGCCTCAGTACTGCAGAGGAGAACTTGAAGAGTTTTGGAATCATAAAATCTTAGCGTTGGAAGGGACTTGAGAAATCATTTAACCTGACTTCCTGCCTAATGTCGGAATGCTTTCTACAACATCCCAGTCTTGGCTTGAATGCTTCCAGTGATGGAAAATTCAGTATCTCACAAAGTAGCCCATTTCATTTTGGTAGGATCAGAATATGTGAGTTGAAAAATAGTTTGGGTTAATTGGAATCTTACGGCAAAGGCGGGGAGGGAGAGTGGCCAGTGTTCCTTTTTTTACTACTTAAGGTTGTGAATGTGTGATCATACTCCCTGAGCAACAGAAGACAAGGCATACATGTATAGAGTTTGATATTGGGTGTAAAGGATACTATGACATTAGCTTGACTTATGTAATGATACACATGATAATTAGGCATGTAATAATTAGGCATGGCTGATAAGCCATTCTAATCAAGGGCTGTAATTAGCATTACTTTTACACAGTCAAGCAAGGAATTTACTTTTTTCCTTTTTTAGACACTTCTCTAGGACATTTAAGCAGCCTCTATACTTAGTTTCGCCCCCAATACTATACACATCTCCCTCCCTCTCTCTCCCTCTCTCTCCCCTCCTTCTCTTCCTCCTCTTCCCTCTCTCCTGTCTCTCTGTGTATGTCTCTCTTGATTCTCCCAGTCTCTCTCTCTCCCTCTCTCCTTCCTCTCTCCCCCTCATCAAAACTCAGAGGTCTTTTTCTCCCCCCATCCTTTTTTTTTTCTATCCTACCTTAGAAGTCCTTAAACAGCAAATCCAACTACTTCTGGAGTTCCCCACCTCTTACCCTGAAGATCCAGCCCAAGGTGCCAAAGGGTATTAGGCAGCAGAAACTCCAAGGCTATGGATAGCTAGTCTGGTATAATCACCACATTACAAATGATTGGAGAGGCTGGAGAGACAATGGCTTGGAATGGGGAAAGGGCAAAATAAGAGTAGGCTCTGGAGCCTCAGCACCGAGGATTTTTGTATTGAAGGAAGAAAAGAGAAGATTGAGATATGAGGGATGGACTGAAGAAAGGAAACTAGCCAGTTTGGAGAATCTTTAAGCTGAACTAGGAGCTGGTCAACAAGCGCTCATACTTTCTGTGGTCCAGGTGCTGTGCTAAATGTTGGAGATGCAAATAAAGGCAAAAACATAGTCCTTGCCCTCAAGAAATTCATATTCTAATGAGGATGACATGCAAATGACTGTATGCAGTTGACCAGCATTTATCAAATGCCTACTGTGTGCTAGGCACTGTGCTATACTGGGGATACTTAGAAAAGTAAGAGATAGTCCCTTTTCTCTAAGACCAGTATAAAGTAAATGGGGGAAAGGCACTGGATGAAGAGCTGGGGAGTGAGCAGGGTAGGTAGGCCTCCTGCAGAAGGTGAGATTGCAGCTGTCTTGAAGGAAGCTGGGTAAATAAGGAGCTTGAGTTATGAGGAAGAACATTCTAGGTATGGGGGACAAGTAGTGAAAGTGCCTGGAGTTGGGAGATGGAGATTTTGAAGCTTCAGAGTCTGGCCCAGTGACTAGGAAAAGCCAACGACCACCTTAAATATTCTTTTGCCTCCATCAGGAGTGAACTCCAACGTGTGAAATGCATTCACAGTAATATGAAAATGACGAATACCAGGTCAGGATTTGATTCATATCAAATGGCTAAGGGAGGGAGAATAAATAGATACTTGGTTCCTGAAATGAGAAGAAGTAGGGGTAAAAATAACAGCTTTTTTTTTTTAAACCAGTAGTACAGTATGGCCTTTTTCCCTTTTTCTGTCCTGTATATTAACTTTCATAGTCTCAATTCCTTTCATGATCCTGACTCTAAGTCCTCTAAGTCCTTAAGCCTGTGCTGGTGAAACCTAAAGCTAGGACCAAATTAGTTGGAGTATGTGGGGGAAATATAATCTCATGGACTTTCTTCCAGATTCCTTAAGCAGGCAGATCATCTGTTTTACAGACTGGGGCAGTGATGGTTGAAGGAATGAATGACAGCCAAACCGTTCAGCCTCGTCATTGGGTTTTCTGAGTCAGGTACCACCAATCTCTGGCCATTGTTCTCTCTCAAGTCTTGATTTTTCCCGAGATAGATGCTGCTCCCACTCCCTGGGATTTACAATGCACAACAGGCTAAGGTTCCATGACTAGAGGACCCAGACTTTCCAAGCGAATACCTCCCCTGAACAAAACAGACCTGAGATAGAAAAATTTAAAAAAAATTTAAAAAGATAATTCTTATTCTTATTTCTTATTTAAAAGACAATTATATCTATCCTTATTATTCTTTTCAATTTAACTAACATCTATTAAGCAGCCATTATTTATAATCATTCCATAAGCATTTATTTTTATATTTACATAATATATACAAGTGAACCCTCTGTGGTGAACTTTTGGGAGGGACATGGATGAGAAATACATGAAATGGTCAGGATGAATGGGCTGCAATCTGTGTTGCTAGAGGGGACTCCAGAAATGACAAGATAAAAAAATCACACATCCATATCCCCAGCTCATCCATGGCTGCCCATTCTGTGCAGCTCTTGTCCGTGGCCTCTCAAAAGGGAGGTGTGCCACAAGGGGTTCATCTATCCGTACCCTTGTAAACATATAAACAAATGCTTGATGGTTGATTAGTCCTACATAAATTTTTTTAAAAAAAATGTTAGTTGAACTTAAAAAGATGATAAAATTACACATTTTGGAGCCATTTTCCCCCATTTCTCAGGTCTGTTTCAAAGAGGGGTATCCTCTTGGATATTTTGTGTATTTTTGTTACATTAGTAAGAAATGATACACAGCTGAGTTCGCAGAAATCATTTTCATTTTGGGCGTGAGGTGGAGGGAGAATGTGGTGCCAAGGAAAGCTATTTCAGTGGAGAAGGTGGTACCCGAGTTCATTCTTTCAGGAAGAGAGTAGTTTCTACAGAAAAAGATGAGGTGGAGTCTGTTGAATTAACCAGAGATGGAGTAAGCAAATAACTGGAGATGAGAGAGAGCTCAAGAAAATACCCAAACATCTTAGTCCCCCTGAGATGGGAAGGAGTGATATGAAACAAGGCTAGAATGGTAATGTGGAGCCAGATTACAGAGGGCCTTAATTGCCAGTGTCATGAATTAATTTTTATTTGTTATACAATGGAGAGTCATTGACTTTTTTTTTTTTGGAGTGGAAGAGTAGAGTGATCAGAGTTTATGTTAGAAGATTATTCATCAGTGTGAAGGATGGGTTGGAGAGAGAATATATCTAATAAAAGTTTGATTTAGCATGGTTAGGGTAAAAGCAAAAAAGGACAGATAAAGGAACTGTCTTGAAGCTAGAAGCAACAGGATTTGGCAAATGATTGATTGGATGTCAGAGAAAAGATTAAAGTCACATTGAGATTAGGAGCCTGGGTGGTGGGAGGGTGATCAACAGAAATTTTAAAAGTTAGGGGAGGAGGTGGGGGGAAGATGATAAATTGAATTTTGCATGTATTTAGTTTGAGTTGTTGGAATATATGGATAGAGGGACTGATCTGGGAGCTTTGGTGAGAGGTTGTAAATGGAGATAGGGGTTTGGGAACTACTCACATACAGATGATAATTGAAGGAATGGGAGTGGATGAGATCACCAAAGGAAAGAGAGTAAGGAGAAATTGACATTAAAAGAGTAAAACACTCTCAACATCTTGTCAATAGTGGCTGTGTGCTGAGTTTGCCTCTGTTTGAACAGCTCTATAGGTGACCAGCAGCTATAACAGACCAAGACCATCAAGATCTTATTAAGTTGAACTTTTTAAATTTGGTGGATCAAGGAAAATGATAGAGCAGTCAATATTTAAGAAAGACTTCTTCAAGTATGGATAGTATTAATGTACTCATTAAAAAATTGGGAGTATATAGTCCAGAGCTCGCATACTGCATGTTCCATGAATTTAGGGACCACATGGTGATTAATCATTATAATTCTCTCAGAGCATCTAGCGCAGCCCTGTGCCCATAGTAGGCACTTAATGTTTAATAGAAGTGTGCACAAAACTGATTGTCACCAAAGACTGGTGTTTAGCTTAGTAGATCCATGTTCGTCTAGTGGATACGACAGTGATGATATTCCATCTGTGTCATTCTTGCGCCCCATTTTTTTTTATTAGTGACTTAAATAATGTGATACAGAGTGTAGTCATAAAAGTAAGGTTAATGAAAGGGTAGAGATAAGAAAGAGATAGTTAACGTATTGAAAGAGAAAAAAGTAATTGAAAAGTAACATTGCTGAGTTGAAGTAGTAACAGGATTAAGGTTAATGAGAACAAATATATTATTGCACACCTGGGAGGAAAACAAACTGAAAATATAAGGTGAAGAACTAGAATGGTAAGTGGAAAGGCCAACAGTCAGGAGACTTGGGTCCTGTTCTTGATTGGTCAAAGTTACTTACTATCATTATCTGTCTGAAATAGTTGGACAAAGTCATCTCTCCTGAACTCAACTACTGTAATTTTATAAAGCACAGTATAGTGGCCAAAGTGCTAGATTTGATGTTAGAGGTGTGTGGCTCTGTCCTTGGCAAAGTTTCTTAACTTCCTTGTTCTCAGTTTCATGACTTGTAAGATGAGGAGTTTGGATAAGAGGATCTTTAAGAGCTCTTCCAGCTCTCAGTTGATGACCTTGTGACCTGTGTTCAGCACTAGCAGAAGAGGAGACCACCTGAGAAAGGCCAAAGAAGAAGAATACTGAGTACTAAATTAACTTCCTCTGCTTCACAGTTTTGGGTAGGGCTGACTGTTTACTTGAGCTGTGCATGGACAAATCATTTGGCAGCTGGCTTAGCAGAAACACAATTGACTAGGTCACTGGGAGATCTCATAGAGGACAGTGCTCCTCAGCCTCATTGCCCATTCAGACCAATTTCTGGGATTTCTCATCTACCCTTTTTCTGCCCTCATTTGGGTTTCCATTGAGAGCAGAGCCAAAGAAATAACAGGTGTGATTCTAGGATCATAAATCTCCATCTCAAAGAGATTTAAGCGCCTACTTAAATATAAACAATTAAGTATTTACTGTGTACTGGATGCCATTCTGGGTGCTGGGTGTGATGTATGGTAAAGGTAAGACTTTGTTCCAGCCTTCATGGATTTTATATTGGACCAAAGTGTGAGCACATGGTAACTTTTCATCGTCTCTTTTGTGTTCTGTTTAGCCCAGAAAATTAATTTCTAAACTCCTCTCACCCCTCTGAGTCTCTTTTATTAGGTGCATTGTTAAATGGATACTGCATTTATCAGTTTCATTAAAACTATACCCCCTTCCTGTAAAATCCTGGGGTAGTCATGTAACCCTTCAATTCAGTTGAAGGCAATAAGCAAACAAGCTTGACTCGATATCTAACGTGAAACAAGATTCTATGGTCAGAATATTGCAGTGAGGACAGCCCCAGAGACATGGTTTGTCCATGATTGGGTCATGGCTTTGGGTTTTGTAAGCCTGAGTTCAGATTTCATGCTTACTCTTGAATTTTTATTTCAGGATATAACTTGGCAGGATGAACACTCTGCCCCTTTCTCCTGGGAAACAAGGGTAAGTTGGATTCAGTTTTATTTTTACTTTTTAAAAGGATTGAGTAATTACATGTCTCTCTTTACAAGCTAACATTTGATGGCCTTAGAGGATGGTAGGACTTCTAGTCAGCCTACAGCTGACATGCCCATTGTTTGCAGAAAAGAAAAGGAAGGGTGGGGGAACTGTTAAGAGTTAGAAAACTATTATGGTGTGGTTTGGAGGCTTTTAAAAAAGCACATTAGAGATGAAAGCAATAGTTAATATGATCAGACTAGTTCCATTCTCTTGACTGGGGTAATAATCTGTCCTGGGGACAAGGGAACATGTCACGTGAGAATTCTGGGTGTGCTTCTCCTCCTCACATCTAAGTACTCAGCTCACATTCCCCATCTCTGGCCTCTAGGAGGACAAAATTCAGTGAAAGGCAGGGCATCTGCGAACAAGAGTTTTTGGATCTATGGATTAATATTTTGTTATGATTGAAATTAGGAAATTTGAGAAGAATTTCAATTTGGAGGGATATTTTAATGTGCTTCAAGATTAGTTAATGAATGACCCTTTGGGCTAGGATAGCTAGAGGAGAAGAGTTCAATTCAACAAACAATGAGTGCCTAAAGTGTGCCAGGCTCATAAAGAGGAAATCCCTAAGAATCAGTGGATTTTTTCATGTTGTAAAAGTGTATGATATTTTTCTTCCATCTGGGGAATAATTTTCTAACATGGATACTGTGGGTATGGGGGATACAAGGATTTACCTTTCTATAATCTCTCAAAAAGTGTTTTTAAAATACCTTCCATATACTAGGTACTGTGCTCAGTTCTGGGAATACAAAAATAAGAGATAGCCCCTGTTTTCAAGGAGTTCACAATCTAATGGTGGAGACAACTTCGAGACCTATTTTGTACAAACTACTATGCTGTCAAATATCCTGGGTAAATTGGAAATAATCACAGAGGGAAAGTACCAGAATTAAGGAGAATCAGAAAGGGCTTCTTATACAAGTTGGGATTTTGGGTGGGCTCTACAGAAGCTTTGTCGTACATAATCAAAGAGAGATCCAGAGTCACATCTACTCAGAATTTGAATGTGTGTGATTTTCTAAGACCCTGGGCAAGCCCCTCTGGTCCTATGGAATTGGTTCTTCATTTACCTTTTGGATACAGCAGGGTAATATTGGTCCCTTATTTAAGATTGGGTTGCCCTAGAAAACATTTGTCCCTTTCCTCAGTGATTAGTAGGATAGTAGTCTCTTCCCAGAGGGGAACTGTAGAGAACAGTAATGACAGCTGTTAGAGCCCTGACCCTTTTATTTTGAATGAAGTCACCAATCCAAATCAAGCACCAGTCTTGCTCATAGGATCATAGATCTAGGGCTAGAAAGGACCTCAGAAGCCATCTAGTCCAAGCTGCTTATTTTTCAGATGAGGAAATTGAAGCCCAGGGAAGTTAAGTGACTTGTCCAAGGTCATATTGACATTAAGCAACAGAGGCAAGATTTGAACTCAGGTTCTGTATCCCTAGAGCCAACGTTCTTTCCACTGTGCAAAGCTGCCTGGATGTTTTACCTGATGTTATGGGATCTTGTGAATCTCCCCAGCCTGCTCAGCAGCTATTGTTATAGATGCTAGCAAAGCACAAGGACAAGAAGAGTGTAAGGTGGTGTGTCTTTTTAAAAAGCATTTATAAGTACATCTGGGGTTTGAATCATGTTTTTCAATATAAGAGTATATGATATGATGGATTCCCACATGGACTTGGGAATTGAGATGTAGATTTTCATCCCAACTTTGCCTCTTACTTCTTCCTTGATCCATAGGCAACTTACTTTACTTTTCCTTCTTAGGGTGGGACTAGGTGATCTTTGAGGTCATTTCATCTCTTAAAAAAATGCTGACCATCTGTTTTTGATGAAAGCCTGTCTTCACAGACCTTTGAAATTGGGAGACTTAACATCTGTTCCTTTGTTTCTCCTTGTTCTCTGTCGGGGCCATAGAATTCATGGGATCAATTAATGTTTGGAGTCTCATAAAAGATCTTGGGCTTCTGACCTCATAGGATAGCTTAGTATCATGTTCCATTTGGTAGTCGCCAAATTACTGGTTTTCTCTGGGTTTTTCTGGGGACACATCTAAACATGTTGAGTAGTTAAGCATTCTCAAGGGCATTGGTGTGAGGTTCAAGTTCAGTTTTTATATGCATTCTTTCTTGGGCAGTTTTAAATTACAATTTAATTTTTAATCATTAGGATTGTCATTACTTGGGTTTTGTCACCCATGCTCCTTTACCTGAATTCCAGTACCAGAAATGTGTAGTAGAGAGATCTCACTTAGTAACTCAGAACCCATGGGTAAATCGCCTAACTTCTCTTAACCTCAGTTTTCTTATTTGTAAAATAGGGATGATAATAATACCCACCTATGTTGGGGTGGGTGGATGAGATGTGGGGATGAGATGACATTATTAAAGTGCGTTGCAAACCCAAAAGTACCATATAAATGTTAGTTATTACTAATTTCCCATAAGGGTTCCAGATGGATGAAGCATATGTAATACACAAACAAAAACCTAGGCTCCAAGAAAATGCTTAGTAAGGAAAAGCCCTATGTGTCAAATGTTCCTGCAGATTAAAAATTGAGGAGTCATTTTATCCTATGACATTTACCATTATTGGCTTTTCCTGATGGCTTTGAGGGGCATATAGCAATAGCTCACATTTCTAGGTTTGGTAGCACTTCAGCTCTGTTATCTCTTTTGATCCATATGACAACCCTGTGAAGCACAAAGCATAGGTATTATTATCTCCATTTGTTTTTGGATGACAATACTGAGGCTCTAGTTAAGTGACTTCCTTTGAGTCACATGGCTATTAAGTGGTGGTGGTGGGGGGGGGGGGGCTGAATTTGAGCCCAGGTCCTCCAGCTCTAAGTCCAGAGCTCTTTCCACAATTCCATGTTTATCTGATTCAGCAATTCAATTCTACATGGTTGTATTAAACAGCTACCATACACTAGACACTATGGTAGGTGCAGGAAATATAAAGACACACAAGGAGTACAAAGACAAAACTGAAAAAGTTCTTGCCCTCAAGGAGCTTATTTCTTCCAGGGAGGAATGTATATAGATAAATAATATCAGAATGTATATAGATAAATAATATCAAAATATTTGCAGAGTATCTGTTGGATGGATAAATTCAGGCAAATATGTTCATTATGGGGATATGACCTCATCCTAGCAAGCATATCTTTCTTCTGCCTTTAATAGTGACTTAGGACCTTATTGGTCTAAAAAGAAATTGTAAGCATCTACTTTTACCTGCCAATGGGATTCTGTCAGACATGCTCAGAGTATTGTACTTATGAACTTTGCTGCAAATTACAGCTGAGAGAGAGAGAGAGAGAGAGAGAGAGAGAGAGAGAGTCAGTTGGGGTGGGAAGTGGGAGGGTGAAGATCAGTGTTCCTGTCTTGAGAAGGTAAGGGATACCATCTGGAGGATCTCTCAGACACAGCCGTTGGTGACCTCTGCTCCTCAATGAGAAAAAAGGCTCCTGTATCCACCTGACATCTGCAGAAGGAATACTAGGCATAGATTAATTAATTGCATTAATATTTCTCCAAGGTTCCAAATACTCCTCTGAAGAACTAAGAAATTCTTGTTTCCTATGTGCTTTATGTAGAGATATGAAATAAATGTCCCTATGCATTGGTTCCTCTACAGCCTTTGGGAATAAACTTGACATTACTTTCTCTATCCTCCCATCAAATAGCTCTCCAAAGCAATGCCAGATGATTTGGGGAGGCAGCATGGTACAGTAGAAAAAGCACTGTCTCACTAGTTAAAGGAGCAGTGTTCAAATCACATCCCTGATATTTATTAGCCGAGTGATTCTGGGCAAGTCACTTATTTTGCTCAATTATAAAATGAAGAGGTTAGCCCAGGTGGTCTCTGAGGTCCCGTGTGGTTCTATATCTATGGTCCTATATCATGGAAACATCAGGAGACAGAATGAAAAGGTTTTTTTTTTCTCTTACATGTCTTTCCACAGGAAAACAGCAAAAATGCCCTAAAACCTGAGTACTTTCTTCACATGTCCCGTGGAAGTAGCTGACCTCCCCAAAATTACCTTGTTAAATGTCCCCTAATCAGCCGTTAGTGGGATGGTACATTACTTCTATTATTAACTTGGTGCAAATGACATTCCAGTACAAGAATTGTGGCTCACTGAGGTTGCTGCTGATTCAGGCCTGGATTGGTGTGGTTGGGCAAAGGAAAATAGCTAGATAAAGAAGATTTCAAGCTTTTGGCCTTGAAAACAAATAAAGCTAATGCATTCCAGGATGGATTTCACTTTGTGCTAATGCCAGCCAGCTAAGGTTCATGGGTTCTGAAGCCAACATAAAGTGAGAGAAGTGACCAAAGTCCTATTGCTAGGCAGCGTCTGGTTGATTTGATTGTCATAGAGATGTAGCCTTTGTTTCTCCCTTGGCAGAATTCTATTTCCCTTCTCTCCAGTCTGTCTTTCCTGATCATCCTTTGCATTGCTGCCAGACTTCCATTCCTTTTGTATAAATATGACCAGGTCACTCCTTTGATCAAAACCCTCTGATAATTCTGTTGCTTACTGAGTGAAATACAAATATTTTATTTTAGCATTCAAGGCCCTCAAAATCTGGCACCATCCTTCCTTTCTAGGCTTCTATTGCACTCTATCCCTTTCATGAATTCCACATTGCAGTTACACTCTCCCCCCAAATTCTACTCAACTCAAGTCCCATCTTCTGCAGTGTCCTTAGGTACTATGGCTTTTTCCTTCCATGTTACCTTCCATCTACTCAGTATATCTCTGAATTAGTTGTTTACATGTTGTTTCCTCTGTCAGAATGTGTACTTCTTGATGCCAGAGCCTGAATTTGCCCTTCTTTGTATCTCCAGTGCTTACCATAGTGTCTAACACAAGCTTGATGAATGCTTACTGACCAACCTACCCTACACTTTTTTACCTTGCTTCTGTTTACATCATCTCTGTCCCTAGAATACTCCTTCCTTCCCTACTCTACTTCCTGCCCCTGCCATCTGTCAAAAGCACTCTTACTTATCCTTTAAAACCCAACTCAAACTATCACCTTCAGGAAGTTATCCTTAATCTCCCAGCTATTAAACCCTTTCTCTCATGAGCCCCTTCCCATAGTAGTTATGTACATTTTTAGTTAGTGTTTCACTGTAATTGTAATGATTTACATGTGTGCGTGCCAAGTTTTCTGTTACTTGGTAGGAGCCTGTATCTTTTGTAAACATTTTATAATAATAACTCATATTTATATAATACTTAAAGGTTTACAAAACACTTTTGCCCACGATCACTCTATGATACAAAGAGAGCAAATATCATTCCCATTTTTACAGATGAGAAAACTAAGTGACTTTCCCAGGCTTTTACAGGTTCCTAAGATTGTCTAGGTTGTGATGTTCAAAAAGTTCTAGAGATGTGGTTTCTGGGTAATTAATCCATATATTAATAATAATTAATATGTAACACAAAAGAATTGATAATTTAAAATAATAAAAATAAAAATAATTTTGTTAGTCAAGTGGTGTTCTTGAATGCCAATGACCCCTCATGGCAGTGGGCTCACAGTTTATGTGCCCTTGGAAGAGTGGATGTTTCTGAGGGTGGCACTCAACTCTGGTTAACAATTAATGAGAGAAGAAATAATACAATGAGAGGTGGGCTATATTATATTGAGGGTCTTGAGGTATGTGAAACTGAATACCCAAATCTTGGCCATAGAGACTTATTAATTTCCATATCACCCGTCTGACAAAGGGAAGAATCCACATTTTCCCAGACCTATCTGATTAAACACAGTAAGCAAGAATCTACCTATTTGTCTAAGCTTAGAATATCTTTTACTGTCTTTGATTAGATCTTAGCCATCCTGACTGGGTAAGTCTTTGAGAAAGATTTCCCATACTGATTTCTGGATGAGGAAATAGAAAAGGGGAAAAACCTTGATTCTGATTCAGTAATTAGTTATTAATACAAGAGTAAAATAATAATTTCTTTCAAGGTCTTGAATTCAGATCTTCTAACTCCAAAGAATGGTGATTCTCTCTCTTCTACAACACTGCCCCCAACTCATGTTCTCTGCACACTATGTGTTTCATGCATGTTTATAAAACTGAACAGATCTCAACTGTGCAGAGAAACTTGTTTTAATAATAGTGGGGGGGGGGCAGCATCATAACCTAATCTTTTTAGATCAAAACTCCCCATTTCAGAGGTACAAACTAGCCCTTATAGTCAGGTTGATATGGGTCCTTTATGAAACAAAAATGAGAAGGGATTGATAGGGAGGAATCTATCCCATCCCTTCCATTCCAGTCCCTACTCAAGCTGTGGAAACTCTAAAAATCCCAATTGTCTACAAGGTCGCCCTTCATCAAAATCCCTCTTCCCATCTTTCTCTGTATTCATTAAGTACCAGTAACTTCAACCAGGGCTGCCGCCTGAAGGTTGCCAATGTCTCCAAACTTGAAAATTGAATGATGCCAGTTTTAAAAGTTGTCATCATTTACTTCAAACAGTAGGATAGTTGTATCAGTAATGATGGAGAAACTCTGATCCCCATTTCTAAGACTGGGACTATTCAAACAGAACTTTAGAACACCCCCCCCCCCCCGCTTTTCTAGTTATTTATTTGACAAATCCCTTTATCTCCCTTGACCTCAGTTTCCTCATCTTTAAAATGAAGGTGTTAGAATAGATGGCCTCAGAGATCTTCAACTCCAGATCTATGAGCCTATGGTCTTGGGACACTTACACAAGTAGTTGCTCCATTTACATCTTCCCATTTGCCACTTTTATGTGATCGAGACCACTGATTCTAGTGTGGCTTAAAGCCATGGGTAACTAGCCTTTTTTTAGGGATAGAACAGTTCATAGAGGTTTTTAGAAGATCATTTGTCATTAGAACTAGAAAGAACCTTAGAGGTTACAGAATTTCAGAGTTGGAAGGGACCTTAGCATTCTAGTCCAACCCAAACCCCTCAAATAGTGCCTTCTATGACATACCCAGTTCAGGATTGCCTAGCATCTACTTAAAGACTTTTGATGTGGGATAACCTGCCACCTCTTGAGGCAGCCTGTTCCAGTTGCGGATACTTCTCATTGTTAGGACATTGACCCTGATAGCAAGCTTAAATTTGCCTCTGAAAATTCTGCTCTTTGTTCTAGTTGAGCCTTTTGGACCCAAACTGATCATTTAGTTCTAGTGCCTGGGAAACTGATACCTAAGAGATTGGCTTACCCAAGGCTGCATAGTTATTGTCAGAGAACGAGAACTGATGTTCAGGCTTGATTGCTTTAGATATATCTCAGTGAAGGTGATCTCTCACATACTTATTAAATTGTCGTTTCACATGCTTCATTCAGATTGGCACACTACTTGATATGCAGAAATAGTGATTGAATTTAATAAGTTACATAAATTAATGCTACACGAACCTGTTTGCCTCAGTTTCCTCACCTACTTCTCGGGGTTGTTGTGAGGATCAGAGATAATTATAAACTGCTTATGTTAGTGCTTAGCTGCTTATCATAGATCCTAGCACATAGCATCATAGATCCTATAAATGCTTTTTTCCCTTCCCTGATTCTTGTTTCTTGAGCTCTTGGATTTCCCATTTCACTATGGACCACTAGGAAAATCCCAGTGTGTCAAAGAAGTTAGATACTCTTATGTAAAACCCACTCTGGGAGTGCAAACTGTGATCTGATTCCTACTGGACTTTGTATTTTAATAGAAGTTTCAGCTTCATCCCAGAATTGGCCTCAAAGCACCCCAATGAAGCTAGTCAGTGGTGTTTTTGTTTAACAGCTGGAGTGACTGAAGCCTGGTTTACGGTCTTGCCTAATGTCACAGCAGTCAGTATTAGAGCTGGCAATAGCATCCAGAATTTCCGAGCTCTCATTCCTTTGCTTAGGTTTTTGCTAGATCAGATTGTTGCCTGGCAGACTGTTTTATTTATTTTTGTATAGGCCACTTGTGACCATTCACACTAAACTACCAGTGGCTTATAAAGATTCTTTTACCAGACCCTCGCTACAGAGTTTGAGTCTCTGTTTCAATTCCAGACCCTGTCCAGGACCTCTACAGCTAGATCAACTTGACCGGGTCAGTCTCAAGGCAAATCACCTCAAGCTCTTCAACCACTAAGCCCTTTTTTTCCTGTTTGTCTAATGTCTCAAACCAACCCCCTCCTATTTTGTTCCCCCTGGAATGCCTAGTTTTCTGAGCTTACTAGACTGAGACCCCTTTGGCGTGTGCTCACCTTTTCACAAGTTATGAAGGTAGGGTAGGTTGAGAAGGCCATAGTACTTTCCCTCTTCACCCCCCCTCCCCCTGCTACAGAGCAAATAGCTCCTGCCTGTTAGCAGAAGTGGCAGGGGATGGGGACTCTAGTTTTCCCTCACTCACTCACTGTTTCAGCGGCTGCCACTGGAGACAGTGCTGGATTCCTCCCTGATGCTGTTGCTGCCTAAAGGGGAAAGAACTCGGCACTTGGTGTGCTGCAGACATGGGAGATGGAAGGAATAGAGAAGATTCCATTCATTCCCAAGACAGGCTCAGCCTGGAAGGTCTCAATGGAGAAGTTGTAAGGAGACCAGCCATAGGGTTGTGGTACTAGTTAGGTCCCTGGTGCCTTTGTTCTTTCATCTCCTAAAGAGTCTGGTTATTTCTTCTTTTCCCACTTTCCCTCTCAAAATATTCACCTGTGTGTTCAGCAGCCAAGGGCACATTGAGCCCTCTGATTTTTAAAAACCCCTAAGGGATTGTGCCCTACATAAGGAGCCCGCTGGCCTCATCTGTATCTGTGACATACTGTACCATTGTTAAGGCCATGGGGACTGGAGGTGTTTAGTCTTGAGGCTTTTGTATCTCACTGTAGGACTTAAGGGTGGATAGTGTAGCAAGGGAAAGATGAAATGATTGAGAAAACAGGGGCTCAATATTCTCAACATATTATATTGGTTTATTAAGCAATGAATGGCAGTTGCCCAATAAACCAGCACCAGACCTCCTCGGCTTAGGCCTGGACCCCAAACACAGGGGGAGACAGACTTTTATACATTAAAAACAGTAAAATAATGACAGTTAGCTAAAAGGGAACAATACAACTTTTCCTATGGAGGGACAGAACAGTCCATTAGCATGATCTAGATGGTTAAAGAAATCTTCTCTAAAGGATTTTTCAAATCCTGTTTAGATCTTGGGCACATTCTTGTTCTTTTGTGACTAATCCACATGCTTAGTTTTTAAGACTTGGGCAAGCTGCTTTTGGCTTCAGCTTTCCTCATCTATGAAATCAGGAGGCTGGGCTAGCTGATCTCTAACGGGTCTTCAAGCCCTAAATTTATGATCCTTTGATCCTTAAAACACACCTGAAATATTGTTTTAAAATAACTCATTGGTGTATGTCTAGAATTTTGTGATTTTGATGGTTTCTTCACTTTTCCTCCCCATCCTCCAGAATGCCATTCACAGAGATTCACTATTCCATCCAGAATCACCCCATGTCCATGTGCCAGTGACGGGACAAACCCTTTTATTTCGGAGCCCCTTTCTCAGTGACCAAATTGTGACCTTTCTCCTATATTGCTTCTTTCTCATCAAAATCAAAGGTTCTTAGTTTTCTCTGAGCGATCATCCTTCATTCCCTCTTTCCCTTTCCTTTGGGGTAAATGGAGCTTTAATTGTTTGGTTTGTTAATTTATTAGGCTTTGCTCAAATGAACTATCTTGTGTTTTGACAGTGTTTCTGCAGCCTCTTTTTCAACAATTTAGATTTGCTGGAGGCTGCCAAGTGAAACAATTAGTTTTGGCTGCTTGCACTCATCTGTTTTACTGAAATACTACACATTCTTCTCCAATGAATAGGGCATAAAAATAGGTCCTGGGTTCATTGTGGTCTTTCTGTTTTTAAAATAGACATTGCCAGCTGAGACCTGGTTCCCCACATGGTGAGATTATATCCCAAGTGTTGGCTTGGAAGGCTTGAATCCTCACCATGCACATCCTGTCCCTGACAGTCCAGCCTGGGAGCTTGGTGGCATTCTGTCAGCCTGTATTGTGGGAGATGCCTTATTATGGACCCTTGTAAGCTCTGATGGATATCAAGTTTTGGGCTTAATATGCCCCAGTTAGGGAACTAATAATCAGTGTAGGTCCTTTCACATAACGTATTTCTTCATTGTCCTTTATTCACCTCAAATAAGCACCCACTAGATACAAGTACTCTGTGATCTGGAACACATGATTGTTGGATAACGGAGGAAATGTCCGTAGGACATCGGACTCAGACCAAAATTCAACTCCTCCCTTAGACACTAACTAGCTGGATGAACCCGGGCATTTCACTTAATGTCTCTTTGCCTCACTTTCTTCATCTTTAAAATGAAAAGGTTGGATTAGGCAGCCTCGAGGGTCCCTTCTGGCTCTAAATCTTATCCTGATTTTATTATCTTGCCCTGGTGCTGTGTGAGAAGTGATTAAAGAAGGAAGGAAGGAAGAAAACAAGTATGAAATGCTTACTATGTGCTAGGTATTGTGCCAAATGCTTTACAAATTTTATCTCATTTGATCCTCACAGTTCTGGGAGGTAGGTGCTATTACAGTCCCAATTTAAGGTCTAGGAAACCAAGGCAGAGGTTAAGTGACTTACCCAGGGTCACAGAGCTAGTTAAGTGTCAGAGGCTAGGTTTGAAATCAGGTCTTCCTGGTTCTTTTAATTATTTCCTATTTATCCCTTATACAACTTGCTTTGTATATATTTGTTGCGTATTGTCTCCTCTGTTAGATTGTAAGCTTCTTGAAGGCAGAGATCATTTCAGGCAAGTACCTGGCACATAGTAGGTGCTTAATAAATATTAATTGAATTGACTTCGGGCCTACTGTTCTGTGCCACCAACTGCAGAGGCAGCTGGTGACTGACTCCATCCTTTCTTACCTGTAGTTACTATGTATCCTTCATACCATTGTCAAATTAATATTTCTTAAATGCATTATTTTCTGCTCAGAAATGTTCAGTGGCCTCCTATTGCCTCTTGAATATAGCTCATATTTCTCCAGCATTCAAAGCCCTCAATAGTTTAGTGCATCTACAGAATGCTTTGGCATTCAAAGCCCCTCAGGACCGAATGCTTTCCTCCATTTCCAGTCTTCTTACATGTTGCTTATGTCGTCCTCCCCTCCCCCTGCCAAGTACACTGTGACCCAATAACACTGGCCTCCTTACTCTTCCTTGACCAAGAAATTCCATTTCCAGACTGACCATTATTCCCTGGAATAATCTCAAGTCTTCACTTCTTGGCTTCCATCAAGTCTCAGCTAAAATCTCACCTTCTACAAGAAGCCTGTCCTGGTTCCCTTAATGCTAGTGCCTTCCCTCTGAAACTACTCCAGATTTATCCAGTATATACCTTGCTTGTATAAAATAGTTTGCATGTCCTCTCCCTCCTTAGGCTATGAGCCCCTTGAGGGCAGGGCCTGTCTTGGCCTTTCTTTGTATTTCCAATGTTTAGCACAGTGCCTGGTACATAATAGGTATTTAATAAATGCTTATTGACTGACCTTACAGGTAAACTGAGCCCAGTTCTTTCCCCGCCCCTGCATAGATTGGCTTAATGTCTGCACATTGTGAGCTAGGGGGAAAAGAAAATCAGACATTGCATTTCTATATACGTTCACCTTCATGTCCTTCCCTAGCCACAAGTGGCCCTGATCCTGAGCAGCCTAGAATAGATGCCCACTGGTTCTTTGTAGTGTGGTTTGAGGGAATTCTTCTGGTGTCCATATATACACTGGAGGCAACTAACTCCATAGCTCCCATCAAACTATTATGGAAAGGGGTGTTTATCAGTGTCTGAGGGGCAACTTTGTATTGTGGGAAGAGCATTGAACTTGGAGTCAGGAGAGACCTTGGATTCTAATAACTATTCCTAACACTTACATGGGCAAGCCAAGTACCTACTTCCCTGGGCTATTTAGGGCTCCAAAGAGATGATATATAAAATTGCTTTGCAAACATTGAAAGTGCTCTATAAATGTCAGCCATTATTATAATTTACGGTTTATTTCCAGCAGTTCTTCTCTTGGACGCTGGGAAAGGGATGGGCACTGAGGTATAGTTTATAGATCTGCAGTCCTTTGCAGGAAGACTCAGATTAGAAATTACAGTCTTCTGTTTTGGGGAGTCATAGATGAGTGTCAGGATAGCAGTGGGGGTGCCTTCTGTGTTTTGGGTACCTTACACTAACAATTCCGTTCACTCAGCTAGATGGTTCCTATCATTTTGTACTGGCTCAGGGATGGAATGGATGGATCTCAAAGCTCCCTGTCCACATGGATTAGAGATTTTTTGCTCCTTCAAGGTGAGTCAGGGGTAATGAGGTATGCTGCTTGCAGAACGGAGAGACTGAGACGTAGAAAAGTCTTTAGAGCATCCTTGGTCCTGAATAGGAGAACAAGAACCAGGGAAGTCATATTAAATGCCCTCCATCGTTTCATGTCAGTTTCTAGCCACTGGTGAAATAAGGGTGTGGTCTTTGCTTCATATTTATTTTTGCAAGGAGGTTAAAATGACTCACATTATAGAAAAGGACCCCAGGGTTTAGACCATCCCAAGGAACAGTTTTGTGGCAGAGCCTGGGGATGCTTAGTTTGAACTGATGATAACTATTGTCACCTTTCTATCCATCTCTACTCTTTTTTCTTCTCTCCCACCCTACATATATGTATTTCTGCTTCTGGGGGCATGGGGCAGAGTTAATCTTAAAACTATATCTTTAGAGAATATTTCCTTTCCTTCCCTTTTTAAAAAAAAATTCCTCTGTTGTACAGTTACTTCTCTGCATCCATCTGTTTCTCCCTAACAAACATCTTCCTTTGGGATCTTGGTGCTGAGACTTCCCCCCTGCCTCCATGTCCACCTCCCCCACCCCTACCCAACTCTCCAAGAAAGTAACTTCCTCTAGGTCTCAGCTTCTCTATCGGAAAAAATGTGAGGGATGAAGGGAGACCGTTGAATTAGAAGGTCTCTCAGTCTCCCTCTAGCTTGCTAGGATTCTCGGAGTCTGTGTCCGTGTAGTTATGTTTGAAAAAGGACTAAAACAGTTTAGTATAAGGTTATTAGATGCTGCTCCAGTGCTTCTGTATCATGGTGATGGCCTAATTTGGTACTACTATGACACTCTTTTTTTCTTCCCTACCTCCCCTCTCTTGCTTTCCTTCCCCATCAGCTAGAATACTTACTTTGAGGTCAGAGGTTCTCTTCTGGAATGCTTGCCTGCCTGGCAGAAGCATCTAAAGAAAGATTCCTGTTCAGAGTAAGGTGCTGGTCCAAAAAAGGCAGCACCCCCCAACTTGATTGAGTATCCAGTTTTGAGCTCCTCCTCTGCATTACAATTTCCAGATCAAAGTCAAACCCATTCCCAAAAATCTTGGGGCCCTACTTCCGAGCTATTTTTAGCCAGTATGCTTATTTAAAGAAATCATCATTTCTGTGTTGACAGTGTCCCTGAATAGTATAGTGGTAGCTCTAAATATGCATGGCATACAGAATGGTTCACTTAGCAAATAGGGCCTGTTTAAAAATTGCATCAGATAAATATAGAACACCTACTATGTGCAAGGCACTATACAGTTTAAAGCTACTTCATGTCCAGTGTGAGGTGATTTGTTTGTAGCGTGATATGATGGGAAAGACGTTGGCTCTGGAATCTGAGGCCTGTCAGTTGTTGTTCAGCCATGTGTAATTCTTGTTGACCCCGTTTGGGGTTTTCTTGGTAGATACTGGAGTGGTTTGCATCATTTTACAGATGAGGAAACTGAGACAAATAGAGTTAAGTGACTTGCCCAGGGTCACACAGCTAGTAAATGAATGAGACCAGATTTGAACTCAGGAAGATAGGTCTTTCTGACTCTAGCCATCTATCCACTACTTGCCCTGGAGTCTGAGGACTTGGGTGCAAATCCTCTTTCCATTGCTTGTTACCTTGGGCAAACCACAATCTCCCAGAACCTCAGTTTTCTTCACTACACAGTGAGGAATTTGGACTGGATGTTCTCTGTTCCCTTCCATCCCAAGACCTGTGATGATCCTATATCTATGACATCCATGATCTTATCACTTTGGACCTGTATAGCCTGGGATTTGAAGCTCTAAGTGGTGGGAGATAAAGCTATTTTTGTGTCTTCTAAAGACTTTACTTATTATAGGGATGGGGATGATTTTGTTTTGAAATTATCTGACTGTATTACTCAAATTTAAATTCTTAAGCTCTTCCTGATGCCTTCAGTTTAGCTCCTGAGCCCCAGGTGGGAATCTCTAACTAGGCCCATATGGAAAACCCCTAAGGTGGAGAGATTGGCAGCAGTCTGGGGCCTTGAACTTTTATAAAACATGAGACCCCTTCTGGTCCTGTTAGGGCTGCCCTGCCACCTTAGTGAGAACTGATGGAGACAAGGGGAAAGAGAAAAGAGCTTCCACTGTGAGACTCATTGGAACCAGCTGGAACAAAGAGAACTCATTGTTTGCTCTTCTTAAAACACTGGGGGTGAAGGAGCACACATTGCTTGTCATTCTCTTCTCTGCCTCTGCAGTCTGCTTTCTGCTCTGACCAGGGCTAGGAAATAGAGGGAGTGAAGGGGCACACACTGATCATGAATCACTGGCTTACAGGCTACTTCCAGCTCAGATGAGGTGGGACAGTTAGAGGAAAGAATGGTAGCTGATGAGCATGTAGGTAGAAAGAGGGAATGGGAATATTTCCTGATCTGTCTAAATGATGATTTAAAAAAAAACAAAACTGCGATCAGACATAGCTTTTCTGGCATAAGCTTGGGAAAAAGGCATCCCAATGAACTGATACTCTGAAAAAGAACTTGAGTTTAACAGTCAATGACTTACTGATCAGAAAAAATTTAGCAATATTATCTTAAAAGGTTGGCAGCAGCATCTTCTCCAAAATTTATAATATACCCATCTCCAAAAGCTCCCATTATACATGATGGTGAGTTGTGCTCCTCAAGGAACTAAGATGCAACCCATTCCCTGTAGGTATTTGTTAGGTGTTGCAGTGGACAGAGTGTTGAACTTGGAGGTAGGAAGACCTGAGTTCAAATCCTGCCTCAGATATGAGTTGTGTGGCCCTGGGTGAGTCACTTAAATCTGTCTCAACTTGTTTCCTCATCTATAAAATGTGAGAGTGAGGGGAGTGTAATAGCACCTAAATAAATTTTAGAGTTGATAGGAAGGACAAATGAAAGTAATTTGTAAAGTGTTATATAAATGCTACTACTACCTTCACTATTATCATTTTTAGTATTACTGTCAGTTTGTCAGAGACATATTACATCCTGGGTCATCACCAGTTTGATGTCTTGCCACTAGACTCCAGTGACTCTAGAGGAAAGGACTGTTTGATGAGGTCAGGCAACTAGATGTTGGGGGTCCTGGGTTTTTATCCCAGCCCCACCATTGTGGGCATGGGGGGTTGGGTGGAGGGGAGGGGGAGTCTTCATAACAGATCTCTCCCCTGCTGTAAGGAACAGGTTGCAGAATTCACCGGTGTCTCTAAGTGGACCTGGGGCTCTGTTAGGGGCTGGTCTGACTCAGACCACTACCTTGTTGGTTCAGATTTGATGTTGGGATGAAATGAAGCACTAGTAGGTCATTGAAGAATTACCACAAGGAGACTTACTTAGCATAATGTAGAAAAGGGTGCGGTAGCACTTTGCTCTAAGCTTAGATACCTGATCCCTTTATCTCTTTTATGGAAACACATGTATGTGGTCTGCAGAGCATGGAGTCACTCAGCTGGTCAGCAAGGCAGGGAGTGGTATCTCACTATCTTAAGACATCCACCAAATCTTAAGGACTCTGGCCCTGTGTGGGTGGCCCTTTGTGTGGTCTTAGGTGACCAATATGTCAATACAGCCAGAGGGTACCAGAGAACTGCCTCAGGGGACACAGAATTTTCCTCTCCCTTCTTCCCACCAGCACCACATCAGGTCCCAGATTTTTCACCTTTTTTGGGAAAATTTAGCCCTAACTTAGATTGGAGGGAAGTAGGGACAGACCCTGATGGATACTGTTCTTTCACAGTCTCCGTGCACTCTGAGATGGCTGAAAGGATTCAGGGAAATAGTGTGGCTATTTCAGATATTTAAAACTAACATCCGCCACTTAGCAAGGCAGCTGAGTTCACACAGGGATTTTTCCATTGAAGGAGAGGATGATGGAATATCCTGCTTTCAGAAGAGCAAGAATTTTGAACCAAATAAATGCCATGTGTCATTGGTCTTCAGTTTGAACAGAGATGTTATCTAAACATACACCTGGAGATCAGGTTGCATTGCTAAACTGACTATTGCTTCTCAGTAATCCCCTTTTATCGTTACAGACTTTTAAAGTTTTATTGGTGCTTTTTGTTTTTTTAAGTCACAGTCCTTTCTGGAAATCCCCATCCTCTCCCTCACCCTGTAATTGAATCCTCCCTAGTAACAAAGAAAAACATTTAAAACACCCAATGCGACGACCCTGTCTAACAATATAGACAACAGTTTGCCCCTCCCAGACCCTCTCCTTTTTCTTGAGAAGAGCACGATATATTTCACTGTCTGTTTTCCAGGATTATTATTGGTTATGTTGTTTTTCTTTTAAGTAATCTTATCTTGTGATATACATCTCAGATCCATTTTGGCAGACTCAGAAATAGCTACCAGGGGAGCTAGTAGAGTAAGACCATGCAGACGGCAAATAGGCAGATTTTTAAAATTAATTTTACTGGGGGGGGGGGGGGGTATCTTCATAGTCATCTCTGGAAATTCTCACCCTTAACCTGGAATTGAATCTTTCCTTATAACAAAGAAAAATAGTTAAGCTATAACACCCAATACAGTGTCCTTGTCTGACAAAGCATACAGCATTTTGCCCTAGTAGACCCTCATCATTTTACCAATGGAACATGGTATATAGAGGACATTGGCCAGGTCAATGAAGGAAAAGTTGAGGGAGGGCTTGGCGTGAGTGGTGGATTAATCCATTGTTCTTACTGACAAGGTTTCATTATATTTTGTTTTGTTTTTTTTTCTTTTCATAGAGTCAGATGGATTTCAGCATTGCCTCTTTGTCCATCCAAGAGCCAAGTGGCACAACCCAGAATGAACCAAGGCAACTGTCCAAAGTCCCTCAGGGTGCCCAGGCCACCAAATCCTCTCAGGGAAACAAAACATCAAGCATGGATGGCCTTGGGTCCATCTGGAAGGAGGAAGAATCCTCTTTCTGGAAGATAAATGCAGAACGCTCCCGGGTAGAAGGACAGGAGTCGGATTTCCAGTCATTGACCCCTAGCCAGATCAAGTCCATGGAGAAAGGGGAAAAAGTCCCCTCAGGCCATTACCGGCAAGAATCTGTCCCAAAGGACAAGGAGGTGGCCAAAGGGGAAAGACCCAGTGGCCCTTGGCAAGAGAAATTTACATTCTCTAACCTGAGTGCTGAGAAGGAAAGGGCCCAACCAGGCCAGTCTTCAGTCAGCTTGCTGGATGATGGCTTCCTCTCTGAGTCTGTGGTGAAGCTGTCAGCATTAGGCACCAAAATGGAGGATACAGAAGATGCTTTAATCTCAGAGTCCACACCCACACAGGTTAGATGGTCTCCTCCACTTTCTCTTCCTTCACCCATTTCACATGAAGAGGAGCTACCCATGGCATGCACATATCCACATATCTGTTCTGTTTTTAAGAAAGGCAACAGAACGGTAGGGTTGGGAGAATTGGGATTTTGCCCCCAGATTTTACCATTAGCCAAATGTAGCAAGGTTAACTGTGTGGTCTCTTCTTATCCATGGGCCTGCTTGTCTGCAAAATGAACATCCCCAGTATCACCCCATGCCTGTTTCCTAGGGAAGTTTCATGTAGAACATTGGGTAAGGAGGGAGTTATCTATTGATGTGGAAGCAGATGAGGTTGATATTTTGAGAGTACAGCTCTGCCTTAGACATTAAAGAGAGACCATTGGGTTACATGTGTTTGATCAGTCATGGTATCCCGAAGAGAAGGCAGAGGAAATGGAGGTAAAGGAAGTTGAGTTTTATGCAATGTGAGTGACGGGCACTGAGTTAAGTATTTCTTGTGATCATGGTAGAAGTGGGGACATCAAACTGAAATAAGAATATTATACTTAATCTGTGGGATTTAGATACCTCAAGGGCATCTTTAGGGATTGGTGAACTCATTCTTCCACAGTAAGGGGGAAGGAAGACAAAGAGAAGCACAGCAAGGACTTGGGAGAAGGAGATGGGCCTATAGGGGAAGAAAGGAAGAGGAAAGACATCCAAGGATCATTGCTTTTGGATTATTTTGCTGTGAAGTCAGAGCTCTAAATGGAAGAGGCAAGAACAATTAGCTGTGATAAAGTTGGAAGCTTGAGGTCTGCAGTAGCTCTTGTAGTCTCCTTGTTTGTCTGTGTTCCACTTTGTAAGAGGCATTGTTGTGCAAGGAACAAAGCAGTAAAGCTGGGTGTGGTCACTTCAGTGAAGTCTTTCTGCTAAAAAGGGTCATCTCTGCACAAACACTATCTGCAGTCACCTCAGTTAGAACTTCATTTCTATGAGCAACTCTCATGAAGATCTCCTAAGGACTACAGCAGTCATACTTTTTCTTCATTTAGCATTTTTCTTAGAGGGCATCATGATTTCCTTTACAGAATCTCCCCTTTGGAAGAGTCCTCAAAGGTTACCTGGTCCAAAGTATATCTCAATAAGAATCCTTCCTGGTACATACCTGACAAAAGTAGCCACCTTTAAGTCCTGCTTAAAGACCTCTAGTGAAAGAGGTTTGGGGCCCATTACTTCTTGCAGGCAGCCCATTTCACTTTGGGATAGATCTTATTCTTAGCAAGTATTCTCTTACATTAGAGTTACTCTGTGTAACTTCTACTCAGTAACCAGTTGTATCCTCTGGAGTAAGGCAGAAAAAGTCTGATCCCTTTTTCTTTCCTCCATTTTTTTTTTTGGTGGGGAGACCAGGTCTCCCTATCTTACCCAGGCTGAGAGCACAGTGGCCATTCCTTACCCCACTACCAATTTGGCCCTGAAATTTTGACCTGCACTGTTTTTGACCTGGGCCATTTTACCTTTACCTTAGGTAGGCAGCCTAGTGGTCCCCATTCCCAGGGGTAACCATACTAGTTCTGGCCTTGATGACAGCACCCTTTAACTTTAGCCCTACTGCAGCTCAGAACTCAAGCGCTCAAGAGGTCCATGACTCTCAGCCTGCCCTGCAGCAGAGATAACAGGCATAGCACTCTCTCCAGGTGATCTCTTTTCTATAGAACAATACCTTAGATGCTTGAAGACAGCTATCCCCAGAATCTTCTCTTTTCCAGATAAAACACCCTCAGTTCTCTTAGTCCCTCCCCATGACCTTGAGACTCTTTGCTTTCCTGGTCACCTTTTCCTGAATGTTCTCCAGTTTATCAGTGTCCTTTCTAAAATGTGACAGGCATAACTGTCACAATATCCCAGATGTCGTCTGACTGAGGCAGAGTCATTGGGGCTATTAATTCCCTTTCTCTGGACTGTAGCCTAGGATTACATTGGTTTTTCTTTTGGCTGCAGCATCATACTACTGATTATCAATGTATTTGGGAAAGTAGAAAAGGGATTAGGAAGTTGAAAACCTGCTTACCTGTAAACTGAAGAGGCATGATATGATAGTCACGTTCCTAACTCTGGGCACCTCTTACACTCCCAAAGTTGTCAGAGGTGGTAGTCAAACCACTTCCTTCCATATTGTGCTCTTCAGTAACTGCCAAGTTTTGAAAAAACCACATGAAAGCCATGGTTGTCCTTTGGTTTGCCATCATGGGATCATGTGGCAACCAGGGTGAGGGTGTTTGGTCTAGGGGCAGAGCTCAGCATGCTATTCTTGGCTGTCCCCACTGTTCATTTGCTGGGTGACTTGGAGACTGGTCTCATTGTTCCTACATATGTTGTCAGTAGAGCTGACAATGCTCTAAGCCATCAGGGTCAAGTGTTCAGGATTCCTTTGAGAAAACAACAAAACAAAAGACTGGCTTGACAGTGTGTGTTACTTCCTGTTTTCCTCTTGTGTTACTCTCAATTTATCCTTTAACTTTCTAGTTGGCACAATCTCCAAATCTATAATTCTCTTCTCCTGATTACTTCCTTCTGAGCCAACAAAGTAGATAAATGGCTCATAAAAAACCTTCTACAAGATACTTTATAGGTGGGCATCCAGCTTTTGCCTTAGCACTTCCAGTGGTGGGGAGCTTACCTCTTCACTAGGCCACTCATTCTGTTTTTTACACTCAATTCTGTCAGCCAGTCAAATCAGTAAGAATTCATTAAGTGCTTACTATGAGCTAGCCATTATCCTAAGCACTAGGCATACAAAGAAAGGAAAAAGAAAGTCCCTGCTCTCGAGGAGCTCATAATATAATGGGAGAGGAAAAAAGGTCTTCCTTGTATTGAGCCAAAATATACCCCCTGTGACTTCTGCTCATTTGTCCTGGTTCTGCCTTCTGGAATTACATACAATGTATGTAATTTCTCTACCTCATGAGAAACTTGTAGATATTTGAAGATAGCTATTATATGCTCCTTCTTACCTCTTCCACTCATGCCTTTTCTTCTATTAACTGTCTATATTAATATCTATAAACTATAATAACTTTAGTAATTATAGTTAATACAGTAACTCCTCATATGAAATGATTTCCAGACCTCTCACTTTCCTTGTGACCCTCCTCTGGACACACTCTCATTTCTCAATGTCCCTCTAAAAATGTAATGCCAAGAGCCAAACAAAATATTCCAGATATGATCTGACCCATGTAGCAGCAACCAAGTACAGAGTACAGTGGGACCACTAAATTTATTCAGTTCAGTAGATATTAAGCACCTACCATGCACTGTGCCTAGACCACACTAAAATACTGCCTCCTTTTCCCTGGATACAAAACTTTTATTTGTGTTATTATTATATTAGTCTTTTTGGATACCCACATTCCGTTCATTAAGTATTAACTGTTTGTCAGGCACTGTTCTAGGTACTGGTCAAATATTCATCTCATGAGTGGAAAGGGTCTTGAATTTGTAGTCATGGGAGTTGAGCTTGAATCTCTGCTCTACCCTTTACCTCCTACATGGCTTTGGGTAAGTATGTCACCTTTCTGGGTTCCAGTGTCTTCTCTGTAAAATGACAGGGTTGGGCTCAATGACTACTCTGATTTCTTCTAGCTCTAGTTCTATGACTGCCTATATGGACATCTTGATGTCTAAGGGTAGGGGTTAGGCTTCAAAGGAAGATTGAGTCAGGTGGTAAATTTTTCAAAAAGTTGTAGCAAGAATGATCTGGGGACTCAAACCAAGACTTTGGGCTCTCACCCAAGATTGCTTGCCTAATATACCATACAAAGTAAATAAGCATTTAGTCAGTCAACAGGCATTCATTAAGTGTCTACTCAGATTCTGTGCTAAGTACTGAGGATACAAAGAAAGGCCAAAGACAGCCCTTACCCTCAAGGACCTTACTATCTAAAGGATTGACAGTAAATAAATATGTACAGAAGAAGCTATGGAGAGGAGAAATCTGAAACAATCAACTGTGGGAAAGCACTAGAATTAAGAAGGATTCTAGTGGGTTTCCTGTAGAAAGTGGGGTTTTAGCTGGGACTTGAGAAGCCCAGAGGCCAAGAAGAGCTTTGCACACATGGGGAGATCCCTGGAGCCTGGAAATGGAGTGTTTGAGGGACAACCAGGAGTCCGGTATAAATTGATTGAAGAGTATATGTTGGGGAGTAAGGTACAAGAAAACTGGAAAGGTAGGAGGGGATAGGAAATGAAAGGCTTTGTATTCCAAACAGAGCATTTTGTATTTGATCCTGGAGATGATAGGGAGCCACTGGAGTTTATTGAGTAGAAGTGTAGTGTGGTCAGACCTGCACTTTAGGACAACCACTTTGGCAGCCGAATGGAAGATGCACTAAGGTGAGAAGAGATTCCTGGTGGTCTGACTAACCATCAGGCTATTGTAATAGTCATGGCATGAGATAGTGAGGGCCTGCTTGAGGTTGGTGACAATATCAGAGGAACTAGAGGGGTGTTTTTGAGAAAAGTTTTGATGGGGAAATTGAAAGGTCTTGGCAACAAATTCTATGTGGGGGTGAGATATAGTGAGGAGTTGAGAATGACACCCAGATTGTGAGCTGGGGGAACCAGGGGGATCATCTCCCACTGCCCTCAATAGTGAGAAGGGAAATTTGGAAAGGAAGAGGATTTAGGGAGAAAGATAATGAATTCCCCTTTGGACAAGAGTTTAGCTGGACACCCAGTTTAAGATGTCTGAAATTTTACCTTTGGTTTTGGCCTATTCTTAAACTATTAAGATCTCTTTGAGTCCTAATTCTGTCATCTGCTGTTTCCTTCCCAGCTTTACTATGTTGAAACATTTAAAAAATATTTCCACTTCAAATGGTTCAATTTTTTCAAATGGTGCTTAAAAGGATGATAAGTTGTCTGAAAAATTCACTTGTATGGAATTCCTAGATCACTCCCAAGGATACTACTAGATCTGTGGAGTGTTGCCATCATCTGTATGTTGGGGGTACTGGAATGATTACATGGGGTAGAATGAGGTTTCACGAAGTAGGTTGGAGGAAGCAATGTTAAAAAGGAGGGAAGGAACTTGGCTTAGTAGAGCTAAGCAGGCACTAGGTTCAGTTTGGTGAACAAGTTAAGTGATTTGCTCAGGGTGACACAGCTAGTAAGAGTCAAATTTGAACTCAGACTTTAAGTGTCTTCCTGACTCCAAGCCTGGCGCTCTAACCACTGCACCACATAGGTGCCTTGTTTCAGTGCTTAAACTGAATTGACAATCTTCAGGTATTCATCTACCAGTATAAATCACAATGCGTCCACACTTTCATCATCAAGAGTTTCCATCATCAAAAATGTTCATTAGATGAGGACCAAGATCTTAGTAATAATGTCTTCCAAACTGACCTTGAGTGATTTTTGGATTCTAGTCTAGTACTCAAAGCCTTTCTGACTTGGTAGCATCTACCAAAGCACATGCAGCCACTGACTAAACCAAAGACTCCAGGGTTACACCACGATAAGGGAGGTGTTGGAGGGTAGGTCTAATGACACTTGGCTAACAATTGCATCAGAACTGATAAATCCAATTGAGAGCTGCCTCCCTGAAATAGTCACCTGGAATAGTGTTTATTTTCCCAACAATATTGTCCTTGTCTGAAATGTCTCTAGAATTCCTCTATTGGAATTGCCTTCAGGACCTGCCACTGTTTCTCTTGACTACCCTCAGTGCTATCATGAGTCATGTGGAGAAATGTAGATAACACCTCCTTGCTTTTTTTCCCACTCATTTTTATGGAGTGTAACGATAAATGTCACAAATCCTGTTATGTGGGTTTTGTATTCATGTTCCCTAACCTCATGTGGGTCCCTGCTTGCATGTGGGGCTTTTTATTCTTTATTTCAAAATTCCTCTGTATTTTCCACTCATCTTTTTCTCCTTACTTTGTCAATGAGAAGCCTTCTGAGGCCTCCCCTGTTGATCTTATACTTTCTGTCTTGTCCTTGAACTCTGCTCCATCAGTTAACCCCTTGATTATATCTTTAGTCACTCCCTTTCCGTTGACCCCTTTCTGCCTAGATGTACTTGGCATTTGATGCGCGCACACACACACACACACACACACACACACACACACGTCATCCACGTGAACTACTAGCTTATCTCTGCTCTTAAGAAGTGCAGGAAAAAAGTCTATACTGGAGGCTTCCAATTCCTTCTGCCCACTCACTCCTTAACACCTTGTCATCTGGCTTCTTGCCCTTACCACTTCGCTGAGACAGTTCCTTTGAAGGTCTCCAGTAACCAAGCCCAGCGATCTTTTCTCAGTCCTCAGCCTACTTGACAGCTGAACTTTAACTCAAGCTGGTTGCTCCACCTGGAATGCTTTTCATGTCCTCTTCATCTGTTGAAATCCCACCTGTTCTTTATAAAGGGAGTGGCATTTGGATTGGGCCTTGAAGTTTTTCGTGATCTCACCATATAGGAAGAAGATACTTCTTATAGCATGTCTTTGTGTGTGTCACTTAGCATAATCTGCCCTGTGTTATACTTGTTTATGTACGTCTTCTCTCCCCTACTGCGGAGAAAGGTCTCTGAGGACAAGAGGCGTTTATTACTCTTCTTTGTTACAATGGTAGCCCCTAGGATGATGCCTTGCATGGAATAGGCATTACGTATTGATTGACTGAAAGAATGAATTGTTGAATGAGAAAGCTAGGTAATAATACTGTGTTTGATCAAAAACAAGGTGTCACTACAACATGATGAGAATGATTTTCTTGTGTGGCTCATGAACTCTCTCTGAAGGCAGATGTAAGAGAAGTTCCAGAAATATCTGGAGTGTTGTTAGAATTAAGTGCGTAGCTACCCAGAGTAACTACTTTGGGGAACAACACTCACTTGGATATATATTGTTTTGTTATTCTTTAGTCACATATATTCTGTATGAGAGAGCCTTTGAGAATTTCCACTGAGGTGGGAAAGCAATTAAAATGAGCAAGAATTCTGAAAGGAAGCCAGAACTCTGGGTAAAATGTACTTCTCTGCCTGCTAGCCATCCCCATGCTTAGTCTTCAGATGCCAGATGGTTCTAGTTCAAAGTGTTGGGAGGGAGTGCCTAGTCCAGCTCCAAAATGTCCCAGGATCGTGTTTAGATCTGGAAAGCTTTACAAAACCTATAGCAGCTTGGGACTTCTGGGATAGCCCGTATGTGTAAGTTATTCCTTTAAACTGAGCCTCTGTTTCAAATGAGTCTTCCTCAACCCTAAGGATGCTCTTAGTTTAGAGAGTCATTTAGCTTTCTTTGAATGAAACAAGCTTCCCTATCTTTAGCTCTCCCCATTGTGAAGATTATTTGTGCTATCTATCAGAAAATATGTCTTTAAGATTGTGTGTTTGAGAGAGAGATGATTCAACATGTCCTTGTCTCCCTGGTCACTGTTTTATTCATTCTTTCCTTTCCTCTAGGCTGTGTCTTATATGGATAAATCTCCAAAGCTGACGTGCTCACAGATGTCATTAGGAAGGAAGGGAGGGAATGCTGGGTGCTGGCAGAATCAAGCCAGCCTGTACTTAATTTTATTTAATTTTCTAGTTCCAAGCACTGGGGTAAATTGAGGTCAGGGAGATTCTGAGAAGGAAGCAAGCACTCTCATTTGGGTCATACTAAATGAGATGCTGTATTTAGAATTTGCTTCACTTGGAAAAAAAAAGCTCACTTGCCTTTTTTTTCTTCTTACAGCTCAATACAAGTAACGTCATCTTAAAGACGGGATTTGATTTTCTGGACAACTGGTAAAATGCAACAAAATCAAGAACCCCAAAACTTTTTTTTCCTGAAGCGTTGTGCTGGAGAAGAAGGATAAAGAAAAGGCAACTTTCCCCCTAATATCTTTCAATTTTCCTAGATTTTGTGTACTCTTTTCTTAATAATTTGAGACTATTCAATGTTGCCTTGTCTAGATGTTAGCATTTGTCATAAGATCAGGCACATTTTGATTTTTTTGTGATTGATAATGACAGTTTTTAATTTAGAATTTTTTAAAGCCTGCCACAAGCTGATTAAATATTGTAGGGGAACTTCTGTCTTGAGCTCCACCAAATTCTCTTCTGCTCACCAAATTCTCCCTGTCCCCCAGAAAAGTACTTATTTGTGAATATTTCATGTAGAAAAACTACAAAAGCAGACTGTCCACTATAACCTCTTTTATTTAAGAATTCAACTCTTTTCCTTACAATGATTTCCTGGCTAAAATGGCTCTGACATCTCAGCAGCAATCATGTCAAGATTTACCTCTCTTTAAAAAACTCGCCAGCCACTGCCAACCTGTGCAGGTGGTCTAGTCCTCTATCAACAGCTCCCTTGTTGGTACTGGCCTTAAACCTCCTGTCAGTCTTAGAAACCAGTGCATTGGTACAAGTCAAAGAAAATAAGGTTATTGTCATGCCTCCCTAATACAGATCAATACTGTGGATGGCTTTTTTTTAATTGCATGCTTAAAGTTTTGTATTAACCTTGTATTGTTTCATATCTATTTTAGCAACTGTCTCAGAGCTACATTTTACTTGAGTTTTATACCAGTTCCTTCTTTGAAGAGCTTTGTTCCTTATGTGTCCCTGGTGATTCCTTATCTAGGTGGGAATGTGGAAACTACGTGAGTCATTGATAAAGGGCTATTCTGATTGGTTGTCTTAGAACCCAGTGGGACACTGGTTGGTGAACCAAGTTTCTCTGTTCTAAAAGATTCAAAGACTGCTTACTCCAACAAATAGCCTGCCTTGCTATGTGTTCCTCTCAGAATACACCAGGCATTCCTCCCCACCATCAGCAGAAATGGAGGTCTAATATCACCACTAACCTATCCATCCTGGAGAACTTTGGGATTCTGATGTGATAGCAAGGGACCTTCCTGGGGCTGAGACTGCCTTCACAGGACTTTCTTTGCTCACTGTACAACCACTAACTTTCGCTGGAGAACTCCAGTCCTGTTCACATTAGATATGGCTCCCATGAAAGGGGAGATACACATAGAGCCTTCTCTGTAAACAGCAACTGTGTTGTGGCCTCTGGCATCTCCTGCAGAGGCTGGGACAAATTCTAATGCAGCACGATTTACGCACTGCCTCTCACTGTGTCCCTCCTCACCTGAAGCCTTAATTTCCCTGAGCCTTCACCAGTGAACGCTTGGTTCTAGTGTCAGAGCGTCTGCCTGTTAGAATTTGAGGGGCTGTTCAGGGGTGGGGTGGGAAGGGTGGGTCTTTTTTTGTTTATAGGACTTCATTAAAAGGTTCCCAGAATGGTTTTTTCCCCCTCTCTCCAAAGACACATGGCAACTACTTTATTTTTTAAAGGAAATTCTTTGTCAAAGTAGTATCCCAGCCAAATGTTGGGTTGGCCCAGCCAATGGCTTCAAGCCTGTGAACTACACTTGGGCCCCTTGGGGCTTGGCATTTTAAGCTCCTCACTGTGTCACAGGGGAAGAATACAGCTTGGCAAATACAGGTTCTTTCTGCTCTTAAGTATAGTTGATCTTTAAAAAGAAAAAAAACAATTCTAGCTTTCTGAGTTACAGGGAAAAAGAAGTCCTCATAATTCCTGAGATAGGGTCTTGCTTTTTCAGCCAAGAGTGCTTGACAGAGCAGCAGTAAAGGGATGATGTAAGCTTCCCTATTGACCATCTGGTCCTATTTTCACAATGGGAGCTCCTCTAAGCCTGGCTGACAACCTAGCCATGCCCATATCAACAAGAAACTGAGGCTGGCTTATAATGGCCTAAAAAGTTAACTTTAAAAAAAAAAAAAAGAGAGATTGATTTAAGCTTGCTTTGAATTAAACTTCTTGGGGGCAGATATCTGGGGGCCCTAATAGATGAATTGACTTTCTTTTGGGGAGGGAACTGCTCTTTTGTCCAAATCAGCTAATTCTCTAAGGGGGGGAAGAAGGGGTAACTCCTTAAAGCTCTGATATTTAGACCTATTAAACTGTCTTCATTCTATCTAGTGTTCATTCTAATGCTAGGTTTCCACTAATTTACAGCTTAGTAAAAATTTCGTGTTTAAAAAATTCTCAATAGCACAATCCCTTGAGATTAATTTTTTTTTTTTAAATTTAGAGCAAACCAGGGGGAGATTACTTGAGTTTTTATTGCTAAAGAGGTAGTAAGGTGTAGTAGAATGGGCAGTCATTTGGCGGTGAGCTAGCTGTGTGCCTGTCAACAAATTCTTTAACTTCCCAGGGCCTTAGTTTCCATATTTGTAAAATGGGCTCATAATGCTGTTTCTTGCCCACCTCACAGGGTTGTTATGACAAAAAAACTTATATGTGAAAGTTCTTTATTAGCAGCAAAAATAGTATTGCAAAAACACTATTATTCATTTTTTACCTGCTTTGGACAAGTATTGTGAAAGAGTGATGGAAGGTTTAAGGGGCAGATTCCTATGGCTAGCTAGTGTTCCCCAAATACATCAAATATCAGGGAATTATGGGAGGCCTCAGATCATGTTCTTTATGAAAAGTATGATATAAATCATTAAGCAATTGTTTGGTTTTTTAATCCTTGGGACTAAACTCAAGCACATAGGGAATGTCTTTACGCTTCTCCCGTGAGAGTCCATGATGTTCCACTCCCAAAGAGAAGACAGTTGAGACTTGGGTTTACCTTGTGCTCTTTCTTAGAGTGGGACCTTAGAACAGGCGTTTTTATTTACAACTTTTCCACTTTAGAGTGCACAGCTAGAGTTCCTCCCTGCGTTCTTTCCCCTTACGATTCAACTCAAGGATTTCGAGTAATGCTTTGGGTGACAGCATCTTCTAAATTTCCCTCAAGCAGGATGGAAAGCTGTGATTATCCTCAGAATGGCATTGTTTCCCCTGTCTTCTCTTCCTCTCCCCCCACCACTGCCCCACCGTAGGTTTCCCCCTTTGGAATGCTGGGAGGCCTAGACACACTGGGAGCAGCTGGTTGAGCATGAGGCAGCCCTGGCAGTCACCCCAGATGGCTTTTCGGCCTCCATCCTGACAGCACAACCTAAGGCCTTGTCTGTGGTTTGACACGTTTCCCTTTGATATGCATTTTCAAAATGACAAATTCTTACTGACAACTTGTACTTGGTCATGTTTTATATTAATAACCTTTAATAAAGTTGTTTTAAATAGATTGTTTGTGTGTATGTTCTTCACCTCCACCTTTATGGATCTGCCCTAGGAGTCTGTTTTGGAATTTCAGTCATCAGAGATGAAGAAAGGGTTAGCCTTAATGAAAAATATGCTTGAATCTTCCCCTGGGAAACTTTGTTAATGTAGTTAGTTACAAGGCTGGTCATTTGGGTGGTTGTGTGTGTGGTCAGAGGAGAGCTATGGCCAGCAATAACACTATAGACAGTAGCATGAAAGAACAGGCTCTCTCTCATACGACATATAGTCCTATAGGAAAACTCTCTTCCATGCTAAAAGTCCTAGACAAAGTGCATCATTGTATTTTGATGTGACCCAACGCATGAAATTCTGTCTCCCGTTTAGACCTCTGGATTAATCTACTCAAAGCTGATCTTCAACGAAAAAAAAGCCAGACTAGGTCTTGCTTCATTTGTTAATAGTGCTACTGGTAAATGGTTAGTTTCCTAATTAGGAGTGGTACTTCCATATTCCTACCCTCTGTGTCAAGCAGTTTTATTATTTTTTTAAATAAATAAATGACAGTATATTAAAGTGCAGTAGAAAGAACATTGACTTGGAGCTAGGAAGGTCTGGGTTCAAATCCTACCTCAAACACTTACTGGCTGAGTGATCTAGGGCAAATCCCTTGATCTCTCTGGGCCTCACTTTCCTTATCTGTAAAATGAGGCAGTGAGACTTCATGACCTCCAAGGTTCTTTCCAGCTATAGATTAATGATCCTATGATTCCATGACTTTTCAGTGCATTAGCCATATATTACTAAGGTCTTGAAGTTTCCCTTTGAAGACTCAGTGTTTGAGTGAATGTTTCTGTTTAATCTTATACTTGTCCTATTGAATTTGTATTGGAGTATTTATGAGAATATATCCCTAATGAAAACAGTTGACAACTGAAGAGTGAAAGGTAAAGTGCACATAGAGTTACAGAGTAATTTATCTTAGTTTCCTTTCACATGAAGAGCTGTCCGTAAGACCCATGATCAATGACTGTCTAGCATCAAACTTATGCATACTGTAACTGATGGCCTCTGTGTGGAATCTTTCTCATTTGGTAATTCAACAAACAGTACACATTTAAATGCATCTCACTGTACCAAGGGATGAAAAATTCATTAAGACATGACTAACCATCAAAGAGGTCATGAGCCTCTTTTGCTCAGAAATCAGATGTATCTATCTATCTGTTTATCTATCCATCTGTTTGTCTATCTGTCTATCTATGGAATTGACAGTAATATCTTCAAAGACTTTACAAGCAAACAAAAACACAAGCTCTTAAAGTTCCAAGATGTGATCCTGGCAATAGACTACATCTGTCTGTCTACTTCTACACACATATAATCCCATATAAATACATAAAATGTATCATTTATATGATATATACACATGCACACATATACACATAAATACATGTATGTATGTGTGTAAATACATACATGTACATGCACATATGCTGTTGCTACAACCATACCTTGAAACATAGCCAAAGCTTATGCTCTGTTTGCTGGTAAAGTCTTTGAGGGGCTTAGTTTCAAATCCACACCAAACTGAGGCATTAGTAAGGCAATACTTGCCCTCAAGGAATTTGTGAGCCCACAAGCGCAGTTCATTCACTCGACAAAATATTCATTGAGTCACTGAGATGCTAAGCGCTTTGGAGGACAAAATAGTAACATACAGCTTCTTTCCCTTAAAACCTTTCTCTAAGAGACAAGATATATACACAAACTATAACAATCCAATGTAGAATATGGTAAATGCCATGAGAGGTCGCATTGTTATAGAAGATGAAGGAAATGGTATAAATTTAGGAAAACAGGAAAATGCTTCATGACAGGTTGCATTTGAGGTGACTTTTGAGTGATGGGTAAGATTTCAACAGGTAGAGAGAACACAATGAGCAAACATGTAAAGGTAGAAAAATGTATTTTTAGGGAACAGGAATTAGTTTAGGTGGATCAGAGAGTAGATATAATTCGAGATAAAATAGCAAAGATAGGTTGGGGCCATATAGTGGAGGACCTTGTATAGTTTGGTCTTAATTTAATAGGAAATGGAGATCTATTACAGACTTTTGACCAAGGAAATGACATGATCAGAGCTGTGCTTTAGACAGATTAATCTGGCAAGAAAGGGGGGGAAATACTTTTTCAGATGGAAATGCAATATATTCATTCCATGGTTAATGATCTATTTCCCTTGCCACTTAGAACTCTCAATCAGCTGGCGTTACAGTATATGTGCTTTAAACTTACATGTCTTAACTAATTCTTATACACATTTAATCTGTTTGAAATTTCTGTTTTAATATGTCTCACCGATTCGTACATTATGAACATTAAAACTGCATTTCCTCTGGCCCTATTTTAAAAGCCCTTGCCATAGACTAAGTAGGTTAGGTTTACCATCTACTACACTTACCCTTCTTAGTCTGAGACTCATTTATTTGCCTTCATATTTAATATTAGTCAAAAGTAGCCTCTGACCATTTCTTTTTTGGTTACTTCAACCTGACTAATGACAATTTATCTGACTGAATATTGGATTGTAGTGGCAGCAGGGAGCCATCGGGGTTTATTGAAGGAGTGACATGGTCAGATCTTCACTTTAGGAAAATCAGTTTTGCAGCTATGTGGAAGACAGATTAGAATCAGGAGAGATTTGAGGATGGTGCTAAGAGTAGGGAAATAGGTAAAATGCAGTCATATTTCTTTATATTTTTGTGTAAATGGGCTAGTCTAAGCTTAGTTTTTTTTTTCTATCGTTATTTCAATAGCATTCTCTATAGAAGATATCAGCCTCACTTAGGCCAGGTATATGTCATTTTGTATTTGTATCCCCAGAACTTGGTTCAGTATCTGGCATTTAATAAATGTTGGTCAAAATAAATCGTGTAAAATACTTTTTGTCTTATAATGCTATATGAATTCAGCACCACTGGGTGGTGCTGCAGAAGGTTCTCAATTCTTTCTGTTCCCTCTTCTGAAAGGAACAGAGCTAAATCTTACCCAGACCTTCTTTTTATTTTGTGACATTCTATAGGCTGTAGATTTAATCAGCCATACTTTTTATAAAAGTTAGCTCACTTTTAGCCTATAGGAAATAGGCTAAATGTTTGTTCAATTGTTTTAATAGTGTATGACTCTTCATGATGCATTTGAGGTTTTCTTGGCAAAGATACTGGACTGTGAGTCTTCCTGAACCCCTGGGCCGTCTAGTGCCCCTTGTACACAGTAGGATGCACTAAATGCTAGGGAGCTAGGTGGTGCTGTGGAGAGTAGTGGGTCTGAAGACAGGAAGACCTTAGTTCAGATGGAACCTTAGATACTTAGCTGTGTGACCTTGGGCAAAGCACTTAACTTCTGTCTGCCTCAGTTTTCTCACCTGTAAAGTGGAGATAATAATAGCCCCGCCTCTCTTGTGAGGATCAAATGAGATTATAACTGTAAAGTGCTTCCCACCGTGCCTGGCACATGGGACTTGCTTAATAAATGTTGAATTGAATTGGAAAAGAAAGTAAAGGAAAAGTCCTTGTAAATAATAATGATAACTGGTGTTTATGTCCTAGTCTTTTGAGAATTGACAGTACATTCCGCCCTGCCCCCACTCTCCCAACAATACGGGCAGCACAATGTCCCCTCAAATTCACATTATCCCTTTCTCTGCTATTTTATGGAGTTTATATTAGATGAAAAGAATTGTATAATTATACTAGCACAGAACGCCCAGTTAGCAAAATCCCTGACATGTAGACAGAGGTTAGCTCACTGCCTTCATTTAAAATGTGATTTTCTAACTAACCTCTGTGTTTTTAGCATTCAAGGAAAAATCAGTTTAGAGGAAGCATGTAGACAGAAGAAGTGAGCAATACCTGTTACTGGACAGGTATAGGGAGAAGCCTTCTAGTCCTCGAGTGTGGCCTTTGAACTGAGTCCAAGTTTTACAGAACAAATCCTTTTATTAAGTGGATTTGTTCTGTGAAGTTTGAATTCAGTCAAAGGGCCACACTTGAGGATCTAGAGGGCACTGAGACCAAAGGTTCCCCACCCCTGGAGTAGACCTTTTGGAACTGTCCTCAGATCCTTAAGAAGCAAGTCTAGTAAGCAGATTCAGTCAGCCCTTTCTGCCACAATGCTAGCAGGGTCCCAAGGGCCTCTCTCTGTCTTTCTTTCCCTTCTCTATCACAGTTAGCTCTCCATTTACCTGTTGCCTCTGGGCCTCCAATTCTTCCTAGATTGGCTTGTCGAATTCGGGGCAGGGCCAGGAATTTCTCCTCCTTCACTAATGCTACTGCTTAGCTCACAAATCCTCACTCCTCCTTTTCATTCTGTTCTCTTGCTGACTATGTGTGTCTTTCAAAACCCCCAGGCATGACTCAAGTCTGTCTCCCAACTCAAAAGAGTATTATAATCCCAAAATCTCACTCAGGTTGTGTGACAGCAAGGATCCCAGCATACACAGGAGGGCCTGCTATACAGGTTCTTAGATCTGCTTTTTTAAAAGGAAAGCAACTTTTGAGGGGTCAGCAATCTGCTTTAATCAAGCACGCATATCATTCACTTAGTTCAGGGGAAAAAGTCAGCACCCTGAACTTTAAAGAAAATACAGAGAAATAAAAATCAACAGACAGGGCTTCCAACTGTCTGACCGTAAGTAATACATACATCACAGATCAACAGACAGATTCAGCTGTCTGACCGTTGCATATATACATAGTTACCAGAGAGAGAAGCACCAACATCTGGATTTTCAAAGCCAAGGGTGGCTCGGTGGCTGCCCAGAGTCTCGTCTGGCCAAAAGAAACACTTCCAATGAGTAAGCCCCAAAGTAAAACCTCACCTCAGAGTATATATACACTTTTCAGACCCAGAGGGCATCATGACCCTTGAGAACTACTGCCTCATTAGAAATTAACAAAAGATGTGGGCCTTCCAACAAAAAAAAATCTCCCCTAATCAAACTTTCCTTAATGGGCAGACCCATTAAGGAGTGGGGAAAGTCTTTAACTCTCATAATTGTCATTACAGGTTGAAAGAGAACTCCTTATCCCTCTGAGATACAGATCCCTGCAGCCAGCCAGTTCTCAAAAGACTAGGACATAAACACCAGTTATCGTTAATATTTACAAGGACTTTTCCCTTAATTTCTTTTCCCATTCGATTCAGCACTTATTAGGCACCTCCTATGTGACAAGTACTCTGCTAAGCACCTTACAGCTTTAATTTCATTTGATCCTCACAAGAACCCTGAGAGGCAGGGGCTATTATTATCCCCATTTTACAGTTGAGGAAATTGAGGCAGGCAGAAGTTAAATGACTTGCCCAAGGTCACACAGCTAAGTATCTAAGGTTACATTTGAACTCAGGTCTTTCTGTCTTCAGGTCCAGTGCTCTTCCCAGCACCACCTAGCTGTTGCATTTAGTGCAACTTGTTGTGTACAAGAGGTACCGTGCTCAGTGCTGGGCACACAAAGATAGCTGTGACAGATTATACATGGGGGTAAGGAGTACACAATGTGTGTGTGTGTGTGTGTGTGTGTGTGGTGCGGGGGGGATGGGGTGTTCAGAGAAAACCAGACCTGTGACTTCAAAGATCTTCAAATAATTTCACATCCATATAAATATTCCCTGCTTCCTCCTTTTAATTTAATTTGCTTAAAAATTCAAAAAAAAATTTTTAAAAACTCAACCTTGATTTCATCAGCATAGGAAGCTTCCAGTGAGGGGACTTCCTTCCCTCCACCAACGAAGATCTTCCCCTGGTTCTACAACCTATAGCCTTAGAGAGTTGCTTGTGATGATATACAGAAAGGTATCGAGTATGATATGGCAAAGAAGAGAAATAGTGATTACTTCAGCCATGGAAGAAAACCAAGGAGAGCTTTACAGAGGAATCATGTGGAAGACTTGCCCCCTGGGCAGGCGGGGGAAGACTTCTTCTGAAGGTTTAATTTACTCCTTCATGCAACTGCTGAGATGGAGCCTCCAGAATAAACATCAGTCCACTTGCTGTTACACTAAATTCTTTGTTTCTGAAAGGTCTTCTTTAGCTCAGCTGGGGAATTGTGCCCTGGCTTATCCAACAATAACAACCAGCAGACCAATGTAGAAATCCCCCCAAAGCATTGACTGAGGAAGAACAGATTGTGCTCAAACAGGATTGTGGGCAATGGCTGGTCAACTCAAGGGGTCTGGTAAGAGAAATGTGTGGGCAGTTTCAGGATCACATTGCAAGGGATAGAAATCCCAGGGCTTGCCTTGGAGTCTTGCGGTTCTATCTAAACAAAGCTGGGCTTCAGGTAGAGTGGGGCACCTGAGGCAGGATTGGAGACAAGAAGCCATTTGGCTTCACTTACTGGATAATTTACTTGGCTAGAGAAATTGGCTCCAACAAGACTATGAATAATAATCTGTTTTTCACTCATGTATTTCTGAATCAGCTGATGGTCCAGAACACATAAAACAAAGGGTTTGCATTCCTGGAGGAGGGGTCCAACACGTTTAAAAGCATTTAACTTCTATTAATGAGAGAACTTTTCAGAAAGAGAATAATCAGCAAAATTAGATACAGAGTAGATTATCACCGTGACAGCAACAAATCGCCAAAAAGCGCCTCTTTGGCACACATCCTTTCTAGTCCCATCTCTTAACTGACTGGTTCTATGACCCTGGGCAGATTAAATAATCTCAGTGTATCAGTTTTCATCAGTTGTAAAATGGGGGGAAAATAATACTTATACTACCTACTTAAGGCTATCCTGAAGATGTTTTGAAAAGTGTAAATCTCTAAAGAGAGGCAAAGTAGTTGGTATTATTGGTTTTTATTTTATACTGCATCTTTCCACAGTATTTAAGTATTTCCTTAAATACTTCTTAGATGGTATTTTGAGAAGGAGGGGTGGAATTATTTCCTCCTCTGAGGAAAAAAATTAATGGTATTAATAAATTATGTGTATAGAATAAGATCTATAACATAATTTATATGTTATGTCAATGGATCTTCATAAATCCATTTATTATTATAATTTTCACTTTGTTGTTGCACATTGTTTCAGTTAAATCTGACTCTCTGTTAGCCCCATTTGGTATTTTCTTGGCAAAGATACTGGAGTAGTTTGCCCTTTCCAGCTCATTTTATAGATGAGGAAGCAGAAGCAAATGAGATTAAGTGACTTGTCCAGGGTCAAATAGCTAGGGAGTGTCTGAGGCCAGATTTGAACTCAGGTCTTCCTGACCTCAGGGTCAACACTATTCACTGAGCCACCAAACTGCCCTTATCACTTACAGGTGAGGAAATTAAGACTTAGATTTTAGAAGTCAGCTTGTCCGGGGTCAAATATTTTTTTGCAGAGACTAGATTTAAACACAAACCTTCAGAGTACAAGCCTAATGTTATTTTCATGTAGCAAGAGTATGATGATGGCTCCAAGTTCTCAGACTGTTCACAGAGTTTCCCTGCTTCAGGGATGCAAGGGACATTTTTAATTTGAGGGAAAAATGGCAGTTCTCAACATCTGTTGGAGACCACTCAGACTGAGGGTAGCTCATAGTTTCTTCTGATCGCTGCCTCCCCTAATCTGCTCTCCTTTCTGTCTCCCTCTCTAATCCTCTTCCCTTTCTACTTCCCTGTGGGGAAAGATAGAATTCTATACTCAACAGAGTGTCTATATTACTCCCTTTTTGAGCCAACTCCTATGAGTAAGGTCCAAGCATTGCCTGCCACTCCCCTCATTTATCCTTCCCTATAAAAGTCCTTTTCCACCTCGTTTATGTGAGATAATTTACTCCATTTTACCTCTTTCTTTTCCCTTCTCCCAGTGCATCCCTCTTTCTCACCCCCTCATTTTATTTTTTTGGATATCATCCCAACTCACACTTAGTCAGCTCACATTCATGTCCTCTCTGTACACTCCTTCTAAGTGCTCTAATAAAGTTCTTAGGAGTTAGAAGTATCATCTTCCCAGATGGGAATGTAAATAGTTTAATCATACTGAGTCCTATGATTTCTCTTTTCTGTTTACCTTTTTATACTTCTCTTGAGTTTTGTGTTTGAATGTCAGATTTTCTATTCAGCTCTGTTTTTTTCCATAGGAATGTTTGAAAGTCCCCAGTTTCATTAATCGATCATTTTTCCCTCTGAAGGATTATATCCAGTTTTTCTTGGGCAGGTGATTCTTCATTCTAATCCTAGTTTCTTTGGCCTCTGAATATCATATTCCACGCCTTCCACTCCTTTAATATGGAAGCTACTAAGTCTTCTGTGATCCCAAATGTGACACCATGATATTGAAACAGGCAATGTAACAAAGTCCTGCACCCAGTACCAGCAAAGAAATACCTGTAATCTCTTTCTGACAAGTTGTCCAAATTCTATCTGTGGGCTGAGAGTTCTGGAAGTCACTGCCCCCATTTCAGTCATGCCCAAAGCTTGCTGATGTCTTTCCAGGGCAAGACCTTCTCTGAACTGTTCTCTACCTTCATCCCAGAGGGACAAACTTTTCATACCAACTTTCTAGGTCGTCTTGGGTTAGAAACTGTTTCATCTCAACCTTTTATTGGTTCTGCCAATCAAGAATTAGTAAGCAATTGTGGTTATTTAAGAATGAAATTAAAATATATTTTTTTTCAAATGGTTGCTAAGTTGTTAGGACAAATACTTTTAGCTCAGAACAAAATCCATATCAGGAATAATTTAGAAAAAGTTTGTTTAAGTCATTCAACAGAGGGGAAAGACAAAAAAGGAGCATCACACACCTTCCCTCCCCCAGGGCTTATAAGTTATATATTATTTAGGATTCAAACAAAGGAGCTTCAAATCATTAATCACAGCTTAGGTACAGCTATTATTATTTTCTCATGTTGTTGCAATAACAGTTAACCATAAATACATGCAAATCATATATCCTTTAAAGTTTAAATCCATGCTAGAAGAGGTATCAGTCATTAGAAATTTAGAAAATAATCACATTCTATTCTAATGCACAATATCTGAAGATTACTTACTAAAGCCAAAAAATAAAATCTTTAAACTTGGGATGTTTCAGTACTAACTTGGCTCAAAGATGTGACTTTAATACGTACTATCCCAAGTGCACCTTCATAAGCAAAGGTCTAACTTCAGCTATGAGAGATCCTGGTTTCTCATTAAGGCTTTTTATTATTTTAGAACTTCTTAACATTCTTTCAGCAACATCTCCCTGAGTTAATAAGATTTATGACCTTGCTAAGGCTAAAGGTCCGGGGGAATGAAATTCTAGCAAGACCCTGAAGAACTTCTCAGATATTTTTTAAAAAGTCTGTGGTACTTTTCTAAGTTATTTTTAAGTTATTACATTATTGTTATTCATTTTAAAATATATCCAATTAAATATTTGATTGTTTTAAAAAACCCCTAATGACAACAGTCTATCAAAAGAGGAGTTAATTTTCCAGTGATCCATTTGTATTACCCTCTGGATATCAATTTTTAAAAATTGCATTTCTTATATGATTTCCCAAAAATCATAAGAAAAATTAGAAACCTAATAATAGTACTATGGATTTTAAAAACACATCACAAAACATTTTGCCAGTCAAACAACATCAATTTGGTTGTTGCAATTGAAATTAAAGTAACTAAGGCACAAAATTCTGCACACATTCAATTTCTTGTTAAGGCTAGCAATTACCAATAAAAAGGGTCTCTTGACTCCTTAGTCGTTCGAAATACCATGAAGTAGGGATTATTAATCTTCATATAGTTTTGGAAAGTACAAGGGAACAAAGAAGAGGAAACATAAAGCAATATGATTGGTTATAAAGTCTGAAGTATCATAGATGATGGAAAACAGTATATTTGAATGGAAGTCAGAAATGCAGAGCTAGAAGCAATCCCTCCTCCCATCTTGTTGCTAGGGAAAACTCATTGGTGGTGCCAGCTTGCATCTAGCTAGGTTTGTTAGCAAGATAACAGATTCCTTTTTACTGTACAGTAAGATGTATAGAGGTAATATATTTCTTTCAATTAATATGGGGTGACTTAGCTTAGAGAGGAAAGATGAACTTCTGAGCTTAACTAAGAAGCAAAGAAACATGGTTTAGGCAATTTTATAACATATTGAGGGTGACACAGAATAAAATCAATCCCAAAATGAAATCAGAACCAGTTTGACTTTCTCGTGGTCAAATGCAAGTCCAAATCATCTTACATAGAAAAGTCACTTCATCTACCTATCAATTTGGCATTCTATACTAATAGAGTTCAAAATACCAATATAAAGTTGTTGCTGTTGAGTTGTTTCAGTTGTATCCAACTCTTTGTGAGCCCTTTTGGTGTTTTCTTGGCAAAGATACTGGAACAGTTGGCCATTTTCCTTCTCTAGCTCATTTTACAGATGAGAAAACTGAGGCAAGCATGGTTAAATGACTTGCCCAGGATCACACAGCTAGTAAGTGTTTAAGGCCAGATTTGGACCATGAAGGTGAATCTTCCTGACTCAAGGCCCCATACTGTATGAATTGTGTCGCCTAGTTCTTCCCTGCAGTTTCTCCACATGTCTCCCTAATACTAAGTATCAGGTTATTTCCCCCCATTAAGTTCTGGTGTACCTATAGAGAATCAAACATCAAAATTTCTTAACAGGAGAACATATCACATTTTGAATGGGGTCACATCATAATTTAGTTTTAGGGTAAATTCAAATCTGTATTTATAATCACAAATGGTATCATTCAAATCTCAATTTTCCCAAGGATCACTAGCTGCATCATACCTGAAGTTATAGAGCCCACTCCTTTCAATGATCCTTGTTCTAAGGATTTACAGTGGCAACTTCACATTCTCATGTCTTTTTAAGATATTTCAACTTTTACAAAAATCTTCAAACTATAATTTGGAAATTTACAAAGATATTATTATATTTAACTTACAAATTTAAGTCCTCAATTAATTTATAATGCCATAAATTTCTACAAACCAGGAAAAAGTTTTCCTTTCTTTGCTTGTCCAACTTTACTTCTGTAACCTCAAACTGAACAGGGATGAAATAAAAAAGAGAAAGTATCTTACTCTTACTGAAAGGCTAAAGTGGATCTAAGTCCCTACTTATTTAGATGGAGAGTTTAACATCAGATTACAGAAAACTGGGAAAACTGTTTCAAGTATGAAACTTCATTAATCTTCCCTACAATTCTAATCTCTCTGACTATAGTTTTTATATATTTTTACAGGAGTCTTTATGGTCCACTGAATGTTCACCTTAGAAATCTTCTAAGACATCAGAATCTACAAATACTAAAAACAACACAAGAAAAAATTTTCCTGAGAAGTTCATAGGTAGGTTTGCTTGGTTGTTGTCTTTTATGCTTAAATTGGACCAAAATGACATCACTATGTCCGGGTCAAAGGACAATTGTGTTTGATTGTAGATGATCAGACCAACAGAAGCTCGGAAGGCTCTACCACAGATTGGGTACAAACAACTAGTCTGTGTGAACATTTAGAATGAAGATGTCTCTAAATTTGTGCATCTCACATTTCATAGGGAGGATAGAGAGGGGGAAAAAGAGGGGTATGAGCATGTGAGCATATATGAGCATAAGCTTGAAAATGATTCAGCCCTGTACAACAATTTATTTTGACTAATATACATCCATGCTTCCCTCATTAATCTAGGATCATCCTGAGTGAATGGGTGTAAGACTGACATTAGGCAACCAATTTGTCAAGGTCACTCAATCATCTAAACAGATAAAGAATTCTTCCCTAGCAGGTCACATGGTTCAATTGATGGTTCTTACATTTGCTGCTGCCAGTTTATAGTCATAAACTAGGTATCCAGTTTATTTTGTAATAGTCATGAGAAAGTAAGAGAAGTATAGGAGCAAAAGGAGACAAAAAAAGAAGAAAGCTCTGCCGGCAGACTGGCTGAATTAATAGTTGGTAGATCTGCCTTCTCTCTCCCAAATTCTTGGATGATCAATCCAAGAAGACTACTCATTTGCCCATAAAGGTGGTTAGGTTAACTCTAACCCTCTCTGAGTAATTCCTCAAGTCAAGATGGTATATAGCTCCCTAAGCTTTCTGCACACCTAGTTTCTATTCTAAGACCTAGTCAGGAGTGAGGGGTGACTTGACTATGTTCCACCTGAACCTAAACCACCAGGGGAAAGGGTGGTTGCGGTGTAACTCACTAAGTTCTTGATGTGTAGAGTGATCTCATCTTAGTCAAATCCTACCTCTCTGGTTAACCATCAAAGATCCCTCTTCTGACACCAATTTTTTAACTGAGAACAAAATTCGTAATTGGAATAATTTAGAAAGGTTTGTTCAAATCTTCCATCAGAGAGGAGAGCTAAAAAAGGGGTAGCCTACTTCCCTCTCAATGTCTATAAAGTACATATTATATAGGGTTTAAACAAAGGAGCAAGTAAACAGTAAATGATTGGCCAGCATGAAGGCAATTTCCAGATAAGATAATTGGGTTGCTTGAGAGGTATAATGGGAGAAAACTCCTTACATTCCTTGCATCATTCTTTAGATCTGACTGAGTTTCTGGTCAGCATAACCTATGCCCTGAGTTAAGTATTAAACAAATCTATTTTCTAAGTAATAACTCTAGTTTTTCAACTACACAAGGTTAAGTTGAAACAATGCCATAAAGTTTTCTCATAATAGTTATTAATTTTTGGATCTAACTAATTGATAATCCTTTCTCAATCTTCCCACTTCAAAGTTTCAACATAACTTCACTGAGCCTACAAGCATCAAACTTCCGTTCATCTTAAATCTTTCCCTCTACACTCCTATTTTCTAGAGGTTACTAAAACTCCTTTACCTCCCTCCCCCACCCATCCATTCCCTGGCCAAGCTTCCCATCACTGACTACATTTTCACTCATTCTCCTCAACTTACTGGTTAAGGTTGGGGAGTTGGAATTCTTCTATTTCCCTCATTACCACTTCTAGTGTCTTCCCCTTCCTCCATCCTTTAGTACTTTCATCTTCCTTTGGGTGGTGGATATGAATAGCATGAACTCAATCAAAATCCTGGCAGCTATTATCTACAGATTCCCCTAAGTTCCTCCCCTTTTTTCTTCCATGAGTCCAGTACATGGCTCAAAATTTCTCTTCTCAACTCCTACCCTCCTACTAGAGAACTTCAATATAAATATCGATTCTTCCTCAAATACCTTAACCACTTAATTCCTCAACCTATTCACCTCCTATGAGTTACTTCTCTACCCTACTTCAGCTACATTCAGTGATGGTCATATCTTGATCTTGTCATCATCTGCAGACATATCACCTCTATGTTCAAGAATTCTAAACTGCTTTTATCCTATCAAAACTTATTGGTTTTTTACCTCTCCCTCTGTCTTCCCTTACAAAACCCTATTCTTCATCCACACTGTGACCTCTAATCCCTTGATTCCTCAATTCGTTTGCAGGCTATCTCCTCTGCACTAACCACTCTATTGTCTTTTCTCCATCTTGACCTCTTGGTGAACCAATTCATCTCTATTCTCCTCCTCTCATGAATCCCTAGCATCCTTAGGTTTCTGATTATTTCCAGTCAAGCTTCAGTCTTGGATCCCTCCTACCATTCACAGTCTTGGCTTGTATGCACATAGTGCTGAATGAAGGTGGAGAAAAATCATTCAACCCTTCTAAATGATTCCATTACAAATTTATGTTAAACAACCTCAACTGAGCCCCTACTGATGCTAGGCAATCCTACTATCCCTACATCCCTTTTCAACTCTCTATCCCACTGTCTAATGGGAAGTGGCTCTTCTAAATCTTTTCATCCCTCTTCAAATCTCCTATGACCCTCCTTCCTTGCCTCTCTCAGTTGAGAGCTTGCCTCATTTTACAGAAAAAAATTGATGCCACTCACCATGAATCCCTCTTTTTTCCCCTCTTCCTCATCTCCTATCACTTAGGTGCCCTCAAAACTATCTCTTATATCCTGTTTCACATGATAAAGTGACCTCACTCCTTACCAAAACTAACCTCTACTTAAGTGATTTCATTCCATCTTGTCTCTTCCAAGCGACTGTCCCCTTTGTTAACCCCATATCACATATTTTCAATTTCTCCCTCTCTACAGTCTCATTCCTTGCTGTCTACAAACATTCATATGTCTCTTCCATCCTGAAAAAGCCTTCACTTGATTCTTCTATCCCTACTAACTATTGTCTTTTGTAGCTAAACTCCTTGAAAAGGCTATCTGCAATAGGTACTTCCACTTTCTCTCTCCCACTTTCTTCTTAATCCTTTATAATACAGGTTCTGACCTCACCATTACACTGAAATGACTCTCTCCAAAGTCACTAATGAGCTTGACTGCAAAATGTAATGGCCTTTTCTCAATCCCAATTCTCTTTGATCTTCTGAAGCCTTTGGCACTGTTGACCACTGTCTTCTCCTAGGTTTCCAGAATATCAGTATCTTCTCGTTCTCCACCTACCTATCTGAACACTCTTTTTCTGTCTTCTTTGCTGGATCCTCAACCAGATCATGCTCTCTAACCATAGGTGTCCCACAGGATTTTGTCCTGGGCTCTCTTCTCTTCTCCTTCCATACTACTTCACTTGATAATCGAATTAGCTCCCATGAATTTAATTACCATCTCTATGCTGATGATTCTCAAATCTACCTATCCTGCTTCAAACTCTCTGCTGACCTCCAGTCTTGAATTTCCAATTGCCTCTCAAACTGGATGTCCAATAGACATCTTAAACTTATTATATCCAAAAGAGAACTCATTAACTTTACCTGAAACCCTCTCCTATTCCTACATAGGGCAACCCCATCCATCCAGTCACTCAAACTCACAACCTAGGATCCATCCTGGATTCCTCACTGTCTCTCATTCCCCCATATCTGAGCTATTGCCAATGCCTGTAGATTTTATCTTTGAACATCTTTTGAATACACCCCCTTCTCTCCTCTGACCCTGCCACCACTCTGGTACAGGCCCTCATCACCTCATACCTGGATTATTGCAATAGCTTGCTGGTGGTTCTACCTGCCTCAAATCTCCCCCCACTCCTTTCAGTCACCAAAGTGATTTTCTTAAAGCACGTCTGACCATGTACCCCAACTCAATAAACTCCAGTTGCTTCCTATTGCTTCCAGGAGCAAATGGAAAATGCTCTGTTTGGCATCCAAAGACCATCATAATCTAGCTCCCTAATGCCTTTCCTAATGACCATGCTCCCCAAGAGGTACTTTGATCCAATGACATGATCTCCTAGCTGTTCCACAAATAAGATATTTCATCTCTTGGCTCTGGGTATTTTTTCTGGTTTTCTCCTATGCCTGGAACACTCTCCCTTCTCTGCTCTAGCTATTGACCTCCCAGTCTTCCTTTAAGTTCCAACTAAAATCCCACCCTCTGTAGGAAGACTTCCTCATCCCCTCTTAATCCAGTGGCTTCTTTATGTTTGGTTTCTTCCTATCTGTTTTGCATTCAGCTGGCTTTGTTTCTATTTGTTTGCATACTGTCTCCACCATTAGACTGTAAACTGCTTGAGATCATCATTAGATTGTAAGCTGTAGGGATAATCTTTTGTCTCTTTTTGTATCCCCATCCCTAGTACAGTACCTGGCATATAGTAGGAGTTTAATGTTTATTGATGGATAAACAGAAATTTTAGGTATTTCTTTTGGTTTAGGGGTGAAAAATTTGTTGAGATCTCTGAACTGAAAAAGTTTGGGAATCTCTGTTAAGTACCTACTTTGTGCCCATAACTGTACAAGAGACTGCAAGGGATGCAAATAAGGTGACAGTCTCTAGGCATGACAGGCTTCTAACTATAGAATATTATATTCAAAATCTAGAAGGAATTCTCAGAAGTCATCTAGCCCAACTCTTTCCTTTTACAAATGAGAAATGGAAGGCCAAGGGAAATTTAATGATTTGCCCAAAAGTAGCAAGTGATAGCTCCTCTGACCCAAATTCAGCATTTTTGCTATTAAGTCATTTTCAAATTCAATTGAAGTAATGGGTCAAGGAAGATGCTAAGATATTAATAAATGATTCTACCACCATCTCTGTCTGACCAAGAATAGAATCCAATTCTCCTAATCCTTGGACTACTGTTCTTTCTTCTCCACCACTGTAGTTCTTCACCTTGAATCAGTTCAATTTGTTTTCCTCTTAGGTTAACTGTATTCTCCCTTTTACCTTGTTACTATTTCAATTCACCAAAGAGTTATTCCCTTTTCTTTACTTAAACTCCTCCTGGTCTTTTATTTCTGGTCTTTTATTAACCTTGCTTTCTGAACATGCCCTTTATTATATCATCCAAATCTCTAATTAAAGTGCTTAAGGACACTGGGCCCAAGACTGATATGGATGAAATATAACCATTGTGTCTCCTAAAGTCATACTGAACTGCTACACTAAATACCAATTTCTACCTGTGACCTGCTAATTAGTTCTATACTCATTGAAAGTTTTGATTTTCAAATTAAATAAATATTAAACACTTGTTGTATATACAGGAGTTACTAGGCATTCTGGGAGATACAAATGTAGTGCAGGCTCTGATTTAACTCTTCCAACCCACAGTATCACTGTGGGTCCCCACAGAGTCTGGGTCCCCAGAGGACAATTAGCTAGTACCTTCCTCAGGATTCTAGAGGTAATCCTGAGGGGGTAGGGATGGTTATCTAGTGCCTTAACTCAGGAGTCCCTACCAATATGTTTTCCTCTAATGATTATCAACTGATTATCAGTTATTGAATAAGCATTCATTAATCATTTTCTATATACCAGACATTAATGCTAAGTGCTGGGGATATAATGCAAGGCAAAAACACAGTCCCTGCCTTCAAGGAGCTTTTATTATAAAGAAACAGAATACAAACAACCAGGGAGATATAAAACATGTACAGTGGAGTTGGAAGGCATTCTGAAAGGGAAAGGCATTAGCAGCTGAGAGTGGGAGCTGGTATTGGAAAAGACTTCCTCAAGACCTGTAGTAGGTGGTATTTGCACTGATTCTTAAAGGAAGCTATGGAAAATAAAAGCTGGAGGAGAGAGATTGAACATTCAAGGTATTAAGGACAGTTAGTGCTGATAGTACCCAGGCACTGAGACGGGAGATGGCATTGTCATGCTAGAGGAACTGCAAGCAGGTCAGTGTTGCTAGAACATAGAATAAGTGGAAACCATTGGAAAGGTAGGAAGGAACTCGATTATGAAGATCTTTAAATGCCAGGCAAAGGAGTTGATATTTGATCCTGGAGGTACTAAAGAGTCAACTCAGCTCATTAAACAGGGCAGGGTACGTATGTATGTGATGTGATTTTCATCAAACTTTTGAAAAATCACCTTCGCCATTGAATGGAGAATGGATTGGAGTAGGAAAATATTTAAGTCAGGAAGCTCAATTAGAAGACTATTGCAATAGTTCAGGTGAGAGGGAGACATGGGGAAAACATAATGAATTTTGTTTAAGACAAGTTGAGTTTGGTATACTTATGGGGCATCCAGAACAAGGTGCCTGAAAGGCAGGTGGTTATGCTTGACATTGTTGTTGTTGCTGGATTGTGTTTGTCCTTCATTGCTGAAGAAGACCATGCCATCAGAAAAATGATGACATGACTTGCACTTGACTTTGTTTTGAGTGAGGGAGGGCTGTGCAGGTCACCAGACTCACTTCTCCTCCAGAGCCATCTGAATCCAGTGACCAGATATTCATCAGGATGACTGGAGATGACCCAGGATGCATTGGGAGACCTTGACCCCTTTAGGTCAAGGTCTATGCAGGTACTTACTTAGGGTTAGGTAATGCCCCTTCATTGAATAGGCCTGTTTAAGAAGAAGCCCGGGCATGGCCTCTTTAATGAGGTAAAGAAAAGAAAGACATCAGGCTGACTTTGAGACTTAGGAGAAAGACTAAGGCTTTGACACACAGATCTGGAATCATCGGCATAAAGTGATTGCTGAATCCTTGGGAACTGATAAGATCACCAAGTGAGATGGCATGGAGTAAAAAGAAAATAAAACTCAAAAGAAAGCCTTGGGGGATACCTACAGAGAGTAGTTGTAACCTGGATAAAGAGCTAGCAAAGGAAACTGAGATGGAGAAGTCAAAAGCAAATGAGGATATAAATGACTTTCTCAAGTATTTTAGGCAACAGAATCAGGCAGCCAAACTTAATTTACTTTTAGAAATGGGGCAGCTAGGTAGCACAGTGGATAAGGTGCTGGGTTGGAATCAAGAAGACTCCTCTTCTTGAGTTCAAATTTGGCCTCAGACACTTGATAACTGGGTGATCTTGGGTAAATCACTTAACCTTGTTTACCTTAGTTTCCTCATCTGTAAAATGAGTTGCAGCAGGAAATGACAAACCACTACAGTATTCTTACCCAGAAAATCCCAAATAGGGTCACAAAGAGTCAGACACAACTGAAAAGCCTGAATAACAACAAAAATTTACTGAAGTGAGTATAACAAGAACCATTGTTACTAGACATCGACTCCCAAATGAAGGGTGAACTCTTCCATTGGGACAGAGAGAGTCCAGGGAAAAGCCAGCTCAAACTGTAGACTACATAATGTATGGGTCCCAGCTCCTGGAAATACTTTTGCTGGGAGTCCTTTCCCCTTCTTTGTAAGGCCCTCATGAAGTTCATCTTCTTGGATATGCGGTAGCTCTTCTACCGGGCTCCTCATAGAGCACCTTTCTTTAGTGGGTCTAGACTTGTCTTGACTCCTGAAGCAGACTCTGCTGCCAGGTGCCCCAGCTCCGGGGACACTGCTAGAGGGCCCATGAAACATTGACCTTCCTTAGCCCGACAGTTCAAGAGGTCATCCTCTGGTCAAGGGTGGGGAAGAGGCAGAGATTTTTTTTCTCTTCCCTCTGATCTCCCTCTTAGGTGATAGTGAGTCCCCTCAGGGTCTTTGCTAGAATTGCTCCTCCTAAATTATTAACTGTCAGAATCTGCCATATACATGCATGTATGCATATAACCTATATATGACACACATGACCCATAAATATATGAACCGTACCTATATGGCCCACATATATGGCCCACGTATATAAGACTTATATATGAGACCTATATATAGGCATATATATATAAAACCCACATATATAAGGCCCACAAATATGATTCACACATATATAAGACCTATGTATATAAGACATATATATATATAAGACCCATATATAAGACTCATGTATATTAGACCCATATATATATATAAGACCCATATATAAGACTCATGTATATTAGACCCATATATATATAAGACCCATATATATAAAACCCATATGTATATACAAGACCCATATATATAAGACCCACACACATATAAGACCCATATATAATACATGTATTTATGTATGTGTAAGACCCATATATGTGACACACACATATGTGTAAATCTATATATTTTTATGCATGTATGTATAAGACCCATAGTATTTGATAGAATTTGACTGGGTCTCTTCAACTGATCCCAATATTCTTCCAGCATAGCATTACTCTTCTTGCAATGGCTTTCCCTCCTTCCAAATTAACCAAGACTTCTCTAACCTAGTCTATTGCCATTGATTGATCTAGTGCTAAATGATTGATTCAACAGAGCTGTCTAGGCCTTGTTCACACCTAGTTCATATCTCTGATTGATTGATTCAGTTGAGAAGTCAAGGACCTTCTGTAATTATTTGAGGTAGGGGTACAAAGATCAGATACAGCATGACCCCTGCCTTCATGAGTTTACAATCTAGTAGTCTTTAATTATATACTTCTAATATTTCAGTGGGCTAGATATTAGATACAGATATCTTCCTCACATCAAGAGCAGCTCCTCTCTTTGTTTAACTTGATCTACCAAAAAGATCAATTCTACAACAGAAGTTTTTAATAAAAACTTCTTTTCTACCCAGTCGAAAGAGGGATCTGTTTATGCCTTCTGTACCACCTGCCTTGTGCCCATGCTTAATATTCTGGATCCATAATATTCTACAGTGACTATGGGACAGAGGAACAGATATAATATTAGAAGCCACATATCCTGTATGCATAAATGGCAGCTGGTATTAGAAGCAGATTATATTCCAATTTGAACCCTAAATCAAGTCACTATTAAATGGAGGGAAAAGATTTTGCTAAGACACTTACAAAAAAAGAGACTAACTGAACTTTTTCCAATAGCTACAGAATCGCCCTGTTTGGTTAATGTGCCTTCAGCATCGAGCACGCAATCATGTCACTCCTTTGCTCAAAAGTAATGCTTTTTATCTGTTGCCAATCAAATAAAATCCAGACTCTTGCCATTCTGGGCTCTCTGCAATCTGGCGCCAACTTCGTTTTCCAGCTTAATTTGTATTTGATGCTCCAGCCAAACTGTATTGTTCACTGTTCTCTAAACATATCAAGTGCTTTCCTACCTCTTTGTTCATACTGTTCTTTATGACTGGAATCCTGCCCGTCCCAGCCATCTCCAGCTCATCTGGAGTCCTGTCTATCTTTCAAGACCTAGTTGGATTCCACCTCTTCCATGAAGCCCTCCCCATTTCCCCACTGGGAAATTATCTTTTCTTCCTTTATCCTTACAAAACCTTTTGTTTGACCCTCTCTTCTGCCACAAGGGAAATTTTCTACTTTGTAGCTACTTGCATTTGTATCTTATCTCTCTTGAGACAAGCTCCTTGAGCCAGAGATTTTCAACTTACTCATCTTTGTATCTCCCCTAATTCCTAAGATACCACTCTTAATAATTTAATTTCTTAGATAGAACTGAACCATACCAACATCGATGATTATCTTGGGGATGGCTTATTCAAGGATATTCTTCTGTGACTATAAGATTGCTGACCATCCTGAACCCATTTTGGGAAGGAGAAGTTTATAAAGTAGGGTGGAATCAAGTCTCAAAGGCTTTATACTTGGTAGACATTCAATGAATATCTATTGAATAATTGGCTTATTGATTAAAATTTTCCGTTATTAAAAATGAGATTAAAAACAGTTTAAAATTTTGGAAATTTAGGATGTAAATAATAAGGAAGAAAACAAGCATTTATTAAAACTTATACATATCTTACTTAACCCTAAAAATGATCCTGGGAGGCAGGTGTTATTTATACTCCCCCCATTTTACAGGTAAGGAAACTGAGTCAGACAGGTCAAGTTCACACACTTGACTGATTTGATTAATTGAAATAAAGTGAGCCTCTCACATCCTTTCTAAGATTGGGCCAGATTATTATTGAAATGATGCATTCTCAAGGAAGCTAGGTGATAAAGTAGGTAGAGTATTGGGCTTGGAGTTGGAAAAATTTAGTTCAGATTTAACCTCAGACACTTACTAGATATGTGAACTTGACCTCCCCATCCAGTCTATTGTGAACCCTCTAAATGTAATTTAATCTATAACCTGATTTAGTTTACCTATGGAGTCTGTTTAACTGGATTTGTTTCTTTAGGGGCTATACGAAATTATGATTTTGCTTAACTAAGTTTATTCAACTTTTATGATATTGAAGGAAGCAAGGGATTATGAATCTACCTGTTCTTTAACTTTTATGGCCTAAGAAGAATATACAGGATTCAATATATAAAAGAATTATTTCTCTATCACTGTGATGTAATTTTATCTATAAGAAGACATGTTAGAATCCTAATCTTGTTCAGATTTATGTTTTTTGTTTGAGATCTGAACCTAAAGTTAAGAATAAAAAAACCCCCTAGGTTTTGACCTCTGTAAGTATAGTGTTGTGACAGATAAATTTCAGTAGAAGTTACCAACTTCATGAATTAAGAAAAGAGATATTTCTCCCATCATACCTTCTTGCCCTCATATTCAAATGGGAGAGACAACATACAAAGAAATACACTAGTGTATGTATATGTGTGTGTATTTGTGTCTGTGTGTGTGTAAGTGGGGGAGGAGGGACAGAGGGCAGAAAGGTCTCTTGCAGAAGATGGGATTTGAATTCAGTCTTGAAGGAACCCATGGAAGCAAGAAGATGGAGTTGGGGAGGGACAATAGGGGGCATCCCCTGAAAAGAACTGGAGTTAGAAGAAGGAAGATCATGTCTGATGAATAGCAAGAAGCTAATGTCACTTAATCATGGAGTATGAGAAAGGGAGTAAAGTAGAAGACTTGGGAAGGTTGGAAGGGGCCTAGGTGTGAAGAGCTGTAAGAGCCAAATCAAAACACATTTGTTATCATCTACCATGTGCCAGGCATGGGGATATGCTAAGTGCTGGGGAGACAGAGAAAGTAGTCCCTGTTCTAAAGGAGCTCACAGTTAATGGGGCAGAAAAGATGCAAAAAATATGCATCAAAGAGACATACACATAATAAATGGGAAATAATCACAGAAGGAAAAGTGGGATTGGGAAGGTCTTTTTGTAGAAAGTGAGATTTTAACTGGACTTGAAGAAAGCCAGGAAAGCCAGGATGCAGAGATGAGGTGGGAGAAAACTCCAGGCAGGAGAGAAAGTCAGTGCAAATGCACAAAGTTGGAATATGGAATATCTTGTGTTAAGGACTTCAAGAAGGTCAATGTCATTTAAATATGGAGTATGAGGAAGTAAGGGCAGCTAGGTGGTGCAATGGAGAGAATGCTGGCCATGGATTTAGAAAGACTCGTCTGTCAAACCTGTCCTCAGACACTTACCAGCTTTGTGACCCTGAGCAAGACACTTAATCCTGTTTACCTCGGTTTCCTCATCTGTAAAATAAGCTGGAGAAGGAAATGGCAAACCACTCCAGTATCTTTACTAAGAAAACCCCAAATGGGGTCATGAAGAGACAAACACAACTGAAACAACTAAACAACAAAAATAAAGAAGAAAAAAAATGAAAGAAAACTGGAAAAGTGGGAAGAGACCAGGTGATGAAGGACTTTAAATGCCAAACAGAAGATTTTATAGTTGGTTCTGGAGGTGATCAGGAATCACTGAAATTTATTGAATGAATAGATTTGGTCAGAACTGCCCTCTAGGAAGATCATTTTGACAGCTGAGAGAGGGAGAGACTGGAGACAGAGCTGTTGAAATAATTCTGTCCGGTACCAGGGTAGTGGCTCTGTGAGTAGAGAGAAGGGCTCATATAGGATAGATGTTGTAAAGGTAGAGAAGATAAGATCTGGCAGCAGACTGAAGATATGGGGTGAATGAAATGAGTTGAAGGATAACAGATGAATTCTTGGATAAGCTGGGAGCTATGGAAGCTTCAATTGATGCGCAAACATAACACTAGGATATGGAAGAACAGAGCTGAATCTTACTTTTAACAGGATCTGAGTCATGTGCGCTGTTCAAGTCCAAGGGTGACAGGTTGACTCCATAGTGACCCTAAGTTCTTTCTCTGCTTATTTGTTAGGAATGTTCTGCCAAGCCTAGAGGCCTGTATTGGGCTACCCGAGTCTTTCTTACCTGTCCAGGTCTTCGGCTGGCCACGCCGGATGCACATATGAGAGAAAGGACGTTCCAGAGTCAAACAGGGGTTGAGCTTTATTACAGGGTTTCGGTTACAAGTGCAGGGGGTCTTCTTTCTTAGGACGAAGAGGGGGAGATTTCCTAAGAAGGCTAAGCTTAAGGGAATGGAAGTAGAAGTACAAGCGGGGGAGAGAGGGGGAGGGGAGAGAGGAAAGAAAAGAAGCGGAGCCCTACTTTTCTCTTTGGCTCCACACGTGCTAAGAGCGCTTTTAGGCTTCCTCAATCCTACTTAATCTTCAGCCACACAGTTTGCATCTCAATACCATGCTGTTAGGTAACTAGGTGTGCTCCAATCCGGGACGACCTCGAGGGCAGGGAGACTCCACCCATCAGGTATCTCCGGGGGAGAGGCGGAAATACCCGAGCTAGCCGAGCTAGCTCGGTCTGACCTTCTCGAACCCCCGCTGTTCATGGAGGGCCTCGTAAGACTCTAAGATTTAGAAGTCCCACTTTTACCTGCCCGAGACTGTCCACACGGAATTGAGCTTCCAGTCCCAACAATGTTCAGCCCCAGGCTGTTGCTAAGAATCCAGGGACAGGATGGGCCTTAAGGAATATAGAACTCATCAAAAAGTTAGATTACTGGATTCCTCACACCTTCAGCTTCTTATGAGCATGGACAGACCTTATCAACAGTATAACACCTTAAGTCTAGAGCAATTGACTAAGTCCCCGGGGCAGGTAGGGCCTACGAAAGAAAAATGTTTTCTTGGTCTCAAGCACAAATCTTTTCTGTATTCTTTGTTGTGTTAGCAAACACCATTCTATGTTCCTTACCTTGTTGGTTTGTTGCTTGCAAAGGAACTAAGGATACTAAACTTGGGTGTTACCAGGAGAAACTCCTGTGGGAGGGAAGGAACAAGAAAAATAAGTTAATGAGAATATTAATGATCAAAATGCATCCAAATTGAACCTAGTTCGTGTGAGCCTAGAACTTCAGTAAGGAGTCATGAATTACAAGTATAATAGAAATTCAGAGAAGGGAGAGGTCAGTTTGGGCTTTCGTAGTGGGAAGGAAACATCAGTTTTCTACAAGCAGAAAAAAAGGGAGGTCATTCCTGGCTGAGCAGACATGCGAATGAAGGCAACAGTTTGTGGTTGAGCATGGCATGTGTGCCAGATAGTGTAGAGACCAGACTGACTGCAACTAAGGGTGTGTGTTAGAGAGCGGAGGCAGATAAACACTGGGTAGATAAGGTAGGGATAGATAATGGGGACATATTTCTTAAGGCAGCTTTTGCAATGTTACTCCTCATCCTGATGCTACAGGCTCTCTGTCTCAGTTTTTCTGTCTATGTCTAAGTCTCTCTGTCTTTCTGCTTTCTCTTTTACATAAAAATGAATGTATGTGTATAGATTTATATGTACAATATGTGTATATACATTTGTATTGCACAAAAGAATGAGCACATATGAGTATGTACATATACATATATACAACATAGATACGTATGCCTCAGTTGGCTTCTTTGCCACCTCTACCATTTCCCCTGGTGCCCTTTAAGGCCCTTTGAGGCCAAATAGAACAAGTCTAATACCTCCTTCATTTGACAAATACTTGAGCCCTGATATCATGACCCTCCTTCCCCCAGCCTTTTTCTTTACTAGCTAACCATGCCCAATTCCTCTAATCAATCCTTAAATTATATGGACTCAAGGCTCTTCACCATTTTGATTGCTCTCTTTGGACACCCTCCAACTGATCAATGTTCTTCTTAATCTAAAGCATCTAGACCTTAATCTAGATCTTAATCTAAAGCATGATACTTCAGATAACAGTCTGATGAAGGCAGAGTACATTTGATAATACTGTCTCCTTATTTCTGGAATTTACACCAGACTAAATGCAGCCTTTGCCATGTCACCCTGCTAACACGTATTGAGCTTGCCATCCACTAACGACCCCCAAACTCTTTTCAGAACAGTTGCCATCTCATCATGTTCCTCCACCAGTTTTGTACTTGTTGCGTTGATTTTTTTGGACTCCAAAATAAGCAAGACTTTTTATTTATCCCAACTGAATTTATTCTTAGACTCAGCCCTATTCTTTAGCCTGTCAAGGTCCTTTCAGATCTTTTCTCAGTGTCCAGTGTTATAGGCAAATTTGATAACAATCTACGCCTTTCTCCACATCACTGATAAAAATGCTAAACAGTGCACAGTCAAACACAGATTCATGGAGTTCTCCACAGGAGAACTCTGGACACTGACATTGAATTGTTAGTTATTCTTTGATTCTGGCCATCCAATCAGGTCTGAATCCATCTAACTTTATTATCATCCAATCAATAGCTCTCCATTTTCTCCACATACGCTATCAAAATATTTGCCAAAATCTAGGTGAACTATATCCACAGTGAACTATCCCTCAATTGCTGGTTTGGTAACACTGTCAAAAAAGGAAATGAGGTTAGTCTGACACGACCTGTTCTTAAAGCAGTCATGCTTCCCATATGTAATCACCATGTCCCTTATCAAAAGTTCACCAACCATTTCTTTAATGATCTCTTCTAGAATTTTCCCAGGAACAGAAGTCAAGCTCACTGGCTTACAGTTTGCACACTGTTCTCTTCCTTTTTTTTTTTTTTTTAATAAATTAAGACATCTGGCCTTCTCTAACTTTGTGGTTTCTCTCCTGCTTTCTGCAGTCTTTCAAATGTCACTGGCAGTGGCATAGTAACCATATCTGCTAGATCCTTTAGGCCCCAAGGACAATTGATTCTGGGGATGAACCCAGGGAACTTGGGACACTTCACTCTGCTTTTAAATTTTTTGTCCAGTTTTATAAGCAACTTTTTTCTTTTGCCTACATTTAGTGTAGGCAAAGGTTGTCTGGCCTTTTTGTCTTTGAATATTCTCACCTTGGTTCTTGCTGGAAGTTTTGTTTTTCCCTGTCTTAGCTGTTTTTCTCTCTTTCATACATAAATATCCCCATGGGTGCTACCGCTCAGAAGATAATTGGCCATTTGCCCTCTGTTTTGTTTTTGTTTTATCCTTTCTTGCTGTTTAGTGCATCTAGGTGGTGCAGTGGATAGAGTGCCAGGCCTAAAGTCAGGAAGGCCCATCTTCCTGAGTTCAAATCAGGTCTCAGACAGAGGGCTAGCTGCGTGACCCTGGGCAAGTCACTTCACCCTGTTTGCCTCAGTTTCTCACCTGTCAAATAAGCTGAAGACAGAAGTGGCAAAACCACTCCAATAACTTTGCCAAGAAAACCCCAAAGGGAATCATGAAGAGTTGGATACGACTAAAATAAATGAGCAACAATTTCTGGCCTGTGATGCAACTTGTTGTTTATCAGTGAAGGAGAGATAGCCTCTGCCACCCCTGGAAACTTTGCCTGTTTCACAAGATCCCATGTTCACTGGCTTTAGAGTTAGAAGGGACCTCTTTACTGTTATTATTGTTGAAGTTATCTAAGCCAGCTGCTTCACTTTTCAGATGAGGAAACTGAGGCCCAGAGAAGTTAAGTGACTTGTCTAAGCTCACACAACTAGTAAGTAACAGAGCCAAGATTTAGTCCCAGATCCTCTGACTATGTCTAGTGTGGCATCATGGGATTTGCCTGGCCTGCTTGTAGAGCTCCTTTGACTTGAACTTTCTCTTGATTGACTTTTTTCTATCTTTGGGTTGATTTCCTTTTTTTTTCCTTTCTTTGGTTGATTTCTTTCTTGCAGAGAAAAACTAATTGATTCTAAAATATCTTCATTTTTTCCAATTATTGAAAATAAGCTCACTGGTATATGATACACATAAGCGTTTAAATTCTTTCATTTTCCCCCCTTTTGGTGTATAAAAGAAATGAATTATTTGGGTTATTTTTTGCCCTGCACACTAAGTGCTTTTTAATGTACTATTTTATTGCTGAGAAATAAAATTAACATTGGTCCTGTTCTTTTTTAGTTGGTGGACTCCTGCTGTGACATGCTTAAATAATTCTGATAATTTATCTGAAAGAAACAGTCTGCTTCTGTCTTATTAGTATCTCCTAATTGGTAGATTTTGACCATAAGAATGTCAGTTCTTGAGATTAGAGATTTTTTTTCTTTACATCTTTATCCTCAGAGTCTAGGATAGTATCTGACATATATTTAGTACTCAATAAATGCTTTTTAATTGATTGAGGCTCCACTTTTGGGGAGGCTTATTTTGGGGCTAACTTTGTCTCTTCCATACGTTATTATGTTATCTCATTTGATTCTCCCAACATCTCTGTGAAGTGGGTAGTAGTACAATTATCACTATCTCCATTTTGTTGTTGGAGTGGTTTGCCATTTCCTTCTCCAACTCATTTTATAGATAACGAAAGTGAGACCAGCAGGGCTAAGTGACTTGCACAAGGTCACACAGCTGGTATCTGAGTATCTGAGACTGGTTTCAAACTTAGGTCATCCTGGCTCCAGAGGTTCTCGATCCACTGCACCACCTAGTTGCCCATCTTTCTGATCATCAGTTTCCCTATCTGTAAAATGAGGGTTTTTACATATAGGGAAACTGATGCTCAGAAAGACAGAGTCGCCCAACGGTGATTCAACTTGTAAAGAGTAAAGGTGGGAAACACAGCAGTATCATCTGATTCCAAAATCCTGTGCCTCTTAATGAAGCTCTGCTGTACTGACAAAATTGACTTTCTTCTCCAAGGCTCTTTTGTTTCTCCTTAATTCCTGGACAAGGGTTTATTTTCACTGCTAACCTAAGCAACCAAATGGCAGCTCAGAAGCTGTCAACCAGATTTCCTTTGGCCAATGAGTTGAAAGTGACCTGGACTGAGTAACTTAAAATAATAGCTTACATTTTTTATACTGATTCTGCTTCTAAGTGCTTTTACCTAAAGTAACGATCTCATTTTATCTTCACAATAGTAGTAGATAGGACACATTTAGGTGACAGGAGGTGTTTCTACCTACTTTGCAAGGTTGTTGAGAATCACATGATAAAATAATAAGAATAACCCACATTTAAATCGTACTTTAAGGTTAACAAAATAGTTTCTTTACAACAACTCTGTAAGGCAGGCATTACAAATGTAACATAGAGAAAAAAGCATTGGACATTAAGTCCAGAGATCTAGATATGAAATTGACTTTAATATACAATAGTAGAGTGATCAGAGGCAAGTAGAGGAGACTTTGATTCCTGCCAGGAGGGGAAGTAGATTTGAATGGCCACTCTATTCTCTTCAGAGGCAGGGTACGAGGCTAGAATTATATATATATATATCCCCCTAAAAATTATTAGTTTGGGCAAAATAATTTTTAACTTCAAGCTGAGCTCCTGATTGTTATCCTTTAATGGGGGAGGGGTGCCCCAAGGTATACATATAGCTAAAACTTCTCACCAAATTATAGTTATAGAAAAGACCACATGGCAAATAGAAAATAAACTTATTTAATAAATGTGTACATATATATATATAATTTCCCCTGAATTACATGTTAAAACAATGTTTTAACATTTGTTCCTTTTTTTAAGTTTTGAATTCCAAATTCTATCCCTCTCTTTCCTCTCCCCTCCCTGACGTGACAAGCAATCAGATATAGGTAATATATGTGCAACCATGTAAAATATTTTCTTATTAGACATTTTGTACAAGAAGACTTGAATAAAAGAAAAGAAAGGAAAGAAAGAAAGTGATAATAACATGCCTCCCTCTGTATTCAAACAATATCAGTTCTTTCTGTAGAGGTGGATAGTATTCTTCATCATTAGTCCTTTGGGATTGTCTTAAATCATTTTATTTTCGAGAATAGCTAACTCATTCACAGTTCTTCATTGAACAATATTGCTGTTACTGTGTACAATGTTCTTCTGGTTCTGTTCACTTCACTTTGCATCAGTTCAGGTAAATCTTTCCAGGTTTTTCTGACATCATCCTGCTTGTCATTTCTTACAGCACAAAAATATTCCATTACAATCATATACCACTGCTTTCTAGCCGTTTCCCAATCGATGACCATCCCTTTGATTTCCAGTTCTTAGCCACCACAAAAAAAAGCTGCTATAAATATTTTTGTATAAATAGGTCCTTTTCCCTCTACCTCCCCCCTTTTTTGAATGCCTTTGGGATATAGACCTGACAGTGGTATGACTGGATCAAAGGATATACACAGTTTCATAGCCCATTGGGCATAGTTCCAAATTGCTGTCAAGAATGCTTGGATCAATTCATAATTTGACCAACAGTGTAGTAGTGTCCCAGTTTTCTCACATCCTCTGAAATAAACTAATTTATCCAAGCTAATAGCAAATAGAGAATTAGATAAGCTATACAAATGAGAATATACAAGACAATATAAATGAGAAATACCATTAAGAACTAAGTCTCAGCTCATCTAAGAGTGAAAATCCCACGTGTCACTCAAGGAGAAATTTTTTGAAGTCTCTTGTATGGTAAGCTGAGGATAGGGACATAATTGAGGTGACAGCTAATCCATATATGGCTTCTTCCTAGAGTCTTGCTCTGCCTTTAGGGACCTGTCTCTGAAGAGAATCTGGAACCATGTGTCTTCTCTCAAGAATCTAGACAGCAGGAAACCAGCAGCTCTCTTATCTGAAGCCCTCAGCAACTCCACCTCTTATGCAGAAACACAACTTTGAATAGTCAGTCTCCACTAATGAGGAGAATCTTGGGCAAATGGAATTAGAGCCCCTGGTTACACTAGCAATATTATTATCATTTCCATTTTATAGACTGGGAAATTAGGCCCAAAGAGATGAAATCTCTTTTTACTCATGATTACACAACTAATTAACAATAGACTGTCCTAGAATTCATCCTTACAGGTTCATTGCTATTTCCTACTTACCATGCTACCTTCCTTCACCCATCTCATGTGAGCCTTCTGCATTCCACAAGGCTGTTGACTTAATTTGGAAGGCCCTCAGCAGAGTGAGGGTTTGCATTCTGGCCCAAACCTCTCAGGATTGTCAGTAGTGAACATGGATAAAAATGACCATAAAGAATTTTTCAAGCATGAGCTATGTTTATATATAGCATTTTTCTTCCAAATGCTCAATGTGTTTTAAATTTTTACTACATCATTTTTCATAACAATCCTGTCTACCCCACAAAGAAGGTTGTAACTATTATTCCCTCTGTTTTCCATCTGAAGGCACTGAGGAACACAGAGGTTGAATGTCTTGTCCCAAGTGAGCCAGCTGGTCAGTGACAAAGCCAGGGACAACTTCCAGGTCTCCTGACTAGGGGCTTGATGGGCTGGGACAGAGGGTCGAGATGAGAGAAAGGATGGTAAAGAAAAATGAGTAGCTCTACCTCATATAACCTATGAGGTACAGGAACATGGATCAGGTTGGATACTCAGAGCTCCAGAACATCTCAACAGAAACACTTTTCCATAGATGTCATTGACATTCTTCTTCTGAGAGGAATTTATCTTTTAAAAATAAATCCATTGTAAACTGGCCCTTCTCCTGAGAAGTCAGATGGGCTTTGTATCTAGACAAAGGTAAGATTGCTGTTTAGTGTCTTGGTATATTGGTTTTTAGGCTTCATTTTATACTCATCCTTCAACTGAATTTAATGAGAGTGTCACCCATGAGTGCATTTTAAATGTCTTTTCCAGGTTGTAAATTGTTTCTTGTGGCAAGTTGGATTCATGAGCCATGACAGATGCAGGCTCACAACACCCATCAACTTACCCTGATGCTCCCTGGGCTTTGTCTGAATACTAGAGAATGCTGTCCACTGTCTTGTCATTGGCTGACAATGAAAAGGGAGTAATAAATAAGTCATAAAAATACAACTAAAAAGAGCCAGTGTAACATCAGTGTTAATGGCTGTGGGGGAAAAGCTGCCCAGCATGGTGGACTAAATGATGCCAGGATCTCTATGCACCTTGAATTTTAGAATTGTGTCCCTGAGACTTTGGGCAAGTGACATCACCTCTAGATGCTTAACTTTCCTTCTATGCTGGAATAACAACAACTGACACCTCTCACAGAAGTATCCACATTTGTAGCCCCTTGTCATTGCTGAATCGTTTCAGTTGTGTCTGACTCTCCATGACCCCATTTGAGTGTGCTTTTCTTTGACAGATGAGGAAACTGAGGCAAACAGGGTTAAGTGACTTGCTCAGGGACACTCAGATTTGAACTCAGAAAAAAAAAGTCTTCCTGACTCCAGGCTACCCACAAGATAACAAATTAAAATGGATATGTCCCCTTCTTGCCTTTCTACTTAGTTCCTCCCTGTCCTTTCCCCTCCCCCTCCCTCCCTTCCAAAAAAAGAAACTGTGTAGTGATTCAGAAAGGCAACAAAAAGGGGCAAACTAGAGATGGGAGCTCCTTCAACTGGTCCTAAAAATACCTGAGGTTCACACATGTAAAATCAACTCATTGTTTCCTGGTGTCATCAAGGTAAAGTGTCTTGGACTGCCCCTCCCTTCTTTTGCATATAGTACTTCAACCACCAATTACCTTTTTGTCACTTGTTTTCTCTTCAAGGCTGCCCTTAATTTTGGCAGACTTAGAACTGGCCATTTAGTCCATCCCTGACCTAAATCGTCATCCCCAGCAACTCCCTCTCTCTCACTACCAACATCCAGCCTCTCCTGGAAGACCTCCTAAGAACTTCCTACACCCCCAAGCAGTCCATTTCACTGTTACACAGTTCTAACTGTCAGGAGTCTTGAGTCTAAAATCTTCCTTGTAGCTTCTTCTCTTTGGTCCTATTTCCATACTCTGGAGCCAAGTAATCTTTCAAATATTTCAAAATGGTGACCATTTCTACCCCTTTCCACAAACTTCAGGCTGAATATCCTCATTTCTTTTATATGCCCCTTGAATGACATGGCCTTCAGGCCTCCCACTCCCACTATCCTGATCCTAGAAATATACTCCAGAGTGTTAATATCACTACTAAAACATGGTACTCATAACTGAGCACATGGTACTCAGAACTGAGCACAGGGCTTCAGAGGTCACATAAGGACAATTGCCTCCCCCATTCTAGGTAGTATGTTTTCATTGCATTTTAACTCAGTTTTCACTTGTATAAAATGTTTAGGGTAGCCGAAGAGAAACAGTATGGTTTTCCTTGACTTCTAGTTTGTGTGTCCCCAGGGATGACCTCTGAAAAAGAGATGAGAAAATGTACCTCTCCTCATTCATTGCAGAGATGGGGGACTATGGGTATGAAATGCTGAAGATGCTGTCAGATCTGGTGGCTTGGTTTATCTGAAATGTTATTTTTTTAAAAAAATCTTTGTTACATGGCATAGTGCTATGGGTTGGGGGGAAGAGGATTTTGGGGGCTGGAAATCTCCATTCTGTTCTTCTATGACTTCCGCTGCTCTAGAATTTGTTGAGAGTCTTTCTTTACAGGTATTTTATGGGCTGTGGGGGAACAGCTAGTGTAGGTGCATCTTTCTACTCTGCCATCTTGGCTCCACCAGAAATCAATGGAATTTTAAAACCAAAAGACAGAAATAATGTTAAGAACTAAAGTTCTTCATTGATTAGCATTATGAATATGGAAAAACTGGAAACTTTGAAATAGCTATGGTCCATCAGTTCTCCTGATAACCCAGAGTGTGTTCCATTGCCATACTCTCTTGTCCTTCTTGACAAATCTGATTTGGTTCAATAACAATGTTGTTATTCAGTCATGCCCTACACTTCATGAAAACCTCCAGCAGTGAGATAACAGATCTGTCAAAGTAAATGAGGAATAATGCCTCAGCAAGGTTCCAGTAATAGAAAAAAGAGAATGAAGAATGTTGGGTATGCACTCTTCCCAGTTGAGGAAGAGGGTCCTTAGAGGATAAGAGGTCCCATGATTTGCTCCCAAGAGGCATAAATGGTATGTGCCTTGTGTTCTGACTCTTCATGGGATCATAACCATCCACCAGTCTACCATCTTATCATCTGCCATAGTGCAACTCTCCTTCTCACTTGGAATCCTTTGGACTTGACCGGCAAAGAGGATGACTTCCCTGCCCCCTCCCTGGGGTAAAGAACTCAACTTTGCAACTCCTCACTAAAACTGAATTGTTCTGGTTGGTAAATGAGTGAGTGCAGACTCACAACCCATTATACTTAATTGGCTCCAAACCAAGTTTCACATCCTATTTATTCATATATCAAGAAACCAGCATACCTTACCGCCTTCCCAGTCCTAACTCCTCACTGCTATTTCCATCCCTTCCCATCTTCCAACCCCTTTCTCCCTCTAGCTCTGGAAACAGGGATAGAATCAGTGCTGTAATTGTTTCTGAAAACCACATGACAGTCAATTGCTCTTTGGTCCCCTCACAATCCTTGTGACTCCCAGGACTGAAACTATCTTCCCTGGTCACCACTATCCTATTTATCACCATCCATTGGGGCTTGGTGGTAAGGATGGTCACTTTTATGTTTATATTCCCAATGCTTAGTACATAGTAGGTGCTTAATAGATGATTTTTCATTCATTTGTTGATTCCTTCAAATTAGAGAGGATTTTAGAGATCATCCAGTTCTGCCCCTCCCCCACCTCCATTTTACAGATAAGGGAACTAAGTATCAGAGAAACTAAGTGATTCACTCATTTGCACAGCTATTAGGATTCAAACCAGGTCCTCTGACTCCAAACCCCTTCCACTGCATCAAACTGGCTCTTTCAATTAGCCCTCCACCTCTGGAACCCTGACCCACAATTGTTCCTAAAAATGTCCATACTTTGCCACATTACTACTAAAATCCTGGCTCCAGTTAGGAAAGCATAGGCCAATTCCTTGAGAAGAAGAGGAGGGTAGCTGACTTCCTACTATGGTGTTTCATTTGCTTCTTCAAACCTTAAATAGATGAAAAAGTGGCATTTAAATGTGAGAGATAACCCTGCCTAAAATAATAGCACCATCAGGACACATACACTATGGTCTCAGAGACACAGGTCATCCTTCTCCTGTGGCCAGCTGCAATCTTGGTGGCTTCCTGACACTACCTTTTGTAACCCTCAGTTTAGAGGAAGATGAAAGAAGGAAATAAGTTCCCTCCTAACTTTGTATTGGATAACCTTCTCCTGCCTATCCTGTATTTCAACTGCCTACAGAGTAATCATAACTCACTCAATTTGTCCCTAGCAAGCAGGCTTAACGTCTGTAATCAACTAGGAAACCACATAGGACTTATATTTAGAGCAAGACTAAGTCAATGTCCCATCAATTTTATAGAATCCATAGCCTTCATAATAACTCATGGTTTCATTCGAGTAAAGGCAAGCTATTAATACTCCCACAATCAAATTACCCCACTAGTGGAGGGCTTTCAGATAATTTGTCTTAATTTACTTTAATAACATCCTAGGTGACACCAAAGTGACCTCAGCAACTTGTGCTTCTCCCAACAACTAGCTGAAGGGAGTTATAATTTCTACATTCTCTTGATCTAGCAGCAGTCTCCTCCTATGGTACGGGGAGAGGGAGTCCTATCATTGAGTCACATCTCTTTCCTGATCTCCAGCCTCCTTTTGGAAGAGAAAAAACACCATTCCATAGGGTACCAGACTTTTTTTTTCCCTGGAAGAAGAGAAATTCCATTCCATCAAGACTCCAGCCTGGTATGCTACTCAGGGAAAGGAGAGTTCCTTCAGGCTCCAGGGTGAAGCAGTCATTCCTTCATTGCCAAGTATCTGATTCCTTACCTGAATTGCTTAAGGCCCTGAAAGGACACTACCCTGAGATCAAAGCTCTGTGGACATTGAGATCTAAAATTTTCCCTTAATAATGAACAAACTCCCCTCTGGTCTTCCTCTCCACATTCCAGTGATTCTGAACCCCCATTGATCATTATTCAAACTCAATTCTCTATCCCCTACTGCCCACCCTATATTTCTAATTCTCCTCAATCCCCCCCTCCCTATGTCTCAGCCCAAAGCTACCTATCCTTTTTCTTTGGAATATCTGCTCCATTAGCAATAGAGGTGATTTGATCTTGAATCTTTTCCTTTCCCTCTCCTTCCATCTTCTGGATCTCACTGAGAGTTGGCTCCTTTCTGATAATACAACTGCTTTGGCCACCTTTTCCAGTAATTACTGCACTTTCATTCATTCCCTGCCATTCCTCCCCTCGAAATTACCACCTAAGCTGGGGGAGTTGGAATAGTTCACACTCCCCATTGCAACCTCCAGATTCTTTCTTTACCACCAGTGGGCAGTAACTTTTCCACCCTTGAGATTTCCTCAATCTGCATCTGTCACTCAATCAAAATTCTAGTAGCTGATGTCCGCTGACCTCCAGGACACTGCTCTTCTCTCCTCAGTGAATACAGTGCCTGGCTCACAATCTTTCCCTCCTTTTCAACTCCTGCTCTCATACTAGGTCATTTCAGTATATTTATTGATACTTCCTAAAACACTCTTACTTATTAATTCCTTGAATTACTCATTTCATATGACCTATTCCTCCACACCACCCCAGCCATACACCAATCTGGTCATGCCCTTGATTTTGCCATCACTCACAAATATATCACTTGCATGTTCATGAACTCTAAAATTCCTTTGTTTGATCACAATTTATTGTAATTCCACTCTCCCTTTACCTTGCAACACCGGACCCTGTTCTTCATTCACACCATGACCCCTCAAATTTTCTCCCAGGCCATCACCCTTGCACTAACCATTCTCTTCTCCTGTCCCCTCTTGACCCCTTAGTTCAACACTATTTCCTTCCCTTGACTCACATTGTCAATCATCCAACCAAACCTCAATCTTGGATCACTGCCTTTGCTCCTACACATTTAGTGCTGAACAAAGGTGGGGAAACCATGATTCCATGCATCTGTAGTTCATTACAAATTTATGTTACATAAACCTCAGCTGGGCCCTCAATACATCTCCCCAACTAACTCACTATCCCACTCGTCACCGTGGCTATTCCAAACCTCTTCCTACCTCCTTAAATCTCACATGACTCTTCTCCCCACTCGCGACTTTCAGTCAAGAACTTTACTTCATGTTTTATGTTAGAAAATCGAAGCCATTTGCCAAGAACTCCTTCTTCTCCCCTCCTCCTCTTCTTATATCACCCAAATGCCTTTTGCCTCTGTCTCCTTCTCAGTCTTGTCTCACAAAGAGGTGGTCTTTCTCTTACCGAAGCTAACACCTCTACCTGCTCAAGTGATCTGATTCCTTCCTGTCTCCTCCAACAGACTGCTTCCTCTATCATCTCCATTTAGTCATTTATCTTCAACCTCTCTGTCTACTGGTTGTTTCTCTACTGCCTAAAATAATGCCCATCTTTCCACCACCCTCAAAAAAACTTCACTCGATCCACCCATCCCCACTAAATGTTGCTACATATCTTTTCTAACTTGTGTGGCTAAAATTCTTGAGAAGGCCACCTACAATAGGTTCTTCCTCTTCCTTTCCTCTCACCCTCTTCTTAACTCTCTAGTTTGGCCTCTGACTTCACCATTTAGAGAAAACTACTCCCTCAAGTTTCCGAAAATCTTTTAGTTACCAATCTAGTGACCTTTTCTCAATACTTATCCTTCTTGAACTCTCTATAGACTTTGACACTGTCAATCACCTTATTCTCCTTGGTACTTATTTTTCTCTAGGCTTCCATGTAACAATTCTCTCCCAGTTCTCCTCTTACCTATCTGACTATTCCTTAGTCTCCTTTGCTGGAGTTTTATCCAGGTCATACAGAGGAACCCTGGATTCAGTCCTGGGACTTCTTCTCTTCTCCGTCTATACTGTTGTGATTGGAATTCCCAGTATCCCAAGCTCTCAACCTAGGTGTCATACTTGACTAGCCATTCTCCCTACTTCACCACCCCACAATGGGTTGCCAAGGCTTGTCAGTTTTACCTTTGTAATATCTCTTGCATATGCCCCCACTACTCTTCTGACACTGCCACCATCTTGGTACAGGCTCTCATCACCTCAAACCTGGACTATTGCAATAGGTCTCCCTGCCATGAGTTTCTCCCCATTTTAGTCCATCTTGTATCTGAGCTGTCAGAGCAATCTTCCTGAAGTGAAGTTCTAGCCATGTTACCCCTTCCTCCAGTGACTCCCTGTTACCTCGAGGATCAAATATAAAATCTTATGGTTGGTATTCAAAGTCCTTCATAATATGACCTCCCTTTCCACATATTCTTTGATTCAGTGCCATGGTCCTCCTTGATGTTTCTTGAACAAGACACTCCGACTGGGTATTTTCACTGGCTATCTTCATGTCTAGAACATTCTTTCCTCATGCGTGCCTCCTTCCTCTACTGGCTTCCTTCAAATCCCAGCTAAAACACCACCTTCTACAGGAAGCCTTTCTCAATCCCTCATAATTCTAGTGCTTTCCTTCTGTTTATTATGTCCAATTTATCCTAGATAGCTTATTCATACATAGTTATATATATATGTTGTCTCTTTTCCATTAGATCATGAACTCCTGGGAACAGGGGTTATTTTTCCCTTTCTTAGCATTCCTGGCACTTAGCACAAAGCCTGGCACATAGTAGGTGCTTAATAAATGTTTATTGTCTGATTGATTCAGATTCTAGCATTATAGTTCTTGGTATATTATGATAAAATGGCACTAAAGAAAATAAAACTAGGTACAGCAGCTAGGGGGTGCCGTGGATAGACTGCCAGGTCTGGAGTCAGGAAGATCATTTTCCTGAGTTGAAATTCAGCCTCAGAAACTTACTAGCTGTGTGACCCTGGAAAAGTCACTTGACTGTGTTCCAGTTTTGTCATCTGTAAAATGAGCTGGAGAAAAGAATGGCAAACCACTCCAGTACCTTTGCCAAGAAAACCCAAATGGGATCACAAAGAAGCAAATACAATTAAACAACAGCAGCAAGGGCAGCTTGACTAGATCAAGTATATACAGAAATGGTTTATTTTGGAAGTGGTATAATTTTAGGGGTATTGAGGATTGTTTCCAAAGACATATGAAAGAGTAGAGCTTAACAAATGCCTGGAAAAATCATAGGTATTAGGACTACTGAAGAAAGAAGCAATCAAGGAAATACCAGGAACTATTCACCTATGTAATTACTTTTCCATTGCTACAAAATATTTATGAGATTAATTTATACACAGATTGAAAGTATCCTTGATGAAAATGTGAGAAAGGGAAAAGAAGCTTTTGCTAACAATACTCTACAGCAGACTGCTACATAAATGACTGAGAGGTGCAAAGGATACAAGGTCCGACTAAATGTTCATTGATTAAAAAAAAAAACAAAATTTTAATTGGTTGAGTAAAGGTTTTCTTAAAATGATTTTTTTCAGTAAAGTATCTTATATGCATATGTTAAAATCTTACAAGATTCTTTGAAAGATGCAGCATCATAGTATAGTGGAATGGGTACTATCCTTGGAGTCAAGAAGACCTGGGTTCAGATTCCACTCCAAACTAGCTTATACAGATTACAGACTGAGGGAAACTTGACAATTCACTTAATCTTGTGCCTCAGTTTCCTCATCTGTAAAACAAGAGAATTGTACTTGATGACAAGGTTTAAGGCTCCTTCTTGCTCTCCTCTAATGACTTTCTGATTATCAAAAATAAGGCATATTAAGGCATTGAAAATGGGGAAATGCATGCTTTCCAAAGGTGGTTTTCATTGTCAAGGAGGATGTCCAGTATAGAGTCCAAATGGAAGAGGGAGGCCCTATAGATGCTGAAATTTTCCAGATGCTCCTGTTTGTGGATAACACTGTGCTAATTCCATTAAGCCCCGAAACATTGCAGAACTACTAAACAAGATCCATAATCAATCAAAGGAGTTTGGCCCAACCAGACACACAAGAAAAACCAAATGAATGAAGAATGTCTATTGTCTAATCTATGAAATTCAGTTGGATGAACAGCTCCTAGAACTGGTCCATCGGTCTGTATATCTGTCCATATATGGACAGACATTGCTGATGGAAAAGGATCTGAAGAGGGGGAAAAGATTAGGCTGGATTACATTTGGAAAATTAAGCAGTATTTTTAATGACTTCAAGCTTCTTCCTGGGACAAATGCCCATTTTTAAACACTAATATTCTTTTGCAGCTATGTAACTCATGGAATATCATAGTCTGTGAACTTTATGGGTCACCAAAGGGGCAAATGAAGATTACCAAGGAAGATTGACCGAAAGCATCATGAAATATATCATTAAGAAGATGGATGACCAGAAGGGTAGGTGGCTTAATCACATAGCCATATTGAAGGATAACAGATGGACAGCCCATATGTTTCATTAGTATCCACAAAATGTCAAGTGGCTGAGAGGGAAGCCGCCAGTACATTGGGTAGATCCACTACTAGTGGAGGATTTATGGGCAAACAAGTACATATAATACAAAATAGAATGTTTTGTGTATGAAGGAGAAGTCTAAAATGATTATTTGGACAATTCATGTCACTTTTCTGGTTCTTAATTTCCTCAGCTGTAAAATTGGACTATATGATCTCTATATTCCAGCTCAAAATCTTATGATTCTAATATTTTTTATGCTTTGTAACTTCTGACTGGGCAATGGGGTAAAGGTCAAGAAAGGCCTTATAGAAGTGACTTTTGGGCTGAGACTTCAGCGACAAATAGGATTTCATTAAGTTGGGGCAGGGACGGTTTTCCCAGATGTAGGAATCAAGACAAAGGAAAAAGATTCCTTAAATAGAGAAGATTTAGGCCTTTGAAGTATGAGATACATTCAGGAGACAATGAACAAACCAGTTTGACTGGGGGAGCCAGTTGAGAAAGATGACTCATTGGAGCTTCCTTCAGACGTCTTCCTGACTCTAGACCAGGTGCTCTGTGCACTACAGGTGACACCTACCTGCCAACAGTACATAAATAGTAAAAGACAGAATGGGACCAGGTCCTCTTTCTCCAAATTTATTGTTCTTTTTCCACTGCATCATGTATAGCTCCTTCCTCTTCAAGGCTGAGTTTCCTTATACTTCTTGTTCAATCTGACATAGTGTTTATATAGAACACATTATTATTCATAGGGCATTTATATGTAAACATGTATGTATATATGTATTTACAACCTGCACACTGTAGCATTTGACAGGATTCATGTGAAACACAATAGAAGGTAGTGAAGACTGTTTTGGTGGGAATCAGTACATCTGGTCTGAAGCCCCAATTCTTTTACTAACTGACTGAGTGACCAAAGACAAATCATTGGATCTTATTGGTACTCAGAGTTTTCATTTATGCAGTGAGAGGTTTGATTAGATAATACCTAAGATGTTTTCCTAAGAGTAGCTGACACAGATCACTGGGCTTGGAGTCAGGAAGACTCATTTTCTGAGTTCATATCTGGCCTCAGACACTTACTAGCTGTGTGACCCTGGGCAAGTCACTGAACCCTGTTTGCCTCTGTTTCCTCATCTGTAAAATGAGCTGGAGAATGAAATGGTAAACCATTGCAGTATCTTTCCTGAGAAAACTCCAAATGGGGTCACGAAGAGTAAGACACATTTGAATAACAACAAAGAAGATTCCTTCCAGCTTTGATTTTTTTTTTTTGACTGTAGATCCAGTTCCGGTATTGCTGTGAGTTGGACCTGGGGTTGGATTCATTAAATGGATCCTTGTGATTCTTTTATGTAACACGGACATCTTAACTCCTTTGCCACTTCCTGACATTCTGATATAGTGTCACCTACCTTTTTGGCCTCCAGGACTGATTTGGAAAGAAGGTAGACAGGGACATACAACTTTAAAGGTGAAAGAATGAAGGGCTCAAGAGGGATACAGTTATAACTGGTCTCTGTACCTCCTGCTGCCAGTGTTAACTTTGTGTTAGTCAAGAGGTATCATGAGATGTTTGCCTCTGAAAAAGCATCTCATTTCAGCTTGAGTAGAACTTTGAAAAGAGCTAGACATTTCAAGAGATAGAGATGAAGGGAGCATTTGAACAATCCAAGAGACTGGAGAGGCAGACGGATGTGAAAAGAACCAGAAATGGAGTTCTAGGACCCTAAGCAGAGCAGAGCTCATGTAATCCTGGATGGGTGGTCCCTAGTTCTGGATTCCTTTTTGTTTGTCCATATAGCTTTGAACAGGAGAATCACGGAAGTTTTCACAGGGTACTGTAGCTCAATCAGGAGTTAGCTAACTGTGTCCATTTCCTGTCTCCATCCCTCTGTCTCTCAGTCTCTCTCTTCCCCTTGTGTTGCAGCTGCTTGGGATGAGATGAGCTATAACCTAAAAGGAGGTTTTGGGGTCAAATCTAGATCGTTCAAAGAATATGTAGTTTATATTTCATACAACTAAATCTGCTTTTTACTATGTATTTACTAAAGTAATTAAACTGTGTGTTTAAATTATGACACTGAATAAAAGTATAAAAGTGAAAGAACAAGAGGGGACAGTTAAATGAAGGGGCTGGCCAGAGACTGCATGAGTGATTCTGCTAGATGACAGCCCAGCGTATTACAGTGACGTGATAGTGGGGACAGATAGCTGGTTATTTGAAAGTTATATGCCCTAGGGTACTGACTGTTGACAAGAACCAGATTGCTACCTTTATTACATTTGGATCCCTGGAGCCAGAAAGAGGTAATACTCCACCAATGAGAAATATTTGCTGAGTGACCCCAATAACTTAATGAAAGCATTATCATCCTGAAAGGCCACCTAGCAAGGTTGTGTGTGTTCTTCCTTTGTTGACGAAGACCATGCCATCAGAGAAATAAAGACATGACTTGCACTTGATTTTGAGTGAGGGAGGGCTGTGCAGGTCACCAGCCTCACTTCTCCTCCAGAGCCATCTGAATCCAGTGACAAAGGTTACTGTTCCTAGGGCTACAGTTCCCTCTCTATCAGCCTGCTTTTGGATGGTTTACAGATCCAAGCAATTCTGTCTCTACAAAAGCTCTTGCAAGCATCTGCCCACATCTCTCAATTCACATAACAATCACACCTTAATTCTGATCTATAAATCTATAAAAAAAAGATTCCTAACTAGAATCCAGCCTCTCCCATTTTCAGTTCATCCTCCATACAGCTGCCAAAGGGTTATTCCTTAAGTATCGGTATAATCAGGTCACTCCCCTCCTCATGAAGTTCCAGAGGCTCCCTATTTCCTCTATATAAAATGCACATTTCTCTTATGATGTTTAAAGCCCTTACTAATCTGGTTCCAGTAGATCTTTCTAAGACAGTTATACATTATTCCCTTTCATATACTCTGTGTTCTAGCCTATTGACTAACTGATGAATCAGTTTATTTTCCATTCCTTATACATGATACTCCTTTCCTGATGTCTGAGTCTTTGAACAGACTGTCCCCCCATTCGTGGAATGTTCCCATGTCCTCAGCTTCCTCCTATCACCTTTTAAGACTTAGCTCAAGTGCTGTATTATTTAGTAGGCCTTTTCTGATTTTCCCAATCCCTCCCTGCAATTATCTTCCACTTCAAAATATATTTTTGTATTTACTTATATAGATCTAACACTCCCAGCATTAGACTCCTGGAAGACAGGGTTTGATTTTTGCTTTTTGTTTTGTTTTGTTTTCTTTCTTTTCTTTTTTCCTGGTGTTTAGCAGAGTGCCTAGGGTTGGGTTTTTTTGGCAAAAATACTACTAGTCTGCTATTTCTCTCTCCAGCATGTTCCCATTTTACAGATGAGAAATTGAGACAAATAGGAGTTAAGTGACTTGCCCAAGGAAACACAGCTAGTAAATGTCTAAGGCCGGATTCAAACTCCGATGCTCCTGGCTCCAAGTCCAGTACTCTGCCCACCACACCACGTAGCTGCCTCTGTCTAGTACATTGGTGCCTACTATTTGCTGTACTAAATATTTTGCCTGCTCCTGTTTAGAAAGACCTGATAGCCCACGTTTGAGATGTGACTCACAGACTTCCTCAGAACAACGCCTGGCTTCTGTGAAGATTTGTGCATCTTCTCCAGTTGGATTATTTATCACCATTACTCATGAAACAAGTTGTAGATTCATAAACAGACAAGACTTTGTGCTCACAAAGCCCCAAATCAGGGATTACTAGGCCTAATCCTTTCCTAACTTCCCTCCCTCCTCCCTGAAGTTTGTGACGCAGTTCCTATACTTTTGGGGACCTTAGTTTTCTTCCTTTTCAAGAGAGCCTAAGGTGAGACTTAATATTTATAACAGTTCTTTTTATGATGGAAAAAACTGGAAGCTAAGGGGATTCTGGGGAATGGTTGAGCAAATTGTGATATATAATAGAATACTATTGTGCTGTAAGAAATAAGAAAAAACGTGGTTTCAAAGAGACATGGGGAGAATGTATTGAACCGATGTAGAGTGAAGTGATCAGAACCCAAAGAACAATTGGCAATTCAGTATCAATATTGTAAAACAAAAGACTTAAGAACTCTGGTCGTCTGAATGATCAGTCACATTCCTGAGGATGGATTTAAAAAAAAAAAAAGAGTGCAACTCACTTCATGATTGAGAGGTTATAGACTAATATGCAGGATAAGAAATGAATTTTTAGATGTGATCAGTGTGGGAATTCATTTTGCTTAACTATGCTAACGTGATAACAGGGGCTTTGTAATTTCTTTCAATGGATGAGAGGGAGAAAAATGAATGCTTTAAAATCAATCTTCCTGTTCTGCTTTCTTTTAATATTTCTTTTTCATATTTGTTACAAAGAATGTTGCTGGCTAGGGGAGGAAAGAGAGCTATATTAAAAAATGAATATGATATAAGGCAAAATGTTGAAGAAACTAGGTGATGTAGCGGATAGAGTGTTGGACATGGATTTAGGAAGCTCTGAGTTCAAATCCAGTCTCATATATTTACTGGACCCTGGGCAAATCATGTCACCTCTGTCTGCCTCAGTTTCCTCCTCTGCAAAATGAGGATAGTAATAGCACCTACTTCCCAGGATTGTTACAAGGATAAAATGAAATAATATTTGTGAAGTGCTTTGTAAACCTCAGATCACTATTTATATGCTAGCTATTAAATAAAAATGAAAAGTAACAATAAAAATAAGAAAAAATTTTTAGAGACTTAAATGGGTTATGGTATATTAGGGACAGAGGTATCTGGGGAAAAAAAAAACACTCTATGCAAAAAAAGCAAGCCTCATTACCAAACTGATGGAAGCTTTTTGCCTTTGGCTAACTTTCCCTAATCCTACTTCCAGTTTCACTCCCCATTGTAATGATCTCTCTGGCACAAGTCCAACCTTTTGCATGCCTTTGTATTGATATGCCTGAGTCTGGTCAGCCTGTAAAGGAGAGGAGACATATAGACATGTTTATGTGTACATGCGTACACACTTAAGTCAGCTGCTGGGGAAAGTCTTTACTGAGAAAATTCTGTCTGCTCCCAATCCAGGCAGCTCCTTCCTCCCCTAGATCTACCACTGTTTAACTAAGCCTAGGTCTAATTATTATCATTCTAGAAGGAGGGGGCAAAGACCTGGATTCAAATCTTACCTCTAATACCTTTGTTACTGTTCAATCATTTTAGTCATATCCAACTCATCATGACCCCATTTAGGGTTTTTTTGGCAAAGAAACTGGAGTGTTTTGCCATTTCCTTCTACAGTTCATTTTATAGATGAGGAAACTGAGGCAAATAGGATTAAGTGACTTGTCCAGGGTCACACAACTAGTAAGTTTCTGAAGCCAAATTTGAATTCAGGAAGTTGAGTCTTCCTGATTTCAAGCCCTATGCTCTATCTGCTATGTCACCTCCTACCTGCCCCTACTGACTCTCTAACTATGGGCAGGTCACTTAATATCTATCATCCAGGCAACTCTCCAGGAGAATGTAATAGAGAAGTGACCATCTGCATTCATAGTCTACTTGTGGTATATGACTTGACAGGAAGATGGTGAAGTCAGGTGGCTCCAGTTAGATACATTAAGCTCTCACCAATCCCCATGGCCCCTTATTGAAGTAGAAATCTATTTGGGAAGATTCAGTGGTATGGCAGGAAGAGGTGCAGTGTCTTCAGTTTTTCCTTCAGTGGGTATTTCCTCATCAAAGGAAGAGGTCTCATCACTGAAAGGTGCTTCTTAGAATCCAGTCTTCTTTTACATGGTTAGGAAAGGGTGGCCAATTTGTACTGTAGAACAAATAATTTTCTCAGGATCTGTGTTCCTAACAAACACTCACCATATATCTTTTACCCCTGTTCTTTCTCCTTTTTCCAAACAGGCCTGTGTCAAGTTAAGAATCCTTTTGGCAGGAGAAATGGGAAATTTTATCTTCCCCCATGAGTGTCTCATCAGGCACCATGCTGGAACAGTTAATACCTAACCCGGGTGGTCTTATTGGCCAATAGTAAGCACAGCTCTCACTGTGAACAGAGTCAATATTTTCACTGGACAAAATAACCAAAAGTACTTTTCCAGTGAAATCAGAGCCTCAGAGCATGGTGCATAAAATAAAACCATTCCTTCCCCCCAATCCTTCCCCCAATGCCCCATCTCTGATACTGGCATTCCTATTGACCATTGTTTGGCAAAGAACCAGAAAACTGATGAAGGATAATCCTTTAGAGGAAACAGGTAGAGTTAATCCTTCCTCATGATATGTAATTGGATTAATCATTATGTGTTTCACTCCTTCCTCACATTTTTTTCATACTTTTTAAAGACATTGAACTAATTTGTGATTTTTGAAAGTATCTAGCTCAGTGAGAAATCTATAAGATATCTCTTAAGGTTGATATTCCTTGATTTAACTCTACTAATTAGCTTAACAAGCACAAGAAACAATAGAATGCAGCTTATGTGAAAAATATTTGGGCTTTTTTTAGTGAATTGTAAGCTTTTTAGGAGTCAATAACTTGATATAGCAATCCCAAAAGCTGATGCTATCCTAGGTTACATTGATAAATAAAGTGTCTAAAATGAGGAATGTAATAGCTACTCTAAATTCTACCCTGGTTTGGCTGTATCTAGCATGCTGTGTTTTCCCTCTTTGGTTACTGCATTTTAGGAAGGACCTAGATGAATTGGAGTATGTCCAAGAGAGGGCAACTAAGATCTAAGATGATGAAAGGATTTGTTGAAGGACTTGGAGATGTTTAGTCTGAAGATGAGAAGACTTGGATATGATAACTATATTCAAATATTTGAAGTGCTGGTATGTAGAGGAGGGGTTAAATGTGTCCTGGTTGGCCCCAGAAGGGAATATGAGAAGCAATGGGTAAAAGTTGCAGAATCCTATTTAGGTTGGAACATATGGAAATATTTCATAAAAATTAAAGCTGTCTATAAATGGAAAGGGGGTAGCTAGACAGTGAAGGGGATAGAGTGCCATGCATAGAGTCAGGAAGACTCTTCTTCATGAGTTCAAATCTAATCTCAGATACTTACTTGCTAGGTGACCCTGGGCAAGTCACTTAACTCTATTTGCTTCAGTTTCTTCATCTGTAAAATGAGTTGGAGTAGGAAATGGCAAACCACTCTAGTTTTTTTGCCAAGGAAATCCTAAATGGGATCATGGAAAGTTGGACATGACTGAAATGGCTCATCCTCAACAAGCAACGTAAATGGGATGGGTCACATTGGAGACAGTGGGCTCACCTTCATTGGAGGACTTCGAGCAGATACTAGTCAATTACTTGTTCAAGATCTTGCAGAGAGAATTCATGGTCAACTATAGGTTGAACTAGCTGGTCTGGGGTGTTGGGGCAGGAGGGCTCCATTCTAGTTCTGAGATTCTTAATAGAAGCTATCCTGTGATTGCTTAGAAGAGGAAGCACAAGGTAGTGAAAGGACCCTTGAAGTGGAAGTCGGTAGACTTGGATTCTAGTTCCAGTTCTGCTAATGAGTGGCTGTGTGACCCTTGGCAAAAAAAAATCATTTATGAATATTAGGTAGTTGGACTGAATGGCCTAGATCATTCATTTTATTTTCTAACTTTCCATCTAACTTAAACTCCTTAGTCTTTTTTATCTTCTGTTGAATTTACTGTGTAAACCATGAACTCTGGATTTATATCTTTTCCCTCCTCCTCCTCCTCTCTGCTTTCTTTGCTCCTGTTCCCTGGCTGCTGAGCCCTGCTGGAAGAAAATGCAGAACCACATAGACTTGGCCAATTATAAATTAATGCTGTCTATTCTATCTTCAGCTTGGCCTCTTCCATGCTCAGCAATCCCTATATTTGTTTCTTGCGCACTCACAGGCTCACTCTCCATAGCAACTGTTTCAGATTTTCTCCATCCTCAACTTTTCCAACTTTCCAATTCCATTGCACCCCCAATCCAACAGATGGCCCATTCCCAGACCCATGATCTGCTTGGCAAATTAGACCAAGGAAATCTTGTCAGATGCTGCTTGTCAGTCATCTTCATCTTGATGTATTTCTTCTCTTCCTCACATCCTTCCTCTATTCCTTCCCTATAGTCTCAGAATATCTGCTCACTGGATTCAGATGGCTCTGGAGGAGAAGTGAGACTGGTGACCTGCACGGTTCTCCCTCACTTAAAAAGAAGTCAAGTGCAAGTCATGTCATCATTTCTCTGATGGCATGGTCTTCTTTGGCAACGAAGGATGAACACACACACATAGTCTCAGAGAAAGAGGTGTCCTACCAAAATTAACTCCTCACTTGTGTTCTCAAACTCACCCCTTCCTATTTCCTAAGGTACCTTTCTTTCCTACTCCAGCACATTCAATCACTTCCTATCAATAGAATTCTTCTGTTAGATATACTTAAATCTTAACTATTTTTTAAAAGCAGAACTTTCATCTGAAGTTGTTATGCCTCCTAGTTCCTGTTTAAAAAAAAAAATTTCCTCATTACCTCTACTGTCAAACAACCCTCACTGCTTCCTATCCCCTTATTATCCATTTCTTTCCTAACCTCTTAGCCTTTTATTGCCTTTTATTCCTTCCTTTTACTACAATTATAATTTCAAAGCTCCCTAGTGTTTTCCTTCCTTCCTAAATATGTTTTTGAAACTCCTCATCTTTTTGACTTTGGAACTGCAAAAGACATTTTCATTCCTTACTAAACTTCTGTGATGTTGTACTACTTTGGCACTCTCTCTCTCACAATTCTCATTTCACTAGTTCTTCCCTATTTTCCCTTATCTCTAAATGTTCCTTGACCTTTTTTCTGCTTGCCCTTCTACTTACTCTCTCAGAGAAAACACTCTTTTTCAGAGTTTATTTATACTAATAACCACTGAGTCTATCCCTCCAGTCACAAATTCTCACCCAAGCTCAAGTTCCATACATCTAACAGCACACAGTGGTACAATGCAAAGAATGTTGACTTTGGAAGCAGCACTCAAATTTTGGTTTAAATCTTGGCTCTGCCACCTAGTCTTTGTATGACTTTAGGCAAGTCTCTTCTCATGTATCTCTATGGGCTTTAGTTTCCTCATCTACAAAATGGAGGAGTCAGATTAGATGATGTTTGAAGACTCAGTCCCATGTCTATTGTATTAATATGGATTTTCCACTCCTCAAATTCAACATGTCTAAAATCCAAAATGATAGAGAAGGAAAGGAGGTCTAGGATAGCTACACATAGGGGATAGGATATGAATGATGACCCAGCAAAGGAGATTGAGAAGGAACAGTGAGATACATAGGAGTAAAATCAAAAGAAAGCAGGAGACACGGAGGAGGTCAACAATGTAAAAAGCTTCCAATAAGCTTCAAATACATCTAGTAGAATAAGGACTGAGAAAAGACTATTGGATTTGACATTCAATAAACGATTATTATCCTTGAAGGAAGCAGTTTTGGTCAAGTAGTGGTGTCAGAAGCTAGATCTAAAGAGACTGAGAAGTGAGTGGGAGGTAGGGTAATGGAGGGAGATATACAAGATATGTAGCCCAGACACAATATCTGACATAATGCACCATTTTCAGTCCCTCTTTCTCTCTCTCCATCCTTCTCCTCTTTCTTTTCATTCTTCTCCTCTTCACCCTCCTTTGTCCTTTTCCTTCCTTCCTCTTTCTCTTCCCTCCTTTTTTTCTTTCTCATCCTCCCTTTTCTTCTCATCTTCCTTGGTTCTTCTTTCTCTTCCCCATTCTCTTCTCTTTCTCTTTCCTCCTCCTCTTCCTGACTTTTGATGTCTCAAATCAGAGAGAACAGTGACCTATCTCTAACTTAAAATGTGAAACTCAGATCTGCCTTTCTGTCAGGCATAACCCCAGAAGTTCTTAAATAATCTTCCCATAATTCCCAAATAGTTATTTGTTTTAAAACTTCTTCGTTCTAACCTGCAAAATTCTGACAACAATCACAGACAGATGATAGCCCACAAAGTCTCGTAGCCATGGGTACCTCAGTCGTTGCTCTGCTTTCAAATAGTTTCTCTCCGTACACTTCTCTGAGGAGCAGTTGGCTCTCTCTGCCTCAGAACAGTCTGTCTTCTCATCATTTTATCTGAGTTTCTTCTCAAGTTGATCTTATCAGTATTCCTTACATTAATTTTTTCTGCCTCTTTTAATGATCAAAATATCCACATTTGAAAGAGACACTAGGTTACATGTAGAAAACTTTTTTCTAGGAGTTTGACTATGAATGAGAGAAGATAAATAGTTATTATTTTAGGAGGTGGTAGGGTCAAGAGAAGAATAAAGATTAAGGCAATATGGGTATGGTTTTAGGCAACAGAGAAGGAAATAATGCATAAGGAGAAAATGAAGATGACCTACATAGGAAGAAAATGACCAAGCGATTAGATTTCTCAGAGATATGGAAGGAGATGGGGTTTAAGGGCCAAAGTGTGAAAGTTAACCTTGGAATGGAAAGCCATATCTTCCTTGGAAATATTGACAAAGAAGAGAATGGGAATTCTATTATAATGATAATTTTATTAGAAAATAAGAATACATTGAGATAGTTTTCTCTTATGTTATCTTCTTTTCCAAAATGTAACTCATGCTAAGTGCAAGAAATGCTTGTGTTGTATAAAATAAGGTGCACCTGTGTCCTTTCAATGGTAACTATCGGTCACTGCCCACTGTACATCTTCATTGTGACTCTAGTGTGTGTCAAAAGAGCTGAGGGAGGGTTTAGGACTAATTATAATTTCAATGAGTTGAAAAAAGACTTGGGATTTACTTGAAACAGTAATGTAGCACAAATATATTCTAGTACGCTAATACTCTCATGCATCTGTAGGTTCACCAATATGTTTATTCCAATGATACAATCCAACTGTGCCTATCACATGCAATTCTCATTCAGGGCCTCCCATAAGTTTACTACAAGGAGTTCACCCAATGTGCTGAGGACTTTCCTTGAGATCTCTTGACATCATGAAGATGCCAAAGGAGAATGCAGGTTTTTCCCTTTCTCTCACAACATGACCAATCCACTTTTTTTTTTACAATCATGCATTAACTTGATAACATCCTTGACACTGTTTCTCCTGGGTAATTCTTTGTTGATAAAGTGTTGCTGATTGCTCACTCTCACTATATCCTCTCGTTGTTATACTACCGTTTGAATGATCCTCAACTTCAATTCTTCAGAGCCTACACTGTTCCTTTCATCACTCTCCCCTCCTTTATATGTGGGTGTGCTTCTGGACTCTGCCTGGTGCCTTCTCTTGTCCCTTACACTCTCTTAGTCATCTCATCAGTACCCTTTGTTTCCACTATGTTTATCAGTCGTTACATTGACGTCTGACTCTGTGATCCCATTTGGGGTTTTCTTGGTAAAGATACTGGAATGGTTTACTATTTTCTTCTCCAACTCATTTTACAGATGAGGAAACTGAGGCAAACAGGGTTAAATGATTTGCCCAGGGTCAAACAGCTAGTATGTGTCTGAGGCCAGATTTGAACTCACGGAAATGAGCTGGAGAACAGGTCCAGCACTCTATCCACTGTGCCACCCAACCTCTTCTATCTCATGAGCTCCAGTTCCAAATTTCCACATGAATATCTCCTAGGCATCTCAAAATCAATATGTACAAAACTAGGGTAAAACTAAGCTTTCTCCCTTAACTGACCCCTCCTCCCAACTTCTCTATTTCTATAGAGGGTGACATCATTCTTCCAGAAGCCCAGATTAGCATTTCACTCTCATCCCATCACATTCAATCAACTGCTGTCTTGCATATTTTACCTTCCCTTCTCCCTTTCCACATTACAACTCCTCTGGGGGCAGTTAGGTGGTGCAGTGGATAGAGCACCAATGCAGGAGTCAGGACGACCTGAGTTCAAATCTCACCTCAGACACTTGATACTCATTGGCTGTGTGACCTCAGGCAAGTCACTTAATGCCAATTGCCTCATCCTGGGTCATCTCCAGTCATGCTGATGAATATCTGGTCATTGGATTCAGATGGCTCTGGAGGAGAAGTGAGACTGGTGACCTGCACAGCCCTCCCTCACTCAAAACAAAGTCAAGTGCAAGTCATGTCATCATTTTTCTGATGGCATGGTCTTCTTCGGTAACGAAGAACGAACACACAGTACAGTTCTTCTAGTTTAGGCCTTCATTACCTCATAATTGGCGAAATCCTTCTTCCTGGATCCAGCCTTTACCTTCTCCAATCTATCCTCCATACAAGTACCAATTGACATTCTTAAATCACAGTTTTTATCATATTCAGAGATCTTTTTTTTTTTTTTTGGTTCACTCAAGCATCAGTGGCTCCCTCTGGCTTCTAAGAGCAAATACAAACTCTTTCATTTGTCACTTAAAACATTTCGCAGGAGCAGCTAGGTGGTTCATTGGATGGAGCACTGACCCTGCGGTCAAAAGGAGCTGATTCAAACACTTCCTAGCTATGTGGCCCTGGACAAGTCATTTAACCCTGTTTGCCTCAGTGTCTTCATCGGGAAAATGAACTGGAGAAGGAAATGACAAACTATTCCTGTATTTCTGCCAAGAAAACTCCAAATGGGGTCACACAAAGAGTTAATAATGACTTAACAACAAATCCACCTCCTTCCTACCTTTCCAGTCTCCTTACCCCCTTATTCCCCTCTGTGTACTCTGTGACCTAGTGACCCTGGCCTTTGTGCTTTGTCTTGAACTCAACATTCAAATATTTTCACTGGCTGTAACTTGATCTCTCTGTCTCTGTCTCTCTGTCTCTGTCTGTCTCTCTGTCTGTCTCTGTCTCTTCTCATTTCTGCATCCTAGCTTCTCTGGATTTCTTCAAATCTTACCTACAAGAAGCCTGAGTCTTCCTCAATCTTAATGTCTTTCCTCTGAGACTGCTTCCAATTTATCTCATATATATATCTTGTTTGTACATGGTTGTTTGCATGTGGTCTCTCTCACCAGACTGTGAACTTCCTGAAAGGGGAGACTGTTTGTTTTTTGTTTAGTTTTTTGCTATTCTTTGTGTCTTCAGTGCTTAGTACAGTGCCTGGCACATAGTAGGTGTTTAATAATGTTAGTTGACTGACTGACTAAGAACAGAGTACTTCTTGTCTTCATTTTGGTATTCCCAGCACCTAGCACAGACCAGAACATAGTGAGTACTTAATAAACATTTGTTGAATTGAAAGAGCTTGAAGTTGTGAGGTACTGCTAGCCTAACAAATGAAAATTCAGTATTCTAAAAGACCAAGAGACTAGAATGATGGACAAAATTTCTCTAGGTCAACAATGAGACATGGTCATCTGAGCAGGGTTGGCATGATCTTAGGATAGATGAATAGATGCCTTGCATCCAGAACATCAGAGGGGAGGAAATCACTATACTTTTTATTAAGCCACATCTGGAGTATTTTGTTCTGTTCTGGGCACCCCATTTTGGAAGGATATTGAGAAGTTGGAACAAGTAGAGAGAAAGAGGGCCAAAATGATAAAGGAAATGGAGACTGTGCTGTACCTGGCATGATGGAAAGAATCTAGGTCCTAAGACATTAGGTCTGGGAGGAGACTTAGTTGGATCAGGGCTGGAGTGTGTGTGTTCATCCTTTTCCTCCAGAGCCATCTGAATCCAGTGACCAGATATTTATCAGGATGACTGGAGATAACCCAGGATGAGGCAACTGGGGTTAAGTGACTTGCCCAAGGTCACACAGCTAGTGAGTGTCAAGTGTCTGAGGTGAGATTTGAACTCAGGTCCTTCTGACTCCTGCACAGGTGCTCTATCCACTGCACCACCTAGTTGCCCTAAGGTGGGTAGGGAAAGAGGAAAGAGGGAAATTATAGTTGTTTTCAAGTTTTTGAAAGGCTTTCATGTGGAAGATGAGATAGAATTGTCCTGTTTGGCCTCAGAGTACGAAGCAAGGAGAATTGGGAAGAATTTGCAAAGAGGGGAATTTCATTTCTGTAGAAGAGAAAACAAGCAAACTTCCTAACAAACTTCCTTCAGCTGTGCAAAAGTAAAACTTGCCATAGGAGGCAGTGGTTAGCCATCACTGGAGGTCATCAAATAGAACCAAGAGATTATTATGGAGAAGGGGTTATTAACTTCTTTTTTTTTTTTTTGTATAACGGTGAGGGAATTGAGATTAGGAAAGCAAGTAGTTAATTGTGAGAATCGAAGGAAGCATACTCCCATCTTGTGACCCGGTTCTGGAGCTAGTTCAGGTTCCTTTTCTATTCAGTTATGGGTCTAGCCCAACTTCTGTCTTGTGATAAAACTTTATTTAACTGAGAATTGGGAGACAATTTCACTGCATTATTTGAACCTAGCCCTGCATGACTGGGTAGCTAGACCACCTCTACTCGTTGCTTAGAGACTCTTAACTAAAAACCTAGGTTATACTGATCAGAAACTCAGTCAGATCCAAAGAATAATGTGAGGCTTTCTCACAATTGTACATCTCAGACAACCTACATGTCTTACCTGAAAACTAGCCCTACACAATCAGTGATTGTTTTCATGTTCCTTTGATTGTGTACAGACAATTGCAGGGAATGGGACATCTCTTTTTTTGATTTCAGGGAATTTCAGCTGTTTACTTTCCCCTCCCAACTTGGAAAGTCCCTAATCTTTCCTCCAATTAGAAATTAGATTGTCTAAAGTTGTAATGCTTCCTTTTAATTAATTGGTCTTATATGATTGTTTTTAATGTATAAAAGTCTGTCTCCCTCTGTATTGGGGTTCAATGCCAAAGCTGAAGATGGCAATTGATCTTGGTTATTGGGCAACTGCCATGCATTGTTTAATAAATTGATATGTTCCGAAGTTTAAACCTTTGTTTCTTCAGTTATTTTATTTTTCACCGACCACAAAGGATTCCTTGGGCAGATAAAAAAAAGTTTTAAAAAGCACAAAATAAAATACATAGGATTATGAAGGAAGTCAATTATACTGAAACACAATTTTAAAAATATTTTTAAAAACAAGTTCATAGATCCCAGACTAAACTCTTATTGTAAGTAGTTCAGATATGGTGGAAACTAGTGATTGTAGAGCCCACGGTAATCTTAGAAGTCATCTAGTCTAACCCTTTCATTTTAGCAATAAGAATTCAAGACTGACAGAGTGTGTGACTTGCCCAAGGTCATATCCTTATGATCAAAAAGTAGTGGAGCCTGGTTATGAACACAAGACCTCTGATTCCAACTCTAGTGCTCTTTCCACTCCACATTAGGATCATTAAATTTGCTTCCAAATGAAAAGACTGGACTAAATCTAAAATATTTTCCAACTTGAAATTTTTTGATCATAGCCACAGCCTGGAATATTGTAGTTCAGATTTATTTCTCTGACTTATTCTAAAAGAAGTCCACTTCTCTATATCCAGTGACCTAATGCTTTCGTAGGAAATATCAGCTATGTGCAATATTTAATGCTGTCTGATTTAAAAAAAAAGATTCTGGAATTTTTAATAATAAAATAAGAAATAAATAGTACCTATCAACAAATATGATGACAGTGCTCCTGAGGTAATCTCACCAAGTTTTCTGGCTTTTCTAGGTTTCTATGTTGCCTGAATGTTGCTTTGAAATTGTTATTATAATCCTTAATTTTTTTTGCATTGGCTAAATTCCACGTAGGGTGTCTGTGAACTGTACTATAACCCTTTTGTTCAGAAGATGAACCATGCACCTGTCTGTTTTCTATCAAGGGCTTTTACCACAGTATGTGTTGGCTCAGCAAGGCCTCTTCTATATGCCTGAAATTTATGGTACTCTGAAAGGCATGTCCTCTGTAGCAGAATGCTAAGCAGTAATTGACAAAATGTCAAACACTATCAATCATGTGTCTGGTGAGTGACCCATTGCCCATTCCCTCTAAGCCTACTCACAAACCAGAAGATTAATCTGGTTCTGGACTATCCTGGGCTTTCTGTCCTGACCACAGGTTTTCCCTTTGGACAAAGCATTCCCTAGAAACTAGATCAGGTCTAGATATCACCCAAATGGGACTCTAATTCTTCTGGTCCAATCCTAGAGCAATCTTGATCTTGGTCAAGGAATAAGCTGATTTCCCAGGAACCATCCAGAACAGCTAGGGCTGCCAAAAACTAATCCCTCAGATTTAGGGTTTGAAAAGGCTGAATGACTGGGGAGCAATTTGGAACTATGTCTAAAGGGCTACAAAAATGTGCACACCGTTTGACCCAGCAATACCGCTTCTAGGACTGTGTCCCCAAGAGATCATAAAAATGGGAAAGGGTCCCACATGTACAAAAATATTTATAGCAGCTCTCTTTGTGGTGGCCCAAAACTGGAAATCAAGGGGATGCCTATGAATTGGGGAATGGCTGGATAAATTGTGGCATATGAATATAATGGAATGCTATTGCGCTATAAGAAATGATGAACAGGAAGACTTCAGAGAGACCTGGAAAGACATATATGAACCGATGTTGAGTGAAAGGAGCAGAACCAGGAGAACTTTGTACACAACAACAGCCACAGTGTGTGAGGAATTTTTCTGGTAGACTTAGTACTTCATTGTAATGCAAGGACTTAAATAATTCCCAATGGTCTCTTAAGACAAAATATCTTCCACCTCGAGGGAAAGAACTATGGAATTCGATCATAGAATGAAGCAGATCATTTTCTTTTGTATTCTGTTTTGGTTTGTTTTATGATTTCTCCCATTTTAATTCTTCTACGCAACATGACTAAGGTGAAAATATATTTAATAGGCATGTATGTGTAGAACCTATATAAAACTGTATACCATCTCAGGGAGGGTGTGGGGAGGTAGAGGGGAAGCGGGGTAGGAAGGGGAAAAATCTAAGATATGTGAAAGTGATTATAGAACATTGAAAACAAATAAAATAATTTTTAAAATCCCTCAAAAAAAAAAAAGCCGAATGAGAACCCACTCTGGCCTTAGGTTGAGCCAGGACTGGCTTCCTACGATGGAGAGTCAGACAAAAATTCATAGAATGTTGGAGCTGGAAGAGCCCTAAGAGCTATGATGTCTGGATGCATGTCTTTACAGAGGGGGTGACAGAGACCCTGAGAAATGAGTTGACTTATATCTGCTTGCACAATTCTAGTAGTGGCCAAACCAGAGCTAACTTCTAAGCAGGTCTTCTTTCCACTACAACCTCCCCATTTTTGATGCATGTGTCCTGGTTGGGGAAGGCTTTCCCTGAGCAGGTAAGTTCTTCTTTCCCACTGTTAGTAAGACTTTTGGATCACAGGTACCATCACTGGTACAATTTTAGCCCATTCCATCATGCTATCAAGGAGAAAACAGTTTTGGTTTTTTTCATCACTGTTTTGTTTTAGCGAGAAATTCTGGAGTTGAGGAAAGGGACCAGACAGCTATCAGTAGCAAGCTTACTTTGTCTGCTGTTTATTCACAACTCATCCACAGCCGCCTAGACAGTGAAGCTGCCAGCAACCTTCACACTGTCCTTTGCCAGTGGCTCTCAGCTCCAGCTCACAGGGATCAGCTCTCAGGCAGAAGGCAGCTTTGTTTTCTCCAGTGATCAAGCCCTCAGTCCCCCTGTTGAGCTGACACAGGGCTTGGAACCACGTAAAGCCTCTGGGTCACATGCTCAAGCTAAATCCCTCTTTGGCATCTGCCACTCTGCCCGCCATCTCTCCCTATAAGACAAAGCCCTATAGAGACAAGAAAGTAAAATCAGAACTGGCAAATAAAGACAAGTCTGGAGTCCATTTACATCCAGTGAGATCTTAGTATTCTTCAGCAACCTGAGAAAGATACATGGCTCAAGGAATTATGAAGGGCAGAATTTGGCTACCCATTGCTAAACCACACAGTCCTTTGGGATTATCTCCATCTGTTAGTAAATATTTCTTTTGTATAGTGGCACCTTGGTCAATGGTTTCTTGAGTTTTGAATAGATTAATATTCTGTCCTTTCTTCTATAATCATCCTATTCTTCCATTTCAGAGCTAAACTTTTAGATAGTGCAGTCCATACTCTGTCTCATTTTCTTGCCACCTACTTAATTGTCAGCCTTTGAGACGTGACTTCTATCTGCATCATTCTACTGAAACAGCTCCCTCTAAGGTAACTAATGAACTTCTTATCACCAAATATCTTGACTTTTTTCCTGACCTCAACTGCCTGTAGCTTCTGATTCAATCAAACACTTCCTCTTTGATACTCTGCTCTCTCAGTTTCTGCAATGTTGTATTCTCACGGCATTTTTTCTCCCCTTACCCTCTCCACTCCTCTCCTGTTGACTGCTGATTCACATATTCTACTAGATTTGGATCTGGAGGGGACTTCAAAGGCCCCTTATTTTAGAGATGAGTAAACAGGCCCAGGGAAGCTAAATGACTTATCTAAGATCACAAAGGTAGTATTAGAGGCAAGAATTGCACTCAGATCTTCTGATTCCAGAGCTAGGGATTTTTCTATACTATACTATAGCATATTACTATACCATACCATACTATACCATACTATACTATACCATACCATACTATACCATACCATATCATACCACACCATACCATATCATACCATACCACACGATGCCATACCATACCATACCATACCATACCATACCATACCATACCATACCATACCATACCATACCATACTATACCATATCATACACCATACCATACCATACCGTACCATACCGTACCATACCATACCATACCACACCACACCACACCACATCATACCATACCATACCATACCATACCATACCGTACCATACCATACCATACTATACCATATCATACACCATACCATACCATACCGTACCATACCGTACCATACTATACCATATCATACACCATACCATACCATACCGTACCATACCGTACCATACCATACCATACCACACCACACCACACCACATCATACCATACCATACCATACCATACCATACCATACCATACCATACCATACCGTACCGTACCATACCATACCATACCATACCATACCATACCATATTAGACTACACTAGACAAGACTACATGCTTCCTTTTTCCTCCCTTTCTTTCCCTTCCCCTCCCCTCCTCTCTTCTCTCTTTTTTTCCTTGAAGACTTCATTTACTCCCATGGATTTTGTTATTACCTCTCTGCAGATGAATCCTAACTCTTTATCTTTACCCCCAATCTTTTCCCAGAGGTCCACTCTTAAACACTACTTCCCTCCTCAGACCACAACTGGATTGTCTGTTCAGTTATGAGAAGTGCACTGACATGTTGAAGAGCATCCTGAGGAAAGGGGTCAGGGTGGCAAAAGGCCTCGATGCTATGCCATGTGAGGATTGGCTCCAGGCCCTGGCAGGGCTGAGCCTGAGGAAAGAAGACTTTGATAGGAAACATGATTGCTGTCTTATGCAGGAGGGACTACACTTGTTCTCTTTGGCCCTAGAACTGTAAGCAAAAGATGGAAAGTTGCAATAAGACAGAGTTAAGCTTCCTGAAATGAAACCTTTGAGATACAATGATAAGAGCTGTCCAAAAGAGAAATGTCCTCCCTTTGACATTAGTGGACTTCCCTTCACTAAAGGTCATTCAGCATATGCTTGGTGATCATTGTCAGGAATATTGTAGACAGCTTGGTTTTGTGAATAAAGCAAGGAAATTTTTCTTTCAGATGTTTTTCAGTCCTGTCCAACTCTTCATGATCCTATTTGGGGTTTTCTTGGCAAAGATGCTGGTGTGGTTTGCCATTTCTTTCTCCAGTTTATTTTACAGATGAGAAAACTGAGGTAAACAGTGTTATGTGACTTGCCAAGGGTCACACAGCTAGTAAGTGCCTGAGGCCAGATTTGAATTCAGGTCTTCCTGACTACAGTTCAAATCCAGGCTCTTATTGTGTGACATTGGGCAAATCACTTAACATGTGTCTACCTCAGTTACCTCATTCTTAAAAATGAGGATAATAGCACTTACCTCGCAGGGTTGTTGTGAAGATAAAATGAGATGATATTTGTAAAGTGCTTTGCAAACGTTAAAGTGCTGTTAGACAGGATTCTTGTTCAGGTATGTGTCTTCCAATTTTGAGATTTTACAATCCTGTGATATTCTCCAGCCTGGCATGATTTGTTTCAGCCAAACTAGACTTCTTCCTTTCATGCAGGCTCAGTTTCCTCACCCCCTTCTCTGTATTTTTAAACACAACATTCTTCCTACCTCAAATGAGCTTCCCTCACCTCTTTATCAACCCATTTTCATCACCTCCATTATGACCAGGGTCTAGTCCTAAAGCTCACCTCATTGAGAGGCATGTGAATGGTATTAGACTTGGATTTAGGAAGCCCTGGTTTGAAATTCTGCTTTAGGTGCTTTCTGGCCACTTGGTCCTGGGCCAATCACACTTCTTAGAACCTCCATTTTCTCCTCTTTCAAAAGGGGGATGATGATAAGAGCACTTACCCTACAGGGTTGAGAGGATCTCATTAGATAACACGTGTAGAACAATCTGCTAACCTTAAAGGGCTTTCTCAACATAAACATTCATGTTATAGTTATGGCTTCAATTTCCGGAGTGCTAACCATGCTTTTACTGCTGTCTGGAACTTTCCTCCCCAGCTGAATTTGTGGAAGGGAAAAAGACACATACATAATACATTCCTCTCTGAATATTCCTTTGCTACACAATCCCTATGCAATTTGCTGGGTGGTTTAAATTATATTATGCTGAAGCTCATCTATTGTTTTGTAATGAATCTTTAGTCATTTCATATGTGTATTTCTCATACATGCTGCTACTAGACTAGTGTTCCCTTGTTCAGTATGGCTTCTTATACCACATTCTTTAGGGCTCTAGATGAAGTGAGTGCTCAATAAATTTTTATGTGGAAAATGGATGAATAAATGATAGTTCTTTTGCCCTCCCCAAAAGGACAATAGTGGGCTTAGTTACACAGTACAATGCCAGGGGATGAATTCTAGTCTTATAGGAAAGCTCCCTTTGTTCCCAAGCCATCTGTAGGAATTTTGTATTAATAGAGGCTCAGCTACACATAGAGGCTCAGTAATGCAATAGAGGCTCAGGAACACATAAATGGAGGGATTAAGAAATTGAATAGTCCCTGGCCTGAAAGAGCTCATATGCTCCTTGTTCTTGACTCAGTTGTGAGGTTATATGTGACTCTTTGTGACCCCATGGACATATCACACCAGCTGAACATGGGGTTTTCTTGGCAAAGATATTGGAGTGGTTAGCCATTTCCTTTTCCAGTGTTACACGCTATAGGGGAAGATATATGTATAATCTAGTGCTGTATATACATATATGTGTGTATGTATATGTGTATATATATACATATATGCATATACACATGTGTAGATATGTGTTTGTATATGGGGTGTGCTATCTCATGTTCATATGACACAGTGAAAACCATTAGGGTAGCATGACATTTCATTTGTTTTTTAAAAGTAGCAGGGCATGTATATCTTCAGGTTCCACATCCTAATACATAGGATATTATACTGTGGCAGGTTGTAATATAAACAACCACAGGCAGAGAGAATTAAAGATCTTTCCCACTCATTAATAGACCTCAGGTGGAACCCATTAAGGGGAGGCTTGATTTGTCGGAAGGCCCTCATCTTTTGTTAATTTCTAATGAGGCACTTCATAAGGGTCATGATGCCCTCCAGCTCTGAAAAGTGTATATATACTCTGACGTGAGGTTTTGCTTTACTCTTTGGAAGAAGGTTCGTGTGCCAGATGAGACTCTGGGTAGCCATTACGGAGCCCCCTAGCTTTGAACATCCAGATGTTGGTGCTTCTCTCTCTAGTAACTATGTATGTATGTAATGATCAGACAGTTGCATCTGTCTGTTGATCTGTGATGTATGTATTGCTTATGGTCAGACAGTTAGAAGCCCTGTCTATTGGTCTTTATTTCTCTGCTTGTGTATTCTCTCTTGGTAAGTGTAGTTAAAGTAGGTTGTGGATTCCTGAACAGTTGATTTCCTTTTAGAAAAGCAGATCTAAGAAGCTGTGCTAGCAGGCCTCTTGGATGTGTCAGGATGCTTGCTGCTACATGGGTAAATATATTCCACTGTATTGATATAGATGAAAAAACATCTTTGGCCTCTGGATGTCAGCGTTGGGATAGAAATTCAGGTTGAGAATAAATTTTAAAGAGGATATTGCCAGGATATTGCTTGGTTCCAGTTTCATAATCCAAATGGAATCAGTGCTGTGTCATAGATTTAGAGCTGGAAAGGACCTAGTGGGTCATCTAATCCAATCCCCTCATTTTGCAGATGAGGAAACTGGAGCATAGAGAAGTTAAGTGACTTCTCTGGGGTCTTACTGCTAATATGTGTCAAGTTAGGATTTGAACCCAAGCTTAGTGCCTTTTCCACTACATAAAATGTTCCCTCTGAAGGACACAGTATAACTAGTTCTTTCCAATTTATATCCTATCACTTAAAGAATAAAGAAATTAATACAAAGCACTTGTTATCAATTCTTTGAGAAGGACTTCAGAAGTCCCTTTTCTTCTAGGAAGGAAAAAAATGATATGGTCATAGTTATAGCATCTCATAACTCTCATAGTCATCTCATAGCATCTCAAGTGCTCCAGAACTGGGTGCTGGTGAAGGATGAAGGGTTAAGAGCACTCAAGAGAAGCTTCTTCAGAAGAAAGTGACTAAGTAGTTTGGATCCTTGTACGCAGCTCTGCCTGGCAGCCTCAGCCTTCCGCTGTACTCACTAGATCTATTTTCTCCCATCCTGGATCCAGGGTGGTTTGAGGCTGCTAGCTTCAGTGGGTCACATAATATATGGCTTAGGTTAGGGGATAAGATAACTGGGTTAGAGAAATCACTAAGAAAGAATCTGTGTCTTTAATTAGTAGCCCAAATCTTTGTTTTGAGATTTCATCCAAAATGATACCTGTCCTTTCATGGATAGGGCTCATATACATGAAGAGCTCCATGAGATAAACAACGTGTCTGGATCAAGGTGTTTGTCTTTCATTTTAGAAGACGATCAATGATGGGTGATGTCTTGACTTGCATGTGAATTGGTTTAAGTGAGGCAGAGTCACACAGTTATCAGCCTCACTCTTCCAGTATCATTGAAGTTCAGTGGCAAGACAAAAGTCAAGATGACAGCAATGGCCCAGGATCCAGTGGATGACCTTTGATGTCTGACCAAACTCTAAGCACTCCACAGTGCCTGCTTCAACTGCCCTCATGGCCATTGGAACAAACTGTTCTCATCCATTCATTTCTGTGAGGGAAGTCTTCACATGTTTGGGGTAGATATCCCCTAACTTGCTGATGAATTTGAGGCTTGTCAACTTGGTTTAAGCCATTTGCAGAGATAGTTTTGCTAGGGTATGGCCACCATGCATATTGAAGCTTCTTGGAGCCATAGATGAAAGGGTGAAAGGTGGACACCAAAGGCAAATGAACAGCCCTGAAAAGGACTCAGTAAGTTCTCACCCAGAGGTCTCCCTGAACACCCCATACACTTCATGGATCAAGGTACTAGCAAAGGCAATAGCTATTTAATGGGTGCTGAACGAGTTCTTGGAACTGACTAGGAGCTGTAAAACTTAAAACGATGGGATTGGGTAAGAGACAGCCTGGACAACAGAAAATGAAATCCATGACTTGGAATTAGAATAAAGTCAATAGAAAGCTTAGTAAGTAAGCACACACCCCAGGGAGAAGGAGGGAAGCTGTTTGGAGGACAGCAACTGGCAGAAGGGGCTTCAATAACTTTGTAGGAGGCAAACTACTTGAGTAGTTTGTGCTGTGAGTTTGTAGGGACTAAGGAGAAAGGAAAAAGCATGACCTGGGTGCAAGTACCTTGCCTGATTTGTATACCTTTGAGTAAACCTATTGCATGGTTAAGGGCTTATTAGCTTGACGCTTTAGAAGGGAACTAAAGCTCCCTAGTAAACAGCCAAATTCAAGTGTTTCCAGGAATAGAGATAAAATAAGCCATATAAATTACTGAGTTATTATTAAGAAACTCTGAAGATTGAGCCCAATCTTTGTGTTCCCAGAGCTGTGGTTCTAAGCTATTGGGTATACATCTATTACCATAGAAATGGGCAGTTATAAATGCCCTAATATTCCATCTCATGAATGAAACATGTTTTTAAGGGCATACTTAATTATGATCACACATATACATCTTTAGAAATATTGTCAGATGATTTTCAATCACTTTTGGGAAATGACAAAGTGTCAGGATTGGTGGGGATGAGGAAAATAATTAAGAATTTGGTGAAGTCAAGGGTTATCTGAGTTAGAGCTCTGAGTCATTCTTAACAAAGTGCATGTGATTACTAGAGATGACTTACTCTATGGGCAAGTTTGCTCCCTCCACCACCACAAATTCCCTTCGATAAGCTTTCATCTTTAGACAAGAAACATTTCTGAGCCCATGGCATTCGTTTTTGATTAAGCTAAGAAGAATCATCAGGTGCGAAAGTGGGATTATGAAAGGGGGAACCTTCATTCACAGTTCTTGGACATATAGGCACAACCTAGGAAAAGCTGTTTGGTTCATGGACCAAAAGGCATGACATGGTGAAAGCTCACATCCAGGCCAGGTACTGCTTCATATATTCATTGCCAAACTGATGAACTGAAAATAAAAGGAAAGATACAGAATTAGAAGGGCTTGTGCTTTACTCCAACTTTTCTGCCAGTCATGGGAATGTCCCTGATTTTCATCACTATGTCTCGGGGATAAGAAACCAACCTTCCTTGGTTCACTCTGTGTTTCACAGGGTGGCTTTGGACCTCAGATGTAAGAGAATAAATAAGAGAAAGAATGAGAAATTATAATGGGGATAAACAGGAGACTCATAGATGACAGGGGGAAAAAAGAACGATAAAAGGTGAAGGAAAACGGGACCAGAAAACAGATTTCTGCATGGACATTTTGACCATAGTCATACCTCATTTATATTGAGCTGAATACACTCTTTGTCCTTTGCCTTGAGAACCTGGAACACCCCTAAAGTGAGAGACATTAGAGAAGCTTGATTATGGACAATTTTTCAAAGTTCCTAATCATTTTCAAGTGCAAAAATCATCTATACTATGTCCCAAGTAGACTTTGTGGAAATTGCACCATCTAGTGACAGACTGCCAAATGCTCCAAACAGACCAACAAATTTCAGAAGGAATTAGAATAGTGCTTGGGTATGCTTTTGAACCAGTGAAATCCCATTGAATCTCAAAGCTAGCACCATATGGGGCAGCCTTACAAAGAAATGGACTAGGTGGTCACCTACGTGGTAGGAGTTGAGGCATGCAGGACAGATACTCCAAAATATCTCGCCCATTGCCTGGGGCAAGGCTTGAAAACCCACCACTTGAGACTCATTCCTTTATTTCTCAAAGGTTTTCAGCCTTCAAGTTGTTTCAGTGAAAAGACAAATACCATAGGGAGGGTCTTCAGCCATCATCAACTGACATTACTCCCAGAATTGTGATAGCTTCTTGAAAGTAATAATAATAAAATAATATGTTGACTATCTCCAGTTTATCCTATATATTTCTTGTTTGGGTCAGCTAGGTGGCACAGTGGATAGAGTACAGAAAGTCAGGAAGTCTTATCTGCCTGAGTTCAAATAGCTGTGTGACCCTGGGCAAGTCACTTAACTCTGTCCCAATTCCCTCATTTGTAAAATGAATTGGAGAAGGAAATGACAAACCACTCCAGTATCTTTGCCAAGAAATTTCCACATGGTGTCACTAAGAGTCAGAAACGACTGAACAACGAACAATATCTTGTTTGTTCATAGTTGTTTACACACTGAGAACAGGGGCTATTTCTCAGTCTCTCTCTCTCCCCTTCTTCTTCTTCTTCTTCTTCTTCTTCTTCTTCTTCTTCTTCTTCTTCTTCTTCTTCTTCTTCTTCTTCTTCTTCTTCTTCTCTCTCTGTCTCTGTCTCTGTCTCTCTTTTTTTGCTTTCCCAGTGCACAGTTCCAGGCAAATAATAAGTGCTTAATAAATGATCGTTGACTGACTGACTGAAATGGGAGATAAGACAAGCATTCAAAGACAGGGAGAAGAAAAGGGGTACTGAAAGGGAAGATGGCAGGCTGCCCAAGTAAAGCTTGGTCTGTTTCTCAGTTTTTCTGTGGGCAAGATCTGGTCACATAATAAACAAAATGGGTCATATTTATCTTTGCACTGTGTAAATGTGTAACTTTTCCTTTGTTTCTTTTGGAAAGAAATTATGAGAACATAAAGGAATTGAAAGAGTGGGGATGGGAAAACAGGGAGCCGGGAATAGCTTATCATAATAACATTGACACCTAACATAAATTTGGCAACTTTTCAGGATAAACTTGCTGCCTGGTAGACAACTGGATCTATAGTCAACTATTTCTATTCCCTGGAGGTAAGATCATTTAATTCATTAGTAGAGATGTCACATGTGACCTTCAGGGGACCCCAAACCTTAGCATGCACATCAGGGATTAGGTGAAGGGTAAATCACATAAAGGGTAGAAAGAGGTCCCCATCTCTGTGGCCAATCAGAACACACATACTGTGGATAAATTGGACACCTTGCAGGCAGGGATCAGCTGATGGCTAGGAATACAAATAGGAATCAGGTCATTGGCAAGGTACACAAAGGGAAACTGCACTGAGATAGAGAGTTATTTTAAAGGTCTTCCAATGAGAGAGAAATGTGGAAATCATAAAATCTGGGTCCATATGAAACCTAGCAAAAGGAGAGTGTGTCCAATTCAGAATTTGTCGCAATATTTCCAAGATGGACCTATAATGATGGTGCTCTCAATTTAAGACGACCAATAATAGTTATTTAGGCTGAAATACATCTGCCTAGAGCAGAGAAGAGAAATACTGTAGGTAGATGGAAATATACTTTAAGGACATTCAGTTCTCTTCCTTTGATTTCATGCTCACCAAGGACTTTTCTGTTCAATGACTTGGTTTCTTGAATAGGTTTAGTCATTTGGGCCAGGAATGTATCTCATGAAGAGATTACCTAGCATTTTGGTTTACAAATCCAATCTCTCCTGTGAGGTTGGGGGTTATGTTGTCGTTGTTTATCCTTTGCTTTTGAAGAGGACCATGACATCAGGAAGATGATGCCATGACATGCAAATGAATTGGATTTAAATGAGGGAGAACTGTGCAAAGTCCTCAGCCTCAGTTTGTCCTCAGGAGCTCATCTGAGTCCACTGGCGAGATATAGATCAGGGCAATTGGAGATGACCCTGGATATAGTGGGACACCTTGACCTTTTTAAGCTAAGGTCTTTAACAGGTCTCAGTATGATTGAGACAACACCCATTCATTGATTAAGGCTAGAGGTCATGAATCCATTCACTAGAATCTAATCAACCCAAGATTCATGATTAAAGTTGAGAGTGGAGATGACCCCACCTTAGTACCTTTGAGGCCTCTTTAAAAATAGCCCTCTTAACATTACTTGATACCACCTTACTTGGAATGTTATTTTATTCCATTTACTTGAGTAACTGATAAATGAATGCTTTCAGATTTCATAATGATCCATATTTTTGTCCGATTCTTAGAAAAATGCACCACACCAAGTGGTGGAACTCCAGATCTTGGCTTTTGGAGAAACTTTCCATTTGAAGTAACTGGGGCTGAGGAGAGAACATGAAAAACAATGACCCAGTTTCTTCCTACTTTCTTCCAACAAGAATGTTTATATTGTAAAGTGGAGATAAATTCATTTTGGTTTTGGAAGTCACCCAGATAGCAGCTAACAATTCAGAGCAAGAGAACATGAAGATCAAGAAAGTTTCATTAATAGGAAATGTTACTGTTCCTTGAAGAACCATGAAGAAAATAACAGCTTTGTTCACTGGACCTCCAAATAGTCCTCATAAGATTTTATTAGTCCAAATCAGAGATCACCAGATAACTAAAAAATGAAGCTACTTTCCCCAGGGGAGTAGAATAAGAATGGAAGAACATGGCATAGTGGAAAGTGTATGCTGGATTTGGAGTTACAAGACTCACCTGGGTTCAAATCCTAACTCTTATATCAATATCCCTTATTGCCTATTTAACCTTGGATGAGTCATTTAACCTATTTTGGCCTCATTTCCTCATTTGTAAAAAGATATTTGAACTAGATAGCCTTGGTGTCTCCTTCCAACCTTAAATCTATGAGCCTATAAAAACTATAAAATAATCAAAATTTTTAAGGTCACAAAAGAAAATAATGTAAATTTTGGGTAAAGTTAAAATACATGTGATGTAGCTTATTGTAGTATCATTTACAAATTAAAGTCACCTTAGTTAGGAACATGAAAATGCATTAAGACTTGGTTTGTTCAGAGAAATACATATTTTGTAAACTTTAGAAAATCATTTAACTTTTTTTTTCCTGAGCTGGGAAAGTAGTTCCAAGATGTCATTGGGGGAAATTTCTGGTTTTGTTTTTTATTGAAATTTTATGCTTCACTCCCCTTCCCCTAGATCATTATATCTCTAAGTCAGAATCATATTCTTTTTAAGCCAGAAATCTATATGATCCCAAAGGAACATTTTGTTGGAGGGCAGGGTTGCCCTCTTTCATGTCAATCTTGGAGGTTAGAAGGCATATTTCCAAACATCCTTGTTTCCCTTAATAAGCCATTATGGATCGGTCAGCTATGTATTTTAAACTAAAAAAAAAAAACCCCTTTTTATTTTTTAAAAATTTCTTGAATCTTTTTCTTTTTACATCTTGCCTTAATTCTTTAGGCTGAAATAAACCTAGAATGGAAAATGGTAATACTGCAGGTAAATGGAAATATACTTGAAGAACAACTTTTATGCTCACCAGCTGCTTCTCAGTAGTTTACCTTCTTGAATAGGTTGAGAAAATGAGTTCTCCAAGTTTGACATATGTTAGGGAAAGTTGTATTTCTTCCTATTGTCTTAAAACTCTGAAACTATAAGCAATATGCCCCTATTCTCTTGTTTGAAGACTTGGTAAAAATTAGATTGTATTCCTTCAAACCACATCCTTTACTATTTTATATGCCTTCAGCTTTTATTATGCAGAAGAGAGAATCCTTTCCTAACAGAAAAGACACTCCATTACTTTCGTCATTTTAGTTGTCTTTCTTTGGACTGTCTTGTGCTCCATTGTATCTTCCTTGATGTATGATAATCAGAACTTTTTGCAGTATTCTATGTGCAGATGTTAATGGGTTTTTCCAAGGGCAGGAAGACCTCTTCTGCTTTATTTCCAACATCCTTCTTAATTATGTCCAGCATTTTGTTGGCCCTTCTTGGCTATAGCAGGTCATTGGGCCAAGATTTCTGGGGTACCATTCATGACTCCTGAAGCCTTTTCCTAGGTCATGACAAATTATGTAGCATTAATTAGACTCCAAATGCAGCTAATGTTTTTTATGAAAATGATGGAGAAAGTAAAATACAGAACATGTGGTGGGGTGGAAAGGAAGTGACTTTTTAGTTAGAAGATGTTTGTTCAGGTTCCAGCTCTGCCACTAACTAGCCATGAGAACTTGATCAAGGGTCTTAGTTTCCTTTTCTGCAAAATAAGGAGGTTGGACTAGATTACCTATAAGGTTCCTTCCAACTCTCTGATCATGAGAGATAACATTCTAGCCTTTGCTGTAAGGAAATATCTAATTATGAGCAATGAGTATTTGTCAGGAACATACTGTATATGTAACATCACAAGACAAGCAGGTCATCAGTGGGGTTTAGAATTCATTTTATTAAAATAAATTGTTGTCATAATGGTATTAGTTCCAATGAACATTTACCTAAAACATGACAGTCTTCTAAGATTTGCACAGTTTGAACAAATTAACATCTTCCTTCCTTCCTTCCTTCCTTCCTTCCTTCCTTCCTTCCTTCCTTCCTTCCTTCCTTCCTTCCTTCCTTCCTTCCTTTCTTCCATACTTGAAATTAGAGTTAAATGACTTGCCTAGGGTCACACAGCTAGATAATGTCTGAGGCCAGATTTTGAACTCAGGATCTCCTGAGTCCAGGGCCAGTGCTCTACTCTTCTACCTAACTGCCCCTAAATCTTTCAAATCCAATCACATCACTATAGGTGAATAAGCATTTTCATCCATTACACTGAGTCACTAATTAGGATTATAGATTTAGAGCTAGAAGGGACATCAAAGGTCATTTAACTAAATTCCTTTATTTTTACAGTTGAAGAGCCAGAGGCCCCCAAACATCCCCAAGGTCATATGAGATATAAGGTGAAATTGACCTCAGATCCTCTAATTTCAAATCCAGCTGTGCTTTCCTCCGGACCACATAACCACTAAACTACATCTATTAAAAAACATGAATAACCAGCTCTTGTGGTGGTATATTTGTCACCACTAATTTTACCAGTTTGTCTCATCAGGAGAAACTGGAGTTGGATATAGCCTAGATTGGACTGTGCCCTGTGTGATGTCGACATTGGCCAAGAAGGATACTCACGGCTTGCATTCTCTAACCGGATTATACAGTTGAGGAAATCATCAAAATCGAGGTGATACTGCTCATCAGCATACCTTAGGACAATTAGCTGCAAGAGATAATTGTTCAGCTGGAAGCCTGAAAAAAAATTGAAGAACTTGTAAGTGACAAAGGGAATTAAAGTGTGGCCTCTGATACAGGAATATAGGAGAAAATAGTGGCAACTCAGAAGGTGCTGTCCTGAATGGTGGTATATGTTAACTGACCTTGTGCTAGGGGGGGCCCTGTGATCCTTTAGCTTCCTCTATGTTTCAGTCTTTGGGCAGCTCATGGCCTGGCCCAACATGTAAGACTTCCAAGGATATCATAATTACAAGGGTAGAGACAAGTTCTCTGACTTCATTGAGATAGGGGACTCCCTCTATCAATACAGTTACCAACATGTCCTCTACAATGTTGATGTCAAATTCCTATAAAATGGGGGTCTCCAAACCCAACATGAGGATCCCAGCTGCTTCTTATTGGCTTAGAAAACCATATATTAACATTATCTATGCTCTCTTGTATTTTTGTTTTCCTAAATATTTCCTGATTTCATTTTATTCTGGCTCAGCAGCACTTGGGCATGTCTAACACTTTTTATGAAGAGAGCTACCTAGACTACTGAGAGGTTATATGACTTGGCCAGGTCACATTGACAGTATTTGCCAGAGGTAAGATTCGAATCCAGGTTCTCCTGGTTTTGAGGCCAGGTCTCTGCCTCTCATTATAATATGATTGGCATTTTTATGGTTATTTGAAGTTTGCAAAGCATTTTATACATATTTTCTCTTTTGATCCTCATAACAACCCTGCAGGATTGGTACAATTATTATTTCTTAGATAAGGAAACTGAGGCTCAGAGGGATTAAATGACTTGCCCACGGTTGCACTGCTAGTTAAGAGCCAGAGGTGCAGTTCAAACTCAGGCCTCCCCTGACTTCAGGTTCAGTGCCTTTTCCACTACTCTCATGAATTTGGTACTATCATGGTAAGATCATGACACCAGAATCCACCCTTAGGACCTCTTCACTTTCTACAAAGTGTCATCCAAGTGGGTGGCCATATCTAAGTCAACTCCACTCTTAACAAAGGTCCTGACTCCTGACATTCAAGGTGTGTTCCAGGTTAGCTATCCCTGGTTATGTCCCAGCTCCCATTTCAAGGCTGCTAGGCAACATACAGAATTCACCAACATCTCTGGTACTCCATCTGTGGGGACCTACAGCATAGGCAGATGTTTCCCATGGACATTGGAGTCAGATGCTGTCAGAAGCTCCTGAAAACTAGACATTTCTTAGGGAGAATCTTTGCTGGCACACATTTTACAAACTTTCAGAAATGAGTAATGCACATTAAACATGCCCAGCAAGATATGTATGCTAAGGTGGGTTGTTTTTCTTCTTTCATTTCTGCCTGCTTTCTCAGCTTTCAGCAAATTGCTGGAAAAGGTCACAAATGGATAAACAAGAATACTGTATACAATTAATCACTGGGATCTTTTGGCCTCCTCAGTTACTGGGAGGAAGAGATGTATCCATTTTTATAAAGTTCAAGTCTGGGAGTCCTGGTCATAAGCAACATAATTTTGTGCCTTCCTTTCTGACAGATTCAAGACCCAGGTTTCCTTAACTTTGTCCTCTGCAAAGTCCTGTCATCTCCAGCCTACTGCCCTTGGAAGGGAATTCACAGGGATGAAAAGGGTAATGAGACCCTGGGATGTCTAAACCTCTCCTCTACCTATAGGCAAAAACTGCAGACCAAGTTCCTGAGGGTTTCTACCTTTCTTTATTGTCACCTTATAGGTATACTACAAGAAAGATAACTTTTAAACTCTTAAAGAGCTCTGAAATCATGTCTGTCAAACTTACTTTGTCAAACATACAGCTTAGTACTCTACCCAGATGATGCTTAAGAAATACCTTAGAATAGAGGATGCTCAATGACCACCTTCATTAATAATAATAATCCATATTATAATATTATAATTATACTTCTATAATAATAACATATATGAAACAGAGTTTTATGCATTTAAAACTGTTATTCTGAGAAGGCTTCTCTAAACTGCCAAGAGGATCAAAGGTATAGAAAAGGTTAAGAATTCCTGATTTAATGGAATCTTATTTAAGGAAAGGTAAGAAGGCCTAGCCTATTTCTACATCACCATCCCCAAACTCAAAACATCTCAGGTACCTGCCTTGGTATCTGAAATTCCACTAATAATATAAATTTGGTGTTTGGTTGTTTCAGTCATGTCCAATTCTGTCACCCCATTTGGGGTTTTCTTGGCAAAGATACCATAATGCTTTGTCATTTGCTTCTCCAGCTCATTTAACAGAAGAGGAAACTGAGGCAAACAGGGTTAAGTGACTTGCCCAGGGTCACACAGCTAGTAAGCATCTGAAGGCAGATTTGAACTCAAAGTTTCTTGACTCCAGACCAGATACTCTATCCACTGCACCATATAATATAGTTCCTACTATATATAGTTCCTATCATATGCCACTGTGTTAAGAACTTTACAAATTTTATTTGACTAATACCATAAGAGCATAGAATTAGAACTGAAGGGGCCCCAGAAATCATTTACTTCAGTCCCTTCATTTTATAAATAGGAAACTGAAGCCCATAGAATTTAAGTGACTAACCCAAGGTACCAGAAATAAGGTTCTCTACTCCAGAGGTAGTACTATTGCCATATGGCAATAAGTACCATATGGGAAAAGTAAAACATGAAGAGATAAAATGACTTGTCCCAAATTCTCAGTGAAGAGCCATAGAATTCACATTCTTCTGATGTCAAAGATGGTGGGATGGCCTCAGTGATAACAGTCACACATAGTTATGCTATATAGCAGCTACCTTTATGATTACCATTAACCAAACCCAAAGGATCACATGACCGTGGGATGCTCTAGAGTCTAGAATAACAAATGTTAACATCCTAATATGAAAATTAGAGGAGCCACAGGCTGCATTGCAACCTCTTGAACTCCATGCAGAGTGAGAACGACAGTCAGAAGTGGGGATGTGACACCCCCTTTGGTTTGAAATGAGCTTATTCTTGTTGCATCATTGTTTTGCTCAATACAACTCCAATTCCTGTCAACCCATCATCTTCCCTTGGTGCCCTTCATTAAAAGCCAAAATGCTTCTATTTTACCTGCAGCTTTCAAGGCTCTCCTCAATTCATAGGAGGATATGGTTCCAGATCTGTCAACATCGAACTGAAGGAAGATATTCTATGCAGGAAGGAATTGCAGAATATCAGACTCAGAAGGGATCATAGGATCATGGTTCTATAGGGTGAAGAGACCTCATAGTCCATTTAGTCTAACTCTTTCATTTTACAGATGAGGAAATTGAGGCAAACAGAGTTAAGTAATTTTCCCAGAGCCACCCAGCTAATAAGTGTCTGAGGCCAGATTTGAACTTGGGAGGATGAGTCTTCCCAACTCTAGACCTGGTACCCTATCTACTGTGCCACCCGGTGTCCTGAGCATTTGTTTACATTGAACCTCCTCTCTACAACAAAAGCTAACCTTCATTTCTTTCAAAGATGGCATCCAACTGGTACCATTCATCATATTATCCAGGTGATTGCTAGCTCTTCCTCTCACTTGATGTAGGCACAACTTTAGGTAAGGGTCAGGAAGAGAAAATTTTCTGTAAGGGTATGTTGATGCCCTCAAATAATTAATAACTGAACAATTTTCTTTAGGAGAAGATTCCCTTCACCCCTACTCTTATAAGGGACTGGCAGACTGGTAGAGTACTATAATTAGAATTTCTTCATAATAATTGAATTGTGTTATAATTTCTTTGCTACAACTATCCAAAGGGGCTACCTGGCCCCTTTCAACTTACATTGGGGAACCAAAGCACTAGACCAGGGGTAGATAGTGAGGTACCACACAACCACACAACAATGGGAGTTACATACTATCCATGTCTTCAGCTTGCCCCAGAACACTTTGAATTCATCGAACTCCAGTTTTCCATTGCCATTGGTCTGGATGTGACAGTGTGTGTCAAGAAAGAATATTAGCAGAGGTCAAGAGGTCAGAGAGTTCTTGTGGAATTTCAGATCTGGAATCTTTTCGGAAAGGACGGTGTGATGGGGAGGAAGAACATTCCTCTATGGAAACCGAGGGTGAAGAAAATTAAGAGTCCTTGATCTTATCATTTAAACCCTTCATATCAGAAGAGAGGAAATAGGAGAATAGTTTCATTAAAAAACCCACATTCTTTTAAAAAGCCCTCTGATCCTATAATCAGTATTCTCAAGTAGGAAAAAGAATACTTTGTTCTTTTAAAGTCATTCTTATCAGAGATATGCAGCCAGAAAAAATGGGTAATATAAAAAAAAAAGGATGTCATTAAAATTATATTTTAAAACCTATCCCTTCTCCTTGTACATGTCTATGCTCTTTTTGTCTTCTTCCAGGTATTTTTTTATTATTCTTTAAGAACAGGAAAATAGCCATATTGGGTCATATGTTGATATGACCTCATTTAGGGACTCAGGCCCCAACTGGGATGCCTCATCAAGCTACTTGTATTTTATATACCCCATAAATATTTCTGGTGACCCACTGGTACAAAATTCTTAACATGTGGCCTTGTTGAAATATGACCTCTGGTGGATGGTTTTGTTTGTTTTATCTCTTCGAGTTCAGAATAGGAAAAAGAAAGTCCTCATTCTATCTGGAGTTGAAATAGACTCTAGAGATTATTTGGTCACTACGATGAGGAAACTGTGTTCTAGAGAGGTCAAGTAGATTTCCTGTGCTCAGATGGATAGCAAATATCAGGTCCAGGATTCTAACCAAGATCCTCTGGGCTCAAACCCACTAATTTTCCCATTACCTACCATTGTTCTCATTCTTCTTTGTACCTATAGAGCTAGGAAGGCTTATGGACAAGAAAACTGATTTCTACCCATGCATTTGAAAGGATACGTCCATTAGAGAAATGATGTTTTTGCAGGAAATGAGGCTTAGCTTCTTGAATTTAATATTCCTTTCTGAAAACACACACAAAACAAAAATGACAACAAAATCCCCCACACAGTCCTGAGATTACAAAAGAGCAAGTATACATGAGGACATCTCAAAAATTGGTGTAAAATCTCAACCCTTGATAAAAGGGAGAACAGCTAAGAACACAATGAGAGCAAACGTGAAACTGAAGAAAGATACAATAGAAAACATGGCACAGTGATAAATATTCCTCTGTTAATTGCATCCTGGAACCAAAGAGATTGGTTTGAACACTTACTTTTTTGTAGCACAGCATTCACAATATATTCCAGTTCCTCTGCTGTTACCTCCATGTCCTGTTGAAAATAGGGACAATTGCTTTTCCCAGCCCTTACCATCTTCTTTGTTTAAAGGAAAGAGATTTCAGATGTCTTTGGCCCAAGGATGTCGAATTACCTAACCAAGTCCCACTTACTCCCCTTGGAAGGATTAGGCCCTTCAGCACTTTGTACTTTCCTGGCCTCATCATTTTGTGAAACATTAAATCTCTTTAAAAGAGGACCAGCTCAAGGCAAAATTAAGTAGAAAATGTTAGAATTCCTAGGGACCTCAGGGGGTCATCTGATTCAACCCACTCATTTTTCCTAGGCCTAGAGAAATTAAGCAATTCACTAAAGGTAAATTTTGGCCATGGATTTTAATAAAATGATGATAATACTTCCTTTGTAATTCTATGTATTTTATTTTATGCATTTAAAAACATTATTCTGAGAAGGGAGCCATTGACTACATTAGATTGTCAAGTTGGTCAAAGGTACAGAAAATCTAAGAACTTTTGATTTAATGGAAATTTATTTAATGGAAGTTAATAAGTCCTGGCCTATTTCTACCCCCCTCCCCAAAACAAAATTAAACAAACGGAAACAAAAATCCATTCTCACCTGCCTTCTGCACTGGTATCTACAGTTCCACTATTTGCCATTCATTCCTTTGGGTTAAGGCATTGTCCTCTCCAGTATACCTTCTATTTTTAGGGTGCTTTACAATTTTCGAAGTGATTCTACATACTTATCTCATTTGATTTTTATGACAACTCTGTGAGATAGACAATGCTGACATTATTCCCTCCATTTTGTAGATGGAGAAACAGGGGAAGGACCTTAACTAAAACTGGGATTAGAATCTAGGTCTTTTGACTCTAATTTCATTGTCCTTTCTGTTATACCACAGCTACTTCTGTATTTTAAAATACCAGTCTTCCTTGGAAGGTACCATATTAAGTAGTTACTATTTATTAACATCTAATATCAGTTGTTTAGTAGGTCACTAACACTGCGATCACAGCTGATTGAGAAGATGATACTCTTTTGAACTGAGAGACTGGAAGAGAGCAGTTAAGATTGGGGAGGGGGCGTGGTGGCAGGTCAGAGCTTGAGGCATTACACTGTGAGGACTAGGTTTTTCATGAAAGTAATGAGTGTGCATATGGGAAGGGTTTGAGCAGCCAGTGCCCACTGTGAGGGCACAGGTTCACTGGGGGAGAGTGACAACAGAATGGGGAAAAGCAGGATGCAGAAAGGGAGATAAAAGAGTAAATAATAGCTACCCTTCACTTTAATGACCTGACAGCCTTTACAAGATTCTGAAGCACTTCCTGTGCTTAAAAAAAAAAAACAAACCCAAAAAATTAAAGTTTACTGAGTACATTTGAATATCAAACATTTTCATTGTTTTGTTAATTCTCAGAAACTTGGCAATACCATAGAGCTTTTCTTTTTGTAGTTGACTGATTAATTCATACTAATGTACTACTCGATAGAAATAGAACAATGAATTATATCCTTTCCAGGTGCCTCCTGAAGAAACAATGTCTTAGCCCAAAGAAATGATACTTAGGATGGGAATTTCAGCACAAATTTTGGGATAATTCTAGTCTTTTAGATGCATCTTTTAGAGCAGAGGTGTCAAATATTCAGCCTATAGCCTACATGTGGTCACCAGTGCTCCAGAGTGCAGTCCAAACCAGATTAAAATATAACTGGGAAATATTTAATAAAATAAGTGGTTGGTTGATTGTTATCCTTTGTTCTTGAAGAGGATCAAAATTACATCACTAGGTTAGAGTCAAGGTACAGTGTGTCTGACTGGCTGATCAGACCAATATGAACTCAGATGGCTCTACCACAGGTCTGCCATGAATTGTCCACAACAAAATAAATAAAAATATAGTAAAATGTAGATAACATTACATTTTAAAAATAAGTTAGAGGCCTATAGGGATCCTATGTACAAATTAGCAGCCCCCATTTCTGTTTCAGTTTGACACCACCCTAAAATGCCTCTCAAATTATAGCACCGTACGTTTGGTCACCTGGTCATCTATCTCAGTGCCCACTTTTATAAGAGTCATTAAATTTCACAGTCTTCCTGTCAAGGTTCAGGCTAATAAATTGCATTATTACCACTGAAGTTTCTGAGAAGACTGGAAAAGAAAGGCAAAATGTCCTTCTCCTTCAAATCTTTCCATGTTAAAAGTGGGCAAGAAATAAAAGTGATCCAGTCCCATGACTCTCTTTTCTCAGGTTAAAGGTCTAAATATGTGTTATTTTTGCTTGAATTCAAATATATTTGTTCTCTTTTACCTCTCCTGCAATCCGTTCAAACAATGCACGGAACTGTTTATCTTCCTCGGTTTCTTGGCTAGGTGAAGGTGGTTTAGACGGCTAGGAAAAAAAACCCAACAAAGGTGTATTCTGAGACTTAGGAAAAATATTTTTGAAATGCTTTGCATAGAAAGAATTCATTCTGAGTTGCCCAATGTAGGCTGCTGGTATAGAATGTGGCTATTGAATGAACCTGTTGATGTTCTAATACATTCCAGCTATTTCCAGATGTACCCATGGTGTGGGGTGAGGGGGATGTTAGGTGTACTGTTAGGACAAATGGAAAGTATTGGAGTAATGGTTTCAGAATGGTGTGATAGGACTTCTTTGATACTCCACAGTGATCTCTCTCATGGGCCTGACTATTAAATTCACTGGGTTTAGAAGAAGCACAAAAAGTGGGAGCAATGGAGACCTGGCATGTCCTTCCTTCAACCCCAATAAGGCTCCTGAAAACGTTAAAGGTACTGTGAGTAAAGGTAGAAAGCAGGAAGCAGCATGATGAAATTTTAAAAAAAGGAGGAGGGATAGATGCAGAAATGAGTCTCAGAGTGATTATGTGAACTGCTAGTGGACACACAGCTAATAAATAAATGTCAGTTGAGAGATTGAAATCCAATCCTTTCTGATTCCACATCTAGTGCTCTATCCATGACGCTATATTAACATTAAAACATTAGCCAGTCAAATGATTAAAAGTCACATGATTAATCCCCCCACCCCATTATTAACTAGATTATTATTATTATTAACATTCTAGAATTATCTGTTAGAAATAATATCTATTTTTATCTATTATCTATATCTAATATATATTATTATCTATAATATGTATCTATTATTAACAATGCCTATTATTAATAATAGAATCATTAACTTTCTAGAACTCCTTAAAAACACATGCTACTTTAAAGACTTACCTCTGGGAGGGCAATATCCACATTTTCATCCATATCCCTGTGGAATTAGAAAACACTTGATTCAATTATAACCCGTTGCAATAATTATCTCTGCTCCATCATACTCCCTTCAACTTTGTGACCCATTGAGAAGGTCTCTCTTCCTTTCAGACATTTGCCACATTATTCAAAGTTTTTGGATACTCTGGGAAGAGAGAGTAAGAGTTCCATAGATTGGCTTTGGACCAACAAGCTCTTGCTTGTATCAATACCTTTCATTTGGATAATTCTTTACAATTTACAAAGCTCTTTTACATCCATGATCTAAACTGATCTTTGTAGCAGTTGTGAAGTTATCAGAACAGGTCTAATGATCTCCATTTTTTAATGAGGAAATAGGTCTGAAGAGATGAAGTCATTTGCTCATAGTTACACAGCTAGGTCAAGTAGAACAAATCCCTAGTCAATGAGTTCCTTCTTCAGTGACCTTTCCACTGCACCACAATCATGGGCATGGCTATAGCCCAAACAACCTTTGGAGTCTAGGGACCAATCAATGAATTAACCAGAACATCATGTCCTTCCTATTTGAGGGTTCTGCTGCTTCAAGAAGGGATACATGAGGAATGTTGTCTGTTACATTAAACTATCAAGGTTTCATAAGAACTTCTGTATGAGATAGTGGAATGGGCATTGAGCTTGGGTTGAAAGACCTGGAGTCCTTCTATGAGTCTTAGTGGCCAGGTGATTATCAGTATTTCTATGAGCCTCAATTGTCTTCATCTGTCAAAATGGGCATAATATGTGTATGTCTACCATCAAAGAGTCACTTTTAAAAAAAATCCTTGCAAAACGTAAAGTGATATATATGTCATGATTATTCACATACCGAAGGCAGCATAGTACAATAGAAAGAGCGATGATCCTGGAATCCAAAGACTTGGGTTTAAATACTATCCCTATCATTTACCACCTGTATGACCTTTAGTAAATCACTTTCTCTGCTTCAGTTTCCTTATTTGTAAATGAAAGGAATAGACTACATAATCTTTGAGGTCTATTATGGCTTAAAATCTATCCCTATAACTTACTTTACTGTTTGTTGAGGGCTAACTACTGATCTGCTTCCAGTCTGCTTGAGGAAAATGTAAAAGGCAATGTGGAATAAGCTAAAGTCTGAGCAGAGAATACACATTCACACACAAACACACACACACACACACACACACACTCACACACACACTCAACTTTTTCTTTCTTTCTCTATATCTATCCTCTGTTTCTTTGTCTCTGTCTCTATCCCTTTCTGTGTCTGTCTCTCTATCTCTCTGTTTCTTCCTCTCTTTGCCTCTGTTTCTGTCTGTCTCTGTGTCATTGTCTTCTCTCTCTGTATTTCTTTTTCTGTCTCTTTCTATCTCTGACTCTGTCTGTCTCTCACCATTCCATAGAGATAAAATATCAATATGAAATATGCTGGAGAAAGTATGAGGAAAGAAGACTGGAGATAAGTTTATTTTTCAACTAATAAGCTAAGGAGAACCTTTCCAAAATTTTTACTTAGCGCTTTCAAATTTCTAGCTAAGCCACTGGAGGCAGATAGCAATTCAGATGTATTATCCCTAGGCTATGGAACAGATTCTGAGGTCAGAGCTTATAATAGGCTAAGCTTAGTTAGTCAGTTATAAGAGTAAAGATGAAGTTAGTTTTGCCAAATATAAATATCTCAAGAACCGAAGAACAGTGAGCAATGGGACTCTGCTCTTTACATACCCAAGGACTTGCTGACCTCACTCCAGACACAAGATCAAAATAAGCTGGGAAGTCCTTGCGTAAATCTGGTACTTCTTTATGAATATAACCTAAGATTTTCATATTCATCAGCCATAATAGAGGGGAGGGGAAAAGATTTTAATTCATTAGATATTTTTTAACCATTATAAAGGATTTTTGAAGTGAGGGCATGTAGGTTCTCTATTAAATTCATAAATAACCATAACCTTAATATACAATATAGGAAACCCTCTTGATTGTCAGTTTCAAATGTTCATAAGAGACTCCAATAACCAGATGTTTGTGAACATTTTGTTGTACTCATGGATCTCTGGAATGTAAGCCAACTGTGAATGGGACAGATTCCTCTATACTAGGTTGTGCCCTTGCTTATAATGTTGGAATAACAGTTGTGGGTTTAGGATCATAGAATTTAGCACTGAAAATGATTGCAGATAATGAAATCTGAAATTTATATAACAATTAGCATATATTACCTAACTGGGTCTTTCAAACTAATCTATGATGTAGTTACTTAGGTATGATTATGTCTACTTTACAGGTGAGGAAACTGAGGTTCAGAGAAATTAAATGCTCTATCCATGAGCACTCAGCCACTGAGAGGTAGCATGGGGTAGGGGATAATGGAAAGCTGACCTTGGAGTGAGGATGACCTGGGTTCAAGCCCTGCCTCATACATAATGGTTGCAAGACTCTAGGCAAGTCATTCAATCTCTTGGTGCTCTAGGCATCTGTTTAAGACCCAGCATTTCCAAGAAAGCATTGACCTGCATTGATAATTTTGTGTTTTGGAGTTCTCTCTACCATTGAAATCACAGATCCAGCTTCTCTCTATTGCTTAGCCAATATATGTTGGAGGCAGTATTCAAACCCAAGTCTTCCCCTACTCTAAGGTCTGACCCTTAGTCATCACACTACAATATAACTCATGGTACAGATGAGGAAACTGAGAACTAGACTTCCCTTAAGGTCACACAAGGTATAGAAGTCCTATGTTTGAGCACTAATTCTAAAACTTATTAAAAGTGTGACTGTGGACCAGTCATTTCTCTTCTATGAAACTCAGGTCCCACATCTGTAAAATGGGGAGAAGATATGTGCCTAGCCTGCCGCAGAGGGTAGTTTGTGAGGATCAAATGAGATAAAATATGATAAGCGCCTTGTAAATTACAAATGTCAGTTACTGTCATTATCAGTCCAGATCATAGGGGTGAGTGGTCAAAACAGGAAGTTCCTCCATAACCACCAATTGAAAGAGATGATGATACATTATGGATGTGAAGTATTAAGTATCAGATGGACTTTGGTTGTCACCTAAATGAATGAAGTTTCAGGGAGAACCCACAGGAGTATTCCTCTGGGACCTCCTAACTCCATTATTCGGTAGCACAAATCATTAAACCAGTTCCCATAGTGCTTTGCTGCTGTTGCTAAGAAGAAACTCTCCCTCCTCGGGGTATTTGGTAGAAGTCTTTTTTGATATGGTGTACTGCAGACCCTCGATAAAATTTATTGGGACAGGGTTGGGGTGGGAGTGTTAGAAGGAAGGCAGAATTTAGCCATTTACCACCTGTATGACCCTTGGTAAGTCACTTCATCTGCTTCAGTTTGCTTATTTGTAAATGAAAAGGCTGGATGACATAATCTCTGTGGTTTCTTCTGGCTTTAAATCTATGCTTATAGCTTATTTTACCTTATTTGTTGAGGTCTAACTGCTTATTTGCTTCCAGTCTGCTTGGAGAAAGCATAAAAGGCAATGGAGAATAAGCTAATGTCTGAGTAGAGGACTCTCTCTCTCTCTCTCTCTCTCTCTCTCTCTCTCTCTCTCTCTCTCTCTCTCTCTCTCTCTCTCACACACACACACACACACACACAGAGTTCTTGGTTCTGGGGCTCACCCTGTTGCCAACTAGCCATAGAGTTGCTGTCAGGGCAAATTGAACTAATAAAGGGATTTAGTAAATCTTACCAAGCTTTATGTATACTACCTTTTTTTAGGCAGCACAAAATTTTTGTCCCAGAACCCCGAAACTCACAGGACTGACTACATTTTTTCCCTTCAGTTGTTAGGAACAACCAAATTTAGCACCTAATTAAATGATGATGCTTTTTGGGCTCCCATTTTAGGGTTTTTTTGGCAAAGATAGTGGAGTGCTTTGCCATTTCCTTCTCCATCTCATTCTACAGATGAAGAACTAAGGCAAACAGGGTTAAGTGACTTGCCCAGGGTCACACAGCTAGTAAGTATCTGAGGCTGGATTTGAACTCATGAAGATGAGTCTTCCTAATTCCAAGACCAGTGCTCACTGGTATAACTCCCAGTACAGCAGAAAGAGTGTTGACTCTGAACTCAGTGGACCTGTCTTCAAATTCTACCTCTTATATTTACTCTGGGCAAGTCACTTGGGCATCAGTTTCCTCATCTGTAAAATGAAGGTATTGGACTAAATGATCCATCATCACGTGGCCAGTATAATAATACCTAACATTTATAATATCTAGCAATTACATGGCACTTTAACATTTATAAAGCACAACATATAGTAATAGCTATCAATTATATAATACTGTAATTATGTTATCTGATGTAATCCAGTTTGTATCAGAGAAGGATCTGAACCCTGGCACTTCCTAAATCTAAGGCCAGCTCTCTATCCATTATAGAGGCTGATTCTCAATAATTAGTTCAAATAGGGAGCTCCAAGAAAGCTATTAATCCACCCTCAAATGGATTATCTTTAAAATTTGAATCAAGGGCCTCTTCCCTATTGCCTACCCCAGGCATATTTTATACTTCCTGTTACTAGTGCATAAGCTGCTAATTATGCTAATCATCATCATCATCGTCGTCTTTGTTGTTGTTCAGTCATTTTTCATTGTGTCAGACTCTTCGTGACCCCATCTGGGGTTTTCTTGGCAAAGATACTGAAGTGATTTGCCATTTATTTCTCTAACTCATTTTACAGAAGAACTGAGGCACACAGAACTGAGGATTTGTCCACAGTCACCCATAATAAATGTATGATGCTGGATTTGAACTCATGAAGAGGAGTCTTCCTGATTCCAAGCTCAGTGCTCTGTCCACTGTATCACTTAACTGCTCATATTATCATTATTATTTGTTACTCACTGGGTAATGGCCTTCTTCTCCGAAAATATTCGAAGGCAAAAATTAGCTTCCTGGTGTGGTTCAAAAGTTGTAGGAATCAGGATGTATTCCCCGGGGGGCAGCTTGAATCTCTCAGAGACTTCTCTTAGGTTAATGTATGTTTTGCTCCTGGCCCGAGAAGCATGATATCTGAAAAAATCCTTGGTGAGATGCTCATCTTTGGCAGGGCTCTAAAATGAAAGTCAGAAAGCAGAGTTTGCTTAAAGGATAGTATAGCACTAGGTTTAACTTTAGGGATGCTCACATGATTGATTTGAGGATGTATACTTCCAAATTCTCCCCCACCCAAATAGCCCCCCAAAACTCCATTTAGAGTGCTTTGGAACCTTACACAGCAGGTTTCCCACTCATATGTCCCCACATATCAGCTCCATCGTGCTCAGGGATATTTCCACATCACAAATTATGATTTCTTGGCCTTTTTCATTATTTCCACTTTATTGGAGCAAAAGGTTCCCTCAAGTTTCTCTTATTTACCTTCTAAATCTTGTCTGTCATTTAGTCAATCAGTCAACAATCCACAAAACTCTTACTTTGTGCCAGGCATTGTGTAAAGTGCTTGGAGTTCAAAAAAAGATTTAAAAAATGGTCCCTGCTCAAATAATTCACATTCTCTTGAACTTGTCAGATTTAATGAGAATGGGTGGGTTCTGCCTCTAATGAGATAGCAGTGAGGTGATGTCTGGCTTTTGTGAAACATCCTAGGTTAGTTAGTAATCTTCAAAAGAAATAAAATCAGAGTCACTGACAAATAAAAATCATGGATATTCCAATCAGCCTACAATGAAGCCCTTGTTGAGTAAATAGCAACCTGATGTTTATTCTTTGACAACCACAGCTCCAAAAGTTATTCTATCTCATTTTATATCTAGAGACATATCGCTGCCACTTTACTTCATTTCCTTGGTAAATTGTTGTATTGGTCCAAATATAGTTTACCCCAAAATGTAGTATGCAGCCCCCAAATTGATCTATATTTTAAGGGAAAAAACATGTTGGCATGCTCGGGTTCGATGTGTAAAAAACCAAATTAAACTTGTAAGTATGTAAAAGCTTCATTTATCTTTCATGAGATGCTTTCTCCAATAATGAAATGCCAATTGATAGTACTTTGCAGTTAGCAGTTTTGGTTTATATATTAGAGAAAGATTTAGAAAAGCTATGGTATAAGACAGAGATTATTAGCCCCTCCTAGGATTTATACAAGTAAGATTTGGGAAAGCAAAGAAAACGGTGTCTTTTGGGACCTACAAGAGGAAGTAATGAAATAAATTTGTGTTAAATTTTTCCTCTAAGGAGCTCAAGGCAATTTTGTCGTCTTCTCTGTCTGCCCATTGCCCCAATGCCACATTTAGTTCATTGACCTGTTTTTGAACTATTTGTACTTAGAAAGTGGATAGTCATTTGTGAAGAGCTGTTAGGATAAAACTTCAGTTTTTCAAAAGAACTTTGATTTCATATGTGGACATATTCTCCATTGATGCAGATTGATCATACCCTCCAAGCCCCAGAAGACGGTGTCATGAGTTGCCATAACAACTATAATAAATCATTCCCATTGGTCCACCTTTGGAACCTGGGCAGAACATGCCTGGTAAATAGCATATCCAATAGTCAGCAAATCAGCTCCAGATTTCTTGAGTTTCCTTCTGTCCTTTTGCATAAGGGCTACAATAAAAGTGCATTCCTCTTGCCCATCATCATCTTTCTCAGTCAGAGACAATTTGATCTGGGGGTTGGTCCAGAAGGTGTCTGCCATTTGAAAGACAGAAAAATTGTTTTCTCCTTGAGCAAAACAAAAGAACAAAAGTCCTAATAATAGTATTTGTTCCAGATCTGACTCCATCTCCACTCCACTCCATCTCTATCTCACTGTTTTTAGTGCCCTCAATTCTGCCCTCTTGGCCTGTTTCCTGTGCTCTCTTCCAACATTCCATTTTGTTGGTCCTTTCATTTCTTCTTCTTCCTGGTGACCACTTTCTGAGCATTATTCTAAGTTCCAAGTATCTTCTAGCCCTAGTGTGCTAAACACCCTCTTCCTCTCTCATTTTTCAAGCCCCTGTCTAAGACAATCATCCAATGAATCAACAAGGCTTTATTAAGCGATGTGCCAATTCCTAGCCTAGTTACTAGGGATGCAGACAAAAAAGATACTGTCCCTGTCCTTGAGAAGCATATATTCTATCGGGGAAACAATAGTTTATGGTATCAGAAAATGCAAAATTAAAACAAAGTATTTGGGAAGAAGGAGGGAGGGTACTGACATACAAGAGAAGAATTAGAAAAAAGTCATATATAGGTGCTAAACAATTAAGCTGGGATTTCCTGGGAATGAGGGATTCTAAAGGGCAGCTAGGTAGATAGATAGAATAGATAGAATGCTGGGGGCCTGGGAGCAGGAAGACATCTCTTTCTGAGTTCAAATCTAGTCTCAGACACTTCCTAACTGTGTGACCCTGGGCTGGTCACTTAACACTATTTGCCTCCATTTCCTCATCTATAAAGTGATCTGGACAGGGAAATGGTAAACTACTCCAATAGCTTTGCCAATGCAACCCCAAATGGGGTCATAGACAGTTGGACGCAATGGAACAACAGCATTGGCTTGTAGGATAGTGAAAAGCAAATACTTCATTCCAGCAATGTGGGACAGCAATTGCAAAGAGATGGAGACAAGAGATAGAATGCCATATATAAGGAAAAGCACATAATCTAGTGTGTGATGGAGAATAATGGGTAATAAGCCTACTAAAGCACAATGAAATCAGATTATGAAGAACTTTAAATGCTGAATAAAGGAATGTGCATTTCATTCTTTGACCTATAGGTGACAGGGAGTTGCTGCAATTGGAGAGGTGGGGAGAGGAAGAACATGGTTAGACTAGAGCTCTGGGAATATCAATTTGGCAGCTGTGCTTTGGAAAGGGGACATATTAGAGGCAGGAGACCAGTTAGGTCTCCACTGCAATAGTCCTGGTGAGAGGTGATTAAGTCTACTAAAGGGATTGTGGTGTTAATGGGAAGAAAAAGATGGATGAAAGAATCTACTCTTGTATGGAAGCTTCCGTG